>NC_064921.1:937692362-938317362 GCF_023897955.1 Schistocerca gregaria | reverse complement strand
AACAAAACTTGTTACGTGAGCTTATAGTGGATGACGTCAAGTCGTACATCAATTACTTAAGAATGGAGGAGCATACATTTCTGTATGTTGTCAGTGAAGTGTTTCCTCATATCACAAAGCACAATATTCACTTAAGAACTGCTACATCTGCAGAAGACAGGCTCACTGTAACACTCCGACTCCTTGCTACAGGAGAGTGTTAGGTTAGGTTAGGTTAGGTCAGGTCAGGTCAGGTCAGGTCAGGTCAGGTCTCCAGTCTTCTTAATCTATTTTTGTATTCAGCGTGCCTCACGTTGTAAAGCGCCTCATCAGCTTCATACATCTCTATTAATTTTGTAGTTGTCAGCACACACCAATTGTATTTACCGCAATCTTGATTAAAACACTACAGACGACAGAATGTTGCAGCGATGCTAGCGCTCCGTGTGGTAACATGTGACATTGCAATGAACAGAAGACAAGCGACTTCTTTGATCAAATCTACAGCGAGGTCCTAGATTTGATCAAATATTGGACGACATTTGACAAATTTCCCTATTACACCATGAAATATCTTTGACAAAGATATTGGACAAAGATATTCGACAAAGAAATTTGATAGTATAATACCGGCCTTAGTTCGTAAATTCTCAGTAAGCAACTGTACTGTGCATGGCGGAGGGTACATCGTACCAGTATCATTCTTTTTCTTTCGTCTTCCATTCGCGCATTGAGTGAGGGAAATGTAACTTTGTATGCCTCTGTAAAGCGCTCTGATCTCTCTTACGTTGTTCTCGTACAATCCTACGTGACGTATAGTTTGGCGGCAATGTCGTACTGTCGTTCTCGAAGACTGGTACTCCGGGGTTTTCGCGATAACTGCGTCTTCTTTCTTCCAAGAATTCCCGTTCACATTCACCAGGCATTTCTGTTGCAATTTCTTATGTGCGATGAAGACTTTTTACGGTCCTTTCGATCTCGTCAAATTGCACATCTCCTAAATACTTACACTATGTGACGTGCTCAGGCTGTTCACCATCCATTTTGTAACTAGGTACTACACGGTTCTTCGCTTTTATTGTAGCTGTTATCTTACATTTATCCACATTCAAAGGGAGTTGCTATTCTTTACTCCATTTCTGCAGTTCCTCACGGTAGCCCAACGACGATACTTTCCTGTACGCAACTGCATCGTCAAATGGCTCTGAGCACTATGGGACTTAACATCTAAGGTCATGAGTCCCCTATAACTTAGAACTACTTAAACCTAACTAACCTTAGCAAATCACAAACATCCATACTCGAGGCAGGATTCGAACCTGCGTCCGTAGCGGTCACGCGGTTCCAGACTGAAGCGCTTAGAACCGCTCGGTCACTCGTGCCGGCACTGCATCGTCAGTGAACTCTCCTATAGTGCTGCTGATCCTATCCGATGCATTGTTGTATGTGCTTCATTAAGAAACTGGAGGTAAAACAAAGAAGTGCAAGCGAATGATCTCCACCCCAAACTGTACGGTTACTGTGTTCTGGGCCCTAAAAACAGTTTTGTTGGTGGAATTAATGGAACTTGGCACGACCATCACTCCAGCCTCATGCAGTGTGACTCTTCAACGTCTACGTAGGTCAGTGTAGAACAACCGACAAGAATTGTTGTCACCAGACTCGTCCTTTGTGGCAGCACTCCGTCGCACAATGCAGTTATAATACAGACGCTCTTGCACCGTTTTCGACGGGAAGTGTTTGATAACGTGGATCCCTCTGATTTTCACCTCTTTGCTCGCATTAAGAGCTGACTGGATTGTGGCACAGACAACGCGCTTCAGACCAGCGTAGAGAATACCCTGTAAGCACAGGCGGTTGTCTTCTATAAAGAGCGCATTGGAAAGTTGGTACCTCGTTACGACAAATGTGTAAGTCGGAGCGGCGGCTATTAGAGACATAGCTGGAAGGTATAGCAAAATGTTGTGAATACGTTTTTAATTTTCTCTGTTGTTTCCATTTCGCGTCTGATCGGACATTGGGGCGGGTTGGGGGAGGGAAGAAGAGCCCTTGTACTTTCGTTTCTGTGGAACATCCGCTGTCCAGCATACGTATTGAGTTTTAATAGACCTATATTCGTCGGGCCAGTCATATGTACCTGCGAAGTGATCATAGCTCGGCGAGTAGACGACGATGTGGTTGGTGGTGGTCGCCGTCGTTGCTGCAGTATTGGTATACAGGAAGTTTCCAACAACTCAGGTGCGCATTATTCGTGGATAGTTCAGCGATTTTCGAAACACTGAAAACGAAGATTGAAATATTCCGTTATAATAATAGTTCCGTTTAAACCACAAATTTCTGGTTATGGAGACGCAGATGACGAAAATATACGCGAGTGGTTAAATAGCAATGTCTACGAACCGGGATTTGGGCAGCTAAGGGACGCGGACATAGCGAACCCGTGCGTGGTTATCATCCACATCGAAGCGCTCAAATGCGTTGATGTGATATTGGAGCATTCAGTGCGAAATTCGTTTCACTGTACCGATGTTTCGACTCTCTGGATAATGAGAACCGTTGTGTGTGAATGAGTGAGTGAAACACAGAAGCAGAAAAAAATGAATGGTGAATGACCAAAAGTGAAGTGGAAGCAAGTGACACGAAGTGTAATTCTGTAAATAAGTTGGCAGTTTCCAGCGAGTAACGCGAAAGTAATGCAGTGGGCTTTCGAATGTAACAAGCAGCATGCTTTGTGATTATAGTTAGTAACAATTTCCGGTGAAAAATGTTGATTTGCATTATTTGTATTGTTTGTATTATTCGGTTATTCGTGCTCTCTCGGTGGTGGTGGTGGGATTGGTTTGTGGGGCGCTCAACCAACGACGACGTTGCCAGCGCCTGTATAAATTTCCAAACTTTTCGCAGCCCACTCTCGCCACTTTCCGGAATGATGATGTAATGATGAGGACAACACAACAGTCCCTGGGCAGAGAAAAACCCCTAACCGGCCGGTAATCAACCGCTGGACCCCGTGATTCAGAGGCAGCAACGCTAACGACTAGACAACGAGCTACGGACTGCGCTCTAGGATCTGCATTAATCCTGTTAATCGGGAGATTGCTATAGTTATTTATAGTCGTGGTAGTGATGAGGGAGGGGGAGGGGGGAGGGTTCAAAGTGATTATGAAAGTGATTGTTTTCATGGTGTGATGAAAAGGATCACTTTCATAGTGGTATTGGTTAGTGTCGACTTCAGTAGTAGTGGGCATTTATGTGCTATTAATATGCAGCGGAAAAAGTGTAACGTGAAATAGAGCGTACCGAAATAGTTTTATCGTGTTCAACGATACTGGGGAAAAACTGTTATTTCGATGTCTCGAATTTTTATACAGAACGATAATTACATTTTCTTCTAAAACTTACTGTTGTAGATGTACAATATATTACTGTTTATCAGGAATTAGTTTTTGTAGTCAGTTCTTTTCAGCATCAAATTTCGGCAAATTGTTTTTACCGAGTATCCTTATATTCATTCCAATCGAATGCGCATCCAAATAGCTGTTCATACTTTTCATAATATTCCACGTTTCTCGTATGTTGGGCTAGAGAAATTGAAATCTTTATTTTATTGTCAGATTCGTTGGTATTGTTACTTCGATTCTATCTTTTGAACTGTGAACGATTTCCAGCGACGCTGTACGCGCATCATTGTCGACTGCAACAAGTTCAGCAAATAATTATACAGGACAATATGATAACGTGAAAATTTCTAATTCCACCGTCTTTGCGCAACCAGTTACAGTGTCTAAGTTAAAAACGAAACGAAATGATTTCACAAAAAACTAACTTATTTCGACATACAATTCATACTCATCAGCTAATTTGAAAACTGCCTGAAGTGTTTTGACGATTGAATTTCGGGTAAAACAAACCTAACGTTGGAACAGGGGCAATTATTGTTTACTTCGTTCGCTCTAACAAAAATAAACCAATAAATCTGGATGACTTAGCGAGTTATACGTCCGAGAAGCGAAGTCTTTCCGTGCTAAATTATTTTTGTTTCACGTTAGACAAACGGTTTCCCGTTGGCATCGTCGTACAGATGCAGAAATACTGTCACGTGGTTGCCGTCGATACAGGAACAACTCAGCATAACGTCTTTGTGGTGCTCTTTCATTGCTTTCAGCTAACCCATAAGCGAAGTGCTTATGGACTAATTCCTCAACGGTAAACTTACCCATACTTCCGTGTATCACTGTTAAAATAAAACTAACGGAAGGTAAAGTGGGCAGTACCGTTGTGAACAACGTAAGCGAATGGAACAGATGCTAAAAGACATAGGAATAAGAAATCAAAGAAATAAATATCTGTGTAAAGAAGCACCGGAGACAACTCCCAGAACAACATTTGAAATTTTGTCAGTGGAGTCCACATTTACACTGTATTTGATCTTTATAATTAGTGTAATTGCTATACAGGGTGTCCCAAACTTTTAAGGTCAAAATTACACAATACGTAGACAACCATCAAATAAGTATTAAGGAAAAAATGGTTCGAAATCAATAATTTGGGCTATTCGAAACCGTAAGTCAGCTGTGCATGTGGGCGTACACACGATAGAGATTACAACAACTTACAGTTTTTGACTGGACGTTATTCAGTAAGGAACTTCCAGAATTGTGGTTAATGTGCGGTGCAGTGCCCAGAAGGCCGAATGAATGTACAGAGACGAGTTTCGCAACACGCAAATAATTGGAGGGGCGTGAACTGGGTCATACAGGTCACGCAGGCCTTTCCAGGGATCCCGACAAAAAAATGTTCTCACAGTAAAATTTGTGGGATAGATGTTAGATGGAGGGAGTTAACATCCATCAATCTGTAAAATCTGGCCCACTCCTCCTTCCACCCATAGTTCTTTAAAGAATCGAACTCCTATGTATAAGACAGCATTAAACTTCTGATCCCTTCACGCTTAATGAATAGATTATGACAGCATTTTAAATTTTAAAATTCGGCCAGTAATCATATGATACACTGAAAGTCAAATTTTTGTTGCCCCTCGAAGCTGTTAGATCGGCAATCTGGAACCGGGCTCGGGTGAACGTTTTTGCCGTTTGCTGATATAGCTAAGCACCCGTCAGCTTACCGGAGAGGTGCCTACCTCGAAGAACACAAGATGGCGCTATTGGAGCAGCAGGTGCACACTTCATAATAAAAATGAAATTATTGTACGACGTTATTGGCCGGAGGATCCCATCTGGAGTTGTTCGGCTGCCACATCGGCGATTCGTGCGTCGATGATGATGATTGTGATTATGAGGTGAACACAACAGTCAGTTCCCAAGCGGATAAAATCTCGGAACCGCTCGGTAATCGAATCTGACCCCAATGTGCAGTCAGCCGCGCTGATCACTCAGCTACGGAGGCAAACTCTTCATCATAATAAATAGCATTTGCAAGCAGTGCAGCCAAACATCTTTGAAGCCATAGTTCAGTTCTGTCAGCAGGTTAACCAGCGTCAGTAGTGCCGAACGATCCTACAATTTGTATTCTTCTCGAATGAGGTCTGTTTCAACCGTGATGATGTATTCAGCCGACGTCTGGAATTAGGAAAATCCATAGGTCACGATCCTGTCCGATGACCAGCAACGAATCTCTATAAACTATTGGACTGGAATTTTACTAGATAACTAATGGGATCATGTTGGTTGCAAACAGTTTGAATGGTTCCGTTGCATGTTGTTCATTCGTGACGTGCATTAACAGTTGTTGAAAACCGTGCCTCTTGTTTCCCACGGGAATATGCGACTTCAACACGAGTGTTGTATAATATATCATTTCCTGACCGTGCCTGTGTGATCTCTGTGTGGCGGAAGGAAGTTTCTGCGGCCTGGCTATTGAGTCTGATTGCCCGAGAGGCGCTGTTCTCAAACAAATTTGTATAACTGTGTGCTGCTCGTGAAATCTAGGAATCGGCCGATCTTGCAGGTGCAAGTGGTGTTGCGCCCTCAGGGGGGGGGGGGGGGGATGTTCCAAACTGTGTTAGTGAAGTCAGTAACTGGTGATCCTGGGTATTTATCCAGTAGAGATTTTTTTCAAGCATGGGAAGTGCGTTCCTGAGAGCCAGCGTGGAATTTCGTTTAGACTTCATTCGGTTTTCTAGGCGAGTGTTGCTTTTACGTCGGGGGCAGCGTTTCTACATCTGATTGCGGAGCCAGGACCTGGTTGGACGGTGATGATCCACGAACGAAACAGACTTGCTGTAAATTTGAGAGTAACGTTCTGTGTGACATTTTCCCATATTGAAGTTGCATAGTAATTGTTTAGCTGTTTTGGAAATGGTGAGTGAAAGTTTATAGGAACCAGTTGGAGCCGGTGTAGGAACTGGAAGCGGCGTACATATTGTAGTCCTATGGTCGGATCTTGGAACCTTTTTGAAATAAGTTGGATTGTTACAGGGCTCTGACATTTGAGAAGTGAGAAATTTAATCCCTCTCTTGCGGGTCAAAGCGTGGTTAGCTACCCTAATTTAGACTGAGTTGATAGTATAGCACAGCAGAGAACTAATTTTAGTCCGTCAATAAACGTTCCCAATTATGTCTGTGGGGCAGGACGCTGCGTAATTTGTCTCGCGTCGCAGAGAACATACGAATCGGTTCTTAGTCTCGAATTCGGCTTTGCGCCATGCCACAGAACCACCGAGAGACGACGGAAGGAACTTTCCGCTATACACCCCACTTCTATATTACTGTCCGTGAGCTATAGTGCCCCTTATCCTCGGATTGGAGAGGATGTCATGTTCCACGGCCAGCGCGATCGCCTGGTTTCACATCCGAACAGTTTTTATCTAGGATCACATAAATTCGTGTACTCGTAGGAAGTACATAACTTCTCCTTACTTGTGTCAGACTTATGATTCCTTTCCTATCGGCCTCCCTTGGCCAACTCTTACTTTTTCGACCCCAACGGTATCGACCCCAATGGTATTAGGTTTCGAGGTCGGAAGGTGTCTTTCATTTTTCTTTTCTATCTCCAACGAAGAGGGCAAGGAAGACTCAAGAGACGTTGTGGAGCCCGCTTTCCTAAGGGAGTAAACCCTGAAAAGAAATCCTGCCAGCTCAGGGCAGAACAGTGGCAGCCCCACTACTGGACTAACCCTGCGCAGCGCCTGTAACACTGCCAGGGGACATTTTCCCCCAAAAATTCTCACAAATTTTCCTCGGAATAGGATGGACCTTTACCAGCTAGGAGTCTGTGACAACTGGATCCAAAGTGCACAAAATTGCCATCTATGGAGAAGCATTGTGAGGTCGGCGCAGGATCTACAGGATCCTCGATCGCCTATTTGATGATGATGATGATGATGATGATGATGATGACTAGTAGGAAGTGAAGACGAAATCGTTGGTAGCATCAACACTGTTTGAGAGAGTTTGGTAAAGCTTTATGCTTCATTGTAACGCATGTCATAGCGATATTGCCAATGGTCGCTTTGAACAGTTCTTTGAGCTTAAGGCGTTGTTGTTAAGCATAACTTGTTGATGACGATAAGAAATTAAATATTCATTTCTGACCATTTATTCTTTATCTCAATTTTTGCTCTAAATGACGGTATACCCTGTGTTGTTCGTATGTCCGTGTAATCTGACATCTCGATCGCGAAAACTGTGGTAAAATAACACGTATGTATTTATTAGTCAGAAACTTAATTCGAGGTATGCGAACATTGTAACATTATCAGTCATTTGTTTTTATATGGTGTCTGTCATGTGGTACGACTCTTGGCTCAGTATTTTTACGTTGTGTAGGGCGTATCACTCCGTGCACCAGTGCGTTCTTGGAACTGCGACCACCAACATCCGAATGTGGGCGCTCGAAACGGAAAACGATAGACCGTTTGACAGGTCCAGTATCACTGCCTAAATATTGCATCTCGAGGTGGTCCGCGTACGGTGGGCTCACATGATATGTTTGACTGAAATGTGTGTTTAGCGCGCAGTAACTCGGCGAGCGTTATTACGTTACGGGAGCAGCGGCGGAAAATGTTAGTGGCGTGGCGGCCACTTAACGTGGAGTAGGATTACCCGTCGGCTACCGCGGGCCAGCCGGGCCCGGCTGTAAGACGAGCAGGTATCGAATTATGGCTTCGGGCATTTGCATAATAAAAGCGGCGCAGCGGCACCAGGTATCGCCCGGCGTGTGTCGGTGCTAATGGCGACCACGCGCATATGTATTGATCATAAGGAGCCGGCGTGGCGAATGCGGCCAGCTGCTGGTCGTGAGTTAGGGCGCCTGTGGCTGCGAGGCGTGTTCCACTTGCTAGTACACACACATTCTAAGGCAGGGGCGTGTTAAAGATTGTGCCTCCTATTGAGTGATCGTGACTACAGGACCTCTTTAACTAATTATATACACCTAAGAGCCAAAGAAACTGGTACATGTGGCTAATATCGTGTAGGGCCTCCGCCAGCGCCCAGGAGTGCCGCAACACGATGTGGTATAGAGTCAACTAATGTCTGACGTAGTGCTGGAGGGAATTGACACCACGAATCCTGCAGGGCTGTCCACAAATCCGTAAGAGTACGAGGGGCTGGAGATCTCTTCTGAACAGGGCATCCCAGATATGCTCAATAATGTTCGTGTCTGGGGAGTTTGGTGGCCAGAGGGAGTGTTTAAACTCGGAAGAGTGTTCCTGGAGCCACTCTGTAGCAATTCTGGACGTGTGGGGTGTCGCACTGTCCTGCTGGAATTGCCCCAGTTGCGTCGGAATGCACAGTGGACATGAAGAGATGCAGGTGATCACAGGTGTCCAGAAGGATGCTTACGCACGTGTCACCTGTCAGAGTCGTATATAGACGTATCAGGGGTCCCCATATAACTGCACACGCCCCACACCGTTATAGAGCCTCCATCAGCTTCAACAGTCCCCTGTTGACATGAAGGGTCCATGGATTCATAAGGTTGTCTCCATACCCATACACGTCCATCTTGAGTCGGCCGGTGTGGCCGTGTGGTTCTATGCGCTTCAGTTTGGAACCGCGCGATGGCTACGATCGCAGGTTCGAATCTTGCCTCGGGCATGGATGTGTGTGATGTCCTTAGGTTAGTTAGGTTTCAGTAGTTCTAAGTTCTAGGGGACTGATGACCTCAGATGTTGAGTCCCACAGGGCTCAGAGCCATTTGAACCATTTTGAACGTCCATCCGCTCGACACAATTTGAAACGAGACTCGTCCGACCAGGCAACATGTTTCCAGTCATCAACAGTCCAGTGTCAGTGTTGACGGGCCCAGGCGAGGCTTGAAGCTTTTTGTCGTGCAGTCATCAAGGGCATACGAGTGGGCCTTCGGTTCCGAAAGCCCAAATCGATGATGTTTCGTTGAATGGTTTACCGCGCTGACACCTGTTTATAGCCCAGCCTTGAAATCTGCAGCAATTTTCAGACAGGTTGCAATTCTGTCACGTTGAACGATTCTCTACAGTCGTCGTTTTTGCAGGATCTTTTTCGGGTCGCAGCGATGTCGGAGATGTAATGTGTTACCGGATTCCTGATTTTCATAGAACACTTGTGAAATGTCCTTACGGGAAGATCCCTACTTCATCGCTATCTCGGAGCTGCTGTGTCCCATCGCTCGTGCGCCGACTATAACACCACATCCAAACTCATTGAAATCTTGACAACCTGTCATTGTAGCAGCAATAACCGATCTAACAACTACACCAGGCATTTGTTGTTTTATATTGGCGTTGCCGACCGCAGCGTCATATTCTGCCTGTTTATATATCTCTGTACTTGAATACGCATGCCTATACCAGTTTCCTTGGTGCTGCAGTATAATACTAAATGCCTATGTATAATTTTAATTTACACTGGTGTGCAAAATTTAAGGATGAAATAAATGGTCCCTGCCAAGTAACATAGTGCGACGAAACTTGTACCATACACCGAATGAACTGCTGCAGTATAGTACAGAAGTACGCGATTAGAGAAACAAGTGACACTTTTATTCAGAGACAGTAAATACACTAAAGTCACTGCATTTATTGTGGTTCCCTGGACACTCCAGAAGGCAGGCCTGATTCTTAATAAGGTGTGTGATTACCATAGACAGCAGTGGACACTCTGCAACATGGTCCCGTGCTGGCCACAAGGTTGGTAAGTAGTTCTTGTGGTAGGGCGTACCATGAGCGCCCTCTGCTGCCACAATATAGAATGGCCGACGGCAGCTGCTCAGCCCACTTGTCTTTGGAGCCACTACACTGTGACACCTTCGATTGTGCTTCATCCTTATAGACACTGTGATAGCTGGATTCTTATGTCTTGTTGCATCATTTGTAATGAGTCTCCATAAGATTGAAGACATATAAGTTAAGTCTTCAGTTCGTTGTGTTAACGTGTTCGCTAATCATGTCTGCTCCTTGGCGCAGTACCTACGGCGACGGTTATTACCGTTGTGTATGAAGTCGTACATAGCACATACACCAAATATACTCTTGTTCCAAGAGCTCTTCCACTTGCGAAGTTTGCTGCAGTCGCGCATTGTCACCCAGAAAAATGAAGTCGGGGATGGATGCCATCTTCAACCCCCCCCCCCCCCCCTCACTCCTGCCCCCTAGAAAATTCGCACATTGGGAAGAAACACAGTGTCACAGTAACGTTGATCGATGAGTGCGCCGTGTTCAAGTATTTGGAGGTCAGTACGCCCATGTAACATTATTCCTGTCATAACATAACATTTGGACACCCAAAACGATCATGTTCGACAATGTTCCTGGTTGCATTAGCATCCCCACCTCCTCGCCATATGAGGGTACGCCAACAGTCTACTGGAAGGAGTCTTCATTCATATCTCAGAGAATAGGAGGTAGCTGCTCTTCGGGAGCACATTTTACTAATGTAAATGGAGAGTAACGCAAGTATTTATCATCTTATCTCTCATTAAAATTTGTTTTATGAAATACATACATTTTTGTTACAGCTGGTGGAAAACACTTGACTTGCTTATACATGTTAACTCGCAGCACGCAAGAGATGGGAAGTGACCCACGCCCGTATTGAATCCTCGCGGCGGATAATGACGGGCGGTGTAGTACACAGCCAGTCCGCGTGTGGTTTTGGACGGTTTGCCATGCTCGCTTATGCAAATGCTGGGATGGTCCCACATTTCACTGTCATAAAAGGCGATACACAAACAATTAAAATTGGAGAAAACACAGGAGAAAGTTAACTGACCACTCTGGCAACAGGCAGTGCATCTAGCCACAAACTGAAAATAGAAAAAATCTGTCAAATCGTGTAAAACAGTAGACTCCGTACGACAGCATAAATGTATTCAGGATTATATTCCTGGATCGTTACTTTATCAGCATAGCGTCCGTATTTAAAAAGTTTCTTTTTCTCACTTTTTCCGTATCTGTGTGACAGTGTTTTAACTTACTACAATGAGACTTGCTTTCGTCTGTGTCTCGGAGCTTCCATAACGAAGCGCGAAATCGCATTCCCGGCCTCGCTCAGAATCCACACACTATCGGCGATGTGAGCGCACGAGGCAAATTACGCGACCTACTGCTCCACAGAATAATTGTCTGTACTGATATTCATGTAGAATCAGTCTGATAAAGGTCGCCACCATAGCTTTCACTGGCGAGACGGGGATAAAATTATGACTACTCCAATTAAAAGTCCTGTATCAATATAGTCGCCTCTAGAAATATTTCGAGATCCGATCACTGGATGTTCATCACTGACAGTTAAATACACTGTCTCCCATCAACTCCTAGCAACTTCCGTCAGTCATTTCCGTAACAAATAGCAGTACACGTAAGTCAATAGCGAAAAAGTCACTCAAAAATCACCATACTCGGCGTCAGTAAACTCTATCCAAGTCCGTAAATATTATCCAACACCACCTCCGGCTGGCTAATGACTCCACACTCTGCACTCAAGTCTCCTACCGAACAAGTCCATGCGCCGTAATCTGCAACTCTATCCAAGAAGGGCAGGAAAGTCTGTAAGCAGAATTCGATGCCCGCCTACGGGAACGTACTTTCGAATGCTTTGTAGGGGTTCCTGTACAGGAAAAGTAATCTCGTTCATCGCTAAGGATCACTAGCTCCAAAGAGGGTGTACGACATGCCACCTCCACCCTATGAGGCTGCCGGCGAACTCCACAATTTTGAAAGCTTCAGCCCGGTGCATGAAATTATTTACCGTTTGGCGTTCCAGCCAGTGGGACTCCGGAAGGGAATGTAGGCATTTTCATTGCTACTTTTTGCCAAGACTTCAGTAAGTTACTCAGCAACGGGTGTCGGAAAAGACCAGCCGTCATGGGAAAATTTGTCGCCCTTGGAGTGAACCTAGATCCGACCACTACCCATTTCCAGTTTCCGCTGCTATTCGAAAGTCGTCCTCCGACCACGACAGGGTACAATACAATCACAGAGGCTTGTATTGGTAAAAATTTGTGTCATTGTGAACTGCTTCCGAGGCCGTTCTCGAAAGCTGGCTTGCCAGCGTAGCGGAAATTGCTCTCGTCGTGCCTGTGCGTGGGAAGAAGAGCAAACGACGCCTTACCTGGCTTGTGGGATCTCGCCGCGGTGGCAGACCCACGTAGTTCCGAGGGTGGTGCTAGGAAGGTGGACTGGGGGAAAACAGATGAGGGGTCCCGCGCAGGCAATCCGAGACGCGGTCGCGACCACTGCCCCGACTGCGGAGCGCGCGGAATGTGCCAGGAATTTGGGCCGGGAAAGTGCCCTAAACGACAGGACCTCCCGCGCCACACTGCTGCGCCGTGGTGTCCGTCGCACTGCGACTGTCTGCAACGCCTCGAGACATCCCATTTGTATTTACATCAGCTGAAAGAAGGCACGCATCTAAACTTAAGTGTTACATGTTCCTTTCGTCCGTTGCCGAACCTTTCTACGCGTAGCGTCGCCTCGCGTCGTGTCGCTTCGCGTTTAGTCCCACTTGCGATTGCAGCCTGCTCACTCTGACCAGTGTACGGAGACAAATAGCACGGCGTATTGCTCTGCAGATTTAATGGGAGATGCGTATTGGCGGACCCGGATTCATTCTCTGCCCTGCCACACTGTTCAATCAGTGTAAACTTGGGCGCCAGCCTCATTCTGATCCACGAGACTTCTCACTACAACGATCTCAATAACTAGAAACCTGTGTCAACCCAACTGCTTTAAGAAATATTTCGAGTACCGACCGCTGGACTGCAATATGTTCACCGCTTACAGTTCCTACACTGCTTCCATCCGGCTCAGCCGTCCGATGTGCCGAGCAGTTCTAGGCGCCTCAGTCTGGAACCGCGCGACTGCTGCGGTCGCAGGTTCGAATCCTGCCTCGGGCATGGATTTGTGTGATGTCCTTAGGTTAGTTAGGTTTAAGTAGTTCTAAGTTCTAGGGGACTGATGACCTCAGATGTTAAGTCCCATAGTGCTCAGAGCCATTTGAACCATCCGACTCATAGCAACTCTTATAGGTAATCTCAACGACAACAACGAAACAAGAATACACTTAAGTCACTAAGGGAAAAAGTCACACAAAAACACTAGTCTCGAACTTCCAGAGAAGCAAATATAATTTATTGGCTTCTGGTAAACATCACCAACTCTGTCTCGTTCACAAAAACAGCATAATTACCGCCTTCATTGAGAGGTCAGTTTTTTTCTCGTCATGCTGTTGTTTGTCTCTTCTACGTGTGCACTTGGGAACCGAGTCGGATTCGTGGTTGCAGTAGGTACGGTCAGTCTGATAATGGGTGTCCTCGCCTGCCTGGAATGTTATCTGCGGACGACCAGGCTGCAAGCGTGAGCAGACCCTCATTCAAGCAACTGAAAATTTCGTGCTTGTAACTTCTGGAATTCCTAGCCATTTTCGTAGTATTCGTGGTACTTTATTCTCCGAAAGCAAGCAGAGATAATCGGAAATTTATGTAATACAAGCGCGAAACGCTTTTGTTAAAATATCTTTTGGAGAGGGGAAGCATGGCTTCTGTGAAATCCCTCTTCGCGCGTTGCATCCGCGCCTGATGTTATTACATTTAAAGACGTTCCTTTTGTGACATCCGAATGTTGCGTCTAGATGCGACGTATGGTGCGTGTATAGCCACAAATGCTCAGAAGTCTTTTACAGTCAAATGTATGAAAATGACGGCACATTGCGAGTACTCTGACGCTAAACGTGGGATGACAATCGATGCAAGATGCATAGGTCAGAGCATGTCCGAGGTCAACAGTGTCTGAGGTTAGCTTCAGTATCACAGAGACAACGTTTCCATACGTGTAAGCCGCTGCCCTGGGCGACCCCAAGTGCTTGATGCACTTCACCTCCGTAGAACCATATGTGGCGACCCGACGGTCTACAGGGAGCCAGAACGCCGCCGATTTTTTAATGTGGATTTAAGGAACCCAGTACTACCAGGTCTGTACGCTGACATTCTTTCCATAAGCGCAGCTGTCAACCACCAATATCACAAGCACTACCGTACCGTGACTGTTGACCACTCGTTATGGAGTGGAAGGGAGGGGTGCCAGAGGTGGAATCGACTGTTTGAAGCTACGATGCTGTAGGTTGGGGTCCCGTGTCTCCCACTCTGCAGCCATTTACTCTGGTGGGCTCGCTTGCAAGTAAAAGAAATTCTCGTAATCTTCTAGAGCTTTGCAGATAACATTAACCTTCGAAAGGGCACCACAGCGTTGCGGTTAAGTTATTTACGCTGAAGGTTGTGGGTTCGAGTCATGTCGGGTTCCATTTAATTTTTACATCTTTATCGAAAAACCTGTGATAGTTATTTTTATTCAGTTAATGGTTTAAATGTAGATTTTATTTCTATTTCTTCGCCGGTTTGTCATTTTTAAGCTTCTGTAAGCATGAAGTGTGTCGTAGATGAGCTAAGTTTGAAGCTGGAGTCAGTAATAATAGGGTAAGTCGTAAGTACACATACAGAATGTCGTGGTGCACATTGACAATATTCCAAGTGGACTAAATCGGGCAGAACTCAATTCATGGCGTCCAATATGACAATTATAACAATGCGTACAAATACAACTGCTCTTCCAGACCGCGAACGAGAGTAAGTGACGTCAATCAGAAATACAAGTTGCAGATTCAGGGTGGTTCAAAAAGAGGGACACCATTTCAGTTCGCTGTATTGCCTGTACATTGTACTTGAATTGTGTCAGGTCTGTTTGATCTAAAGTTTCAGATATTAGCGTTAGAGCGCTCCAGCACCGCACGCTTGTAGCGTATACCGCAGCGTCAGTTGTGAGATGTCTGCTACGCAATACAATATTTTTTGCACTTGTGAGTTCAGTAAAAGCGGTAGCGGTGCAGCGTGCATTTCGGTGTAAGCTTAACGTTGAAACTCCAACGAGGAAGAGCGATCGTTTGAATAAACAGTTTTTCGGAACTGGCTTTTTGTGTAAATGTAAAAGCTGAGGCCAGCCGCGCGTATCGGCGGAGTATGTGGAGTGCGCTCGAGCCAGCTTTAAACTAATTTGTTACTCGAATTAATGAAAATTCAGGAGATTAGATTTTCCAGCAGGACGGAGCCTCATCTCATTGGTATATGAATGTTTGCCTTTCCTGAATGAATGTCTACCTTAGTGACGGATAACGCATGGGGAATGAATACTTATCATTTCACTTTTGATGACCAAGTACTCATAATATCACACCCTACGATATTTTCGTTCGGGGTTTCGTGAAAGATGCAGTTATCTTATCACCTCTTCCCACAGATATGAATTACCTAATAAAACTTATCAATGCCTGGGTTGCCAGGTATTAGGCTTTTTACTCAACTGTTCGGTATTTCAGGTACTGAAGTATAAGTGATTCGGTATTTTTTTTAAGAATTTCATTCATATCGCTAAATTACCATGAGGATAATGGTGGTTCCACGTAGAGAAATGCCTATGTGGAAAGAGTTTTCAGTCACATGTACCATTTATGTTCTGATGCTAGGAACACACCGCCGATTTGGTAAAAGGAGAATTATGCATTCGTTGTGATTTGAAGTTTGCAACATACAGCGACTTTAAACACAAATATGTATTTGACAAATATTTGTTGAAAGCTGTAATTACCAATAGTAAATATAATTTAAATGTTTACTAGGTGTTTTACTGTGTTCAACCACAGCTCAGCAAATCCTTTCGCCAGGCAATGTTCGGGAATTTTTCCAGTTCTATCTGGAAACCATTACATCTGCGGCGAACTCCGTGACGCAAGATGTATGTCACTGAGTGTGGGATGAATTCAGCTACCGGATGTTATCGGTGCAGGGGGGGGGGGGGGGGGCAGCATATTGAGTATCTGTAAACTTCCATGTATGTATGTGTGTATAATCAAGTGTAATTATTTACTGAATTAAATTCAACATATAGTTCATGAAATATAACTAACTGGTATTGTGTCGGTTTTTTTAATCACCCTGTAATTAACAGAAACAACTATTATTGAGGAAAGAAATAAAATGACTTCTATCCCACTTCGATTTGGTTCATTTGGTGGTTAGATTTCAGTAAAGGTGATTTCTCATGGCCTACTAGTACATATACCTTAATGTACCCGTCATTTTCTTTTTAAGTTTTTCACTCACGTGTTTTTAAACCTGGTTACCACTGTAATACTCAAGTATTTCGTTACATGGAAAGCGCATAAAGTGCCGTACTATGTTATTAAGTTTTCCGAATTGTAAGTTAGTAGCCCTACTTTCTTGGATTTAAGTGTAACACAGGATTTATAACGGTCGCATTGTATGCAAATAGCAAACGAAGCAACAAAAGTGACGAATTTCAGAGGTCATTATTTTTTCTTTCGTCGGAAATAGTTCCCTCTGTAATTACCTCTGTATCATGTATTTGACGCCGCTTGTTCTCGTTAGCGGTTAAGAAAACCAGCTATACTTTTACTCGCGTTGCTATCTTCTTGGCAGCCATGATAGGGGGATATGATCGAATTTGTTCGCTGGTAATACTGCTTAAGTGTGCCACGACACTCGGTATGTATAAGAATTAATCATTCTTTATTTCGTGTTCTCTCTCTCTCTCTCTCTCTCTCTCTCTCTCTCTCTCTCTTTTTCTTTTCAAATTTATGATGCCTCTTGCTTTAACTTTGTGTGACTATATGCTTTAAAATTGCATACCGTGGAACAACAGTTGCAGCTAATAAATATATTAATGACAGTAAGTGGTCTCTCTCTCTCTCTCTCTCTCTCTCTCTCTGTGTGTGTGTGTGTGTGTGTGTGTGTGTGTGTGTGTGTGTGTGTGTGTGTGTGTGTGTGTGTATTCCCAAGGGACCAAACTGCTGAGGTCATCGGTCCCTAGACTTACACTAAACTAACTTGACGCTAAGTACAACACTCACACCCATGCCCGAGTTAGGACTCGAACCTCTGGTGGGAGGGACCGCACGATTAGTGACATGGCGCCTCTAACCGCGCGGCCACTCCACGTGGCTTGGTATCTATCATGTCCTAATATTGTTAGGAGCCTATTCCAGTTTTGTCCCGCTCCAGGATAAGTGTGACCAAGGCAAACGGTAGTTCTGTCCGGCGCCCGGATAACTAAACAGGAGAGACGGTCAGCAGTCTGAAAGTTGGTCTGAACTATATGTAAACTGCAGGTGACGGGGGCGGCGAAAGGAAAGGAAAGGTGAGGTAAGTAACTGTTGATATCAGCTGCATCGGGACTTAACGCGGAATCAGCGGCGACCAGTGAAAATGTGTTCTGGACCGTCATTCGAATTCGGAATCGCCTTCTTATTAGGCAGTTGCGTTATCCATTGCACTAGCCGGGCACAGTGTTTATCGAAACGCCGCAAATTATCTCGGCACGCCTCACAGCGGATCCACACTCCAGCCGAACGCCACCTCTCTGCAGTCTGCCATGCTCGTTACGGAGATTCCCGCTGGAGGTCAGACGTAATGGTGCATCCGCACTGAAGAAGGTGGACACTTTACCCATCGAGGCGAATCATTTATATGAATGCATGGGCTCTGTTCTTTTTACGCATTCATATAGTTCGTCTGAACGCCACAGTACGTTACATGGTACATTCTGAGTTGCCTACCTATCTCCCACCTGTGTACCGTGTAGAATTTATAGATTTGCGAAGAGTTCGAACTCGGTGCTCGTTTCTGAGAAGTAAATCAAATTTAAAAAGTACAGATTTTGCGCCCAGCCGGTGGTCTGTTCCTGAACATCTGAATTTGCGGTCTGGTAATTACCCACACAGGTAGCGATTCGGTAGAATAGGACAAATCATGCGTTGCAGTGCTCACAAAAGCCGTCGGCAGTTCGAAGGAGAACGCTTTCACTCCATTAGCTATTACGTCTTCATTGTTGTAATTATGCTGACACCCTTTTCTTTACTCTTGTTTCGCAAACTTTAGACTGGTTCATTAAGCGTTGGCTGAAGTACAGAGAGTTTATACACAGTTGCCAGAAGTACCGGTGTATGACACATTGCTTCATCCTGCGAGTAAATGCCATCGTACTGGGCTGTTGGGCTGTTTGGGGGAGGAGACCAGACAGCGAGGTCATCTGTATCATCGGATTACGGAAGGACGGAGCGGGTAGTCGGCCGTGCCCTGTCAAGAAACCATCCCGGCATTTGCCTGGAGCGATGCAGGAAAATCACAGACAACCTAAATCAGGATGGCCGGACGCTGGATTTAACCGTCGTCCTCCCGAATGCGAGTCCGGTGTGCTAACTACTGCGCCACCTCGCTCGGTCCATCGTACTAAGGAAAATCAAACTGCATGTAGGGTTGGGCAGAGACTCCAAACACAGATGCATATTTCAGTTGACCCTTTGTGTCTTCAAGAATGACGAGGTCACCAAGGGAGTGCCACGAAAACATTCCCCAGACCATAACGCTCCCTGAATTGTTGCGGGGTGTCAGCTTTCAGGCGTTTCACGCCGTAAATGCCAACGATCATCCGTCCGATGGAGCATAAAACGTGATTTATCTGAAAAGTCCACATGTCCCCAGTTAGTGTACGTCCAGTTGCGGTGTTGGCTTGCAAATTCCAGCCTTGGTGGCCGATGACCAGCAGTCGCCATGGGTGCACGCACCAGGCGCCTGCGGCAGAGGTTCATACGTAGCAACGTTCGCTGAACGGTCGATGAGGACTCACTGTTGGTGGCCCCTTGGTTCATCTAGGCATCAGTTGCTCGAGAGTTGCATGTCTATTCGCCCACACAAATCTACGTAGCCGTCGTTCGCCCCTGTCTTCTATGGCTCTGCCTCGGCACCAGTTTTGTATAGCACCAACTTCCATGCACGGTATGCTTCCATCACGGCGGTACGTGAAAAGTTTAGAATCTTAGCCGTTTCGGAAATGCTTTCGTCCTTGGCACGAAAGCCAATTATCGTGCCTTCCTCGAAGTCAGATAAATCGCTCCATTTGCGCATTACGACAACAGCTCCACTGTTTTACGCCTCCTTCTGACACACTTTGTATACTCTCCTCTGTTAATGCTTCCATCTGACGTGTATAAGTGGTTATTGCAGATTGATGATGGACACGTTTATGTTACTGGATCGTGTACCATGTCGACGAAATGACACGTTCGTGCAGCCAAAACTCAACATGTGCCTTAAAAACGGAAGGAAAAAAGATCTGGTCCAGTGTAATATAAAGGCATTTCCCGTGAAGGACTCTTGAAGAACCTACCAAATTGCTTTGAGGCAGTTACAAAGGGAATTTAAACTTTGATCTCTAACGCTATGTAGGGATTAAAAAGGCTAGAGAGAGACTACGTCAGCATTTCGGGATAGATGTCTGATTTAATTTTTATTAAAATGTTTTTAATGTAATGCCGAACAATAACAACGAAACTAATGAGAATTTCTTCATTGCGTATTTCCTGTCGATAGGAACCATTCTGGAATTCTCCTACATTTCTTCCAGATCGCGTTGTACATTAATTTTTGAACCATCCTCTTACAGCACATAAGACAGTTGTACAACATATGCTGGATGCTGGCGGATTGTGCCGACAGTATTTATTCAGGGTGATTTTGATTAACGTTTGTAAACCGCAAGAAACGATCGCTGAGAGGATAAGGAGCAAAATGATCATGTGGCCACATGGTAGGAAATGCGTCCCAAGGGAGGTACATCCATTTGAAGGTGGAGATAAGCTCTTTGCTTTGACATTGTGGGTTTCAATAACTGAAAGCATACATAGGAACACACGAGGCGAATGGGAATGTTCTGTCTACACTAGGGTCTTACGTCCACAGTCAAGAGGATAGCCACATTAGCCTTCGTCCCACCGAAGCAGATCTTCCAGCAGGAGAGTCGGGCTTACCTGCAGAAGTGCACTGGTAGATGTGAAGCTTGACCATTTTGCCCCTGGTAAAGGTGGCCTCATCTGTGAACAGCATGAATGACACAAATTCCAACAGCGTGCTGGCTTCAGCGACGAACTAGCGACAAAACCGTCTCTGCGGAGGCCAGACCACACTCATATGTGGTATAGCGACAGCTGTGGAAAATGTCCCAAACGGTCGTCTGACAGCGCATTCTGCGGGTCGCCTGCCTGGTGCTGATAATGGGGACACTGTCAGAAATCTTTCATCTTCACCCTCGTAGGAGAATACCCGTGGAACTCATGTGCGGTCATATGTCTGGATGACATTTTTTGTTCCTTATCTTTTCGGGGATAGTTTCTTGCAGTTTGTACCCATTTACAAAAATCACCCACTATAACGGTGTTAACACGACATCCTACGAGGTACATTGAAATTATAGGACGACGGTTCAAAAATTTGTCAACACACGTATTTTTCGGTTTTTATTAAACTTTAAGTTATTATTTTGTTAGAACGAAATATTTAATTATAGTATGAAGGAAAATGGCCACTTTTACCTAAAGTTTGGGAGATCTTGACCCGTGATTATAGGTGTCAGACAAAATGGGGAAAATTAAAAAACGCTAAAACTTAAGAAAATGAAGGTTTGCAAAAGAGACAAGAAACTATAGTCACCTAGTTAAGATATAAAATCTGTATAGATCATACAAAGTGATTATGAACAATTTTCACATGTAAAATTGTTTTCATCACCATTTTCAGCACATCTCATGGATCTGGCCAACATACTTGACCCATTTTTGTTCAGCAGTATCATCATAATAAAAACCACCGCATTCACCGTAGTAGTTATCTTACTCCTTGAGATTCGCAGACAGGCATGCTACATTCTTCCGCGACGTCGCATTGATTGGTGCTTGGATGCTTTCTCCCGAAGTTGTCTTCGGTGATTTTCGAATGTGAGAACGACAGATTCTTTTTTTTTTTTTCATAGACATCTTTCTTCCAGAAACCATACTTTGTACAGATTCTCGTTTTCTAGACACCGTTCTTCCAGACCCTACTTCGTGCAGCTGACACTGGTGATATTTCCTCAAATGACGACGGAGTAGATGGTGGTCCGACGGAGTCGTTCTCCACGGTGATGCCTCCTCCTACTCTAACTTGAGCAGTATCCTATGGTGTAGTGACCAATTTATGTTCAAAGATGCCGTCAGCCAATACGTCTGGAGTATATGGTTAGATTCCACATTTTCTAAAGCCACTCGTTAGATTGCCTGTGGTTGTTACTTGTCACAGGCTTGTTTGAAAGTGTCGCCGAAGTCTTCTTTTGTGATGCCTTTTCCTGTATGATGGCAGATGGAATTTCAGCATGCACCGTTGTAGAGTGTTCCAAGCGTTGGAAATAAACGTCAAGAGGCTGACGTCAATGTGTGCTGTGCAGAGGAAGACAGCATTTCCGTCCCTAACTGTGATACTTTATCCAACACGATGGTATCTTTACAGTGTTGAGCGTCACTATCCGAAACAAATAAAATGTTCACCTAAGGTTTGTATTTGTTTATGTGATCCAGGAGGGAAGAAAATACCTCACTGACCATGTATCCAGATTCAGACTTGTGACTCGATGATCTATTTGGCAACTCTTTTGCAAATGAGAGTTTCTATCTAACGCTCTTCATGATTATAAAAGATGTAATTGGGTTCACTGTCGCATAGCTGCAGATCATCACGGTCACAGTAGGACCCTTTTCTCCTGTAGCAGCATGATGAACGTCCTTCCTTCCTCTCGGAGGAATGACCTTTCCCGTTTTGAAAATGAGCTGAAGTCCAGTTTCTCACGCATTGAAAATTTCTCCTGGAACTCCCCATAATGGTAGCGTATCGCACATTGTTCTGAAATTTGTAAAGAAATTTCCCCATTTCTTCTTTATTGAGTGCCTGTGAGCGAGCATAAGATAGTCCCTGAGCTTTCTGCACACTTAAATTTGGATGTCTTTCCAGGAAAGAATAAATCTAATCGTATCCTGCTATTTATTTCGAACAATTAAATTACGACTAATGTTGTTTCTTTCTGCACATTTGAAAGGGAGTTCTCTAACATCAGCCACAGTTAACCCAAGTACTTCAGCATCCAGCAGTAACAAACAACAGAGTACGTCCTCTACAGCAGCTGTTAGTGTGGTTCCTTTTCCAATTTGTCGGTTAGACACGCTACCATTAAAAACTCTTGCACGCGGCGTCTTTGACGGTACCGAGAAGAATCGTTTGTTGGCATTTTGCTGTCTCTCACTTCTTGAATAGCGGCTCCCATATCATCCGACCTCCATTAATATAACTTTGCTTTGTTCTTATATTTGCGATGTTTTGTGCCGGCCGCGGTGGCCGTGCGGTTCTGGCGCTGCAGTCCGGAACCGCGGGGCTGCTACGGTCGCAGGTTCGAATCCTGCCTCGGGCATGGGTGTGTGTGATGTCCTTAGGTTAGTTAGGTTTAAGTAGTTCTAAGTTCTAGGGGACTTATGATCTAAGATGTTGAGTCCCATAGTGCTCAGTGCCATTTGAACCATTTTGAATTTTGCGATGTTTTGTAGACATCTGCAAAATAAATAAATAGTTTTCATGTTATTTCAAATCAGAAAATCCGAAATTTTGGGAGAAATTGACATGTCAGGTTCATCCCATGCGAGAGTATTGATATCTGACCGAGAAAATAAGAGATGGCACTCTAGTCAGCCAATGAGTCACAGAACTTTCCCTCCCAAGATAGCGAAGGTAACAGCATGCGTTCAACAACGCAACTGTTAGAAACCATTCATTATCACCCATATCTACCACTACACTGCTACTTTTATTGCTAATCTTATAAATGGAGTGTTGTTGCATGGACTCGCCGGTTTATCTTCTGCGGTTTTTTTTTATTGTTTAAACTCGTAATGAAAATCAACACATTACACACGCGTTAAGACAAGATGTGTCCCATTACTTAGAAGTGTACTTCCAATCAGCTCCGCTAAAGTGCATTTCCTTCTACATCAGCGTGTTATTAGAAGTGCCGAAATCTCCCACGTGTCGAAATATCCCTAAATTATCTTATCTGGTGACTGGGGATTGATCTATGCCCAGTTGGCAATTAAAACAGAGGCGGTTGCAGAAATATAGTGAAACAGGCAGAGGATATATTGTAAAACATTTTCAATTACGCCGACGAATCCCTTTATATTGCCATTTCACGCAATAGTCATGTTTCGAAAATGATGTCTTTGAAGTGGCCAACTTTGTTACATTGACACTCACACAATCTGAGATGTAACTCGTTCAGGGCACATTCAAGCATCTGTACAGGAATGTTTCTAATTTTTGCACGAATGATGTCTTTCAGGTCTACAGTTGTGTAGATATCACTGGTGTACAAAATAAAATAAAAAAAGGTTCAAATGGGTCTGAGTACTATGGGACATCACAGATGTTGTCATCAGTCCCCTAGAACTTAGAACTACTTAAAGTTAACTAACCTAAGGACATCACACACATCCATGCCCAAGGCAGGATTCGAACCTGCGACCGTAGCGGTCACGCGGTTCCAGACTGAAGTGCCTAGAACCGCCCGGCCACACCGTCCGGCTACAAAATTCAAGTTTGTTTAATTTTCGAGCACCAGAATAGGTTATCCTTATGTATATCGACCTGTACACGAATCTGGCATTGGTTGTTCCACAGCGCGCACAGTTTTTGTGTAAATTGTTGTAGTCGCTATCTAATTGTATTCTGTTTTGTGTTGTTTAAACAATATGATTTTTGTAAATGCGAATGTATCAACAAAAGAGCATGAAATGCTAATGAAAGATGTTTTCATACATATCTAAATAATTTTTGAACGTTTGCTGCGCCTCTTACGTGTGACACTACTATCTTGCAGTAGTGTCCAACGGAAGTCAGACAGCTATGAACTCACGCTGAAGTTTTGTGGACTGTCTTTTTAGTATTAAGTGATGTCAGTATGGCCTAAGAAGCCGAAAGCCGGTTCGTGACGAACTATTAAATAAATGTTATTGTGGAACATAATACTGTCTATACAAGTTTTTAATATGCGTCTGTTCCTCCAAGAACCGACGGAATATTCAATGAACGTTGACAGATATTCAGTATTGCCAGTAATACCATTCCACTTTTAAAGACTAATTAAAGCATCCCTATTTGCTGCCACGACTTGTGGAAGCTGCCACGTGGTTACAAACCACAATGTCGCCCGTACTGCGGCAAGTGAGTACCCGGCATCACGCTACGAAAACAAAGATGTAACTTCTGCACATCCCATCTGAATAGGAGCCTAGTTTATGGGAATAAACCACAAGTTTCTGTATTTATATTCAATACTTAACCAGTGGTTCGAGGTATCCACGTTGCATAAGTTTAACCCATGTTATCTCTCTACTCTATAACCGATGTGACACCACCAATACGATGACAAGTACTCTTACAAGTACAATTTGCAAAAGTACGTGCTGCTTACAGTATTGTCAGATGGTGATCTCTCTATTTCACGCATTGTAGACGAAAGAAGCACCAGTCCAGAAAACGTCTCTCTCACCCATGGTCTTTAGGTTGTCGGAAGACTCGCAGGGAGTCGGAACCGCCTTGCAGCCATCGGAAGGTATTCTTTCGCCGGCAGGCCGGCCGACAGGAGGAATTAAGACGAGCGCGCGGCCCTTTTATGCCTGTCCTCCTCCCGCCCTAGCCAGATTGCTGTCTCTCGGGGTGACGCGCGTGGGACAGGCCATCCCATCCCATCCCATCTAGTCGGGCTGGTGGGAACCGGCTCCCGGCAGGCAGCCGGGCTGCCCGCGAATTCCAGTAGCCGTTCTCCTAATTTCCCTCGCCGGCGCGGCCAACAGCCTGTTTGGTTTTTTGTGCCCTCTGTGATCTCTTCTCGCGCGCGGTGTCGGCGGCGATGGTTCTGGTAGGGGGCCGGAGACACAGCTGAATGGGATGTTCCTTGGGCGGTCCCCCGCACCGGCGGGGCGACACACACACACACACACACACACACACACACACACACACACACACGAGCGGTAGCCCGGAGCGGCGCTATCAGATACAAGTGTCACGTCGGCCGGAATACAGTTCCTCCTCCTCCTCCTTCCTCCCTGCAGCCGTGAGGGGCTGGCTCGCCCGGACCGCGGTGCCACACTGTCTCCGCCGGCGGCGGCCGCATTCCAGCCGCGGCATTCCTCGACGTGCCGGCCACCCTCTGCTCACCTGCGCATACCGTACCGTCCCATTCCATCCAGTCCCGCCCCCGACCGCTGATTCACCAGCCACCACCGCCTGCTGCAGCCGCGCGGCCGACTCGGCAGGAATGCCGGCAAACGTATCCAGGGCTGCCGAAAGGAAGTTACTGCCACATTTGTCACGGCAATTTCGGACATAGGTGTGCATTTTCTTCGAAACTTTGTCTTAACCAAGGTACCTCTACAACATTTGCGGTGACACATATACATTAGAATCAATGATCAGAAATTATTACCATTAGGAGTATTTTGTTACTTGGCTAAGACCCGGCCGCGGTGGCCGAGCGGCTCTAGATACTTCAGTCCGGTACCGCGCGACTGCTACGGTCGGAGGTTCGAATCCTGCCTCGGGCATGGTTGTGTGTCATGTCCTTAGGTTAGTTAGGTTTAAGTAGTTCTAAGTTCTAGGGGACTGATGATCTCAGATGTTAAGTCCCATAGTACTCTCAAGGGAACCTCCCCATCGCACAACCCCCTCCAGATTTAGTTATAAGTTGGCACAGTGGATAGGCCTTGAAAAACTGAACACAGATCAATGGAGAAAACGGGAAGAAGTTGTGTGGAACTATGAAAAAAATAAGCAAAAAGATACAAACTGAGTAGTCCATGCGCAAGACATAAATCATCAAGGATAGTGTGAGCTCAGGAGCGCCGTGGTCCCGTGGTTAGCGTGAGCAGCTGCGGAACGAGAGGTCCTGGGTTCAAGCCTTCCTTCGAGTGAAAAGTTTAATTTTTTATTTTCAGACAATTATTATCTGTCCGCCCGTCCGATGCGAGGTAACTCCGCCGTAGTATGGGGACGCTACACCTAAACAAACATCGAAACACTCGACGTCAGTCGACTACAGCGCACGGAAGAGGGAGTATTCCTGCTAACGAGGCTCCCTGGCTGGCAGTTGACTGTTCGCTGCTTTGGACGAGAGTGTTTTCATCACTTTTTAGGGAGTGATTATCACATCCACAAGAAAACTTAAATCGGGCAAGGTAGAAGAATATTTTTACCTATTCGCCAAGCGTACAAGTTAGGTGGATCGACAACATATTCCTGTCATGTGACGCACATGCCGTCACCAGTGTCGTATAGAATATATCAGACGTATTTTCCTGTGGAAGAATCGGTTGACCTATGACTTTGCGATCAGATGTTTTCGGTTCCCATTGGAGAGGCACGTCCTTTCGTCTAATAATTGCGCGGTTTGCGGTGCTGTCGCGAAACACAAGACACTAAACTTATTACAGTGAACAGAGACGTCAATGAACGAACGGACATATCATAAATTTGCGAAAATAAAGAAAGTAAACTTTTCACTCGAGGGAAGACTTGAACCAAGGACCTCTCGTTCCGCAGCTGCTCACGCTAACCACGGGACCACGGCGTTCCTCAGCTCACAGTATTATTGATGTTGCCTATCTTGCGCATGGACTACTCAGTTTGTGTATTTTGCTTATTTTTTTTCATAGTTCCACACAACTTCTTCTTCTTTTCTCGATTGATCTGTGTTCAATTTTTCAAGGCCTATCCACTGTGCCAACTTATAACTAAATCTCAGGGGGGTGCGATGGGGAGGATCCCTTGTCAGAGCCATTTGAGCTTGGCTGGGGCTTATGAATGTTCATCCATGACATGCTCATGCAACAGTTAAAAAACGGAATTTTACAAAAATATTCATTCGCTTTTACAGTACTGTGTCTTCTGCACGAATGAAGACAGATCCTTGGGGTAACTTTTAACGCACTTGCTTGTTATCAGGTTACGTGCGACCTTAACGTGCGATTAAAAAGTTTCCTTTCGAATGATGTACAGTTCAGAATCTGCATGACAGTCAGGCAAAATCGCTGTGAGCATTGAGACAATTATAACACCGATGCACCAGTTTGGTAAAACACCGTGTCCTGCTGTGTGAAGAAGTCCGTAATCACCTGCTGCCCATTCTCGTCCGCCAGAATCCTAGACTATTCAAGAGGTTTTTTTTATTTAATTTTAATTTTTAAAGGGGCAGAAACCGTGGTAATCGCATGGGGAGAGGTCAAGACTATAAAGTGGGTGCTAGAGTGTCCTCAAACTTTTCCATAATGGGTTAAGTTGAGCTGCCAGATAGACGCGTGTCTTGTGTCGAATCGCACCCAGCACATAATGCTACTGCGACCCATTCTTGACCACTAACCGAGTGTGTGGACTGCGAACCAGGTCGCATTAAAGGAAGACATCTAAGCAGTTCGGAAACGACTGATAGATTTGCTGCCGGTAGGTTCGAATAACAGATAAGTACGAGGCGTATTAACTTTAAGTAAGTACCGTTTTGAAATTTAAAAAAGTCGTGCTAAGATATCTCAATAATTTTGTTTTTACGTGAAAGCCTGTTCCGTAATCTACGCACTGACGCCATTACAGTCTGATTCTTCCTTTCCAGAACGAGATTTTCACTCTGCAGCGGAGTGTGCGCTGATATGAAACTTCCTGGCACACAGTTTTAATCTGCAGGAAGTTTGATTCTTCCTTGTTTACGTTGTGTACTGAGTGTTTAAGATGGCTAAGATAATCGTGAGTCCCGCCGACTGTGAAGTACGGACTGTTATAAGATTTCTTAGTGCTAAAGGCCTAAAAGCGATCGTTATTCATCGTGAGATCTGTGCAATTTACGGAGAAAACATTATGAGTGATGGAATGGCAAGCAAGTGGGTGAGAGCATTTAAAGATGGCCGCACAAATGTGCATGATGAACAACGGAGTGGGCGTCCTTCTGTCGTTAACGAAAGTTTGGTGCAGGAAGTGGACAAGACGCTTTACGATTTCCTCTTTGCGGGATGACTTTCTTAATGTTTCTCGTAGTGTTTTGTATGTCATTGTGACCGAGCACTTGAATTACCGAAAATTGTGCACACGTTGGGTACCGAATCAGTTGACGGATGTGCACAAAACCAAACGTTTAGACAGTGCATTGAATTTCCTTGAGCGATATCACAACGACTGTGATGATTTCTTAAGCCAAATTGTTACGGGTGGTCAAATATGGGTGGCCTACGTCACACCAGAATCAAAGCAACAGTCCATGGAAGTTGAGCAAGGGCATCGTTTTGCTGCAAGACAATGCCCGTCCGCATGTGGCGAATCAGACCAAAGATCTCAACGCATCTTTTCGATGGGAAACTCTAGATCATCCTCCGTACAGCCCTGATCTTGTAACCGTAGGGATGGCGGAGTGGTTTTAGGCGCTACAGTCTGGAACCGCGCGACCGCTACGGTCGCAGGTTCGAATCCTGCCTCGGGCATGGATGTGTGTGATGTCCTTAGGTTAGTTAGGTTTAAGTAGTTTTAAGTTCTAGGGGACTGATGACCTTAGAAGTTAAGTCCCATAGTGTTCAGAGCCATTTGAACCCGATCTTGTGCCCAGTGACTACCATCTGTTCCTGAACTTGAAGAAACACCTGGGCGGTCAGCGTCTTCAAGACGATGACGAAGTCAAAACCGTGGTGATGCAGTGGTTAACAAGTTAGGCGGTAGACTTCTATGAGCAGGGTATTCAAAAACTGGTACAACGTTATGACAAGTGCCTCAATATTGACGGAAATTATGTAGAAAAGTAGATTAAGGTACTAGCTTTCATGTAAAAATAAAATTATCGAGATATCTTAACACTTATTTTCTTAATTTCAAATCGGTACTTCAGAAACACGCTTCGTCTTACGTAGATGCTTTGGCAACTCCAGTGGGTAACCGTGGAGGGAAGGCGGCGTTCTTCTCGAGGAACACTATTAAGAAAATACAGAGAACCGGCGTTTGAAGCTGACTGCAGAACGATTCTACTGCAGAAAACACAATTCCGCGTAAGAACCACGAAGGTAAGCTACGAGAAATTAGGACTCGCCGTATTTGCGAGCGTAGCAGGAAAGGAAATGACTGGTAGTGGTAGCTCCGCGCATCAAGCTTGCGGAGCATGTATGCAGATGGAGGTCGAGAACTTGGCACACTGTTCCATAGCGATGGTTTCGACAGACATGCTGCCCCATACACATGCTTCATTCTCCGATCGATGTCTACCGGTGTTTGTCGTTCGGCAGGCAAGAAAATTACGACAGCATGTTGACCCTGTTAGGACGCATTAGGTCATAACGTGGCCATAGTTAACGCTTACACATTTACGGCACACGCGTCGGAAAGACAAGAGTGCCGCACTAGTCCCATGCACGCATGCAAACACAACCAGAGACGCGTATTTACTTCGGCGTAGCTTCTTGTCTAAGTGCGCGACTTGGGCGCGTTGGGGCTCAGGGATAGAGTCTTGTATCTGTCAGGCAGTGGTTTTATCCATTGCGTTAGACAGTTACATGTTTATATTGAGGTAAGATTCATTGCTTTATTTACAAGTCTCTGCGTCTCCGCTGGTTAACTGTAAAGTACCATACAACTAAAACCTATCGCATTGCGTTCCAGTAAATTAGCATAAACTTCCGGTTGCATCATTGCCAGTAAATGACCTAAGTGTTCTTTAACAAATAAAGCTTGTAAACAAAAAAGAAGAGACAAAAGGAAAGAAACACAAAATAATAACAGCTTTTGCGTAGTTACATCGAGGACAAAAATTTTGTAACGTACACGCTTACATCAGATCACGTTTACAAAACCTGTTCGAAAACAGAGCGGCGTAGTGGAGCGTTGTGTTCACTGTCTCCTACCAGCAAGGATGGGATCCACAATCCCATTCGCTGCACGTGCAGCTGGGTACGTCATCTGATGATGTCACACGTGCAACATTTGTCGTCCACTTTTGGAGTATTTCCCGACATTTGCTTGTCGTCAGAGGACACTCTTTCTAGTAATTTTGCGTTAAATTCTTAATTTATCTGGCCATGGAATCTGTAAATACTTGCATTCAACAGCTGTCTAAGAAACTTCCAAAATGCGGTTTTTTCTGCGCTACGCGTCTCGTTAGTTCAGTTAGAATATAATGATACATGGCTGGGATTAAAAAGAAGCTGTTCCAGAATAAAGTAATTTTAAATCCTGATGATTCTTACTGAAGGTACTCACAGCGAAACCGCTCTTCTTTTATTTTTTATTTGTATTCAGCGTGTATACGTCCCAGGACAGTCGGGAAATCTGGCGAAAACCCTGGAATTTTTTCATCTGGGAGAAAACCGTGAAAACCCCGGAATTTTTCAGAATTTCGGGAATTTCTCGTTGTTTTAGTTTTCAGTTAACTTTTTGTATTTTTGGCTGGTAAGAACTAATACTCTGACGAGGAATATTACTGTATCCCTCCACTGCAGAACAAGACTGCTGCCATAAAACAAAACTAGACAAAAAAATTAAAATTAAACTTAAGTTGCAAAGGAAATACGCCATTTACAACAACGAAAAACAGCGCGCACACAAGCGTCTGCCAACACAAAACGTGTCGAAGGCTTTAGCACGAAGAGTATGCAATTTTTCATAACAATAAACTGCTCCCGATGAGGGTGACGTCAGAACTGTTCACATTAGGCTCGTTGGAAGAGTTGCCAGCTGGCTCCTGCGCATGCGCAGTTCAGTTGCGTATGAACGAGCAGCGCTTGCTCCCGCTTCTGGATACTTGGAAGTGTTGCTATTAGCTGTATCAGCAGTAGCGACAAACAGCTAGATGCTACCCGGAAAATTTTTTCTGGCGCGCCCAAGCTGCCAGATTCGCACATGCGCAGAGCAGTCTAAGTTATAGCGGCGAGGGGGAGTAGTTTCCACGTGACCAGTTTTTACTTTTAGTGATTTTACTGTTTCCTCTTCGTTTACAGCTCTGACGTCAAACGAAAACATAATACAGTTCTGTGGCCGGGAGCTATCAAGTGAATTAAAATACATTCACATAATTACGAAAGGCTGAAATATGTTATTAGTTTCAGTTTTCTGATTTTCACGTTTTTGGCAAGAGCATTAATCGCCTTGCAGAACAATGAAGTTATTTTTGTCGATTTTCTAAAAAAAGATTTGCCTTGTATTAGTCTTTTCCGCAGAGACAGTTAATTTATTTGAAACGGAAGTGTTTCAACTCTTCGCTGAATTTCAAATCCACGTTTTCGTCTTCCGGCACGAAAGGTATTATGTCATAATAAAGAACCAAACATGAGGTAATACAGTACTGGTACTTCAAAAAAAATTTGCATCCCGAAAGGCACACTGGAAAGCTTAATATTAGGTTGGAGCCTACATGTTTGTGAAATTGGACATACGAATGTGCGCTTTAAGCCGAATAATGCATTTTAGTATGATTTACGGAATTCCGATGTTATCGGTGTATCATCTGATGTCCTGTTTCGTTTATGACGCAATGTAAGATCTCTTAATGATATATACGTGCGAACATACGGGCTTCCTACGTAATAGTAGTTGCGCATGCGCAGTAACACCTGTTTTCTGGTGCTGTGTGGCAACTGCTGGAACGAATTCTAACAGGTCGCGGGAAAACAATATGAATAGTGGTTTTAAAGGCGTTAATTTCAAAGTACATTTTTCATTTTACGCAAGATGAGTTATGCGTTACCAGAGCGTTTGACTTTCATTTAAAGCTTAACAGTTTAAAGGCCAGCCACTTGGAAGAACCTCGAGCCCAGACGACTGGACACTTACTTCAGTATTAAAAATTTTACTGACACATTTGAGTGACGTATATTGAAGTGTACGGCTCAAATGGCTGTGAGCACTATGGGACTTAACTTCTAAGGTCATCAGTTCCCTAGAACTTAGAACTACTTAAACCTAACTAACCTAAGGACATCACACACATCCATGCCCGAGGCAGGATACGAACCTGCGACTGTAACGGTCGCCCGGTTCCAGACTGTAGTGCCTAGAACCGCTCGCTTGAAGTGTTAGAAACGAAAAAAAGACCAATATTATATGTGAAAGCTTAGCTTTTCCTGTAGCTACACTGTGTATATTAATTTAAACCATTAACTTTTCCTATTTGTATGCTCGCACTTCTTAATAGTGATGTTGCTATTGGCTGACTACATCACATGTCCTATGCTCTGAAGATCCATAATCGGCTGGCGAGATCACGTGACATGAGCTGTGATTGGCTTACAAAAGCGCATCGCAATATCGATTTCAGTGCTTAGGAAACTAACGTGCTGTGTTTGGTGGAACTCGAATATATGCTGCGTACATGTTGCTGCACATCGAATATCTTTCCAAAACGCGTCTTATTTTTTCGGAGGGAGGGGGTTGTTCGGTTTCTAAAGTGTCTGGAAGTTCTATACAGATGTATAAAACCTTAACCATTGCAAGGATTGATAGGTTTTACAGTTCTAGGGAAAGATTATTGTCACTTAAACACGGAAAAAGTATATTTTCTCCCGGGAACAAGTATTTTTAACTGGGAAATCCGGGAACTGTTTTTCCTTGTCCTCATATACACCCTATGCTTGATGGTACTTTACAGCAAAAGAATTATATATTAGGAAAAAAACGATCTTTAGAGACGAAATTACGAACCAGATCAGCATAAGCAGCATTACAAGTGGATATAAGAACTGTTTAATGGTGACTACTTAGAAAATCCTATATCGTTTTTGCACTACAAATATCTTCTTTTGGAAAGTTTCCTATTGCGCGGACAGTAATCTAGGATGGTCACTTTCCCGCTTCTGAAGATATATTACCAATAGAAAAACCCCACAAACACCTTATTATTGCTATTTTATGGGCGCTTTTGAACGTAGATGTCATCTGATAAAGACAAAACACTGTGATAGAATTAAGTTTTAGTTAAACATGAAGGAAACATTTTCGGATCGAAACCGGGAAGGAATATTTTTAAAAATGCCGCTTCTAATTTTAACAAGAATCCCCCTGCGTAAGTGGCAATGTAAACTTTTATGGACTTTTTTTATGTTTCGTACTCGAGTTGCCCGTCTTTAATGTAAACCATCAGCTCTGAGAACACTGGTGAAAATTCTGCCTCTCTTGTTGGTGACTGTGAAGTTCGGTCATCGCCTGTTAAATGGCACGTCTGCGAAGCGATAATTTAGTGCGTCCCTTATGACTAACGGCTCTGATTTATTGCATGGAACGCGCCGATGAAACCGAATTCAGTCCCTGTCGTAAAAGGCTCGTCTCTTGTTTCCTTCGTGGTTTTGACAGGTAAGTTTGAATGTGACTCATGTGCTCTTAAGCCTACTGCGCTTTAAATATCAGAAGGCGTTAAGTATAGTGCGAGCTATATACCCTTGGCAAAACTCAGCATCTGGCGAGACAGTTTTACTCTTGCTAGCTATTAATCACGACACGCAGCCTTGACGAAGAAGTTCTTCATCATTTCCCATCACTTAAACGTATTCTGAGTCTTATAAGGATATCCTTGGGGGTATTTTTGTTCTGTCGTTGCAACTAAAATAATGTGTTTTTTTTCATTAGAAGCCTTTCGTTTTAGTGAGGTAAAGCATCATCAGTGGTCTGTAATTAAGTTATTTACATTTCGATTTGACCACTGATGATGCTTTAACTCAATAAAGCTAAACGCATCTGGTGGAAAAGAAAACCACGCATTTTTGTACTTGCAACGACAGAACAAAAATACTCTCAAGAATTGTAAAGCAACTACGGACAACGTGGGCACACAAATGAAGAGTTTATAAGGTTGTGTATACGAGTAAAGCTCGAAATCGATAAGCGGTGAGACGTAAGTGTAGCTACAAAAGTCACCATTATAAATCTCCACCGATTCGATCTCTCCATGATCTTTGGGTAGAATTTTCAGATTTTACCTTCAGCAGTGAATGAGTGGAGAAACAGGAAGAATATATTACATAACAGTCCACGCTTCACGCGGAAAGAGGCCATAGGAACGTGGGAAGATCGTCAGAACGTACATTTGAAGACAGTACAATGAAATGACGTAATATTATGAAACGTTATAGTATTGCAGTTGTAATATTAATTATATTATGCCAATTACAGAAATTTTAAGAGTTTCTGTGAAGATTCTTCAAAAGAATAGGAGGAGGTGCCCAACAAAACTGTAATTAATAAAGGATAATAAATTAGGACATTTATAGAACACTCAGCGTAACATTAAAGGAAAAGAAATTTAACTGTAAGACGAAGCATGGATTCAGAAAAAACTCTGTGAAACGCAGTTTTTTTTTTTAAATCACACTATGCGCGAGAAATAGTAGATAAGGTAGATTCTGTCCTCCTGGACTTCCGAAAATAGACACTCCACCATATTGCCGAATCATAAAGAATATACTATGATACAGAGTGTCTAAACAAATATGTGGTTGGTTAGAGGAGTTCATTACTCATAAAATCCATTACGTTATACTGGACGGCCAGTCATCAGGGATGAATTTAACATAGGGTACAATACTCTACATATGTACCCCCAACGGTGTGGTGGAGGGTACCTTTAGCGCCATTATCTTCCCCCCCCCCCCCTCCCTCCCCCCTTCATCACTGTTCCATTCACGAATCACATGCGTTGGAAGAATGGTTGTCGGCAACGCTTGAAACGAGATTTAATTTGTTTGCGCTGATTTTTTGTCGTCGACATTTCGCGAGACGCACGCTCTCGAAATTACAACATCAAATTTCTACGTGATGCACTACCTCTCTCTCTTAGCGCCTCCCGTCGAAGTTTGTTAAGCATCTCCGTAATGCTATCTAGCGAGTAAACGATGCCGTAAAGAACCGCTTCGCGGTTCTTGGATCCTCTCCTCCGTGAGTCCAGTACGAATACCTGCAGGAAGCGTCGATCCTTTTCAACAATTTCTGCATTTTGCAATAATTTTGTAGAGTTGCGACTTTACTACCATACCGAAAAGCCGTCATCCGCGAACAGCTTCATGCAGCTGTTGACGTTATCACTGGCCGGCCGTTGTGGCCGAGTGGATCTAGGCGCTTCAGTCCGGAACCGCGCTGCTGCTACGGTCGCAGGATCGAATCCTGCTTCGGGCATGGATGTGTATGATGTCCTCAGGTTAGTTAGGTTTAAGTAGTTCAAAGTTCTATGGGACTCATGACCTCAGAAGTTAAGTCGCATAGTTCTCAGATGCATTTGAACCATTTTTGACGTTATCCTTCGTAAGAGTCGTCGGGCGCTTTTAGTCTGGTGTTTCGGCAGATATTTGCAATTTCATTTTCGCGTTGTGTAGATGGAGTCAGCCCATAATATTGTTCATGACGACTTTCACGCGACACCCATTGTCGACGGAAAGCATTTCCCGTTACAAATAAAATAATTTTTAAAGCGGAATTTTACATGGCCATTCAATAAAGCGGTCCAAAAATTAGTATAATGCGATATTCGTTTTATCGATATGTGTTACAAGGTATAGTAAAACCCGAAGAAGAACCAGGGCTCTTGCGCTGCTCCGTCTCTTGTAGAGTACATGTTACGAATGAGGGAGAAGCGACAGTGGTACACGGAGGGAGTACGCTCACCAACACGCCATAAGGTGGCTTGCGCAGTATAGATGCAGAGGTGAAAGAAATCAGAGAAGTTGATGAGACACGCACTCGTATTCCTGAAGTGCACTAACCTTGTGTAAGACGGTACTTCATATTAATTAATCCTTCTAAACACGGAATAAAACGAACTACGAGATCTTACGGATGACTCATTTTCTGTCGAGTTACTGAATGGAAGCAGCTGTTGGGAAGCTTCTCGTCGAAAATATTTCCATTTTTTTCCCCCGAGGTCTTCTGCTAGGTGCTGTTGCTGGCATTTCCCGCAGTGACAGCTGTCTGCATTTCGCAGCCCGGCGGGCCCGCAGCATTTATCCTCGCCTGGCGGCTGTTTTTTAAGCCCCCTCCGTGCTGATTTACGCGTGCTGTGCGCGCCGAGAAATCGAGCGGATCGCGCGGCGCGGCGCCTCCTCCGGCGAGCGCGGGGCGGGCTAGGCCAGACGAGAGCGTCGCGTAGCCCCTGCTCTGGGCCCACCTCGGAGCGCGCTAAGTTACGAGGGGCCATCAGTGCCCCCTGCACCCGCGGCTGTAAACTTGCGGCCAGGCCGAATGGGCCGCGCCGCCCGCCCGCCGCCCATAAAACAGCTGCGCAGCGCCCTGGCCGCCGCCCCGCCACCCGCCGCTCTCTGTCTCGCACGTCACTGCCACGTCGGGCTCGAATCCGGCTCTCGCCAAATGCGACAAATTAGTAGCACACCGGACACAAAAATCAGTCTCTCCCAAGAGATGTTGTTGTTGTGGTCTTCAGTCCTGAGACTGGTTTCAGCTCTCCATGCTACTCTATCCTGTGCAAGCTTCTTCATCTCCCAGTACCTACTGCAACCCACATCCTTCTGAATCTGCTTAGTTTATTCATCTCTCGGTCTCCCTCTACGATTTCTACCCTCCACGCTGCCCTCCAATGCTAAATTTGTGATCCCTTAGTGCCTCAGAACATGTCCTACCAACCGGTCCCTTCTTCTTGCCAAGTTGTGCCACAAACTCCTCCCCAATTCTGTTCAATACCTCCTCATTAGTTATGTGATCTATCCATCTAATCTTCAGCATTCTTCTGTAGCACCACATTTCGAAAGCTTCTATTCTCTTCTTGTCCAAACTATTTATGTCCTCCTTTCAGTTCCATACATGGCTACACCCTAAACAAATACTTTCAGAAACGACTTCCTGATACATAAATCTATATTCGATGTTAACAAATTTGTCTTCTTCAGAAATGCTTTCCTTGCCATTGCCAGTCTACATTTTATATCCTCTCTACTTCGACCATCATCAGTTATTTTGCTCCCCAAATAGTAAAACTCCTTTACTATTTTAAGTATCTCATTTCCTAATCTAATTCCCTCAGCACCACCCAACTTAATTCGACTACATTCCATTATCCTCGATTTGCTTTTGTTGATGTTCATCTTATATCCTAATTTCAAGACACTGTCCGTTTCGTTCAACTGCTCTTCCATGTCCTTTGCCGTCTCTGATAGAATTACAATGTCATTGGCGAACCTCAAAGTTTTTATTTCTTCTCCATGGATTTTAATACCTATTCCAAATTTTTCTTTTGTTTCCTTTACTGCTTGCTCAATATACAGATTCAATAACATCGGGTAGAGGCTACAACCCTGTCTCACTCCCTTCCCAACCACTGCTTCTCTTTCATGCCCCTCGACTCTTACAAGTGCCATCTGGTTTCTGTACAAATTGTAAATAGCATTTCACTCCCTGTATTTTACCCCTGCCAAGAGATAGGTGTGCAGAATGAAAAGCGAGCAGGCGAGTCCCCACTCGGTCTACCGATCTATTTCGCAAGAAGAAGCTACAGCCTCTTTCTCAAGTTACACCATCCCTTCCATAGCGTCTGATTGGGAACAGTGGCGACGCAATGTGCTAACTCGCGTAGTTAGTTTTTATTTTTTCACTGAAAACGGTAACGCAGTACGCAATTCAGAAATTAGTAAGTAATGCATAAGGCATGCGTATTCAAATACAGAGATACTTAAACAGGCAGTATACGGCCCTGCGGTCGGCAGGGTGAAAATTATTTAAACCTACAAACTCTGGGAGGTTGTAGGGGACAACACATTAACACAACCCAATTTCAATTACTGTAGATTTTCAAAAGTGCCTCCATTGACACGTAAACAAAGATTACACCGTTGGATCATGTTCTGTCTGACACGGGCAAACCCCCAGGACTATCCTGAATTGTTCCTGCTGCTGCTACTATCCGGGCAACCAGATCCTCTTCTGATGCAACAGGAGTTGCGTAAACAAGGTTGCGCATCTCTCTCCCCACAAAAAAGTCCAGAGTGGACATATCTGGGTATCGAGCAGGCCATGTTACAGGACCAGCTCTGCCAATCCACGTTGCTGGGAACCGTCGGTCCAGCAGTCGACGCACACGACGACTGAAATGCGCCGCGCCATGTTGGAACCACATGCGTTGTCTTCTAGGGAGCGGGTCGTCTTCCAGCAATTCTGGCAATGCTCTGGCGAGAAAATTGTAATAGCGCCTGCCATTTAATGGCCTAGGTAGTAGATACGGCCCAATTAAACAGTCCCCAACAACACTGACCCACACATTAACGAAGAGCCGCATTGATTGAAGGCTCCCGCTCCACATGCTGCAAGACAGCTTCCTCAAATTGCAGCGTTCTTACCGTGCGCCGGAATCCCCGTCCAGGTGTTCTGCTAAATGACCCGGTCTCACGCAGACGTTAGTACCCAGCATCAAAGGTAGTATGATGCGGTATACGGCGATTAGGATATTTTTGTCGATAAACCCGCTGTGCAGCTCGTCCGTTGTGGTTCGCTATGTAGTACGCACCAACCATATCAGTGTACTCAATCCAGGTGTATCGCTCCATTAGTAAACAGAGACAATGCACTACTACACTGGTGGACAACTGAAGAGCGTAATACGCCCTCTAACAACTGAAAATCGTAATACAGCCTCTATCAACTGAAGAGCGTAATACGGCCTCCAACGGTTTAAGTAATCCTCGTAGGAAAAAATGACATTAGGGAAAAATATTCGTTTTGATGTCCCCTAGAAGCTCCCCTGTATATAGGACAACAAGTGTCTGTCACAGTTATTAGATCGGTTACCGCTGCAAGACTTAAGTCAGTCTGAACGTGTTGTTATAATCGGCGCCCGAGCGATGGGACACAGCATCTCCGAGGTAGCGATGAAGTGGGGATTTTCCCGTACGACCATTTCACAGGTGTACCACGAATATCAGGTATTAACGACGACTGAAGAGAATCTTTCAACGTGACAGCTGTGAAACCCTTGCGCAAACTGCTGCAGATTTCAGTGCTGGGCCATCAACAAGAGTCAGTGTGCGAACCATTCAACGAAACATAATCGATATGGGCTTTCGGAGCCGAAGGCCCACTCGTGAACCCTTGATGACTGCACGACACAAAGCTTTACGCCTCGCCTGGGCCCGTCAACACCGACATTGGATTGTTGATGACTGGAAACATGTTGCCTGGTCGGATGAGTCTCGTTTCAAATTGTGTCGAGCGGATGGACGTGTACGGGCGTGGAGGTAACCTCATGAATCCACGGACCTGTATGTCAGCAGGGGACTGTTCAAGCTGGTGGAGGCTCTGTAATGGTGTGGAGCATGTGCAGTGGGAGTGATACCTGACTCCTGATACTTCTAGATACGACTCTTGACAGGTGACACGCAGGTAAGCATCCTGTCTGATCACCTGCATCCATTTATCTCCATTGTGCATTCCGATGGACTTCGGCAATTCCAGCAGGGCAATGCCATATCCCACACGTCCAGAATTGCTACAAAGTGGTTCCAGGGTCACTGTTCTGAGTTTAAGCAATTCCGGTGGCAACCAGACTGGCCAGACATGAACATTATTGAACATATCTGCACTGCACTGCAACCTGCTGTTGAGAAGAGTTCTCCACCCCGTCGTACTCTTCTGGGCTTATAGACAGCTCTGCAGGATTCATGGTGTCAGTTGCCTCCAGCACTACTACAGACATTAGTCGAATCCATGCTCTACGTCGCGCTGCGGCACTTCAGCGTGCTCGCGGAGGCCCTATACAATATTAGTCAGATGTAGCAGTTTCTTCGTCTCTTCCATCTATAACTACGAAAAGCCGCACACAGACAGAATCTGCGGTAATCACAGAACGTTGCACTGCACTGCTAAACGGGAAAGTTTTTCTTAGTAATTCTGTAGGATAGTTGTAGCGTTTTTCCGGGAAAGGCCGTTTGCTCCTCCACAAGCACTGCTCGCTCATCGTTTACAGGCAGATTATATTCGGTTGGTGCATAAGGTGGTAGCTTTTTTTCATAAGTTTAATAAATACAACCGATATACATAACAGAGACTTTCGTCATCAGTAATATATTTCCTTTTACTCATACAACAGTCTGCAACGCTGGGGCAATTTTTCGATTGTGTGACATTAGAAATCACGTGGTTTTGAGGCGAAGAACTTGTGTTCGGAGCGCATTTTCATCCGGAGAGAAGTTCCTTTAACGTTCTTCGATAGACAGTGGAAACGGTGATCATCCGAGGGTGCAAAATCAGGTGAATCAAGACTTTGCGGAGTGACTTGTCAACCCATATCGTGGGGTAGAATCACTTAACGCAGTACTCCTGCTCGTATTCCTGGTCGTTGTTCTTGGACTGCGTGTGCAAGACTTCTCAGTTGTTGACCATAAATGCCAGCAGTGATGGTTACACCTCGGAGAGACAATTCGTAGTACACCACAGCACCGCCGTTCCATCAGACGCATAACATGATCTTTTGTGCATGCGCGCAGGTCCTTGAACGGCGAGTTGCTGCTTTGTTTGGGCTCAGCCATTCCTTTATTTTACTTATTTTAGCACAAAGACACCATGGCGTCACCAGTAACATTACGGGATAGGCATAGTCGGTGTTGTTCATGAGCTAATTGATAAGGAGCAAGCAGGCTTGGACGTATGGTCACTCGCTGATTTTTGTAATTTTGGCGTAAAGCATGCGTAACCATACAACCGATTTTTTTTACCTCCCCCATTGCATGTAAATGCCGCATGGTTGAATGACCACAGTGCATCACGTGTGCCAGTTCTCGGGTACAGGGACTTGGGTCATTGTGGTTTAATGCGTTTAAACGGTCTTCATCAAACCCAGAAGGTCTTCCTGAACGTGAAAAGTCACAAATGTCAAAACTATCCTCCTTAAAACGAGAAAACCATTTTCTTGCCCTGCTCTGTCCAGTGGCATTGTCCCTATACACGGCGCAAGTGTTTTTGGCTGCCTTCGCTGCTGTCACCCCTGTGTTGAATTCAGACAGCAGAATATGTCGGAAGTGTTCCGATTTCTGCACTTGGCACTCCATTTTCCAACGTCCACGGCTCCATCCACTGTGTCCAAATGAGATAATAGGGATATATAAACTGAAACAGTCACGGTCAGCGGGTGAGTTGAAGTGCAACATGCTACCCGAGTGTTCATCTACGAGAATAGTATATGTGCAGCCTTGTGCACTCGATTATTGTTATCTTGGGAGAAAGGGGCGACACAGCATATTTACGATGACGATATGCCTGAACGGACAATACTTGCTCACCGAGAAGGTCGAAATAAACATCCTGATCCAAGACCGAGGTAACCTGGACCAATGACCTCAGCTCATGGTATGAAACACTTCCCCTAAAGCTCTCAGAGCCACCTCCGGCGTGAACTACACCCTACACACACTGTGACATAAACGCGCCATTGGACCATCGGTGCCCTCAACGCCTTGCGTTATTTGATAGGAGGCAAAATTGCAACCCGTCGGGCCGTTCTACGGGCCTCCAATCAGCTACCGTCAAGTTCCTGCGTTGTTTGGCTTCTGAAGACAGCTTGTGTGCCGCTGTGAGCCATGGCCTTTTGCGAGGTATCAGACTTCAAATGTCCATTGCATGCAGTTGCCACCGGAGTGTTCGCTCGGAAACTAATTGCAATAGATCTGAAAGCAGCAATTCCTGTGTGATTGAAAAGTGATACTTCTGTCCCCGTCGGCTTGGATATTTTTACGATTACTGTTCTTACGCTGTTAACGCCTTGTAGACGCGTTACACAGTACATATTGGTACACAAACAGACAAATCAGTGTCACAGTGGTTATTATTACACTGAACTCGTTTTCGAAAGGTCATGCCACATTTAGGATGATGGTTACTGTCTGCAACTGAGTGGACCGCAACCAAAGTTCCTTCGGTACTGCACTGTGTGTTAGTCGGAATCCCGATCGCTGACTCTTGCCTTTCGAGGGCAATGCGTGCCGTATGAGTATCTTAATTTTCCGGGATATTTCATTATATTTTACTGCGGAGTGGCAGATTCATTCTGGAAGCGTAATTCGGGCTGTGGTTAAGCTGTTGTGAAAGAAGACTCACAAGAGACTCTTTCTGAACTTAGGCATGTCTGAAATGAAGTGGCAGTTGGAACTTTGACTCTGACCTTGAGTTATCCTCGAATATGCTGGCTTGTAAGACCATCGCCTACAAATACAAAGCTCTGAGCTCCAGTATTGGTCAGGAAATCAGTCTAAAAGAAAATTGAGCAAATGTCGCGTATATTAGGTTTTCGCCGATTCTGCAAATTACTGTATGGTATTCCGTGATTTGACAATGTCACGGTGGTCGGTCGACTATCGTGTGGTCTTCGGGGTCTGATCACGGGGTTTCCTTTTCCTTATTCCTTAATTGATTGCTCCATAAGGCCTTACCTATTTCTTCTCTCATCTTTGTCCGTAACAGATAATGCTCTGTCTGTAATTTTCATACATTGAATGGATGCTGAATACGACCATTCCATCCGTTTCCTGTCACGGTTAACATTTAAAAGTAGAATAACTGTGATTAGTCTCGAATCAGTGTTTCACCCTGCAGCGGAATGTGCGCTGTTTTGAAACTTCCTGGCAGTTTTAAGCTGTCGGTCAGATCGAGACTCGAACCCTGAATCTTGCCGCCTTTCGCGGCATAGGTATGCATGAATCACCGCAAGTATCTTCTTCCTACTTCCCAAACTTCTCAGAAGTTCTACTGCGTGCCTTGCCTGACTGGCACTTCTGGAATAAAGGCTTATGTGGAAAAGTAGCTTAATCAAAATCCAGGCAATATCTTTTCTCCCAGGAGTGGTAGTCGTGCAACGTGTGTGGGAGAGCTGCAGAGACGTTTGCAAAGTAGGAGAACGATACTGGCGGAAGTAAGATGGTAGTCATGCTTTGATGGCTTTGTCGGGAGAGTATTGTCCGCAGAAGGCAAGGTTCCGGGTTCGAGTCCCGGTCTGGCAAGTCTGCTAGAAAGTTTAAACGCTTAATTTTTTTGTCCACTTTGTGGTTCATAACATTGGTGGCTAATATAGTGTTCCGTAATGAAATTTTGTCTCCATATTTATTGCTTTTTCAGGCCATTGATGTGTTTTTAGTGACCAATTGCGAAAAGGAAATACATGGAGGGGATTAAAACTGACAGCGTGAAATTCCCGCTTCTCAAATTGCACCAAGGAGGACACCATCTCAACGTCACCATCCAGTAGAAGGGATACAGGGTTTTAACTGCGCCGAGTCATAAAGATTTAGGTTTCAGTGACTTCCCAAACCACTTCTGTGACTTGTCGTACTGTTCATGTTGCAAGTCCACGGGTGATTGCTTCTCCATGTAAGATGGTTGTCCTTTTCCCCATTGTTACTTTCGATAGACTTTCAATTCCACCTTATATTCTTTCCACTCTACTAGTATGATTAAATCGCGTCTCATACTTTCACTAATACTGCTGTTCCCTAAAATATATTTCTCTTAGCTTTACAACTCCACCCTTATCTTTGGATTTTGTGACAACCTATGTAACGAGACGTTTTTGTCTACGGGGAAAATCGTCATGTGCTTACAATTCGTCCTATAGCTTTCTCTTTGCGATATATGGAGTAGCTTACTATGATTCATAGCTTTCTTCCAATGATGTCAATTATGTTATGAAAATAAAAAAGTTTTGTCACAGGAAGACATGTATAGTCAATATAAAAAAAATCAAAATGCACAACGTTTACCGCATTTCCGGTGCCTAGAAAATTGGGACGTTTATAGAACTGCAATATTGGTTTAATTAGTCATTCCTCGTATGGTGTAGCCGCCTCTTGACTCGGTACATTCTTTCATATCTTCTGAAATGCTCTCATCATCCGTCAACCAACTGTCAACAGTTTGTTCCTTTATCTTCGGAAAGAGAAAAAAAGTTAGAAGGTTCTGCGTGGTGATTATTAACAGTATCAGATTGTCGGTAGCAGTCTGGGGTCATCCATTTTTTCAACACGTTAAAACCATTTCCTCTTCATTGATAAACATTGGTATTAGCGCGTTTTACTTGCATTTCGCGTCTTATTTGTTCATACCAGTTCCTGAAACCTCCATTGCAGCCCAATAAGAAATATCACGTGTGCGCAATTAAGTATTGTGCACATCTTCTTTAACTGAGAGTCTGTTGTCCGTTAAAATACACTTCATCTCCATTCCAGTCCCACAGTTCATTTGTCCAGATTCAACAGGGCGGTTCTTCAGTTGTGACTATTGTACCACCCGCTATTTAACAACAGATTCACGACAGCTTGATTTTCAAAGTAAGCTAAATACTTTACTACCTTCTCGCAACTGCTTTTCGATTGCGAAAACCTGAGATACTCTCGTACGAAAAAGGATACTACCAGGCAAAGTTTTGTAGTATGAATTGTTGCAACAGTACCGATACATGTCTGTGTGGAAGAACCAAATAGAAGGAAATGTAACTTGCTCAAGGTGGTGACTCCGAAAGCAACGCGTTGCGCATAAATACGCTGGAAAGACACTTTATTGCAAGATTACACGATTCCAGAACAATTACCGGAACCAGTCCATTGTTGAATGTCTGCGAGTATACGTATGCAGCGATTTAAAGTGAGACGACCACATAATTATAGTAGCAAGTAAGGCAGATGTCAGACTGGTATTAATTGGCAGAATCCTCACGAAGTGTAACCCACCCCGAAAGGAGGTAGTTTATAAAACCCTTGTTCGACCAGTACTTGAATATTGCTCGTCAGTGCGTGTCGGTACCAGATTATATTGATAGAAGAAATAGAGAAATTTCAAAGAAGAGCAACACTTTCCGTCACAGCTTCAGTTACTCAGCGCGAAAGCGTCGCAGAGATGCTCAGCCATCTGCAGCGGTGGGCGCTGCAAGAGAATAATTATTCAGTCTGCATTACGGTGTGGCTTACTGTTAAAATTCTGAATATGTAGGTTTGTAGAAGAGGTGACTAATATGTTGCTACTTCCCACACAAATCTCGCGAAAAGACCTCGAACGTAAAATTAGGAGTATCAGAGCTCACACGGAGACCTACCAACACTCACTCGTTCTTCGCTTGAACCATTCACGACTGGAACAGAGAAGCGGATACCTTCCGCCACCAACATCCCGGACTATAGTAGATGAAGATACTGCTGAGCGAAAGCAAATATAAAGTAACGAACTGCAAAAATGATCATTCAGATATGTTTACGTGATTGTTGTACGGATCAGCGACATTATAAAGATAACATTAAACTGTAAAATAACGCCTTCAGCAAGTCGGAAGTCTTGTGTCAGCGTTGCAGACTTGTGATCTCGGGGACTGGTTGTGTGTTGTCCTCACCATCATTTCTTCATTATCATCATTGAAGCGCAAGTCGCCAAATGGCGTCAAATACGAAGACTTGCATCAAGTAGCCGAACTTCCCAGAAGTGCACTCCCTGCCAAATATACCATACGCACATTTCATTTATAAAATAACATAATGCAAGTTCCCTTGTGTTAATTTGCATACTGAGTGTTGTGTGTGGCCATATACATATTTAACCTAGCATGTGTTACCACGTCGAACAGCTGCTTCCTCTAGTTTCTCTGAATTACAATTTTTAGAACTTACTGCCGACATTAGAAAGTTTGTGTAAATTAATGTCCGCCATGTGTTGTTTTCGACGGGCCATTCCCCCAAAATGATAGTCACATATATACATGTACTTCTTGGGATATCCGCTTTGTTGATTGCGAGTTTTGAGTTATTTTGAAAGAGTGTATAGGACGGTATAATTAATGGTGCGGGTAGCGACCTGTTCAGACGTTCTGGGTGGATTATAGTCTCTCTCTCTCTCTCTCTCTCTCTCTCTCTCTCTCTCTCTCTCTCTCACACACACACACACACACACACACACACACACACACACACACCCGTTTGGCCACTTATACATGCACAAGGTAGAGATGGAGAGAATCGTAGCTCAAATACCGTCGTCACGGCAGCATGGGAAAACACGAGTACAGAGATTTTAGTAATAAATAGCGGCTCGTAGCACGTTATCCCATTAGAAAATTAGGAGTGTTCTGGGGATTGGCCATGCTGAGGCCTGGAGGAAGTGATAACATTTGAACCGTACGTCGCGATTAGAGGATGCGCTGTGATTTACGCACTGTGGAGCCCGGTCGGATGCACAGCGTGTAATTAAGTGCGGCTTGGGGAACATCCTGAAATATTGGTTTGTTTACATCGTTCGTTGCGCGAGAGGCTGCCTGCGGCCGACGGGACCACACTCGCGAGGAACGCCGATGTCAGGTCGCCGCGTTGGCGGTGTTGAGCATCTTCCATCATCTGACACCCGATCAGCCACCTGCTCTGTGATGCAAAGGCCCAAATAATTGCGATGAATTCTGTTGTATGTTTGTGGGATCTGCATATATTTAGTTGTTGGCGTAAAGTCGAGCCCACATCCAGCAGTTTACGGCATGCACAATTTCCATGAATATACTGAACTTTTTTGAAGTTCTTTTTCCACGGTTGAAGGTACACGGTTTCAGTTTCGTATGAGGTTGTCAAGTGACGAACGGAACCTCCGTTTAACGTTAGTTTATTATTGTTCATTAACTTGTTCCGCTTCAATATTATCATGGTTCAAATGGCTCTGAGAACTATGGGACTTAACATCTTAGGTCACCAGTCCCATAGAACTTAGAACTACTTAAACCTAACTAACCTAAGGACATCACACACATCCATGCCCGAGGCAGGATTCGAATCTGCGACCGTAGCAGTCGTGCGGTTCCGGACTGAAGCGCCTAGAACCGCTTGTCCACCGCGGCCGGCCAATATTACCATGGTCAGCGTTGCCGCCATGCCGCTCATGAGAATCGGACACGCGAAGTTACATATCAAGCAGTCAAACCAACGCCTGTTGCCATGCTACCGAAGCATTCCGTGGGAGTGGACAGTCTGTTATATGTGCAAGTTAGAACCTCCGCTACGATTTAGCAAGTTGTTCCATTTTCCGGAGAAATATGATATTAGTAGCAAAATAGTATTCCAGGTTGCTTAGTCCCATGTTGCAAAAAGGTAATTACCGATCGCGATACCACTTACACGAAAAATGTGTGATTTAAATCACTTTTGATATATCGCATGGACAAGTTAAGGAGTCTCGAACCCAATCCTGTGAAGATGACGGGGGAACTTTCTGTGGCATATGCGTGTCCTTATCGTTGACGTAATGCGTTTGCTGCTTCTTCAAACCGTATACGATCAGTAGACGTCATATATTCCCGGCCAGGTCGGAAATCTCCTTCGCTCGGGAACTGATTATCTGTGCTATCCTAATCATTTTGCCTCATCATTTCATTTCAGTACATAGACCACGACCATCTTTGGAGACAAGATTGGTTGCAGATGATAGTCCTGCCGGCCGCCGTGGCTCTGTTTGCATCCTGATTTGTTTAACAATATCCCATTGCAAAAAAAAAAAAAAAAAAAAAAATAGTTCAAATGGCTCTCAGCGCTCTGTGACTTAACATCTGTGGTCATGAGTCCGCTAGAAATTAGAACTACTTAAACCTAACCAACCTAAGGACATCACACACATCCATGCCCGAGGCAGGATTCGAACCACGCCTTCCATGGACAGAAAGCTGAGCTGACTGTCTTCTCTCATCACAACACGCATGAATTCTTTTCCTTACGAATTATGGCACAAGCCAGGTAGTCACAGTAATTTACGCAAAATGTATTTTTACACTCCACGCAGGGGATGCTGTGAGCAGAAGTGAACGATCCCTGTGTCACGAATTCACTGTTCTCCTAGGGTGGGCAGCATATAAAACGAAGCTACGCCCGTATTTCTACGAAAGTAGGAGTGTACACGAAGCTAACGATTGTTAAACTCAGAAATATATTTGCTAAAAGACTTCTTTACAGTGCGACTCGAACACCATTGCTTACTAACTAAAATTGGCACTGCGGAGAAACCAGGCAATATTGCCTGAATTCTACCGACTCTTCCGCTCCCGGCACCTCTCCTTGAAGTGCCACGTTATATTGCGCGTGTAATACATGCCTACTTCACGCGTTAGTCAAGTGACCCTTGGCATTTTACTTTAATTTGCGTTTCGATACGGAGCTTTTTGCCAGATCAACAGATTTTTTGTGCACGCCACCCCCCCCCCCCACACACACACACCTGTAGACTTATTATTAACCACTCGTACCTTCATGCTTTATTATATGCGTCATGTCTCAGTAACAACTGTTCCATATGGACACTGATTCTGGAGACACTGATTAAAGATGGATATCTCCATAGATCTCTTTTAAGAATAGATACAAGTCTAAACCAGTTGGGCAAATAGATAAGTGCACAAGTAGTGCTGCTATTTAATTAGTGCACTGACAGAAATGGAAGTGTCCCACGATAAAGAACCACTCCGACTTTCACCAGACTCCATGCGAGATATTCTTCACGTAATTTATATTAAATGATTCGTTTGGGAATTAATGTTGATGGTCGGTGTCAGTAAGAGATGTGATGTTAATGGGCTCGAATACACTCTTGTATTCATATTTATCGAAATAATCAGCAACGAGTTGCATAAAAGAAATTTAATTTCGTAATCAATTTCAGGCTCTCAGTGGCCTTCTTCACAACATTACAACTGTCGCATTATTTGCGATTGTCAACAAAAAGATGCATGCAGCTTATTGCTGTGGTAATGCCTGTAACAGAATGGCAAAAAGAAGTCAAACAACAAGTACATACAACATGCCAATTCCTGTATTCGTTCTGGCATGGAAGCAAATATCATCTTAAGGAATATGTGGCCGTGCCTGAACCGCGTGCTGTGTTGGATTATGAAGATTGCTGACCGAAGACTGGTATGCAAGAACCCGTCTTCCCCTCGCATCCTAGATGCTCTCCGTGGGAGTGGGCAGTCCAGTCAAGGCGTTTTGGGTGTGAACGGTCTTGAGGGGTCTTTCATTATCCTGTTGCAGTAGGCCATTTGGTACCCTGATCATGAATTGTACGGCAATCACGACAACACGATTTACCATTCGTGCATCAGCCCGTATTTCAGTTGTCGTCAACTGCGTATTCGTGAGATCCACTGAAGTAATCGTACGATTGTTCCCTGCTATAGTCCTTTGGAAGGTACACAGCCCAATCTGCTTCCCACACTACTGTCCTGAAACTATTTTGTCTGTAGTCATTCTACAGTAATTGCACAACTACAGTCATCAGTCTGTGCGATCTGCCAGTATGATGCTCCCACATTCTCCAGTCAACTGACTGGACCTTCGTGAAAGACGGCGATAAGCTGCACGTACGCGTCCTCTGAGCATGCTCTGCTTCGATCTTCATCTGAAAACGGTGGATATACCCGGTAGCCATCGTACTCAACAGCATTCTTCGCATGTAGCAATGTTTTTTTTCTGTACTGAAAATAAGTTCGCATAAGGATAAAACTTTAATCAGTATATCGCACAAGCAAGGAAATATTGGACTATCAGTTTGATAGCTTTCGGTCGGTGTTCGTGGAGTAACACTTTCCATTTCGTCGCTGTACATCATAAGTCTCCCCATTGTGTCTGTAACTCGTCATATTGGTTACGTACTATGGATACATGTAAAATGGAAAATGCATACTTGCCGTTGGAACTGCAACCCCTGACCTCTACCGTGAGAGGGACCGAGACTAGGGAGGCTACACTGTGGACTTGTCACCTAGCACGTAATATTATTGTGTTCGACAGTGTATTCGTCCTCACATTGGGTACGCGTTGCAAGGAAGTATGAACGGCCGAAGAAGGGGAATAGTGAGAAGAAGAAAAAACCGCGAAGGTCTGACTGAACTGTTGAGCGGCGCGGCTCGCGCCCCGAATACAGACAGCTCAGAGTAGCGCAGTTTCCGCGCCGCAGCCATTAATATTCGCCGCAGGTTCAACTGCGAGAAATTAGTTTGGTCGGAGGCAAGTGGCAGCCGGCCGGCGGACTTCCTGCTAATGAACACCATTCACTCAGCAGCCCCCTAGCCGCCACCGCCACCGCGGCTCATATCCATTGGGGATTTCGGTCGCGTTTCGCCGGCCACAGGCAAAGCTTCCCTTTTTAATTAAAAAATCCTCCCGGGGTGAGGGCGCCGCCGGAATGTCACCAGCCTCACATCCGGCCGGTAATAGGGCCGGGTTTGGGGGGTAGAGAGGGATAGCCGCTACGCGCTACCGGCGGCCGGCGTCGCGGGCGAAAATGACTGCGTCCGTTTGATATAATGCGGCCCGATACACAGCTAATCAGCACGCAGCGCCCGCGCCGTGATTAACTTTTTTAATTGGGTAATTCCGCGACTGGCCGCGGGGCCGCGCTATCAGCGACCGCGGACGCTGCCTGGGCAGCCTCGCCGGGCGCGGCGCGGCGATGCGCGCTGCGCCGTAACTCACGTTCCCCCGTAAATCTGACGGCGCAGGCCTCCACGATGAAAAAGGAAGGAGCACAAGTGCGTTAGGCGCCTCGCCGATCCTTTTATGTGGACAGCGGTATTTTTTAACGTTTCCAGCCGTAAACATATGGTTCTGGTGCCCTCCTCGTACGAGTTTTAAATCTACAGAATTCCCGAAATGAAAATATTTTGCCGCCGTGGTTTTTTTTCCGTGTGTGGGTGTATGTGTGTGGAAAGAGTGCGCACGTTGCTCGCGCGTCGGACGCATACCGTTGTGGACGGAAGACTGCGTCGCCGAACGTCACAGGGAAAAGAGAACAGCGTAAGCACACTCAAGTCAAGTCTTCCATACACGCGGAATTTCATCAGCTGCTGTTGCTATACGCTACACAGCTCTCCTGTTCAGTAACCCCACTATCAGCGACACTTCACAGCAGCAATTACCGCCAAGGGATAATGTCCCAGTACATTATCGGGCTCAATAACGCAAAGGTAGGAACATGGAGAGGGACCCTAGTTAACCTTTTCTAGAATTTTGTAATGTGGTTTTTGAACACTTAAGCAAGTTTTTGGGCATATGGCTAGTGCGGTGCCATTGGTAAAGCTAGGTTTCACTCGTCATCTTGTGTAGCTCGACACAAACAAATGTCGGACCATTTCGCTCGTAATTTTATGAGTGTGATGGACATTCATAGTAAGTGCACTATATAATCTGTATCCTTGCCAGACCCGCGAAGTCCGCTTTACTGCAAAGCGAAGCTCTCTGAGTTTGATCAGCATGGTTCAAATGGCTCTGAGCACTATGGAACTTAACATCTGAGGACATCACCCACATCCATGCCCGAGGCAGGATTCGAACCTGCGACCGCAGTGGGCGCGCGGTTCCAGACTGAAGCGCCTAGAACCGCTCGGCCACTCCAGCCGGCTGTCAGAGTTTGAGCTGGCGTAATGTGTGTCATAGTTGTCGCATCAGTTGTCTCATTTGACATCTAAGAATGTATTATGCGCGGTGTGGGCAGCAAATAAAGCAGGACTACTTGCAGTGGAAAGTAATCTGCTTGTTTCGGTCTTCGACGGATTTCTGTAGGGTGGAAAATTTTTGTGTTATTATTTATCAACTGTCTCTGGAATATCCCCGTAACTATGTGTTCTTCCATTTACCGGCGTACAAAGACGTTGGAAGTTCTGAACGAGCAAGCCTATGTACCCCGAGTACATCTTCATAGTACGATCCATAATCGCTGGTTGTTGTCCACTCGGTCAACGGAAAAAGAATTAGAACTGTATTGTGGCAAGACAGCAAGAAACGTATTGTATATTCTTATTTTTTTAAATGTGCGTTATACTTACACATTGCATCTACGTAAGTACTCTGCAACCCACTGTCACATACAAATGGCGGAGATTGTATCGTACCAACGTTACCGATTTTCTTTCCTGTTCCATTCGTGTATTTAGCGAGGGGAACGATTGTGTTCATACCCTCTGTACATGTCCTAATCTCTGTCTTCTTATTGACGTTATAGAAGTTGCTGGCAGCATGCTATTCGCAGTGTCAGTTTCAAATACAGATTCTGTAAATTTAGCCAATTGCTGCTTCCCGAGAACTAAGTCATATTTTTTTTCGGATATTCTCTCTTAAGATCCCCGAGCAACACGATAAACCGCCATGTTATAATCCTAGTAGCGCGTCTCTCTGAATTCATGCGACTTCTTCGTCTAGCCTAATAGATAAGGTATCCAAACGCTGGAACAATGCCTCCAGAGGTGTTTGCACTATCATCTTGTGTACCATTTCCTGTTCAGGTTGTCCATTTGCCTTTCATAAATCTAATTTTTCGCGGTAGTCCCATTTCATATCGCTTTTTAGTATTACCCCTAAATACTCGCACAATCTGACTTGCTGTAATTGTTCACAACTAAACCTGTAATCAGGTACTATACCGTATTTTCTCGTTTTTATTGACATTATCTTCAAGTGTTAGTACAATTTCCGACGATTATCCAACAACGATACTTACTGTAGATAACAGCATCGTCAGCGAACAATCTAATAGTGCTTCTGATCTGGTCTGATAGATGGTTTTGAACGAATTTATGATGCTTGGGACACACACGATGTTAGTTTCGTTTCTGCAGGACACTAGCTGCACGATATAACATGTTGGGTTGTATTAGCAAATATTAACGGAGACAATCAATATTTACGAGTCTGCTCCGCATGATCGTGTCTTGATTAGTTGTCGGCGATATCGTACGGTGCCAAACGGCTTTCGGAAATATAGGAAGACGGAGCCCATCTATTTATTTGCGTCAACCACAATAAATTCAGCTGGAAAAAACAATAATTCATGTCGGGATACCTCCTAATATCGTATCGAACCTCCTTTTATCCGGCGTAGTGCAGCATGGACTGAACAAGTAGCTGGGAGTCTCCTCCAGAAATATTGAGCCATATTGCGTCTGTAGATGTCCATAATTGCGGAAGTATTGCCGATTCTGGATTTTGTTCACGAAAAGACCTGTCCATCACGTCCTATAAATGTTCGGTGGGATTCATGCCGGCCGACCTGGGTGGACAGATCATTCGCGCGGACTGGTTGGAATTTCAAACCAATCGCCAACAGTTGTGGCCCGGTGACATGGCGCATTCTTATCCATAAAAATTCTATCGTTGTTTGGGAACGTGAAGTCCATGAATGGCTGCAAATGGTTTCCAAGTAGCCGAACGTAACCATTTTTAATCAATGATCGGTTTGGTTGGAGCAGAGGACCCAGCTCGTTCCACGTAAACACAGCCCACACCATTATGGAGCCATCAGCAACTTGCACAGTGTCTTGTCGACAACTTCGGCGCCTTGCTTCGTGGTGTCTGCGCCACACTCGAACCCTACCATAAGCTGAAAACGGGACGTATTTGACGAGGCCGCGGTTTTCCAGTCCTGTAGGGTCCAACCAATATGGTCACGAGCCCAGAAGAAGCTCTGCAGGCGATGTCGTGTAATCAAAAAAATCTGCTGCCGTAGCCCATTAACGCCAACCTCCTCCGCAATGTGTTAACGGATACGTACGTTGTACGTGTCACATTCATTCCTGTTATTTCACACGATGTTGCGAGTCCGTTAACACTCACTGAGAACTCTGGCAAACGCCGCTGCTCTCGGTCGCTAAGTGAAGGCCACTGCATTGTCCGTGGTGAGAGGTAATGCCTGATATTTGGTATTGTTGTTGTTGTGGTCTTGAGTCCTGAGTCTGGTTTGATGCAGCTCTCCATGCTACTCTATCCTGTGCAAGCTTCTTCATCTCCCAGTACCTACTGCAGCCTACATCCTTCTGAATCTGTTTAGTGTAATCATCTCTTGGTCTCCCTCTACAATTTTTACCCTCCACGCTGCCCTCCAATACTAAATTGGTGATCCCTTGATGCCTCAGAACATGTCCTACCAACCGATCCCTTCTTCTAGGCCGGCCGCGGTGGACGAGCTGTTCTCGGCGCTTCAGTCCGGAACCGCGGGACTGCTACGGATGCAGGTTCGAATCCTGCCTCGGGCATGGATGTGTGTGATGCCCTTAGGTTAGTTAGGTTCAACTAGTTCTAGGGGACTGATGACCTCAGATGGTAAGTCCCATAGTGCTCAGAGCCATTTGAACCTCCTTCTAGGTAAGTTGTGCCACAAACTTCTCTTCTCCCCAATCCTATTCATTATCTCCTCATAAGTTATATGATCTACCCATCTAATCTTCAGCATTCTTATGTAGCACCACATTTAGAAAGCTTCTATTCTCTTCTTGTCCAAACTAGTTATCGTCCATGTTTCACTTCCATACATGGCTACGCTCTATACAAATACTTTCAGAAACGACTTCGTGACACTTAAATCTATACTCGATGCTAAAAAATTTCTCTTCTTCAGAAACGTTTTCCTTGCCATTGCCAGTCTACATTTGATATCCTCTCTACTTCGACCATCTTCAGTTATTTTGCTCCCCAAATAGCAAAACTCCTTTACTACTTTAAGTGTCTCATTTCCTAATCTAATTCCCTCAACATCATTCGACTATATTCCATTATCCTCGATTTGCTTTTGTTGATGTTCATCTTATACCCTCGTTTCATGACACTGTCCATTCCGTTCAACTGCTCTTCCAAGTCCTTTGCTGTCTCCGACAGATTTACAATGTCATCGGCGAACCTCAATGTTTGGTATTATCGGCATATCATTGACACTGTGAATCTCGGAACATTGAATTCCCTAATGATTTCCGAAAGGGAATGTCCTTTGCGTCTAGCTTCCACTACCATTCCACTTTCAAACGCTGTTAATCCCCGTCGTGCGGCCACAGTGACGTCTGAAACCTTTTGTGTGAATCGCCTGAGTACAAATGATAGCTCCGCCAGTTCAAAATGGTTCAAATGGCTCTGAGCACTATGGGACTTAACAGCTATGGTCATCAGTCGCCTAGAACTTAGAACTACTTAAACCTAACAAACCTAAGGACATCACACACATCCATGCCCGAGGCAGGATTCGAACCTGCGACCGTAGCAGTCGCGCGGTTCCGCACTGGATGCCTAGAATCGCTCGGCAACCGCGGCCGGCGCTCCGCCAGTGGTCTGACCTTCTATACCTTGTTATACGATAGTATCGCCATCTGTGTATGTTCATATCACTGCCCCATGACTTTTGTCACCTCGGTGGATAGGGCTGTTGATCGGTGCCGTACTGCTGTTGGTGGAATGTGCACGGGTTTCGTTACAACAGCAGTTCGTGCGGTCTCAAACACCGCGTTCTAATGCTCTCACAGTGCACACCTGCCGTAGTAGGTGACGCCTAGGTGTAAGCGCGCGGTGTAGTCGTCCGGGCTAGGAGTAAGGCGTGCTGGTGGCCACGGCGCGGCCACCGCTTGAGGCGGGCGGAGGACGCGCAATTAGCGGCGACGCGCCGCTACACGTGTTGCTGCCAGCCACGTTATTAATGGCCGCTGCCGGCCCCCGCAGCGGCGCCTAATAACTCCCGATGTAATCACGCTGTCGCGCCCTCGGCCCGTCCCCAAAACTGGACCGGCCGCCGCTGGGACTCCGCCGCTTCTTCGCTTTTGGCAACAACTCTGCCCATTCGTACCGTGCCCGGACAAAGTGGTCTGTTTGGGCACTGTACACCAGGACTCCACAGTAAAGGTGCTCCGCGAGTAGACCATGAACGCAGGCCTGCGAGCAGCGACTGCTGTATTCTCTCCATCCCAGGGAACAGGGTGGAAGCTTGTCCAAACGATGAAACAGATCCTGAAGGAAATGCTGGTAGGAGTTAGACCGTCTTATGTTCCATGTCGTATAACAGACCAATTACTTCAAGTTGCAGGTAAGTGCGATTTGTGTGCTGGAAACGTTTTGTTTTCATACGAACGCTACGAACCCAGACTTTTTTCCCTACAACACGACTGGCGCTCCATTTGTAGACACATAAACTAATAAATTCCACAACGAATCTCACTTTTCTACACTTTTTTCACCGATTCTAACAAGGGAACCTCTCCAATCGCACCCCCCTCAGATTTAGTTATAAGTTGGCACAGTGGATAGGCTATGAAAAACTGAACACAGATCAATCGAGAAAACAGGAAGAAGTTGTGTGGAACTGTGAAAAAATAAGCAAAATATACAAGCTGAGTAGTCCATGCGAAGATAGGCATCATCAAGGACATTCTGACCTCATGAGCTCCCTGGTCCCCTGGATAGCGCGAGCAGCTGCGTAACGAGAGGTCCTTGGTTCAAGTCTCCCCTCGAGTGAAAAGTTTTTCTTTATTTTCGCAAAGTTATGATCTGTCCATTCGTTCATTGACGTCTCTGTTCATTGTAATACATTTAGTGTCTGTGTTTTGCGACCGCACCGCAAAATCGTGCGAGTAGTAGACGAATGGGCGTGTCTCTCCAGTGGGAACCGAAAACATTTGATCACAAGGTCATAGGTCAACCGATTCCTCCACAGGAAAACACGTCTGATATATTCTATACGACACTGGTGACGGCATGTGCGTCACATGACAGGAATATGTTGGCGACCCACCTAACTTGTAGACTTGGCGAATGGGTAAAAACATTCTTCTGCGTTGCCCGATTTAGGTTTTCTTGTGTATGTGATAATTACTCCCAAAAAGTGATGAGAGTTTGTCACATAAACTGCAAGAAATGAATCCAACAGCTTCACAGTCAATCACTTTTCCCTGTGCTCTGTCAAAACATACGTTTTTAACGTTTTCAAATTTTTCCGTGTGTAGACCGTCCAATCCTGCGTATGTCCAAGCAAATCTGAACATGTCCTGGAATTTTGGAGAGCGAAGTTGATTATGTGTGAGTGCCTGAACTTTGATAATTGTCTGAAAATAAAAAATTAAACTTTTCGCTCGAAGTAAGGCTTAACGAAGGACCTCTTGTTTTGCAGCTGCTCACGCTAACCACGGGACCACGGCGCTCCTGAGGTTAGTTTATCCTTGATATTGCCTATTTTGCGCATGGACTACTCAGTTTGTATATTTTGCTTATTTTTTCATAGATCCACACAACTTCTTCCTGTTTTCTCGATTGATCTGTGTTCAGTTTTTCAAGGCCTATCCACTGTAGCAACTTATGACTAAATCTGAGTGGGTTGCGATGGGGAGGTACCCTTGAAAGAATACCACATCCAGTTGTGTTCTTGCGGTATGTACACTTTTATACTTCGCTGAAAACTGTGCAACAAACTCTTTACAAAAATTTTGCAAGCTCGCTCTGAACGACGTCTGCCATGAACTGTGTGGGACGCATGATTGTCAAGTTTGATATCGGCACTGTGGGAAATTAAACTACTTTAAGTGGACGTAATTATTCAACTACAACTACGCTTTTATGAAATCATTACCCGTGGAAGCACTTTGCTAAAAATAAGATAATTTGTAGTTCAATCGAACAGCACACCACACTGATTTTTCTTCCACTTCTTTTTGCTCATCACAGACCTGTCTTAAGTTTTAAAACTTCTGATATACGCTCAGGTTCCTTCAGTTTCCGTGTACATATTCTTTAAAATGTTAGGGACATAGTGCTTGTGTAAACTGGCATTCGGAAAGTACATTACATATTTTATAAACCAACTTTTTGCGTAAAAATATAACATTCCTCGATCTAGGGATTGACATGCAAAGACATAGTCGGCGTTAGATAATGGCCCACTGGCCATGCTGTTAGATAGCGCCGCTGTCCAACCTGACCCACGCGTATTTCCTTATGGCCGTTTCCCTCGTATTGTCGCGACCACGCGATGCGGCGCGTTGCTGTCACTCCCCACCACCACGCCGCAACTGCTCTGCTAGCAACGTGAGCGCGAATGCTCACGCTCGAAATCAGCCACTTGTTAAGCTCAGGTATAGACATTCTTGTAACGCCAGTCAAACGTACCGAGATGACGTGCTATGGATCTTCGAAATATCTGCTGTGCTCTGGTCTTCAGTCCGAAGACTGGTGTGATGCAGCTCCCCATGAGAATCGTCCTGTAAAAGCCTCTTCATTTCTGCATAACTGCTGTAACATGCATCCATTACTACCTGCTCACTGTAGACAAGCCTCGGTCGGCGTCCACAGTTTGTAAGGAAAAAAAACCCTAATATCGGGCACTGTTTTTAAATTTAAAATTATCGCTACATTAGCAGTCATTAAATTACGGAAAATGTGCTATACTACAGTGAAGGGAATAAGTCGCATCAAAGTAATTAATTTAGAGTAATTAAATTTGGGGAAAACGTTTCTCTAGGTAACACATTTAAGTGATTAACATTGGAAGATAACAGTTTAATATAAGCGCAAGATCATCCATTGCAAATGTTGAATGCAAGCTTGCAAACGTGCGTGCGTTGTGTGGATGTTAGTTTGTGGGATGGAGTTCCATTCCTCGTACAGTTGGTCAGTCAGCACAGGGACGGTTAATGCTGTTTGCGGATGACGCTGGAATTGTCATCCGATGATGTCCCTTATGTCCTCCATTGGAGACAGATAGGGTGATCGAACATGCGAAGGCAACATATCGCCACTGTAGACGTGTTGCGTCACAAAGGCAGTATGTAGGCGTGTGTTATCCTATTGGAGTGCTGTTGTTATCCTGTTGGAATGCTGTTCGTGAGTGGCAGCTCCGTAGGTCGAATCACCAAATTGACGTATAAATTTGCTTGGGATAATCACGAAAGTGCTCCTGCTGTCGTACGAAATCGCACCCCATAACATAATTCAAGGTGTAGGTCTACTGTGTCTATCACGTAGACTGGTTGGTTTGCAGCCCTAACCTGGCCGCCTCCTAACCAACACAGGGCCGTCACTGGCACCGAGGCAGAACCAGCTTTCATCAGGTAACACAACAGACCTCCACTTCGCGCTCCAATGAGCTCTCACTTGACACCACGGAAGTTGAAAAATTGTTAAAATTGCTCTAAGCACTGTGGAACTTAACATCTGAGGTCATCAGTCCCCTAGACTTGTAACTACTTAAACCTAAATAATCTAAGGACATCACACACATCCATGCCCGAGGCAGGATTCGAACCTGCGACCGTAGCAGCAGCGCGGTTCCGGACTGAAGCGCCCAGAACCGCTCGTCGACAGAGGCTTAAGTAGCAAATGGCAGCGGTTAATGGTCAATGGAATGCACGTTACACGGCGTCTGGCTCGGAGCTGTCCTTGAAGTAACCGATTTGTAACAGTTCGTTTTGTCACTGTGTTTCCATCTGCTGCCCAAATTGTTGCTGCAGATGCAATACGATGCCTCAGAGCCATACGCTAAACATGTGGTTTTCCCTCTCGGTAATGTCACCTGGCCGTCCAGAGCCCGGTCTTCTTGAGCCCGCACATTTCCGCTGCAGTATCGCAGAAGGAACATCCAGCTTCTCGAAGCCCTATTACACAGCTCCGCTCAAAGTCAGTGAGGTGTTACTACTGGCGGCGTCTTTGTTGGCTGAAAGGCATTCGTGACTAACATCAACTCACCACGTCCAATATTAAAGGGAACTAGCGCTCGCAACCGTTACAACGAGTATTTAAAACAAACCTGATTTGTGTCCTCATAGTGGCACTACTAGCTCCAATCTTATGCAACTGGCGCGAAATCTGACTAGACATCATCTCTCAAATCTAAAAACACGTCTAACAACTTTCGTCATGTCGGTATCCACCTACTCGGATGTGGGAAACCGCCTAAAAAATACATCCAGACTGACCAGCACACTGGCCCCGGTCGTTCATATGCCGGGTGTATTCGATCCGGGGACGGTGCGCTTGTCCGAATCGCGTAAGCAGGCGGGTATTGTTCATTCGAGCAAAAAAGAAAAGTGTGATAACGGCTAACACGAAGATGCAGAGACTACGTTACGTTTTTGATTGAAACAAGCTAGATCTCGGAGTGTTCCCTTGTCAGTAACGTTATTGCTGGAAAGAACAGAAGAGAAAAACAAATAGATATTGAATTGTCTGCAAATCCGGGGTGATAGGAACATTTTAAGAAAAGGATCGTCCCAGCGTAAAAAATTTGTACGGGAAGCTAATCAAGTTTTATCCACTGTGACTATCGTCTGGGTGCGGTGGCTGTTGACTTTGATTCTTGTTCAAGGCGCGAAAAGTGTCTTCAACGCCAATGAAACAGTTATTTTCCGCTGATTACTCGATAAAAATTTACTGTTTAATGGACATTCCTGTTGGGGAGAACATTTTCAAGAACGGAATTGCAGTATTGATATGAAGCAGTTCGAATGTGTCTGAACAATTAAGCTTAATTATTATTGAGGAGTGGGACAATCTGGACAGTGACTCGATGAACTTGTGGATAGTATGGCACCACGAATACAGGCATGCATCAATGCAAGAGGACGTGTTACTGGGTGTTAGAAGTACCGCTGCGTACAGCAATCTAGACCACCACCTCTGGATGTCTCTCTGTGTGATGTACAACATGCAGTGTGTGGTTTTCATGAGCAATAAAAGGGCGAAAGTGATGTTTATGTTGATTTCTATTCCAGCTTTCTGTACAGGTTCCGCAACTCTCAGAACCGAGGTGATGGAAAACTTTTTTTGGTATGTGTATTACGTTTGTAATCAAGAAATATACCATGTTTAGAAAGAGGGAAACTGTGTGTGTATCTCGTTGGCTCAGACAATCAAAAGAAGCGGGTACTTGCCAGATTTCAAATCCAAAGGTCTTAGATTCGATACACAGTCTTGATATTTTTCCCCCGTCACTTACCACTTCTTCCGCTCTGTCAAAACCGAGATCAGATGTGTTTCAGCTGCTTTAAAAAGCGGAAAACAAAACTTTTACCCCTTTTTTGGAAATAGTGACTTCTTGTAACTGCTAGTTTAATGTCGGTAGAATGTTTTATGTTAACATAATAACAATTTTTTGTATAGAAAATCACGTATTTCATTGCTCTTAATTTATTTTCATAGCTTTCCACTTGCAAATCAACAATATTTCAGTTAGTTTAAGGGTTTTCATACCTTTATAACAGGTTCATTCCCTTTGAAAACAAAAGCTACTAAACATAAAGGTAGTTTTACACATAACTTATTATAATGAATTTGAACGTTTCATTTCCATGCATTCAAAAGATAGCAGTAGCAAGATTTGTTAAAAATGTTTTCTTCTTCTTTTTATTCCTAGTTCCCCTGAAATAAATACGAAAACGATATATTTTGAAAATTTTTGTATCAGCAGACCCACAGGGTACCTAAAATTATTACACTGTTCAGGAGTTCTTTAAGGCCACTCACTTTCTGCAAACTGAACACCGATACAGACAGCTAAGAGTAGTTTCTGGGTTTAATACTACCACCAGCCGAGCGCAGCTTACTTATGCAGGCCGTTCATCAAGTATGGAGGTCCATTCTCTTTGGTACCGTAAGTTTTTACCTATAAATAGTACGAGCAATACAGTAGAACCCCTCTAATCCGTCATCTTCGGGACCGTGACCACGGTCGGAACGCAAAAAAGATCGGATTATTCGAAAAATCTTATATTTATTGCAAAAAATATAAAAAGACATTTAGTACAAAAAATCGACGATCTAAGAACTAAAAGACGTCTACTGTAATATAAAAAGATGTTTTTTACACAGTGTTAAACAATATATTAACTAAAACAGTCTACACACACTGTAATATGTATTGGTTTTATAAGCAAAAACAGCAAACAAGTTACAGTACTGTACTGTACTTAATAACCTACAAATTATGTATACTGTAAACTAAAAAAATTTTTTACAAAGAAATAAACTACTGTATGTATAAACTAAGAAATGATTATACTGTATGCATTGTTTTTACAGTAAAAACGAAAACAAATTACTTCGAAAAAAGTTAGTGATACATTTTTGTTTAGCAGGTGTTATTCTAGATTTAGCTGCAGTGTCCCTTTTTTTCCACACAACGTCCATTGGAGCTGAAGTTGGATTCTGCTCGATTTATTGAAGGGCTATGTAAAAAGCGTTTTTTGCATCGTTGTGTGAAATCCGCGTGAATCTACAGTAATAAGTACTGTATAGAACACGGAATAAAACAAACAACGACGTTTTCTAATACCAACAAAGGATAAAACTGCACAATAACGTACAGTATAACAATACAGACAGCGATAGTCACCGCAACAATGGCCCAACAGGCGTCCAGTCAGTGACAAGTCGGCATAGGCTCGCGAGCCTCAGCATGGTCGGAGTGACGGACCATCCAAGGTCGGATTGGAGGGGTTCTACTGTACTGTCATAGTCTTGTATCACAGGAAAAAAGTTCTGCATCTCGTCGATCATATGACTACTATCCACCTCAATATTAAATTCTGAATGGAAACGAGGGAGAAACTCATTCATTTCTGTTATGCTATTACGTTACGCCTTCCTCTATGGTTTCACTCACCCCGACAACAAGGAACAGTAGCCAAATTGTTTTCGTCTTAGTTTTCTTACCCACAACTGGGATAGCGATAATCATTGACAAGTTTAATTTGAGGCGGCTTGATTAATGGATGTATTCTCTTCATACACACTCTCGCGAAAGAGTTCGTGGCCGTGTGAAAAGATCTATTCCGTGCCTACAACAACTGAGTGTTTCTTACGGAAAGTCGAATCTTCAAGATGACTCGCAAAACTGACAGCGGTGTTCCCGGCTGGCTGGCTGTTCTGTTTAGATCAGAGCCCGGCCGTTGGCTACCATTACGGCAGGCGCATAACTAGGGAATTGTTAAGTGGAGTGGAGGGGGACGGCAAAAGCAGCAGCGATGACGACAATTACAGCGGACGATGTTTCATTAAAGCATGATCACCTCCTACACCTTGGTTAAGCAATACAACTTCCCAGATATTTTCACTTTACGAACTTTATATTCAGTCTAAAAGTAAAACTGTTGTTTCGAACAGAATATCAGTGAAAAACTGAGCGGACCGAAATATTTTTTCCTGTTAAAGAATTGAGTCTTACATAAAACACCTGGAAAAATTACTTTCGAGGTTGTCAAATTATGCTACAGTACATAAATTAGATTTCCTTCCAAAATTTACCTTAATAAAGTACTTTTTGCAAATATGGGTTTAGTATATTAGTGTTTTTGGGTAAAAAATATTTTCTTGTCTGTCCAGACTGAGAATCCAAACGATGGATATAGCGGTTGCTGCCCATGTTGGTTTTTTCTTTTTTTTTCTCTCTCCGATTGGCAACTTTTTTAAAACCTCGCGGTTTTAAAAATTTTCCAATGATAAATAAGCTTAATTACTCAGACACATTCGAACTGCTTCATATCAATACCGCAATTCCGTTCTTGAAAATGTTCTCTCTTAACACGAATGTCCATTCAACAGAAAATTTTTACCGAGTAATCACCGGAAAAGAACTGTTTCACTGGCATTGAAGACATCTTTCGCGTCGCATTGATCAAGAATCAGTCAATAGACACCGCAACCAGTCGATAGTCACCGTGGATAAAACTTGATTAGCTTCCCGTCTACACTTTTTACGCTGTGACGGTACTTTTCTTAAAATTTTCCCATCACCCTGGGTTTGCAGAAAATTCACTATCTATTTGTTTTTCTATGCAGTTCTTTCCAGCAATAATGTTACTGAAAAGAGAACACTCCGAGACTTAGCTTGTTTGTACAAATTTCTCGAATAGCTTCTGAGAAAAGGGCACATCTATTATTTTTTGAAAATTTTTAAATCCATCCTGGAAATTGAAATAAGAACACCGTGAATTCATTGTCCCAGGAAGGGGAAACTTCATTGACACATTCCTGGGGTCAGATACATCACATGATCACACTGACAGAACCACAGGCACAAAGACACAGGCAACAGAGCATGCACAATGTCGGCACTAGTACAGTGTATATCCATCTTTCGCAGCAATGCTGGCTGCTATTCTCCCATGGAGACGATCGTAGAGATGCTGGATGTAGTCCTGTGGAACGGCTTGCCATGCTGTTTCCACCTGGCGCCTCAGTTGGACCAGCGTTCGTGCTGGACGTGCAGACCGCGTGAGACGACGATTCATCCAGTCCCAAACATGCTCAATGGGGGACAGATCCGGAGATCTTGCTGGCCAGGGTAGTTGACTTACACCTTCTAGAGCACGTTGAGTGGCACGGGATACATGCGGACGTGCATTGTCCTGTTGGAACAGCAAGTTCCCTTGCCGGTCTAGGTATGGTAGAACGATGGGTTCGATGACGGTTTGGATGTACCGTGCACTATTCAGTGTCCCCTCGACGATCACCAGAGGTGTACGGCCAGTGTAGGAGATCGCTCCCCACACCGTGATGCCGGGTGTTGGCCCTGTGTGCCTCGGTCGTATGCAGTCCTGATTGTGGCGCTCACCTGCACGGCGCCAAACACACATACGACCATCATTGGCACCAAGGCAGAAGCGACTCTCATCGCTGAAGACGACACGTCTCCATTCGTCTCTCCATTCACGCCTGTCGCGACACCACTGGAGGCGGGCTGCACGATGTTGGGGCGTGAGCGGAAGACGGCCTAACGGTGTGCGGGACCGTAGCCCAGCTTCATGGAGACGGTTGCGAATGGTCCTCGCCGATACCCCAGGAGCAACAGTGTCCCTAATTTGCTGGGAAGTGGCGGTGCGGTCCCCTACGGCACTGCTAAGGTCCTACGGTCTTGGCGTGCATCCGTGCGTCGCTGCGGTCCGGTCCCAGGTCGACGGGCACGTGCACCTTCCGCCGACCACTGGCGACAACATCGATGTACTGTGGAGACCTCACGCCCCACGTGTTGAGCAATTCGGCGGTATGTCCACCCGGCCTCCCGCATGCCCACTATACGCCCTCGCTCAAAGTCCGTCAACTGCACATACGGTTCACGTCCACGCTGTGGCGGCATGCTACCAGTGTTAAAGACTGCGATGGAGCTCCGTATGCCACGGCAAACTGGCTGACACTGACGGCGGCGGTGCACAAATGCTGCGCAGCTAGCGCCATTCGACGGCCAACACCGCGGTTCCTGGTGTGTCCGTTGTGCCGTGCGTGTGATCATTGCTTGTACAGCCCTCTCGCAGTGTCCGGAGCAAGTATGGTGGGTCTGACACACCGGTGTCTATGTGTTCTTTTTTCCATTTCCAGGAATATATATATATATATATATATATATATATATATATAATCCAGGAAACTCAACAGTAAATATGATAATTTAGATGCACGGCACAAAATGTCACTGCCGTAAGTTCCAAATTGTGGGTCTGCTGACATGAACCCTATCAAGTATTCCTGGGATAGACTGAAAAGGGCTGTTTATGGACGACGTGGCCCACCAACCGCTCTGAGGGCAGAGTGGGTGGTGGGTATCGTATCGTACAGCGCCTTTCATGACCACCAGCGGCGTACGTCGTCCCCACGTAATGGCACCCCAAAACAGCAGGGAACTTCCACCTTGCTGCACTACCTCGACAGTGTGTCTAAGGCGTTCAGCCTGACCGGGTTGCCTCCAAACACGTCTCCGACGATTGTCTGGTTGAAGGCATATGCGACACTCATGGGTGCAGAGAACGTGATGCGAATCCTGAGCGGTCCATTCGGCATGTTGTTGGGCCAATCTGTACTGCGCTGCATGGTGTCGTGGTTGCAAAGATGGACCTCGCCATGGACATCGAGAGTGAATTTGCGCACCATGCAGCCTGCTGCGCACAGTCTGAGTCGTAACACGGCGTCCTGTGGCTGCACGAAAAGCATTATTCAACATGGTGGCGTTGCTTTCAGGGATCCTCCGAGCCATAATCCGTAGGCAGCGGTCATCCACTGCAGTAGTAGTCCCTGGGCGGCCTGAGCGAGGTCTGTCATCGACAGTTCCTGTCTCTCTGTATCGTCTCCATGTCCGAACAAGATCGCTTTGGTTGACTCTGAGGCGACTGGACACTTTCACTGTTGGGGGCCCTTCCTAGCACAAAAAAACAATTCGGACGCGATCGAACCGCGGTATTGGCCGTCTAGGCATGGTTGAACTACAAACAATACTAGCCGTGTACCTCCTTCCTGGTGGAGTGATTGTAACTGATCAGCTGTCAGACCCCCCCCCCACACCTCTCTCTCTCTCTCTCTCTCTCTCTCTCTCTCTCTCTCTCTCTCTCTCTCTCTCTCTCTCTGTAATAGGCGCTGCTCATGCATGGTTGTTTACATCTTTCGGCGGGTTTAGTGACATCTCTGAACAGCCAAAGGTACTGTGCTCGTGATATAGTATCCACTGTCAACGTCTATCTTCAGGAGTTTTGGGAACTGGGGTGGTGCAAAAATTTTTTTGATGTGCGTGTAGAGAAAATGTGTCTGAATATGGCAGATGAAGTGTACTACGACACACGGTGTGGAAAGTCTGTTCGCCCGTTTTCGTCAAACATGGGCAGTCTTTTTATTTGTTGGTACCCTTTCGGATCCCATTGGTTGGTAACGCCGCATCCACTTAGCAGCTCTGTTCGTCGCTAGTGATAGCCTGCTCCGTTATTTCCGGTCAGCTTGCAACTTTCTTATTGCCTTCCTGGGTAGTACCGGTTATAACCAAAGGGAGTGCATTACTTGGAAATTGCGAATGACGCGCTGGTTAATCGGATCCATTGGTCAGCTCCCAAGACACCGAAAGCGTCTGGGATTCATCCATGTCTGCGACATTACCGTTGTTCCATTTCATCCCTTCTTACATGAGAACCCTACACCACCTGCTTGAAAGGTTCTCCATTTACCATCAATGTATTTACGTACTCGTGCCCTGCTATTGGGCCTGTGTGGAGAGGGCACGTTCATTAAATGCACACACTACTTAAAATATGAACCAGATCCACAATTTGGAAGCTACGGTAGTGAAATTTTGTGTCGCACTTTAGATGAAATTATCACATTTACTGTTGAGTTTCTTTGATTATATACATTTAACTTTTTATGAAATTTAAAAAGGTGCATTAACTTTAAAAAACGTAATTGTCAGGAAATACAATTTAAAATTCGACCTAACGTTTTTTTCTTATGACACCTCATTAGAAGGCCCCCGATACGTACTGTTTCCGTTCAAGGCTTCTCTTTTGGTTTCTTGTTTTCTGCTTTCTTTCTTTTACCAAGTTTTCAGCTGCAGAGACACGCTGTAAATCTGTTTCTCTCAAGATGTCTCGAGTGAAATTTCCTATCTTAAAGCGCATACTCTCTAATGCGTTCATCCTCCCAGCGTTTCCATCATTAAATACAAGGACGGCATCGTAAGTTGCAATTGTGACAACTGTAGCAGATGAAGGCGTGGTATTAGGGAATCGTTTCCATTCGAGGGAATTCAGAGACTCATTTGGATTGTGGGTTTTGCTATGAACACACTTTATTAGATGTTCAGCGTTTTATATGTATCCCGTGCGAGTTTAATTGAAGGTAATCCACGTAATCGTTTTCACCGAGAGCTGGAATGGAAGTGTTGCTTCGAAAGGTGGGTGTGGCAAGAAGGTCGTGTTAGATATTTAATTATTTTTTTGGCACTTCGCATCCGATTTCATCATTGAAACTTTGGGAATTAATTGTCCATGAGTTCTACTAATAAATAAAAAGTAAATAGAAAATTTAGGTTTTCGGCCAATTTCATGTGAACGACCCCTATACCTGGCGACATTTTCCCATGCTTGGAGCGTCCATTGTCGATATTTATGTGCCCACACCACCGCGACGTGCAGTGACCGGAGGTACACGTACGAAACAGTGGCTTCTGTAACATGTAGTGAGAAGATGGTGTTCACGTATAAAAACAGAATGAGAGTCAGAAGTCATTGGAAAAGTGTGGAGAGCGGGGTATGGGGTGGGGGTGGGAGAGGGAATAAGCTCTTATTCTCTGGCGTTGGAATCATTAGTTTGACAGAACCTAGTTAAAATAAGCACAGGAAGTGTAAAGATGTGGATTGGAACACGCCAAATAATAGCGGTATCTCTCTCGATACTTGCTTAACATTTACGATATTATGATTATAGCACCATTGTTTTAACTGGAATTACGTGGATATCTTTTTCTTAACTTTTCTTCTCGTTTGGAATTCTTACGGCTCGAGGTCATCTGCAGTGGCCAGACCGATAACTTGCTAGTGTGTCTTTATAACTGCACCAACTACGACTCTTTAACCTCAGTGATTTCATCCTTCTCAAAAAGGAAAAAGCTACTACGAAAATTTACAGCTGGCATTTTAACGGTGCTTTATCTCAGGGTGTACTGTTGTGGCTGATACTGTCATTGATCGTCACCGAACTGTTCCTCTACTGCGCACAATACACTATGCCTTAAAATATGTTCATTTCCGTCCACGTGTAGCGCTTTCTTAAGCATAATAACGGGACCACAACTTAACCACGAAGAAATCCTCATACCATAACACCACTTCCTCCGTACTTCACTGTGACAGGTTACGTTTTCCGGGCATTCGCCAAAACCAGGCCCTTCCATCAGATTACCACAGGGTAAATCCCTCATTTCCAGACGTCGACTTACACCGCCTTAAGCGTCGCTTAGCATTGACTACAGAATGTGGCTAATGAGGAGTTACTCGACCATTATACCCAATTATTTGTAACTCCATACGCGTAGTCATCCTGCTAGCTGAACTGCTGGGTAGCACTTTGGAAGTCATGAGTGATTCCTAGCGCAGATTTCGTGCGAGATTTTTTTTATTTTTTACAACTTCCCCGCAATGCTCGAAGTTCAGTATATGAAGTCTGCCTGACCTTTGCTTAGTTGTGGTTGTTTTTACGCGTTACCACTTCAGTCACATAATCAGCCGTTGACTTCGGAAGCTTTACAAGGGTTGTAATTTCAGTGACGTATTTGTTACTTAGGGTGACATCCAGTGACTGCTCAGCGTTTGAAGTCACTGAGGTCTCCTGCCTGATCGAATCTGCTGTTACTAATTCTCTGACGATAACACAAAACTCTCTGCCTCATTGCCAACTGGCTGGTACACTTCACGTGACATCTGGTGGTTGATTCCGAATTACTGAGGGGTGACTGGTTACTTTTGATCGGATAGTGTAATCATACCGTGTGCACCGTCGACAAGACGTACTTCATTTTCCTTCCTTCTCTGCGGAGCGCAGAAATTTTCTCGTGGCTCGTTGGTGCATGATGACTTGGGCAGTTTGAATGATTTCAACGGGCAGTACACTAATATCAAAGACTCTGTCACACACTCTGCACTTTAATATTCTCTGCTGGACCAGACTAGTTTGCAGTACTTCCAACCACCAAGAAGAATAGTCTGTTCAAAACGATGGTACACGATTGTATAAATTTTTGTTTCCAAACCATCGGGTCTCATTTAACAATGAGTAGGGAAATAAAAAAGTCCGCCACGCGAAAAACACGAAAACAGAGAAACTTCTACACGTTCTTTGTAAACAGTGAAACGTTCCGAAAGGTTTTTCTTTCCAGACGATTTTTAATAGTGTAAGATTTACTTAGTGATTGACTAATTAACATTTCCTTGTCGTTTGCGATGGCTGTATGGTTTATTATAGCTTCTATAAAAATGTAACAGTTAAAATTTAAACATCGTTGCAGCACTACGTCAGATCTCTAAACCTCTATATGGGGATGAATATTTCGTAGTCAACTATGTGTCATAGGTATTGGACCTCTCACACGTAGTGGTAGACGAACATTGTTGTACAGTTTAAATGAATCAACATAAAAAGTTGTGCTTAATGAATTTCGTAATTGTATTTTGGTTAACATCAATTTTTTTGTAAGGAAATGACCAGAAGTTATGCAAAGTGAACCCGAACTCCACTGTCATAATTCAGGAGATTTTTCAAGGATATTTTCTGAGTATTTTCGTGCAAGGGACTTGCTCTGATGGATCATTACAGAGGAAGAATGTAATTATAAATTACTCGACTTGTTACATCAGTGGTCTTTGTTCTTATGAAATTTTTTTCGCAGTAGTGAAAGCCCACTACTATGTAACCACTGAAATACACACAGAGTAACACAACAACCCTTAGACGGTTCAAAAGTACTGTACTGTACTGTGCTGTGCTGTGGTTGCCATAGCTGCGGGAAGAGTTGATCATAGGGCTGTTTTGTCGCTCTTCAATCAGTGAACCCATACACCAGTGGCATATCGGCCAACTCGTCATTAGTAAACGAACAAACACTGCAGTGTACCACTGTTAACATACAACTAGCACTTCCGGAAAACAAACACGAATCAGAACCTAGCAGGTACTGAAGTTTGAGGCAAAAGAGTACGCAAATATTGTTGTTGTTAGCGCATGTACCACGAACCAACTAAATAGTTTAGCTTCCAAAGCGCAAGTAGTCGTCATTTGCATTCTTTTGATATTTTCAGTGAAAGACAGATACGAAGATTAAGGGGGGGGGGGTGTTAAACAAGATGCAGTTTCTCTGTGACGAGCATTGGAGATCACGTATCGCTTGCACTAAAAGACTCAGAAAATATTTCATTATAACCTCAGAAATGTTGTTGGAGGAGATCGTGTTGGCCCTATACATTGCTTGCCTTATTTACGCAGCAAATGTGTATGTACATTCAAAATGCTAAAAAATGGGTAGCGCTGTCCGCTGTTGGGAAATGTGGCACGAATGCTTCGATAACTAGTTTATGAAGTGTTTAGCCGGAAATCTTTCAATTACATAGGCTTTAATCCCAGAATTACTGTCAGAGCTGGAAGTGTAATAAGTCTTCACACTATTCAGGAGCTACAGAAGACAGAGAGAAACTAGATTCGAATCTTAAACAGAACATTCAAACTTAAAAATTGACGAAGGTACCATAAACGAAAACCTAATCATTTAAATGGGAGAAAATGCGAGTAATTACGGCCACGTCAATGTTTGACCCGAGATGTGATAAAATAAGCACCATATTTATTTTAATGAAAAAGCGTGGTAGAAGGGAACTGTAAGAAGTGAAACATAACGTTACTGACATTTAAAGTCTTTGGGCAAATTATGTTGAAATAGAGGAATGAAGTCGATATAGCCTTATGCGAACAGACCGGTGCGAATATACCTAATAAAGCCCGCGTTAGCTTTGTTTCGTACGTTGCTTATGAGGGAAAATGTGATTGATGTCACGCATATCAGAGGACAAATATGTGAAGAGAGAGCACGTTAGAGCCAGAAACTTTTGACAAAAAAGTTTGTTTTCCCCTCCGCATGTGTCCAGGACTGAAGACAAATCAGAATCATTTGTTTATTATGGTTTTGTGTGGCTGTTTTTGTTTCTGAAACATGTCTATAGTATATTTAATTGCCTAGCTTAGAAAGGAGTCAGTCTTATCCGCAGTGAAAATTGTACAGGAGCTTCTGGTCTCTGTAATCACAATGTTCCGCGTCGGCAACTTTCTGTTCTTGCACCCATTTGCCTCAGCGCCTTCTGCTCGTCCCAGCAAGAGGAAAAAGAAAGTTTGGCTGCATTCCAACCCCCTGCTGCAGTTCATAAACAGTTTTCCCCCACTCTGCCTCTCCCTCGCGCGCGTCTGGAATTGTTTTATTATCCTAATAGCCTCGTAGCTAATTTTCTGATGCATTAAATGACTGTGATTGGTTTCGTATTTTTACACCTATTGCCATTAATCATCGTATGACGCAGCATGTTGCGGGGAGTTCCATATTTTGGGCGGGCCATTAGCGCGCCGCCGTTCCGACCGGATTATGAAGCGGGCGCAGCTGAAAAAAGAAAAAAAAAGGACGCGAAAAATAAGGTATGAGCTGTTCCAGAACTGCCGTTAGTCACGCTTGCCTTTCGATTCTGCAAAACCATAAGAGAAAGCAAAAAGTCTACTGCTGATGTCGGATCGTCGGGTGAACCTCGGCGCAACGAATTGGAATCCGATGTTGATGGCTTGGACATTACGCATTTCACACGGGGTGTGAAATTTGACATGTGAACGGTCTGTTTTCTCAGTATGTGATAGTGCTTTAACTTTGTAAAATTTCTTCTTAAAGAGATAAGTTCAAACAGATTTGAGCACAATGTATATAAACGATTGCTGGGTCATTCAACGTGGCGCGTTACGCACCGAAGATGAGTTCGCCACTGCATAACTGCAACCAAAAAAGTAAATTACAGTTTTTAATACGTGACATACTTGTTAGTAAGGAGTAATTCGCGATTTTTATTTGTAGAAAATCGCATGTTTTAGATGGAGCTGGTAAACTCCTGGCCTTTAAAGTTGGCTATCTACATCCCATGCAGCTCTGTACACAGAATTCGGAATGGGCCAGTAGGAATGAGACCAGAGGATCTCGGCACTCGCCCGAGTTCCTCATGTCGTTATTTCGTTCATCTTTTCTTCTGATACATGCTACAACGATGGCGCTGTGCATCATCTTCCCAAGTATAGGCTCTTCACTGGAACTGGAATCGTTCATCTCTGACAGCGAATGTCAGATGTTATCAGTGGCCTCATTTTGGATCCTATCTAAATAGTCAACTGTCGTTGCTTTGACCTGTGTGCCCTTTTAAGCACACAGATTAATCGCATCTAATATGTTTCATACCATAGCAAAGTATCATTATTCACCGCAATATGGCTCATTCTAAAATGGTTCAAATGGCTCTGAGCTCTATGGGACTTAACTTCTGAGGTCATCAGTCTCGTAGAACTTAGAACTACTTAAACCTAACTAACCTAAGGACGTCACACACATACATGCCCGAAGAAGGACTCGAACCCGCAACCGTAGCGGTCGCGCGGCTCCAGACTGTAGCGCCTAGAACCGCTCGGCATGGCTCATTCCCTCTGACCATAAAACAGGATGCACCCATATGTGGCCGTAGCAAAGTTGGGTTCCCAGAATGTTTAGTTCACATTGCAACAAATATATGGATGTAAGAAACGGAGTCCCATGCAATGATGAGCTTGGACATTATACAAGCATTGCCGAGAAATGTACTGATATTGATCAAACAGAGATTGCTATATCCCGTCGGGAGCTGCAGTATTATCTATCCAGATGTGAGTGCCGGACGTGTGCAATGCAACTTGTGGAAGTCTGAGAAGTGGCACAACATACTGGGGAAACTGATAACGCCTGTGAAATGGAGGTTGCAAGAATCCCTTGGAGCATCAATAGCTTGAATGAGAATGTCGACGTCGACCGGCAGAAACATTGGAAGAAGTAATGGAAGAATAATTTTATCAGTCACTGTAAATCACTAAATTTCGATATCAGAAATATGAAACGTAACCTTTATTTTTCTAGATTACAGGTTAATATGGCGATATGACTGGTTTCGATTGAAACGGATTCAATATTTGATTGCAGAAAAATTGACGTGGTTACACTCCGTAACGATATTTTGTGATCTGTAGATGATTGCTAGCACTATGGAAACCAGTCATATCATTTCATAAACTGACAATGTAAATAAATAAAGGTTATGTTGGAAATTAAGATAGTTTTTCCTCGTTCTTGACATGTCAAACGTTATAAAAGAGCCGGCCGTGGTGGCCGCGCGGTTCTAGGCGCTACAGTTTGGAACCGTGTGACCGCTACGGCCGCAGGTGCGAATCCTGCCTCTGGCGTGGATGTGTGTGATGTCCTTAGGTTAGTTAGGTGTAAGTAGTTCTAAGTTCTAGGGGACTGATGACCTCAGCAGTTAGCCCCATAGTGCTCAGAGCCATTTGAACCGTATAAAAGACACATCGTCACTGTTCATCGGAGCTCGGTTCGAGGCGGGACTCTTCACCGAAGAAAGTTTTGTTCGAGCTAATGAGATTGCAAGAGATTCCAAGCAGAAGACATGCCTGGAGTCGCCTCGGACATTGGTGGAATACCAACCTGATTCGTGCCCGCCATATGAGCCGACAACCAGGAGTGATGGTTTGGGTTGCCATTTCATTTCATGGCAGGACCCCTTTGGTTGTGATCCGCGGCAGTTCTGTCCGCTGTTCTCTGAATCCCCATGCCATTGATCGTTGCTGATACACCCGTCTTTAGGGGTGGTTTCCCATCTAAGGGGCGAGATCGTGCCCTGAACATGCATACGCCCTCTTTGACAAGGCGGTTGGTAGAATGAGGGTGACCCCTTAGAGCTCATACGGAAAGTCCTATGTTGCCATTTTTTTTATCAAAATCTAAGCAGTGATAGCGGCGGGACCCGTGATACCAGTCAAAATACCAGTGAAAAATACGACTTCAGTGAGTGTTTGAGCAGTATCTCGATACAGGTAAGTCCGGAAATAATGTAGCTGCCTATGTGCGATGACCAGGATGCTGATGGAATTAAACAGCGAGCCAGTTAACGAATGCAGGAGATGCGTGGCCGCGCGTCGCAAGCTGCCTTTTTGTCCCGTGCAGTTCCAGCGCCGGGAGCGCTCAATTAACGACTCATTTGGTGAATTCTGCCGGGAAATGGAAATTGCCATCAGAGAAATTAAACTTTTTTCCCTGCCGTGGCGCTCAGTTCGATCACCCCCACCAAATAGCTTGCCGGTCGAGTGAATTTTTGTCCCGTGCAGCGAGGGCTGGCATGTTTTTTAAGCTCACGCTGGGGGGATTTAGGTGGGGGTGGGTGGGTGGAGAGAATCCATTTTTATACAAAAAAGAGGAATTAATCAGCGTCCGCTCGGCGGAGTAATGAGAGTCGGCGCCCCGGTGACGCTGGCGGGCCGAGCGTAGGAGGAAGTGGCGCCGGTGGTCGCCGGAGGTGTGGGAGCCGACACGTGCACACGTGGGGGCGGGCCGGCCGCGGCAAATTGATGGCCGATCGGCCGTGGCCGCGGCGTGTGGGAACCCGGCGCTGGGCGGCGAGTGGGCGGCGCGGCGGCGCGCTCCGCGGGGGGCGCACCTCCCGGTGGCGCTAGTAATTAAAATTTGTGCCTTCTCATCTCGCGCTCCGCCCGCCTCGCCGCCCATTGTTTCGGCGCCGACTTTTGTGGAAACCGCGCCGACGCCGACGCCGACGCCGCCGTCTCCTCCGTGCGCCGGCCTGTGCGTCTGCTGCCGCCGCTGCGGAAGGAGCAGCAGATTCGTGTGTGCATATTTCCGCGTTCCCTTTAGTGCACAAGTGTCCGCTGAGTTACGCATGCTGCCTACACTTGCTTGCCTGACTTTGGTGCTGCGTAGTGCACGGAACCGAAGGGAAGCCTTATTATAAGGATAAACATTAATAAAACCTACAAACTGCAGGGATGGATTCCCGACTGGAAATGGAGGAAAAAAGGTCGTATGAGCATGTGTCCGGAAATGCACCGTTGCCGCGGTAGATGGCGAAGACGAACGAAAGACCCACTGACCACGTGTCATGCGTTCCTCGTGTGTTACAGGCTGTGAGATTGTAAATAGCAGAATGGTTCAAATGGCTCTGAGCACTATGGGACTTAACATTTGTGGTCATCAGGCCCCTAGAACTTAGAACCACTTAAACCTAACTAACCTAAGGACATCGCACACATCCATGCCCGAGGCAGGATTCGAACCTGCGACCGTAGCGGTCACGCGGTTCCTATAACCGCACGGCCACACCCGCCGGCATATAGCAGAATGTTTCGTTATTCATGTCGGGACAAATCGATATGGTTTGATGGAAACGGTCAAGAGGCAGCACGGCTATACCAAAACGAATACCCTCACAGGCAACAACCACACCACACAAAATTTGAAGCCATTTTGGGCGTTTTTGTGATCATGGCTCCTTTGAAACAGACGAACGAGCGGGGGAGGCGGCGGACTATGCGTATACCAGATCTGGAGGACAGGACCCTACAGGATGTTGAGATGAATACTAGTACAAGCTCCAGGCAAGTGGCCCGCCAACGTGGTGTAAGCCAAAGTACTATTCAGTGAGCCGGCCGGTGTGACAGAGCGGTTCTAGGCGCTTGTCTGGCCATTAAGTACACTACTGGCCATTAAAATCGCTACACCAAGTAGATGACGTGCTACAGACGCGGAATTTAACCGACAGGAAGAAGATGCTCTGATATGTAAATGATTAGCTTTTCAGAGCAATCACACAAGGTTGGCACCGATGGCGACACCTACAACGTGTTGACATGAGGAAAGTTTCCAACCGATTTCTCATACACAAACAGCAGTTGCCCGGCGTTACCTGGTGAAACGTTGTTGTGATGCCTCGTGTAAGGAGGAGAAATGCGTACCATCAAGTATCCGACTTTGATAAAGATCGGATTGTAGCCTATCGCGATTGCGGTTTATCGTATCGCGACATTGCTGCTCGCGTTGGTCGAGTTTCAATGACTGTTAGCAGAATATGGAATCGGTGGGTCCAGGAGTGTAATACGGAACGCCGTGCTGGATCCCAACGGTCTCGCATCACTAGCAGTCGAGATGACAGGCATCTTATCCGTATGGCTGTAACGGATCTTGCAGTCTCGTCTCGATCCCTGAGTCAACAGATGGGGACGTTTGCAAGACAATAACCATCTGCACGAACAGTTCGAAGACGTTTGCAGCAGCATGGACTATCAGCTCGTAGACCATGGCTGCGGTTACCCTTGACGCAGCATCACAGATATCACAGACAGGAGCGCCTGTGATGGTGTCCTCAACCACGAACCTGGGTGCACGAATGACAAAAAGTCATTTTTTCGGATGAATCCAGGTTCTGTTTACAGCATCATGATGGTCGCATCCGTGTTTGGTGACTCGCGGTGAACGCACATTGGAAGCGTGTATTTGTCATCGTCATACTGGCGTATCACCCGGCGTGATGGTATGGGGTGCCATTGGTTACACGTCTCTGTTACCTCTTGTTCGCATTGACGGCACTTTGAACAGTGGAAGTTACATTTCAGATGTGTTACGACCCGTGGCATTACCCTTCATTCGATCCCTGCGAAACCCTACATGTCAGATGATAATGCACGACCGCATGTTGCAGGTCCTGTGCGGGCCTTTCTGGATACAGAAAATGTTCGACTGCTGCCCTGGCCAGCACATTCTCCTGATCTCTCACCAATTGAAAACGTCTGGTCAATGGTGGCCGAGCAACAGGCTCGTCACAATACGCCAGTCACTACTCTTGATGAACTGTGGTATCGTGTTGAAGCTGCATGGGCAGCTGTACCTCTACACGCCATCCAAGCTCTGTTTGACTCAATTTCCAGGTGTATCAAGGCCGTTATTACGGCCAGAGGTGGTTGTTCTGGGTACTGATTTCTCAGAATCCCTTTCTGTGAAGGATTTTGACGATCCGTTTTGCTCCAGACCGTCCCTGTTATGGGAATTTTTACGCCATTCCTCTTTGCCGACGAAACAGTCTTTACTGGAACTGGCATCATAATTTGCATAATCATCATCTGTGGGCTACGCGTCGTATTCACAGAGCATCGACGCCCTCGGGTAAACTGCGTTCTGCGAACATTCAGTGCTGTGATCGCACGTTCTCTGTGCTGATTTTTGTCTGAGAATGAACCTCCGCAGTCTCAAACACATCGCCCGGAGTACGACTCAACGTTCCTGCCGGGCGTTTCTCGTCATTTACAGCGATACTTACAGACACGTTGACCGCACCTTATCTGTACGTAATCACTGCCTATATGGTTTTGCTGTCACTTTCAGAGAAGTTTTGTGCACACGTCTTTAACCCACAGCTTGGTTTTACGGGACAGCAGGCGTACATCGACGCGTCGCCGACGGTAACGAGATACACGGAAGCAGAATGGTCCAATACATGTAGGAGACCATTCTTTCTCCTCAGTAACTTAGGCGAATGTGTGCGCTTGTGCAAGATACTAGAGTTTATGAAAATGCAAGTTAGCCAGGAATTACACGCTGCCAACACTTGCAAACTGTCTGATGTCCTTGCATACCTTCACACCATTTCTGACCTGAAAAGTCTTATGTCAGAGAAAACTGACTCACAAACAGCTAGTTGTTCACCATCGTTAACACCCTGGTTGTCAGTCTCATGGCGAGAGGTTAGATTAACTGAACGCAGGATTGTTTTCTCCGGATAGCCAATCCGCCCCTATGCAAAGCCAGCCAGTTAGTTTCAAGAACGGCATACCTAACGATGGCTCATTGCCTTAGGCAAGGAAGGATCGTGTTTCAAATTCCAGTCTGAGAATCCAGTTTTAGATTTTCGCTGAATTTCATAAATCAATTATGATGATTGCTGGGGTGATTCCTTTCAAAAAATACACAATAGACTATTTTCCTATATTAAAAATATGGTTCGGATTGTTGTTACTCTGATTGATTATAACATTTAAGGAGGGTAGGTCCTGGAGCAGGAGAGACACCACTGGACATTTTAATTTCCATTGTCTGTACGTTTACTAATAAATTCATAAAACTTTGTCAGCATGACCAGGAAGGATTCAGGATTTACACTCATAGCAGTGGAAGTTCAAAAACATAACAAAATAAGTTTTTACACGTGAAATTTCATCATTTTTTTTCACTTACTATTGGCTATATTTGCTGCTATAGGTACACTTTTCTTCATAAGTAAGAGAGATTCTTCGATGAATTTTACACATCATACAACCCTTACTTGCAGGTGTATGAAACTCTAGAATTTATTTAATTTGTATAAAATTAATGAGCTGTTACATTTTAAACTTCATGTTTGGAAAAAAAACTCAAATTTTATAGTTAAGTATCTCAATTTTTAGCACAGTTATAATTTATATGGAAAATTCTAGGGTTTTGCATTAAGGAGTTTGTGTTTAATAAGCATACCAAGTTTGGAAAATTGTAAGTTCCTGTGGAACCAAACTGCTGAGGTCATCGGTACCTAGGTTTACACACTATTTAATCTAACTTGAACTTACGCTAAGGACAACACACACACACACACCCATGCGCGACGGAGGACTCAAACATCAGACGAACCGTGGTAAGGCGCCCTTAGACCGTGCAGCTACCCCGGAAGGCTCACGTTTGAAAGTAATAGGATAATTATTTTGGATGTTACACGTACCTAAGCACAGAAGTTTGAGTTTTGCGGGAAATGGGCGTTAAAGTTTCTGATTGTATTCGGCATTCCTTTAGAACTGTCCAGCACCATAAGCAGGTTCTTTTTCATTTTCTAAATCAGTTTTCTTCCTGTTCACATACCTATGATTAATTCTTCTTGATTTTATCACCTCCAAGAAATGATTTATCTGCTTTCGCCACACGCTCTCTGTTTATCGCATACAAAGCTTTGATGTAGTCCACTCCGGGCTTAATTCCCATTTCTCTGAAACATATTTCCTGCTTTGCACACCATGATTAAAACACGAAACTGCATCATAAACAGTAATAGCAGTCGCATTTCTTCCCACAAAAATGGTTTTTGGCAAGCTTTCCCATAGGCATTGGATAAAACTTTCATTTGGTTTTTGGGTACCGCCATGAAGACATTTCTTCAATAGTTCTCATTTGCAAGGTCTCTTAATATAGGTTTTGTGGCTTCCATTACAGCAGTTGGTAGAGAATTCCTGTGATGATATTCTTCACCAGCAGCAATTGACCTTTGGTTACCGCATCATAATTCACTTCCTTTTGGGCGGCACAAGTTGTGGATAGGGTTATAGTCTGTGGACATTTTGTGGAAGTATAAAGTCCAAACTGCTTGCTTCATATTTTTCAAGTCCCCTGTGTTCCTCCTTTTTGGTTAGCCATAATATGTCTGTAGCTTGTTAATTTCTGCATCCATCAGTCGCCCTCTTCCTTTTATTCCCTTCCTATCAGATAATTTTTTCGCTGACAAATCTTGTCTCAGCCTACTAAGTCTAGTGCCAAATCTTTACTGTACGTGTTCCACACGTTGTCAAGTTCTGCACAATAGTCTCAGCTCCATTTGCAGCAAAGTTTTGAACCTTAAGGAGAGTTTTACTATCACCAGCATCTTGGTACACTTAAGACCGAATAACGTGCTTTATAATCTCTCAAATGTATATGTTTTATACATCAAACCATTCAGGGAGATGTGCGCTACAAAATAGGCAAATTTTTGAAAAATCGAGTTCTTTAAATTTTTTGGCTTCTCCCCCGCTGAAATAGCGTGTACGGTCAATATTCTCGCTAAATATCTCTCATTTTTATGTAATTAAAGCTTAAAGATAATTAAATATCAAGGTCTGATCACGTGATTGAAAATGCTCTGTTATTGGCTGATGCTGGGGTGACGTCACAGACAAGGCCTAAGACGTAGCTACACGTGTGTTATAGGAGCGTTAGCCGAAGTTACGAGGTTTTTACGTACCTTTTCTGCCAACAGTTCAACTATTTAGTGATGGAAAACGCAATTACAACTTTTAAGTAGCAATCGAAAGGAATTTTGTGAACGTTGATAGTGGAAGCATTGCTAAAGTTGATGCGTCTATGCTTCGCTCATTTAGAGCTTCAATATGTGCAACGACGGACATTCTTTTCCTTGCTCCCTGCAACATCATTAAATTCGCTCAAAACTAAGGAACTGTAGTATTTTTGCAGATGGGTCCATGTATTATAACTATAGTGTCGACTTATCAGTCATGAGGTGCGACTCAAAAATCAATGAAATCATTCTCGGCAAAACATGTGATATCCTCTGTACAAGACGTTCAGTAGAGACGCTATATGCAGCAGGCGGTCTGTGGCGCAACGGATAGCGCATCCGACTGCAGATTTCGAGGTCAAATGTTCGAATCCTGTAAGGGTCATATATTTTAGTTTTACACGAAATACGAAAATAGCGTTAGCAAGAATTCATTGTAGCAGTTGCTTTGATAGTGGGATGTGTTACATATCGCTTCACATTAGTCTTAGCCTGAAAAATCGACAACAGGGGATAAATATATTTACTTTGCGAACAAACAATTCACTTTTTTGGAAAGCATTGCTATTAGTGAAGATATCACCATGCGCCCACATTACAACGAGGTTATACGGAGAGCTATAAACCGTGTACAACAAGCAAGTGACAAACACAAGGGCTCTGATGTTAGTGAGCGTAAATTAACGGTAGCGTGTGGAGCAGACTTACTTCATCTTTCTGCAAGATGACGAAAAGTTTAAACAATAAGGATTCTGACTGAACAGTGCAAAGAAAAAAAATTGTTTCTGGTAAAGTAAGAAAGTGTGTGGTCAGAGTAACTAGAAATGTGACGTTTATGAACAGCAGTTGCAAATGTAAGTGCACGTAAACAGCAAGGAGAACACAATAATATTCCGTTTCTGATCGATGTAGTGAAGTTTTGTAATTGTGATTTGGTTTTCATATGAGGGGACTGTCGAGTTGTTTTATAAGTAAGTTAAACTGTTCTTTCGGGTTAGATTCGAACTAGCGATCTATGAACATAATCTTAAAAAATTCGACGGTCTACCGCTCTAACAACTGAACTACCGAATAATTCAGATGTAGTGGGGTAAAACGACAATTTTCACTTGAAGTTTAATTTCGTTCAGAGACGCTAACCTTCGATGTAACAGGGTGAGAGCGTATCTCGGAGGTAAGTTAATGTTAACTTCACAGTGCAACACATTTTTAATTAAGTTAGTGAACTTGTACGTCGACATGATGGTAATTTGCTGGTATAGTGCAGCTACATTTTACGCATCTTCTCATTCTCTGGAATACTCAAAAACAACTTTTCAGGAGCTTTTATAGATGTATTTGTACAGTATGGTAATACACACCATTCAGTATCGCAATACATACCATTTGTTACACATTTTCTAAAAAGTAAATGCCAGAACAAGATATCACTGTGAATTACTATTATGACAGTAGGAGCAGCGTCCGCCACTGGTAGTTGAGTGGTCAGCGCGACGGAATGTCATACCTAACGGCCCGGGTTGGATTCCCGGCTGGGTTGGAGATTTTCTCCGCTCAGGGACTGGGTGTTGTGTTGTCCTTGTCATCATCATTTCATCCCCATCGACACGCAAGTAGCCGAAGTGGCGTCAACTCGAAAGACTTTCACCAGTCGAAAGGTCTACCCGCCGGGTGGCCCTAACCACACGGAGTTTCCATTTCCAGTAGGAGCAGCGAGCTAGCCAGTCACGTGACACCCATCTCATGACTCGAATGGAGCGTTTTAGTGGGCCTTCAAATTAATCATTTAAGGCAATTTCTAGAAAACACTCAAATACAGTGTCCTATTCTCTTCTCTATCCTTGTCCTCTTATTCGACCTTATGTTCAGTCTGTAATAACCTCTTCGTCGACGTTAAACCCGTATATTTTCGCGTTCGTTGTCGCAAAAATGGTTCAAATGGCTTTAAGCCCTATGGGACTTAACATCGGAGGTCATCAGTCCCCTAGACTTAGAACTACTTAAACCTAACTAACCTAAGGATATCACACACATCCATGCCCGAGGCAGGATTCGAACGTGGGACCGTAGCAGCAGCGCGGTTCCGGACTGAAGCGCCTAGAACCACTCGGCTACAACGGCCGGCCGTTGTCGCACATTTCTACTCTGCGTTTCTCCTGCGAAACCTAGAGATAGTTTCTAAGTATACGGTTGGCGACCTAACCATGGGCGAGTGAAAATAAAATTTAAGAAAACTGTTAGGCTTTCGTGGCCACTTATTGACGTATTGCCTTTTGGCTTTCGTCGCGGGAGCTTCGGTCGACGTTGGTTCAATTATTTTTCTGTCTTTTCGTCAGGTCGGAAGGCAGACATGGTTAAAATTTCACCCACTACCGACTGAGTGTGAATCTTTCACACTGTCAACAACTCAAGCTCGCGGAAACGACGAAAAAATCATTGCATAAACATCGGCCTAAGATCCTGAGACGAAAGCCAAGAATCAGTACGTCAGATGTTGATAATTTCTAATATGGTAAGAAACAGCTGCCCCCCATTTCTTGTATGTACTTGTTTCATTTTGCTCTTCCCCAGTTCCTATTACCTTTTTAAAACTCCACTTGTACCCATGTTCGTATTAAATTTTAACTATTACCCTGCCTGAGACTTGTAGTCTGTGTCTGTACATAAATGCAGGCATTACTTGAAGAAGCGACCCGGCCGCAGTGAGAAATAAATTGATCACGTAACTAGGTACATCCACGCTCCATTTCAGAGAAGCACGCAGTTACCTAATTATGAAAGCACATAAAGCGATCACGGAAGATGGCTTTGCGGGTTGCTGCTACGGCTGGCTGTTAACGTCGTTAAATTAATTGATGAGAAGCAGAAAGTAGTAACAGTTCTGAAAGAAAACTTAAGGAAACATCCGAGCGGAGAAGTGTTTAAGTATCTATACCAAAGAAAAAGAAGAAGAAGAGACAAAAATGCACACAATAAGACTTCAAGGCCATCAAGGGGTCTGGAAAAATTCGTTCAGCGTATCGGATTTGGTCTGAAAAGGTGTCTGAACAAACGAGAGCAGACGAGACGACATAGTTTGAAAAACAGAATACCTAGTCAGATTTTTGCGGAAAAGAGGAGCTTGAGAATTAAAACGGCCAATTACTCAGGCGGAATGTTGGTTCATATACTTTACACTTTAAAGAGGTGTTGTCGCAATCATATTGTACGAGAAGTACAGCCATTAGCCAAAAGAAAGTGCTGTTCAGTGTTTAATTGTTGCGCTGTGCAGGGCATTATCATATAGATTTGTAGCATGTGATAGCGGTCTATATACAGGACTACCGGAATGTTCGTTCTTACTACCTCCCCTACAACTTCCTCGGGCATAAACACGACGATGCTGCCTCTCTGGCCAGGTCTTCAGTCCACTTGGCCGGATAATACGTATATACTTCTACCACATGATCTCACACAAGGTATTGGACTACAGCTTTGTCTGATTTTTAGGTGTAGGAGCCCCCGGAAACATTAATCCGCTTACTCATCTTGCTCTCCAGGTCTACAGCATTGCATCTGCACTGTGATTGGTGGGTGGAGTGGGGGTGGGAGGTCAGTCGCACTGTTTAGACGACTCTGGCACGCCTCCTGCAGCAGGTCCTGGGAAACCGGAGCGGCCTGCTCGCCCTTGAAAGAAACGCGGTGGGAACAATTAGCGCTCGTTGTTTTCTGCCTCTGCGGGGTTCTTCTCGCGGTCCTTTACCGCCGCCACCGGTTGGGACTCCCCGCCGGCGCCGATTTCGCGGAAACGGTCCTGTGGGGCCCCCCTGCGTGGTGTATTCGGCGATTCTCCTTGCCCCCACTGCGGCGGCGGGTACTTTGCCCGGCGGCAAGATGTAGCTGCCCATTGCCCGCGTAACGCTGCTTTCCATCGGCGTTGTTTTTCTCTGACAGACCGTGTCCGTAGAGGACGTGGCTTGCAGAGGCAGCATCAGAGCTGCACTTGCTCTCAGCTCTTACCTCAGTATGAGAAGAGGAAATCTCCTGGAATGTTCGAGGATGTGTGTCTGATATAAATTATCATCCAATCATCGAGGAGCAGTGTGCTGTTTTTTGTACTTCTGTTTCTAACGTCTCATTTCGTCATAGCTCGTCATAGTAATATATATAGGCTGATCTGTTGATCGTGACCGGGCCAAATATCTCACGAAATAAGCGTCAAACAAAAAAACTACAAAGAACGAAACTTGTGTGGCTTGAATGGGGAAACCAGATGGCGCTATGGTTGGCCCGCTACATGGCGCTGCCATAGGTCAAACGGATATAAACTGCGTTTTTTAAAATAGCAACCCCTATTTTTTGTTACATATTCGTGTAGTACGTAAAGAAATATGAATATGTTAGTTGGAGCACTTTTCTCGCTTTGTGATAGATAGCGCAGTAGTAGTCACAAATATATGGCTCACAATTTTAGACGAACAGTTGGTAACAGGTAGGTTTCTTAATTTAAAATACAGAACGTAGGTACGTTTGAACATTTTATTGCGGTTGTTCCAATGTACAAGTACCTTTGTGAACTTATCATTTCTGAGAACACATGCTGTGACAGCGTGATTTCCTGTAAATACCACATTAATGCAATAAATGCTCAAAATGATGTCCGTCAACCTCAGTGCATTTGGCAATACGTGTAACGACATTCCTCTCAACAGCGAGTAGTTCGCCTTCTGTAATGTTCCCACATGTATTGACAAAATTCGCTGACGCATGTTGTCAGGCGTTGTCGATGGATCACGATAGCAGATATCCTTCAAATTTCCCCACAGAAAGAAATCCGGGGACGTCAGATCGGGTGAACGTGCGGGCCATGGTATGGTGCTTCGACGACCAGTCCACCTGTCATGAAATATGCTATTCAATACCGCTTCAACCGCACGCGAGCTATGTGCAGGACATCCATCATGTTGGAAGTACATCGCCATTCTGTCATGCAGTGAAACATCTTGTAGTAATATCGGTAGAACATTACGTAGGAAATCAGCATACATTGCACCATTTAGATTGCCATCGATAAAATGGTAAAATGGGGGCCAAATATCCTTCCTCCCATAATGCCGCACCATACATTAACCCGCCAAGGTCGCTGATGTTCCACTTGTCACAACCATCGTGGATTTTCGGTTGCCCAGTAGTGCATATTATGCCGATTTACGTTACCGTTATTGGTGAATGACGCTTCGTCGCTAAATAGAACGCGTGCAAAAAATCTGTCATCGTCCCGTAATTTCTTTTGTGCCTAGTGGCAGAACTGCACACGACATTGAGTCGTCGCCATCCAATTCCTGGTGCATAGAAATATGGTACGGATGCAGTCTATGTTAATGTAGCATTCTCAACACCGACGTTTTGAGATTCCCGATTCTCGCGCAATTTGTGTGCCACTGATCTGCGGATTAGCCGCGACAGCAGCTAAAACACCTACTTGGGCATCATCATTTGTTGCAGGTCATGGTTGACGTTTCACATGTGGCTTCCTGTTTCCTTAAATGACGTAACTATCCGGCGAACGGTCCGGACACTTTGATGATGTCGTACATGATACCGAGCAGCATACATAGCGCACGACCGTTGGGCATTTTGATCACAGTAGCCATACATGAACACCATATCGACCTTTTCGGCAATTGGTAAACGGTTCATTTTAACAAGCGTAATGTATCACAAAGCAAATCCGTCCGCGCTTATACGTTCGTGACTATTACAGCGCCATCTGTCACAAAGCGAAAAAAGTGGTGCAACTAAAACATTCCTATTTCTTTACGTACTACACAAATATGTAATAAAAATGGGGGATCCTTTTTAAAAAACACAGTTGATATCCGTTTGGCCGGCCGCGGTAGTCTCGCGGTTCTAGGCGCGCAGTCCGGAACCGTGCGACTGCTATGGTCGCAGGTTCGAATCCTGCCTCGGGTATGGATGTGTGTGATGTCCTTAGGTTAGTTAGGTTTAAGTAGTTCTAGGTTCTAGGGGACTAATGACCACAGCAGTTGAGTCCCATAGTACTCAGAGCCATTTTATCCGTTTGACCTATGGCATCCCCATCTAGCGGGCCAACCATAGCGCCATCTGGCTTCCCCCTTCAAGCTAGACGAGTTTCGTTCTTTGCAGTTTTTTCGATTGATGCTTATTTCGTGAGATATTTGGCCCGGTCACTATCCATGGACCACGATGTGTGTGTGTGTGTGTGTGTGTGTGTGTGTGTATGAACCAAATCCAGAGTTTGTGTTGTCAACGAATAACAGCTAAATTCCATGTTTACAAGGGAAACGCAATTGAACAACTCTACGGCTTCCGCAGCGTTACAGTTAACAAATACTTTGAACAGTTTTTTGTCGTAAGGTAAAAATAGGGAAGTAACTGAGCTGCATAAGTGTCCAGAAATTCAAAAGATGTAATAACGCACATCAATAACCCGTCTCACAAATCGTAGAGTACGTCCACTGCAACTACTGAAAATGTCAAAATTAACTTACCCCGATGTTTCTTACAGTTTAGGCCTAATTTTTCAATAGAGATATCGTCTGAGCATACTTGTGTTTCATACGAGCCCCTGCGTTTATAGAAAGGGCCCATCCGATTACACAACACTGTATCCTCTACATGAATGGAGTTGAATTTTAACTTACACATAGGGTGGTGGAGATTTTATTTGGAAAGTAACCATTCTATATTGCGATGGTATATCTTCAAGACATGCACGTCCATGAGCGATGTGGCTCCGTCGTATTGGAAAATGAAATATTCGTCATTCATGGTCTGGTATTGTGGAAACAGCCACATCTCCAACATTCCAGGTACGTGAATCTTGTAACCCCCTTTTTCGGAAAAGGGCCGTGAACAGTTTCTCGGGATACGGAGCAGATCATATGAAGCTTTTAAGGGTGTCTCTCGTTTTCGGCAATAGCACATGACTGCGATGTTCACCATATTGTTACGCTGTGGCGGTTCAGTTTTTCACTTTCTCATCACTGAATACTAAACGTGATGGGAATGTGTTATAGTCCAGCCCCACACCCAGAATGAATTCACAAACACTTCATGTTGTTGTTTATCACAATCATGAATGACTTGTAGCAATTTAAATCTTTTATGTCTGAAACGTAAACATCGCTGCAAAAGACGGCAGACAGGCATAAGAGGAACAGTTAGTCCTCGGCTAGTATGATGAGCAGACTTCTGTGCACTAAGTGCAAAACTCATCTTAACACTCTCTACGCCTTGTACATATATGTTCAATTTTGTCATATTCTGCTGCAAGCTGTCTTTCACTTGTGTTCAGACTTCTTTCAGATCTTTTTACTGTTTGGATTATGTTGTTACTAAATGTCAAAAACGCTTGTCGGTATTATTTTATTGTGGCCACCTTGTGTCAGCGGTGAACTCAGTCTCCACGACTGTTGTAATGTATTGAAACCACACAGAACTATGGCGACGGCTCATATTCTAGAATTTTGTAAGGGAGAAAGTTATTTTATTTATAAGGAAATGAAACGTCACTATATAGGAAATACTCCTCCAGGACAATCGACAAAGTTTGTTGTCATGTAGCATTTAATGATCTTCTCTAAGGAGATGTAATGGGACCTAGGTGCCCATTTTAGTGCGACGTTTAGGATTTGTAAGTGGTCACAGTTAAAATAAAGCTACGAAAATGAACCGCTTTGTATCAATAGTGTGTCTCCAATTCCGTGAAAAGACCCATCTGACAGTAAATTGAAGATGTAACATATACGAGTATAGAATATTTTACGGAGGAAACCTAAAAGCATATCTATCGCGCAACTCATCTCCTTTTTTTTGCCATAGTTGCAGATGGTTTACTGGGAGCATTGGACTCTCAACTTTAATCTCCGGTCTTAAACACGGGAATTAAATCGTCAAACTCGTGAGTGGCATAAAGTAGCACTAATTTTATTTCCAGAGTGTTTTCAGCTACTTTTCATAATAGTGCTGCCCACTGATAGCGACACACAGGTCTTTTTAATTGATTCTGTCAACTGTTTTCAGGAAGTGGCAATATATTTTTACAGTTTCTATATATGAAGTTCGGTGTACATTTTTCAGATGTTTCACGTATTACCAAGCACTGCTGGTAACCACGTAAAAATTTATTGTAGCGAATTGCAGCCGTGCCGAATTTTTCTTTAAGAGACGGTTCAGTCAAGCGACTGGTGAAACGATATGTGAGTAGCAGATTTTTTGTAAATGGTTGTTCTACTTATAAAATACTAGACTGTGACATCGCATCAAATCAAATAGATCGAGACGACAACATAGCATTTAAATTTTTATGAATCTAAATTCGTAAATGATTGGTATCCCTGAATTCCAGTGTGATATCTTAACCCCTCATTGTTTCGTTGTTTCATGGGAGATCCACTCTGTTATAAAATGATTCTCAGAAAAATTATTGGTCATCATTCAATCGAGGGAGAACTCATCACTGACAGAGCGTTAACTTGGATTGAACAAGAACACAAATTTACTTAATTTCTCCGTTAATCAAGATATGAAATTGCTGCAGTTAACAACAACAACAACAACAACAACAACCCACCCACCCACTTCTTCATTTGCTCGGCTCATAACAGTGTTAACCCAGAATTCGTCAGGACTCTACAAAACCCCTACGAAACACGTTATAGTGTGCGATACTGCTACGTCTGTTCCAGCCAGGTAATCGGTAATTCTGCTGTCTGGATGCTGGCTCGCGTATTCGATTTGATGGTGACTATAGAGGGATGTGTTGGTTTATATTTGCCTTTACTTCGTGTGTATGACGTGGTGCTGTTTCCTCGTGGCGTCTGTGCGCGAGGCTAAAGCCGTCGCCTTTGCTGCTACCTCCTAAATTTTTTCGTGTTTCATGATTGGGTGTTTAAATTATCGACTTCTATGGATGGATTGTGATGGTCATGGCTGCTCTTAAAAACCAAGTATGCCATTATTCGTAAGAAGACAAGCTTAGGCATCAGTTTCTAGAGAGTTGTAATGTAATTCTAGGGTGAACGGTGGAAAAATGTATGAGAATCTGGCACTGAAACTCAAACTAATTTGAAAAGGTCATTATATATATAATCACAGTATCTACATCGATACTCTACAAACCACATTCGTGTGCCTGGCAGAGGGTTCACACCTTCACAATTCTCTATTATTCCGTACGAGCTCTGATTTCACCTATTTTATCGTGGTGATCGTTCCTCCCTATGTAGGTCGGTGTCAACAAAATATTTTCGCATTCGGAGGAGAAAGTTGGTGATTGGAATTTCGTGAGAAGATTTCGTCGCAAGGAAAAACGCCTTTCTTTTAAGGATATCCAGCCCAAATCCTGTATCATTTCTGTGACACTCTCTCCCATGTTTCGCGATAATATAAAACGTGCTGCCTTTCTTTTAACTTTTTCGACGTACTCAATCAGTCCTATCTGGTAAGGATCGCACACCGCGCAGCAGTATTCTGAAAGAGTATACGAAGTACTATTCTAAATATACTCTTAGATGAATATTCAGATTACTGTTTCCAGTTTCATGGTACTATGGCACGCGATTTCATTAGATAGATAATGCAATGCACTATTCGTCATTTTGGATGTCAAACAAACGAGATAGTACCTGGGAATGAATAACTGCCACGATAACAAATAACTGTGACGTTCTTATCAGACTTGAATCACTGCAAGATCACACACTGAAGTGGTTCCCTGCATTTCTAAGTCGACACGTGATAACAAACGTTAGGGGTCAAAATGCGAATCAGTATTTTTGCACTTTCTGCGATAGCTTCTCTCAATAAGTGTGGCATTTAATACGAGTCCCATGCGTGACAATCAATGGTCTAATTTTATGTACTCTAGCCAACTGAGAACCTTTCGTTGTTTTAAAACTTGAAAAGGGGACATTTTACTTCTCCAATTTCTCGTTGTACGTAGTTTGCAACCAAATTTTTGCTTTGTCGGCTGACCCGACTCGAGACTACCCGATTTAGTTCCAACCTTTCGCTGCGTTTTGTAGTGTTGACATTCTGGTTATGCCTGCAAAATAAAAAGGACCCCGACTATACCAGGTGTGCGGTTAGAGAGTAAGCTTGAAGAGTTGGGAGGGAGAGAAGGTAGAATGTTGGTGGTGGAAGACAGGACAGATAGAGCAGCCAGTGGCGCTCCACTCTCTGCTCCTCTCTGCTGTGCCGTGCTCTTCTTCTCCTTCCCCTCCACTTCTTATCTTCCTTTCTGCACCCCCCCCCCCTTCCTCCCCCTCCCCCCTGCAGTAGCTGCCGCGCGCCGGCTCGCGTTATGTATGTGCCGGGATTATTAATGCCGGTAGCGTGCTGTTTGTGAGTTTGGAGATACTTTGCGCTCGCTTTTTGTTTCCCGTATAAACACGTCGACAAATGAGAGGGAAGTCGTTAACCCAGTAATTAAGCACCGTCTTGGCTGCCTGTGGGGGCGAGGCGAGCGCAGCCGAGGGGGAAGGCGAGAGGGGGTCGCGGCGGCAGCACGGGTGGCGAGGGAAACTTAGACCGGCAAGTTGGCGGCACTGCCGGCTGTGCGCGGGAGCGTGTGTCTTCATTACTCACGTACTAATGCCCTGGCGGGCCATGTTTATTGTGCGTGCCGCCGCTAATGTTAAAACCTCCGTCCGCCGTCCCCGGCGCCGCGATTTGAATTGCTGCGCTCCTGAATGAGCAGCTTCCGCTAGGAGTCCGCGCAGGGCGTACAGCGAACGCGTCTTCTGCCTCTCCCGCTGAGCAATCACCCGCCGTACTTTCTAATCACCTGGCGCCTGCCCGCCACCGCAGGGGTGCTTTTCTTCTGGTGGCACGCTCTTTCCTTAGGCGCACAGTAGTATGAAAAGAACACGGAACGCCTTGTGTGGTTTACGATGTGCAGTAAAGGGAGGCGTCAGCAGCAGCATTTGTAAGGCGCGAGTCATCGATACGTCAAATATCTATCTAAAAGAAGCCTCATCGTGATTTGGAAAAAAAGGACCTCTCACTGATGCAAATACGTAATTTCCTTAAAAAGTAGGTATTTTACGAACCCGTACGTTCAGTATTTGCGCAGATTTGCGTACGTTTGCAGCTAAACCTTATGGTGTATGACGGAACTACAGGGTGTCCAGCCGCGCTGAGTGGCCGCGTGGTTTGAGGCGCCATGTCACGGATTGCGCTGCCCCTCCCACCAGAGGTTCGATTTCTTAATCAGGCATGTGTGTGACTGTGTTGTTCTTAACATAAGTTAGTTTAAGTGGTTTGTAAGTCTAGGGACTGATGACCTCAGCAGTTTGGACCCTTAGGAATTCACACACATTTGAACAGGGTGGCCATAAATTATCTTTAGAACTTAAGATTTTTAATACCTTTAAAACTATACTAGATATTAACGACTGGTTTTCAACAAGCAATAACTAATAAAGTTTTGTTTCCCCATTCATACACATCAGCGTGTGTACCCTAAGTGGCACGGATAATGTCTAATCAGAATTCCACTGCTCTCCACATGATTCAAGATCTGCATGGTGACATGTTCAAATGCGTGACTTCAAGTCCTGTAGGTCTCTAACCTTGGTTCGGTAAACCAGAGCGTTTACAAAAACCCCACAGGAAGTGTAGTGGTGTGAGGTCAGGGGGGTCTTGGCAACCATCGCATTGGACCGTAGCGTCCACTCCACCTATCCAGAAACTTTTGATCTAGAAATTGACGGACATTTAGGGACGAGTGGGTGATGCCCATCAGTTTTGCAGGTGTTCCAGTTGTGGCTTGGAAATCTCCTGTAACATGTCGAGGTGAAAACGTATAAATCACTGATGACGTCAGGCTCGATGAAAAAGAATGGACCAGTCATGCAATTGTGCATCAGCATGCACCAAACACTGACCTTGCGACTGCCTCTTTTCCATTTCATGTGTAGCGTAAGGATGCTGTGAACTCCCATATACGAATGTTATGACGATTCTCTTTGCCGTATACATGCAACGTTGCCTCAAAGGAGAAGCGCATCTAAACCCAAAAAGTCCTTGTTTGTGTCAGTCTTGCCTAGCATATCCACTGAAAATTGTTTGTGCTGAGATTTGTAGGCTTCAGCTGCACCTTGTAGGAATGTAGCCGTAACCTTTCATCCAAGACATTGTGCAGTGTTGATCGTCTCATTTCCAGCTCTCTGGCTTCAGTACACACAGATTTTGTAGGACTTCTTGGAAACGCCTGCCTTACTTGGTCCCTGTTAGCGTCTGAAGCTGATGGGCGACCGGCCTACTTTTTATGGGGAGCACTACCTGTTTCCGTAAAGGACGTATGCCAAGCCCAGTTGGTCGGGAAATTGGTGGCCTTCCATACCGTGTTTGAAAGTTTGTTTACGCTTGGGTATCGGACTTCGTCTGTATAAACCAGGCCACAGATTGAGCTTTCTTCTGTGGCGTCCACATTTTATCAGGTTTTCAAGTTGAGTTTTGCGTTAAAATTGCCTTACCTGGAAGGTAGAAAACACTTAAAGTTAGTTATTTTATCAGATGTTGAAAACAATTTATTAGTATCTACTATTGTTGTAAAGGTATTGAAGTCTTAAGTTGTAAAGATGAATTATGGACACTTGCACTTCGTGTGCCACTGGTACTTCCCTTCTTTCATGTTCCAGTAGCGAATGCTACTGGGGAAGAACTGTTGGTGAACCTCCGCATGAACTTGAATCTCTCCAATTTTACCGTCGTGGGTTTTTGGCGAGGTATACGTAACAGGAAACACTATATTGGTTGACTATGCTAGGAACATGTACTCACCGAGCCATTACATAAATCACACAGAAATGCCCAAGGCATCTCTTCTAGTATGTGCCACAGGAATTGCATGAACATCGCCGTAAAATTTTCGCGCTTGTCAAACGAACGCTTGGCGAAACGAGATGCTGTTCTTTGGATCATCTCAAGTTCCTATATCAATCCTATCTGGTAAGGGTCGGAGACCGACAAGCAGTACTTAAGTAACGGTCGAACGATTTTGTAATCTACCTCCTTCGTGGGTGGTCTATGCTTTCCGAAAATTGTTGTAGTGTATCATAGTCAGGCATCTGCTTCCCCTGCGATTAGTTTTATGTGGTAGTTCCACCTTAAATCGTGCAGTACTAATGTTTCATATATTTATGAGTTAGTGTTCCGCAGTCGTGTAGTAACAGCTGTTTTCTGTGTATTTAAGTGCTGAGCGTTACATTTGTTTGTGTTAATGGTTAACTGCAAATCCATGTATCAAGCATTGATCCTCTGCATGTCTCCCTCCATTTTACTACAATTTTCTAGGATTACGACTTCTCTGCTCATAAAACATAATCCGAGAAAGACTCATAGAGCTTACGACGTTATCCACCGGGTCATTTACACAGATAACTGTGGACAGTAATGGTTCTGTAACACTCTCTGGGGGTAAACATGAAGTTACTGTTGCACCTGAAGATTTCTCTTCATTAAGAGTGACATGCAGCATTTTGTATTCCGCGAACCCATCATTCCAGTCATAAGGCTGATGTAATATTCCGTACTCATGCATTTTGTTCATTATCATTCTCGTGACCGTCGAATGCGAGTTCTTGTAGGGTAAACTTCATCCTCAGGAAACTGTCAGGAAAGTAGGAAGCCTGGCTAACATACGATTAAGTATGCTGCAGGAGTTTCAGCGTTATCATTTCTGCGACGATTATTCGGCCGACAAGGAGACAGCCATCTTCAGGTTGTCAGCCGAAAATATCATGGCAAGAAGTCGATGTCATGCGGCTGCAGTCCTCAAAACTAACTAATGAAATATTCCTTACAGCACGAAGAGCTTAAAAATGTAAAACCTTATAAAAGTAAGTAACTTTTCTTACAGATGTAATTTTTATTATGCACAATATACCTAAAATAAGTCCGTCGTCGTCGGCAGCGTATATCGCTGCCATGCGGAGGACCCGGATTCGATTTCCGATGGTGCCAATTCATACATATATACATACATATTCCTCAAGCCACCGTAAGGTGCGTGAGGGAGGGTATCCTGTACTACTATTAGTCATTTTCTTTCCTGTTCCACTGTCAAACAGAGCGAGAGAAAAACGCCCATCGCGGCTGGCTGTAGCAGGGGGGAAGGTAATGGACGTGATTGGAAATGATGCCAGTTTTGCGGGGATGTTGCGTGGCGGTGAAACCTCAGGAACCAAAGGAGCTGAGCTGTGCTCGCTACGAAGTTGAAGGAAGAGAGTGTGAGACCCAATATAGCATTCCCTTACCTATAAGGTACTTTCTTGATTAGGTGTTATAGCACCCCTCTGCTGCTGGGAAGTGACGTGGTGCTACATAGTAGTATAGCTCACCAGATATCTTGCAACCGGCATAATTGTACTCTGCATCTCTGTTTCACCTGATACCACATCAAAATTTAATGAACACTGATAAAATGAAATACGTACACTAACGTTTGTGGAAATCAAATACAAAAAAAGGACAAATCGACCAAAAGAACGAAAAGTCGGGGTTTCGTAGAAACTGTTTTGGCAGTAAGTACGATTGCAGTATGACACACATGCAGGTCCATGAGCGCCGCATCGTGTGTAACAGGACAGGTCAACCTTAAACCAAGCCGTGACACTGAAGAGCAGTCAGATGACGTGCAAAGTGGATTCAAGAACCAGTATGCCCCAACGGCTTAAAAGAGCGTGGCTGTATTGATCTCAGAAAACAGGCGAAGTATTTGGTGGTATTTCGGCTCGTACAGAGTAACGTGCTACGACAGCGAAGCGTTTGTCGAGTTATTAGATAGGATAGAGCCGTACGCAGCGACGAGGCAGTGCGCGACCACGCAGAGTGACATCAAGACGAGGTATCTGGGGGCCCTGTCCCGTACGTCACAGCATGTGACGCTACAGGTCTTCATACGGATTCCTGTCTCGTCTCGGACAAAGTCGTGCGTTCGCCATGCATGCCGGGCAAGGCAGCTAGTGTGCAGTCGTGCGTTCGTTGCTGGGCAGGATTTTCCATGGGTCTCTCGATGACCGACGTGTTGCCTGCATTGAATTAAAGGAACGTGCGGCTTCATCCATGGTGTTAGTGCAACTATGAACTACTGCAATTAAACTACTGGCCATTAAAATTGCTACACCAACAAGAAATGCAGATGATAAACGGGTATTCATGGGACAAATACATTACACTAGAACTGATATGTGATTACATTTTCACGCAATTTGGGTGCATAGATCCTGAGAAATCAGTACCCAGAACAACCACCAACAACGGCCTTGATACACCTGGAAATTGAGTCAAACAGAGCTTGGATGGCGTTTTCAGTTGGTGAGCGATTTGAAGAATGTGCTGGCCAGGGCACCAGTAGAACATTTTCTGTATCGAGAAAGGCCCGTACAGGACCTGCAACATGCGGTCGTGCATTATCCTGTTGAAAAGTAGGGTTTCGTAGGGATTGAATGAAGGGTAGAGCCACGGGTCGTAACACATCTGAAATGAAATGTAACGTCCACTGTTCAAAGTGCCGTCAATGCGAACAAGTGGTGACCGAGACGTGTAACCAATGGCACCCCATACCATCACGCCGGGTGATACGCCAGTATGGCGATGGCGAGAATACATGCTTGCAATGTGCGTTCACCGCGATGTCGCCAAACATCGATGCGACCACCATGATGCTGTAAACAGAACCTGGATTCACCCGAAAAAATGACGTTTTGCCATTCCTGCACCCAGGTTCGTCGTTGAGTACACCATCACAGGCGCTCCTGTCTGTGATGTCTGTGATGCAGCGTCAAGGGTAACCGCAGCCATGGTCTACGAGCTGATAGTCCATGCTGCTGCAAATATCGTCGAACTGTTCGTGCACGTAGTTATTGTCTTGCAAACGCCCCCATCTGTTGTGTCAAGGATCCAGACGTGGCTGCACGATCCGTTACAGCCATGAGGATAAGATGCCTGTCATATCGATTGCTAGTGATACGAGGCCGTTGGGATCCAACACGACATTCCGTATTACCCTCCTGAACCCACCGAGTCCATATTATGCTAACAGTCATTGGATCTCGACCAACGCGAGCAGCAATGTCGCGATTCGATAGACTGCAATCGCGATAGGCTACAATCCGACCTCCGACAGAAACGTGATGGTATGCATTTCTCCTCCGTACACGAGGCATCACAACAACGTTTCGTCAGGTAACGCCGGTCAACTGCAGTTTGTGTATGAGCAATCGGTTGGAAACTTTCCTCATGTCAGCACGTTGTAGGTGTCGCCACCGGCGCCAACCTTGTGTGAATGCTCTGAAAAACTAATCATTTGCATATCACAGCATCTTCTTTCTGTCGGTTAAATTTCGCGTCTGTAGCACGTCATCTTCGTGGTGTAGCAATTTTAATGGCCAATAGTGTAATAAGGACCTTTCTCGTGCGCGTTTCGATGCTGGACTGGTTACACTCTTACATTGCTTTGGCTTTCGTTGTTGAGAAACCGAAAATATAGTGCAAATGACAGTTGTACTTTAGATCTGACGACCTGAGTGAAAAATACGTTACTTTCGGATGGGTCTAACTTCAGTCTGCTCTGCAGTAATGGCTGCACTTATTGGAGATACTAACCTGATGACCACAACCTGGCAGCCTGAATTGTTGAGTGGTATAGCGAAGAAAAGGAATCTTTGATGGTTTGTGGCGTCATTGGGTACAACACATACTATCTAGTCTATAAGAGAATGGTAGTCATAATGTTTCAGTTTCAGTTATAACTTCGAAAGATTTAATCACATAACTTTATTTTTTCGAACTGATAATCAAAAATTTTTGGCTACCCCTCAGCAAATGACGACCTGAAGAGCTAACGCTGCAACAGAGGCCTGTTTAATGCATCTCGCAGAAGCAGTTCCATATGCCATTTTTCGGCAGGGTCATGGCCAGCCGCAGGTGGAGATTAGCATGGTAGTCATCTTCTTATGGCACCACTTTTTCTCAAACATGCACGTTTTCCAGAAGTTCTTCTAGTTAACACTGATACTGCCCCATAGATTGTTCGTTACGGTCTTCTAGCAACCACTCTTAATTCTTTACAGAGTAGCATAGAAACCAGGTGTAAGGTGATGTCCAAGAACATTTCCAGGCACTCTTTGATAACGTACCACGATATTTAGTGACTTATTACTGCAGTTTCGGCCTTTTACCATCAAAATCAGAGATGATTTACAGTCCTGTAATGTTATGCATTTGTGTATTAGTCTTGTACCTAGTTTGTAGTGTAACATTCATTTCAGTTACTTGGATTTTCGTAGTGTTGAAATTTGTGACAAATGTTATGGTATACAGAGTGAGTCTTATTAACGTTTGAAACCCTCGAAGGGCTGTAGATGTCGCTGAGACATGTAATTCAATATGATACACATGGAGCCGCAAATCTCGGGCAGTACGCCAGAAGTAGACAGTTGTTCAACATGTGACGTCACCAGATGACGTACTTCGCCTCACGTGCAGCGGTGGAGTCTATCGGTCTGTCGCACATGACCATCCAAACTCAAGTCAGGTATTAGGCGTGGGACCGGGCCTACGTGCCCGACTTTAGCACGTGGGGCTAGAGGTTCGAGTCTTGCGTCTTGCAGGTATTTTTTTTTTACGTTGCGTTAGACAATTGTGTGTTCACATTGAAGTACTATTCACTGTTTTATTTACCGGCCTCACGGTCTCCGCTGGTTAGCTGGGTAGTACTGTACAACCACCCCCCCCCCCCCCGTCCCACCACATTGCGTCACAAGTAAGTAAGTATAAGCTTTCGAATTGCATTGCTATCAGGAAATGACATACATGTTCTTCACTAAATAAATTCTGTAAACAAAAAAACAAAAAAGAAGGGGCAAACAGAAAGAAACACAAAATGAGAACAGCTTTTGATTTGTTGCAGTTACAGAAGGTGTTCGAAAGCAGAGTATCCTAACGGAGCGATGTGTATCATTGCTCCCTACCGGTGAGGGTAGGATGGACAAGCTCAGTCGCTATACGTGCAGCGAAGCAGGTCGCATTTCCAACACTTGTCATTCGCTTTTGGAGTATTTTCCGACATTTACGGCCCCATTGGTCTTACATTGAATTACTTATCTCAGCGTCATGTACTTCGCTTCGGGGGTTTTGAAACGTTAATAAGAATCACCCTGTATAATTTTGGCAAGGAAAGCCAGCCACTCAGGGGTAGTGAAGGATGTACGAGGCTAATTGTGGTGGGTGCTGGTGAGAACACGGAGAGGTCGCGGAGCTGCCACGGCGGTGAGTGGTGACTGGCGGGTCCCACCCAGAGCCCGGGGTGTGGCCGGCGGCCGTGTCGCCGCCTGATTTGCGAGCGGCTGCTCGTGATGGCCGCTGCCGCCCTGATTTACGCCTTCTCTCTAATGTGTCAGCGCGCCGTCCAGACCCTCGTGTCGACATACGAACCTGTCGCCGCTAAATTGCTCCAGTGCTGATGAATTAACTTCACCGTTTATCACATTTCTGTTCTTCAGAACATCTTTTGCACCAGAAACCAATTACTTTGACACTTAGTTGAACACAGTTGTTACGAATGCAACTGATACTAAAATGTAGACTTTCACGGCTGGAAATCCGGGCTGTTAATGCCGTGGTCGGTTGATGAATTCCGTGTCAATTCCCAACGTTTCGTCCCCGTGTGCGGAGGACTCTTCAAGGGGGTCTGTAGCTCGATGGAAGGTCCAACACACCCACTGGCTCGCCACTCATTGGCGCTAAATTCCGTGTCCGCGCGCTCCCGCGCCGAGGCGTGACGTCACGTGTTTTGAAAACGTCAGTGCAATTGACCGCTGTCCGCTGCCGTCGTCGCCGTTGCCATCCCCCAGTAGTGGACGGGTGGTACACATCTCCTTCAACACCGGCATCCATATACCGTTTAATTTCACGCCCTCCTCCTTTCGGGAGGTTTCAAAACACGTGACGTCACGTCTCGGCGCGGGAGCGCGCGGGGTCACGGAATTTAGCGGCAGTCAGTAGCGAGCCAGTGGGTGTGTTTGTTGGACCTTCCATCGAGTTACAGACCCCCTTAAAGATGTCCTCCGCAGACGGAGACGAAACGTTGGGGAATTCACACAGAATTCATCATCCGACCACGGCATAACAGCCCGGATAATTATAATGGACACGAATGCAACTATAAACCACGTCGGTGACTTCCGTGTGTAGGCATTCCTACAGGTATTAAAGGACCAAATTGTCAGTACCACACTGTATTTGTTTTGCGAAGAAGTATATCTTCGAAGGCTTTAATCTGGAGTTTCCCCGTTTACTCTAGCTCATTTCCTCATTTGAGATTGTTGTTCCAGTTTCGTAATCGACTAAAAGAAAATAAACCTCCCTTCCATCATTCATTATAACTATGGAAATATTTCTGATTGTAAATAATACTAGAAAATTTAGTAATCTCTTTCCTACCCCTCCTCACCATTCCACTCTATGCATCCCACCCTTACACATATCGCCAGTTTCAAGTGTGATGAGGCTTTGGAAAGACTCTCTGGTCTGGCAGTGTTAGCTGTGAAATAAAAGCCTTTAATTCTGCTATTACTTCCATCCGTTTTATCAGCCTTTCAGTTCACTACTGCCTCTGATATGCTCGTACGTTTACGTAAGAAAACTCTTAGAATGCTCTCAATAGCCGATGCAGTCTACATGTTGTCTCGGAGGTAATAGTGCCACGTGCAAATCGTTGGATCTGATGAATAAGGACCGCGTTCTTCCATCCCCTACACAACAACAACCCGATCTCAGTTAAACGTATTACGTTACTCATTAGGAACAATCAGAAATAACCACAAAAAGAAAATAAATTCATATGACACTGTATAATCTTATAAAAAGTTGTTAGTACAAAACTTCGCTTTTTAAGTAATGCAAAGTCGTCGTTTTCTTATGCCTGTGTTCCACCTTCAGTTCGGTGCGACTATTAAAGGACTTCGCAAGGTTAATTCAAAGGCAGCCGTACGCCATTCTTGTCGCCAGCATTCAGCTTCCCATTCTTGTTGCCAGCATTCAGCTTCCATACGCAGAATCATTTAAGTTGTCTACAGAGTACACCATAACGACCTTGGCACTTTGTCTTTTGCACGTGACGATGATAGCAAGATCGGGGACTTCGCACGTATTGACACGATAAAGTCCCAGAAAAAAAGGTTGCTCTTAAAGTTTATAAAAAAGAACTTACTTTAAGAGATAGTACTTGCATGTTGAAAAGATAAGCTTTAGATCCGGTCCTAGACAGGAAACCGATTCCCAGTCTTCAAAATGTTGACGAATATTTCGGCTGCATTCATTCTGAACGAACGTTTACTGTCATAGCACTGTCATTGACAACTAAACGGTTTCAGCAACATATTTCCTTAGATGTGGAAGTCAGTGGGAGGTAAGCCAGGTAAATACAGTGGACGTGTCAACAGTTCATTTACAAATAACTGCATTTATCCCAGTATCGGCGTATGGTTTGTGGGCAAGTGACTTCTGCTGAATTTTGTGTTTTGCGATCAAAAAATCTTCTCACACATTTTTCCAAATACCCAATTGGTGCACAAAACAGTAGTACTAACAGCAACAGTTACTGTTTGCATCTTTACGAGGTGACGTATAAGAATATTCTCTGTTTGATCGCGGGAAATACTGGCTATAATCTTATCGGCGGACGAAATCGACATTTCCTGCTTTGGTGGGAAGTTACTGGCATCTTTATTCTTTTTTAAATTCTCCGAACACTGCTGAGAATTTCGTTATCGTATTTGATCGTGGTTAGAATTCAACAAACGCGCCACCCATCTAACTCAAAACTTTTCCATAATTGATATATCGTGTTAATACGCCGTACTATTTCTTCCGATATTGCCTGTGGCGTCAGCTATTCCTTATATTTTCAATCAGCAATTGTCGAAAAGCTTACCCTGCAATTCCACGATGTTTTCGTCTGTGGTTAAGGCGCTCAGTCCGAAACCGCGTGACTGCTACGGTCGCAGGTTCGAATCCTGCTTCGGGCATGGATGTGTGTGATGTCCTTTGATTAGCTATATTTAAGTAGTTCTAAGTTCTAGGGGACTGATGACCACAGCAGTTACGTCCCATAGTGCTCAGAGCCATTTGAACCATTTTTTTCGTCTGTGGTTTTGGTTTAGGAACACGCTTCATAATATAAATCAACTTCGAGAAAAGTGTGAACAAATTTGAATTCAGTCGCAAAAGAAAGTGCAGCGTGTTCTTAACCTTTAACAGCTTTGGCTGAATTCTTCTTTACTATAAACCATACAATAAAAAGAATTGTACGACGACACAGGGTAGTCTAGTTTTTCCACCCGAAACAAACACAAGCGATACTCCTTTAAAAATACTAACAAAGAAAACTATTTCGGAGATCAAATTGACACTGGGTTTACGGCTTTGCGCAAAGTATACGAGCAGAATAAAGAGCAAAATCTCATTGGTGTCAAAACCATAACTGTGCTAGGCGAGAAATGTAGCGTTGTGTGTTATTCAGTGTCATTACCTTTCCCAGGTGTCAACTATTAGATTGGTGCATAAGTGGCCAGAGTTTTTGCATAAGTTTAATAACGACAACAGGTACGCGGAACAGAGACTTCAGTCGTCAACAATATATTCTCCTTCGCTATCTACAACTGTCTGCAAACGTTGGGGTACGTTTCGGATTCGGCGACTGTAGAAATCTTGTAGTTTTTAGGCGAAGAGCCCGTTGAGCATGTTCGGAGCGTATTTTTATCCGGAAAGGAAGTTCCTTGAAGATTATTCGATGGAGAGTGGAAAAGCGGAAAATCTGAAGGCATAGGATCAGGTGAATAAGGCTAGCAGAATGCGGGCGGACGTTATCGTGGAATGGCATTACTTTGCTAATTTTTCCTGGTCGTAGTTCTTGGATTGCATCTGCAAGACGGGTCAGTTGGTGACGGTAAGTGTCAACAGTGACGATTACACTTCGAAGAAGCAATTCATAGTACACTACACCGTCGCTGTTTCACCAGATGCGTAACATTATCTGTTGAGAATGCACGCAGGTTTTGTACGGGGAATTGCTGCTTTATTTGAGTTCAGCCATTCATTTCTTTGCCTTATGTTAGCTTAAAAAATGGTTCAAATGGCTCTGAGCACTATGGGACTCAACATCTGAGAGCATGTCCCCTAGAACTTAGAACTACTTAAACCTAAGTAACTTAAGGACATCACACACATCCATGCCCGAGGCAGGATTCGAACCTGCGACCGTAGTGGTCGCGCGGTTCCAGACTGTAGCGCCTAGAACGGCTCGGCCACCCCGGACGACGTTAGCTTAAAGATACCATTTCTCGTCACCAGTAAAGATGCATGATAAGAATGGTCGGTTTTTTTCACGAGCCGGTTGATGAGACGAGCAAGCAGGAATGCACGTATGGCCACCCGTTGAATTTTTTTTTTTAATTTGGCTTAGAGCATGTGGTACCCATACACTCAATTTTTGAACCTTGCCAATGCATGCAAATGTCGCACTCTGGTGGAATAATTGACGCTTGGGCAAGTCAAGACCGTCCGTTTTGAAGCGGTGCTGGAAGTACGAAAACATGGTGGAGATACAAAGGCAATGGTATAATGTGTACAGAATTCAGCCATCAACTCAGAAAACAGTTTGTCGTGTTCGGGATAAATTTGAAGCCGACGGTGCTGTTCAGGCTATGCATAAGGGAAGGTCTGGCCGACGAAATTCTCAACAAGTCCAGCTTCCAGCGGTGCTGTGTTGCAAAATTTTACTTGTTCACCTTCAAAAATCTGAGAAGATCAAGAATGCTACGAATTGTGAAGGCTGCAAAATGGAAAGCGTACGTCCTAAGATCGCTGCCCCCTGTGAACGAGGACTACACGGATCGAAGGATGGAGTACTGCAGGGCTGGTTTTCTGGTCTGGCGAGGCGCAATTCAAACTGAACGGTACTGTAGAACGTCAAATCAGCATGTAGTTGCCTCCTGAAAATCCTCACGCAGCAAACATCGATTTTACCTGTCATTCGAGAGTTGTTTGGAAATGAAAGAGCCTACCAACAACGAGACGGCGCTTCGCCTCACTACCACAGAGATGTCAGAGCCAACTTGCATGAAAATGTGCCTGGACGATGGTCGAAGAGGAACTGTTGAGTCCCCATCAAGGTCTCCAACCATTACACCACTTCACTTCTACCTATGGGGGGACCTTGAAAAATGAAGTTTATCAACAGAAGCCAGCTACATCGAACGAGCTAAGTGAAACCATCGAGGCGTCCTGTGAGACTATCACATCAGCAACACTGACAGTTTAGTTCGGTCAATGGGGACGCACAAAAAAGTCTTCTCCCCTGTGCAAGAATTGTAACGGTATGTCATTTTGTTCCATTAACTCTATCAAAGAGGATCTACGTTTTTTCTGGACCGCCCTGTTGTTCGGAAATGTTCCAATTTCTCCACTTGGCACTCCATTTTGTATCGTCCACAGCCCCAGTCATTTATATCAAAATGACAATATGTACAGGGTGTTTCAAAAATGACCGGCATATTTGAAACGGCAATAAAAACTAAACGAGCAGCGATAGAAATACACCGTTTGTTGCAATACGCTTGGGACAACAGTACATTTTCAGGGGGCAAACTTTGGAAATTACAGTAGTTACAATTTTCAACAACAGATGGCGCTGCAAGTGATGTGAAAGATACAGAAGACAACGCAGTCTGTGGGTGCGCCATTCTGCACGTCGTCTTTCTGCTGTAAGCGTGTGCTGTTCATAACGTGCAAGTGTGCTGTGGACAACATGGTTTATTCCTTAGAACAGAGGATTTTTCTGGTGTTGGAAATCCACCGCCTAGAACACAGTGTTGTTGCAACAAGACGAAGTTTTCAACGGAGGTTTAATGTAACCAAAGGACCGTAAAGCGATACAATAAAGGATCTGTTTGAAAAATTTCAACGGACTGGGAACGTGACGGATGAACGTGCTGGAAAGGTAGGGCGACCGCCCCGAAACGATTACTGCATCACGCTATCTGGACATTCTTCGTGAATTTGTGGCGGTACAAACTGCCTTAGACGACACTGCGAACACCTCGTGGTTTATGCAAGATGGTGCCCGGCCACATCGCACGGCCTACGTCTTTAATTTCCTGAATTAATATTTCGATGCTCGTGTGATTGCTTTGGGCTATCCGAAACATAGAGGAGGCGGCGTGGATTGGCCTCCCTATTCGCCAGACATGAACCCCTGTGACTTCTTTCTGTGGGGACACTTGAAGACCAGGTGTACCGCCAGAATCCAGAAACAATTGAACAGCTGAAGCAGTACATCTCATCTGCATGTGAAGCCATTCCGCCAGACACGTTGTCAAAGGTTTCGGGTAATTTCGTTCAGAGTCTACGCCATATTATTGCTACGCATGGTGGATATGTGGAAAATATCGTACTATAGAGTTTCCCAGACCGCAGCGCCATCTGTTGTTGACAATTGTAACTACTGTAATTTCGAAAGTTTGTCTGCCTGAAAATGTACTGTTGTCCCAAGCATATTGCAACAAACGGTGTATTTCTATCGCTGCTAGTTTAGTTTGCATTGCCGTTTCAAATATACCGGTCATTTTTGAAACACCCTGTAGATTGAGATAGCAACAGGGAAATACAAATAAAAACGACAGTCGATAAAAAAAGCCCATAGCTAGCGTAATGCTAAGATGCAACACAAAAACGTTACTATCTTTGCAACAGCCTAATAGTTACGGAGATGATTTTATCCGTTTAGCTGATTGCTTGTTGAACAAACCTCGGGACTTGGTTGCTATTGCAGAGCGGTAACGCGTTCCAGCTGGTGATTGTTTGGGGGGAAGGGGGGGGGGGAGGGAGGAGCCTGGATACAGGTGTAAATGGACTGCGGGCACGACTGGATGGCGAGTTAATCCGGCGGTGTCAGCCCTGCGATGCTATCTGCGGCGCGGCTTGTCCCGAAGACACGGCGGCTCTTGTGATCACGGGGTCACGGGTTACCGACACGCCGCTAATATCGCCCTCTGCGAATAGCCCGCTTCCCCTTTGCCACCTGATCGGTATCTTCTCATTTGGAAATGCAAGCCTCGCTCTGTACCTGAAACAGCTCTGCTCTTTGTTGTTCCCAGGAATTTGATGGAAGATTTTGCGTACCGTCAGTGCCCGTTTGCATTTGGTACATTATGGCCACTCAAGAAATACTACAAACGTAAAATCCTTTCCTGTTAACGTACTTGCCTAGTGTGTCCGTTGCTACGGCGTATTCATCTCTTGGTCTCCCTCTACGATTTTTACCCTCCACGTTGTCCTCCAGTACTAAATTGGTGATGCCTTGATGCCTCAGAACATGCCCTACCAACCGATCCCTTCTTCTAGACAAGTTGTGCCACAAACTCCTCTTCTCCCCAATTCTATTCAATACCTCCTCATTAGTTATATGATCTACCCATCTAATCTTCAGCATTCTTCTGTAGCACCACATTTCGAAAGCTTCTATTCTCTTCTTGTCCAAACTATTTATCGTCCGTGTTTCACTTTTATAGATGGCTACACTCCATACAAATACTTTTAGAAAGCACTTCCTGATACTCAAATCTATACTCGATGTTAACAAATTTCTCTTCCTCAGAAACGCTTTTCTTGCCATTACCAGTCTACTTTTTATATCCTCTCTACTTTGACCATCATCAGTTATTTTGCTCCCCAAATAGGAAAACTGCTTTACTACTTTAAGTGTGTCATTTCCTAATCTAATTCCCTCAGCATCACCCGACTTAATTCGACTATATTCCATTATCCCCTTTGTGCTTTTGTTGATTTTTATCTTATATCCTCCCCCCCCCCCCCATGAACCATGGACCTTGCCGTTGGTGGGGAGGCTTTCGTGCCTCAGCGATACAGTTAGCCGTACCGTAGGTGCAACCACAACGGAGGGGTATCTGTTGAGAGGCCAGACAAACGTGTGGTTCCTGAAGAGGGGCAGCAGCCTTTTCAGTAGTTGCAGGGGTAACAGTCTGGATGATTGACTGATCTGGACTTGTAACAATAACTAAAATGGCCTTGCTGTGCTGGTACTGCGAACGGCTGAAAGCAAGGGGAAACTACGGCCGTAATCTTTCCCGAGGGTATGCAGCTTTACTGTATGATTAAATGATGATGGCGTCCTCTTAGGTAAAATATTCCGGAGGTAAAATAGTCCCCCATTCGGAACTCCGGGCGGGGACTACTCAAGAGGATGTCGTTATCAGGAGAAAGAAAACTGGCGTTCTACGGGTCGGAGCGTGGAATGTCAGATCCCTTAATCGGGCAGGTAGGTTAGAAAATTTAAAAAGGGAAATGGATAGGTTAAAGTTAGATGTAGTGGGAATTAGTGAAGTTCGGTGGCAGGAGGAACAAGACTTATGGTCATGTGACTACAGGGTTATAAACACAAAATCAAATAGGGGTAATGCAGGAGTAGGTTTAATAATGAATAGGAAAATAGGAATGCGGGTAAGCTACTACAAACAGCATAGTGAACGAATTATTGTGGCCAAGATAGATACGAAGCCCACACCTACTACAGTAATACAAGTTTATATGCCAACTAGCTCTGCAGATGACAAAGAAATTCAAGAAATATATGATCAAATAAAAGAAATTATTCAGATAGTGAAGGGCGACGAAAATTTAATAGTCATGGGTGACTGGAATTCGGTAGTAGGAAAAGGGAGAGAAGGAAACGTAGTAGGTGAATATGGACTGGGGCAAAGAAATGAAAGACGAAGCCGCCTGGTAGAATTTTGCACAGAGCACAACTTAATCATAGGTAACACTTGGTTCAGGAATCATAAAAGAAGGCTGTATACATGGAAGAAGCCTGGAGATACTGACAGGTTTCAGATAGATTATATAATGGTACGACAAAGATTTAGGAACCAGGTTTTAAATTGTAAGACATTTCCACGGGCAGATGTGGACTCTGACCACAATCTGTTGGTTATGACCTATAGATTAAAACTAAAGAAACTGCAAAAAGGTGGGAATTTAAGGAGATGGGACATGGATAAACTAAAAGAACCAGAGGTTGTACGGAGTTTCAAGGAGAGCAGAAGGGAGCAATTGACAGGAATGGGGGAAAGAAATACTGTAGAAGAAGAATGGGTAGCTTTGAGGGATGAAGTAGTGAAGGCAGCAGAGGATCAAGTAGGTAAAAAGACGAGAGCTAGTAGAAATCCTTGGGTAACAGAAGAAATATTGAATTTCATTGATGAAAGGAGAAAATATAAAAATGCAGTAAATGAAGCAGGCAAAAAGGAATACAAACGTCTCAAAAATGACATCGACAGGAAGTGCAAAATGGCTAAGCATGGATGGCTAGAGGACAAATGTAAGGATGTAGAGGCTTATCTCACTAGGGGTAGGATAGATACTGCCTACAGGAAAATTAGAGAGACCTTTGGAGAAAAGAGGACCACTTGTATGAATATTAAAAGCTCAGATGGAAACCCAGTTCTAACCCAAGAAAGGAAAGCAGAAAGGTGGAAGGAGTATATAGAGGGTCTATACAAGGGCGATGTACTTGAGGACAATGTTATGGAAATGGAAGAGGATGTAGATGAAGATGAAATGGGAGATACGATACTGCGTGAAGAGTTTGACAGAGCACTGAAAGACCTGAGTCGAAACAAGGCCCCCGGAGTAGACAACATTCCATTGGAACTACTGACGGCCTTGGGAGAGCCAGTCCTGACAAAACTCTACCATCTGGTGAGCAAGATGTATGAGACAGGCGCAATACCCTCCGACTTCAAGAAGAATATAATAATTCCAGTCCCAAAGAAAGCAGGTGTTGACAGATGTGAAAATTACCGAACTATCAGTTTAATAAGCCACAGCTGCAAAATACTAACGCGAATTCTTTACAGGCGAATGGAAAAACTGGTAGAAGCCGACCTCGGGGAAGATCAGTTTGGATTCCGTAGAAATGCTGGAACACGTGAGGCAATACTGACCCTACGACTTATCTTAGAAGCTAGATTAAGGAAGGGCAAACCTACGTTTCTAGCATTTGTACACTTAGAGAAAGCTTTTGACAATGTTCACTGAAATACTCTATTTCAAATTCCAAAGGTGGCAGGGGTAAAATACAGGGAGCGAAAGGCTGTTTACAATTTGTACAGAAACCAGATGGCAGTTATAAGAGCCGAGGGACATGAAAGGGAAGCAGTGGTTGGGAAGGGAGTAAGACAGGGTTGTAGCCTCTCCCCGATGTTATTCAATCTGTATATTGAGCAAGCAGTGAAGGAAACAAAAGAACAATTCGGAGTAGGTATTAAAGCCCATGGAGAAGAAATAAAAACTTTGAGGTTCGTCGATGACATTGTAATTCTGTCAGAGACAGCAAAGGACTTGGAAGAGCAGTGAACGGAATGGATAGTGTTTTGAAAGGAGGATATAAGATGAACATCAACAAAAGCAAAACGAGGATGATGGAATGTAGTCGAATTAAGTCGGGTGATGCTGAGGGAATTAGATTAGGGAGTGAGACACTTAAAGTAGTAAAGGAGTTTTGCTATTTGGGGAGCAAAATAACTGATGATGGTCGAAGTAGAGAGGATATAAAATGTAGACTGGCAATGGCAAGGAAAGCGTTTCTGAAGAAGAGAAATTTGTTAACATCGAGTATAGATTTAAGTGTCAGGAAGTATTTTCTGAAAGTATTTGTATGGAGTGTAGCCATCTGTTGTTGTTGTTGTTGTCTTCAGTCCTGAGACTGGTTTGATGCAGCTCTCCATGCTACTCTATCCTGTGCAAGCTGCTTCATCTCCCAGTACCTACTGCAACCTACATCCTTCTGAATCTGCTTAGTGTACTCATCTCTCGGTCTCCCTCTACGATTTTTACCCTCCACGCTGCCCTCCAACGCTAAATTCGTGATCCCTTGATGCCTCAAAACATGTCCTACCAACCGATCCCTTCTTCTAGTCAAGTTGTGCCACAAACTTCTCTTCTCCCCAATCCTATTCAATACCTCCTCATTAGTTACGTGATCTATCCACCTTATCTTCAGTATTCTTCTGTAGCACCACATTTCGAAAGCTTCTATTCTCTTCTTGTCCAAACTAGTTATCGTCCATGTTTCACTTCCATACATGGCTACACTCCAAACAAATACTTTCAGAAACGACTTCCTGATACATAAATCTATATTCGATGTTAACAAATTTCTCTTCTTCAGAAACGCTTTCCTTGCCATTGCCAGTCTACATTTTATATCATCTCTACTTCGACCATCATCAGTTATTTTACTTCCTAAATAGCAAAACTCCTTTACTACTTTAAGTGTCTCATTTTCTAATCTAATTCCCTCAGCATCACCCGATTTAATTTGACTACATTCCATTATCCTCGTTTTGCTTTTGTTAATGTTCATCTTATATCCTCCTTTCAAGACACTGTCCATTCCGTTCAACTGCTCTTCCAAGTCCTTTGCTGTCTCTGACAGAATTACAATGTCATCGGCGAACCTCAAAGTTTTTACTTCGTCTCCATGAATTTTAATACCTACTCCAAATTTTTCTTTTGTTTCCTTTACTGCTTGCTCAATATACAGATTGAATAACATCGGGGAGAGGCTACAACCCTGTTTCACTCCTTTCCCAACCACTGCTTCCCTTTCATGCACCTCGACTCTTATTACTGCCATCTGGTTTCTGTACAAATTATAAATAGCCTTTCGCTCCCTGTATTTTACCCCTGCCACCTTTAGAATTTGAAAGAGAGTATTCCAGTCAACATTGTCAAAAGCTTTCTCTAAGTGTACAAATGCTAGAAACGTAGGTTTGCCTTTCCTTAATCTTTCTTCTAAGATAAGTCGTAAGGTCAGTATTGCCTCACGTGTTCCAACATTTCGACGGAATCCAAACTGATCCTCCCCGAGGTCTGCATCTACCAGTTTTTCCATTCGTCTGTAAAGAATTCGCGTTAGTATTTTGCAGCCGTGGCTTATTAAACTGATAGTTCGGTAATTTTCACATCTGTCAGCACCTGCTTTCTTTGGGATTGGAATTATTATATTCTTCTTGAAGTCTGAGGGTATTTCGCCTGTCTCATACATCTTGCTCACCAGCTGGTAGAGTTTTGTCATGACTGGCTCTCCCAAGGCCGTCAGTAGTTCTAATGGAATGTTGTCTACTCCGGGGGCCTTGTTTCGACTCAGGTCTTTCAGTGCTCTGTCAAACTCTTCACGCAGTATCGTATCTCCCATTTCGTCTTCATCTACATCCTCTTCTATTTCCATAATATTGTCCTCAAGTACATCGCCCTTGTATAAACCTTCTATATACTCCTTCCACCTTTCTGCCTTCCCTTCTTTGCTTACAACTGGGCTGCCATCTGAGCTCTTGATATTCATACACGTGGTTCTCTTCTCTCCAAAGGTCTCTTTAATTTTCCTGTAGGCAGTATCTATCTTACCCCTAGTGAGATAAGCTTCTACATCCTTACATTTGTCCTCTAGCCATCCCTGTTTAGCCATTTTGCACTTCCTGTCGATCTCATTTTTGAGACGTTTGTATTCCTTTTTGCCTGCTTCATTTACTGCATTTTTATATTTTCTCCTTTCATCAATTAAATTCAATATTTCTTCTGTTACCCAAGGATTTCTAGCAGCCCTCGTCTTTGTACCTACTTTATCCTCTGCTGCCTTCACTACTACATCCCTCAGAGCTACCCATTCTTCTTCTACTGTATTTCTTTCCCCTATTCCTGTCAATTGTTCCCTTATGCTCTCTTTGAAACTCTGTACAACCTCTGGTTCTTTCAGTTTATCCAGGTCCCATCTCTTTAATTTCCCACATTTTTGCAGTTTCTTCAGTTTTAATCTACAGGTCATAACCAATAGATTGTGGTCAGAGTCCACATCTGCCCCTGGAAATGTCTTACAACTTAAAACCTGGTTCCTAAATCTCTGTCTTACCATTATATAATCTATCTGATACCTTTTAGTATCTCCAGGGTTCTTCCACGTATACAACCTTCTTTCATGATTCTTAAACCAAGTGTTAGCTATGATTAAGTTGTGCTCTGTGCAAAATTCTACTAGGCGGCTTCCTCTTTCATTTCTTAGCCCCAATCCATATTCACCTACTATGTTTCCTTCTCTCCCTTTTCCTACACTCGAATTCCAGTCACCCATTACTATTAAATTTTCGTCTCCCTTCACTATCTGAATAATTTCTTTTATTTCATCGTACATTTCTTCAATTTCTTCATCATCTGCAGAGCTAGTTGGCATATAAACTTGTACTACTGTAGTAGGTGTGGGCTTCGTATCTATCTTGGCCACAATAATGCGTTCACTATGCTGTTTGTAGTAGCTTACCCGCATTCCTATTTTCCTATTCATTATTAAACCTACTCCTGCATTACCCCTATTTGATTTTGTGTTTATAACCCTGTAGTCACCTGACCAGATGTCTTGTTCCTCCTGCCACCGAACTTCACTAATTCCCACTATATCTAACTTTAACCTATCCATTTCCCTTTTTAAATTTTCTAACCTACCTGCCCGATTAAGGGATCTGACATTCCACGCTCCGATCCGTAGAACGCCAGTTTTCTTTCTCCTGATAACGACATCCTCCTGAGTAGTCCCCGCCCGGAGATCCGAATGGGGGACTATTTTACCTCCGGAATATTTTACCCAAGAGGATGCCATCATCATTTAATCATACAGTAAAGCTGCATGTCCTCGGGAAAAATTACGGCTGTAGTTTCCCCTTGCTTTCAGCCGTTCGCAGTACCAGCACAGCAAGGCCGTTTTGGTTAATGTTGCAAGGCCAGATCAGTCAATCATCCAGACTGTTGCCCCTGCAACTACTGAAAAGGCTGCTGCCCCTCTTCAGGAACCACACGTTTGTCTGGCCTCTCAACAGATACCCCTCCGTTGTGGTTGCACCTACGGTACGGCCATCTGTATCGCTGAGGCACGCAAGCCTCCCCACCAACGGCAAGGTCCATGGTTCATGGGGGGAGGTGTAGCCATCTATGGAAGTGAAACATGGACGATAAATAGTTTGGACAAGAAGAGAATAAAAGCTTTCGAAATGTGGTGCTACAGAATTGCGGAGAAGAGGAGCTTGTGGCACAACTTGACTAGAAGAGTGGATCGGTTTTTAGGACATGTTCTGGGGCATCAAGGGATCATCAATTTAGTATTGGAGGGCAGCGTGGAGGGTAAAAATCGTAGAGGGAGACCAAGAGAAGAATACACTAAGTAGATTCAGAAGGATGTAGGCTGCAGTAGGTACTGGGAGATGAAGAAGCTTGCACTGGATAGAGTAGCATGGAGAGCTCCATTAAACCAGTTTCAGGACTGAAGACCACAACAACAACAACAATCCTCCTTTCAAGACACTGACCATTCCGTTCAACTGCTCTTCCAAGTCCTTTGCTGTTTCTGACAGAATTACAATGTCATCGGTGAACCTCAAAGTTTTTCTTTCTTCTCCATGGATTTTAATACCTACTCCGAATTTTTCTTGTTTCCTTCACTGCTTTCTCAATATACAGGTTGAGTAACATCGGGGAGAGGCTGCAACCCTGTCTCACTCCCTTCCCCACCACTGCTTCCCTTTCACGTCCCTCGACTCTTATAACTGTCATCTGGTTTCTGTACAAATTGTAAATAGTGTTTCGTCCATGTATTTTACCCCTGACACCTTCAGAATTTGAAAGAGAGTATTCCAGTCAACATTGTCAAAAGCTTTCTCTAAGTCTACAAATGCTAGAAACTTAGGTTTGCCTTTTTTTAGTCTATCTTCTAAAATATGTCGTAGGGTCAGTATTGCCTCACGTGTTCCAACATTTCTACGGAATCCAAACTAATCTTCTCCGAGGTCGGCTTCCACCAGTTTTTCCATTCGTCTGTAAAGAATTCGCGTTAGTATGTTGCAGCCGTGACATATTAAACTGATAGTTCGGTAATTTTCACATCTGTCAACACCTGCTTTCTTTGGGATTGGATTATTGTATTGTTCTTGAAGTTTGATGGTATTTCGCCTGTCTGATACATCTTGCTCACCAGATGATAGACGTTTTTCAGGGCTGTCTCTCCCATGGCAGTTAGTAGTTCTAATGGCATGTTGTCTACTCTCGGGGCCTTGTTTCGACTTCGGCCTTTCAGTGCTCTGTCCAACTCTTCACGCAGTATCATATCTCCCTCTTCATCATCTACATCCTCTTCCATTTCCATAATATTGCCTTCGGGTACATCGCACTTGCACAGACCCTTTATATACTACTTTCACCTTTCTGCTTTCCCTTCTTTAGAAATGGGTTTCCATCTGAGCTTTTGATGTTCATACAGGTGGTTCTGTTTTCTCCAAAGGACTCTTTATTTTCCTGTAGGCAGTATCTATCTTACCCGTCTTGAGATATGCCTCTACATCCTTACATTTGGCCTCTATCCATCCCTGCTTAGCCATTTTGCAATTTGTGTCGATCTCTTTTTTGAGACGTTTATATTTCTTTTTTCCTGCTTCATTTACTGCATTTTTATATTTTCTCCTTTCATGAGTTAAATTCAATACATCTTCTGGCATCCAACGATTTGTACTAGCGCTCGTCTTTTTACCTGCTTGATCCTCTGCTGCCTTCACTATAACATCCCTCAGAACTACCCATTCTTCTTCTGTTGTATTTCCCCCATTCCTGCCAATCGTTCCATAATGCTCTTCCTGAAACTCTCTACAACTTCTGGTTGTGTCAGTTTATCCAGGTCCCATCTCCTCAAATTCCCACCTGTTTGCAGTTTCTTCAGTTTTAATCTACAGTTCATAACCAATATCTTGTGGTCTGAGTCCACATCTGCCCCTGGAAATGTCTTACAGTTTAAAACGTGGTTCCTAAATCTCAGTCTTACCATTACATAATCTGTCTGATACCTTCCAGTATCTGTAGGCCGCTTCCATGTGTACAACCATCTTTCATGATTCTTGGACCAAGTGTTAGCTATGATTAAGTTATGCTCTGTGCAAAATTGTACCAGGCGACTTCCTCTTTCATTTCTTACTCCCATTCCACATTCACCTACTACATCTCCTTCTCTTCCTTTTCCTACTATCCAATTCCAGTCATCCATGACCATTAAATTTTCGTCTCCATTCCTATCTGAATAATTTCTGTTATCTCATCCTACATTTCATCAATCTCTTCGTCATCTGCGGAGCTAATTTGTATATAAACTTGTACTTTTGTGGTAGGCGTGGGCCTCGTGTCTATCTTGGCCACAATAATACGTTCACTATGCTGTTTGTAGTAGCTTACCCGCACTCCAATTTTTTATTCGTTACTAAACATACCCCTGCATTACTCTTATTTGATTTTGTATCTCTAACCCTGTATTCACCTGACCAGAACTCTTGTTCCTCCTACCACCGAACTTCACCAATTCCCACTAAACCTATCCATTTCAATTTTTAAATTTTCTAACTTACATGCCCGATAAAGGAATCTGACATTCCACGCTCCCATCCGTAGAACGCCAGTTTTCTTTCTCCTGATAAGGACGTCCTCCTGAGTAGTCCCCGCCCGGAGATCCAACAGGACGCCATCATCATTTAACCATACACTAAAGCTGCATGCCCTCGGGAATAATTACGGCTGTAGTTTCCCCTTGCTTTCAGCCGTTCGCAGTACTAGCACAGCAGGGCCGTTTTGGTTAATGTTGCAAGGCCAGATCAGTTAATCATCCAGACTGTTGCCCCTGCAACTACTGAAAAGGCTGCTGCCCCTCTTCAGGAACCACACGTCTGTCTGGCCTCTCAACGAATACCCCTCCGTTGAGGTTGCACCTACGGTACGCCTATCTGTATCGTTGAGGTACGAAAGCCTCCCTAGCAACGGCAAGGTCCGTGGTTCATGGGGGGAGGTTCTGAAACATAACGAGTAATGAGCCTCGGCAGCGAAGAATCTCTCGTGTCAGTGACATGACTAGATACTTAAAATGTGAATACAACATAAATATCACATTGGAAAAGCCAAATTTGGGGGGGGGGGGGGTTCGGGTTCCGCTTGATAGGTCAGGAGTCCACTACACGCAGCAAGCGGCTACACGGGTAGCAGGGGTTGTGTGGCGTGGACTGGGCGTTTTTTTTTAGTTTAGATGGCCTCGGGCAACTACAGAATGGGCAACAGCCTCAAAGGGTGCGGGGCAAAGTAATGACATGCTGGGACCAAGCGGCAATCGGTATTGTAATTGTAAATTGTCGAAGCTGCATTGGTGAAGTACCGGAAATTCAAGCGCTGATAGAAAGCACCGAAGCTGAAATCGTTATAGGTACAGAAAGCTGGCTGAAGCCAGAGATAAATTCAGCCGAAATTTTTACAAAGGCACAGACGGTGTTTAGAAAGGATAGAATGCATGCAACCGGTGGTGGCGTCTTTGTCGCTGTTAGTAGTAGTTTATCCTGTAGTGAAGTAGAAGTGGTTAGTTCCTGTGAAATATTATGGGTGGATGTTACACTCAACAACCGAGCTAGGTTAATAATTGGCTCCTTTTACCGACCTCCCGACTCAGCAGCATTAGTGGCAGAACAACTGAGAGAAAATTTGGAATGCATTTCACATAAATTCTCTCAGCATATTATAGTCTTAGGTGGAGATTTCAATTTACCAGATATAGACTGGGACACTCAGATGTTGAGGACGGGTGGTAGGGACAGAGCATCGAGTGACATTATACTGAGTGTACTATCCGAAAATTACCTCGAGCAATTAAACAGAGAACCGACTCGTGGAGATAACATCTTAGACCTACTGATAACAAACAGACCCGAACGTTTCGACTCTGTAAGTGCATAACAGGGAATCAGTGATCATAAGGCCGTTGCAGCATCCCTGAATATGGAAGTCAATAGGAATATAAAAAAAGTGAGGAAGGTTTATCTGTTTAGCAAGAGTAATAGAAGGCATATTTCAGACTACCTAACAGATCAAAACGAAAATTTCTGTTCCGACACTGACAATGTTGAGTTTTTATGGAAAAAGTTTAAGGCAACTGTAAAATGCGTTTTAGACTGGTACGTGCCGAGTAAAACTGTGAGGGACGGGAAAACCCCACCGTGGTTCAACAACAAAGTTAGGAAACTACTGCGAAAGCAAAGAAAGCTTCACTCCAAGTTTAAATGCAGCCAAAACCTCTCAGACAAACAGAAGCTAAACGATGTCAAAGTTAGCGTAAGGTGGGCTATCCGTGATGCGTTCAGTGAATTCTAAAGTACAATTCTATGTACCGACTTGACAGAAAATCCTAGAAAGTTCTGGTCTTACACGTTAAATCAGTATGTGGCTCCGAACAGCATATCCAGACACTGCGGGATGATGATGGTATTGAAACAGAGGATGACACGCGTAAAGCTGAAATACTAAACACCTTTTTCCAAAGCTGTTTCACAGTGGAAGACCGCACTGCAGTTCGTTCTCAAAATCCTCGCACAAACGTAAAAATGGCTGACATCGAAATAAAGCAACTGAAATCACTCAACAGATGAAAGTCCACTGGACCTGACGGAATACCAATTCGATTCTACACAGAGTACGCGAAGGAACTTGCCCCCCTTCTAACAGCCGTGTACCGCAAGTCTCTAGAGGAACGGAAGGTTCCAAATGAAAAGAGCACAGGTAGTCCCAGTCTTCAAGAAGGGTCGTCGAGCTGATTCGCAAAACTATAGACCTATATCTCTGACGTCGATCTGTTGTAGAATTTTGGAACATGTTTTTTGCTCGTGTATCATGTCGTTTTTGGAAACCCAGAATCTGCTCTGTAGGAATCAACATGGATTCGGGAAACAGCGATCGTGTGAGACCCAACTCGCTTTATTTGTTCATGAGACACAGAAAATATTGGATACAGGCTCCCAGGTGGATGCTTTTTCCCTTGACTTCCGGAAGGCGTTTGATACAGTTCCGCACTGTCGCCTGGTCAACAAAGTAAGAGCCTACGGAATATCAGACCAGCTGTGTGGCTGGATTGAAGAGTTTTCAGCAAACAGAACACAGCATGTTGTTATCAATGGAGAGACGTCTACAGACGTTAAAGTAACCCCTGGCGTGCCACTGGGGAGTGTTATGGGACCATTGCTTTTCACAATATATGTAAATGACCTAGTAGATAGTATCGGAAGTTCCATGCGGCTTTTCGCGGATGATGCTGTAGTATACAGAGAAGTTGCAGTATTAGAAAATTGTAGCGAAATGCAGGAAGATCTGCAGCGGATAGGCACTTGGTGCAAGGAGTGGCAACTGACCCTTAACATAGACAAATGTAATGTATTGCGAATACATAGAAAGAAGGATCCTTTATTGTATGATTATATGATAGCGGAACAAACACTGTTAGCAGTTACTTCTGTAAAATATCTGTGAGTATGCGTGTGGAACGATTTGAAGTGCAATGATCATATAAAATTAATTGTTGGTAAGGCGGGTACCAGGTTGAGATTCATTGGGAGAGTACTTAGAAAATGTAGTCCATCAACAAAGGAGGTGGCTTACAAAACACTCGTTCGACCTATACTTGAGTATTGCTCATCAGTGTGGGATCTGTACCAGATCGGGTTGACGGAGGAGATAGAGAAGATCCAAAGAAGAGCGGCGCGTTTCGTCACAGGGTTATTTGGTAACCGTGATAGCGTTACGGAGATGTTTAGCAAACTCAAGTGGCACTCTCTGCAAGAGAGGCGCTCTGCATCGCGGTGTAGCTTGCTGTCCAAGTTTCGAGAGGGTGCGTTTCTGGGTGAGGTATCGAATATATTGCTTCCCCCTACTTATACCTCCCGAGGACATCACGAATGTAAAATTAGAGAGATTTGAGCGCGCACGGAGGCTTTCAGACTATCGTTCTTCCCGCTAACCATACGCGACTGGAACAGAAAAGGAAGGTAATGACAGTGGCACGTAAAGTGCCCTCCGCCACTACCGTTGGGTGGCTTGCTGAGTATAAATGTAGATGTAGACTGCTTTACTCAAGAGGTAGCTTGCAGGTGTATCTGCATGGCTACCCTTGAGTATTCTCTGAACTGCATATCAAAGTAAAACTGGCTGAATCCGTTTAGAAATTTAAGGAAGAAGTACAAGAATTAAGAAAATTTATTTCGCAAGTATGTAAGAAAACGCCCGTGATATCTTGCAAGCTAATAAGTAAACGTTATTCTGATATGAAATCTCCTGTTTTGGTTAGGGTCGGTAGTCTACTTTTCTTGGAGTGCACCTCTGGCGATATTTATAATCCTGCAGCAAAATACGTAACTGATAGCTGCTGCAAAATATTGGATAAATTTGTGTTTCAACTGGAAGCAGAAATAGAAACATACATCAGTGCGTCGACGAAGCCGAGATGTATAAATTGAATTATAGTGAAAGTACAATATTTGAGAACTGACTAGCGAAAGGAGCGACATGATGCAGAAAATTTGAAGATACAGGTCATCTGCAGAATTGGCTTCTAGAATTTTTTTTTGTTTTAATAAGAGAAAGAAACTAACTAATTCACTTGTCGTAAATGTTTTAGTGTCTGTGGATTGCTGTTGTAGTATTGTACAAGTAATATAGCAAGTTTTCCTAACCTCGCCGCATTAAAATGTTCATTTTTTTAGAGGATACGTTACTGGGAAAGAGTGAAAATACCATTGCAGGAAAATCGCACCTTGTGATATGTAAAGAACGGCGTAAGAAGTTAAGAAATAAATCTATACCGGCCTAACTTGCTCATATGGCGTAATATCTTGTCGCCGATCAGTGATTATTACTATCGCATTCAGAACTGGAATCCCAACTTACCTGTCATTAAATGTTAACTGTAGCACATCAAATTTTGTTCAAACATATTCGTTTAGATTTAGTCCACTCTGGGCAATCGCGACACCCGTTTTACTAACAGCAGCATTTTCCCAAATATTCGTGTAGGGTATTAAATAGTCGTTTCCTTCAATCGTTTGCAATTTTCGCCACCACGTGGTTTACTACTTGCTAGTCTTCCAGGAATTTGCTAAAGATCTTTTCTTCGTTACGCCTTTCAATTGACTTCGTGGGCATCGGGCACCACACGTGCTCTTACATCCACCAATTTGTGGATACCAAGCGACGTTGTAGACTCACCTATCACCTACCCCCCCCCCCCTTTTTTTTATCACGCTAGGACTATTTTTCCGTTAAAACTTGTAGCATTTCATGAGCAAACACACATTTGAATGATTTAAATCTAGAACTATTTCAACAGAGTTCTAAAATATTACCAGCACTATGTCGCGCTTTGTTGATAGGTAGACTCATTAAATATAAATTGTTCCCACTTCAGTACCACACAAGTTGTCATGATGTGAACTGTATGTTCATATGTTGCGTGTGATTATTTTGCCATGTGACACGGCAAGCGAAGATACTAATTACCGTAGAATAATGTGAATTGTTGACAGTTTAACTTCCCTCAGTGTGACTTCCATGCTGTAAATTGTGATGTTCGTGATGAGGTACTAGTGCTGGAACGTACATGTTCATTGTAGAATCAGTTGAAATTGAGAGAAAATAAAATAACAATCGAATGACGAAAACGTTATCATTTCCACAGTGCCACATGACTGCGACTCCAAAAAATACGGTAATTACTGTTTTGTGTTAATAGTAGCTCAGACTTTGGAATTAAACTCGGAACTACATGAAATGTATTCACAGTAGCAGATGTGGACGGCCATCAATGTATAGTGGAAAGACAACAAAATTTGTGCCGGACCGAGACTCGAACCCGGATTTCCCGCTTATCACGAGTGGCCACCTTACCATTAACCTATCCGAGCAGTACTCACGGCCAGACCCAGACTTCCATATACCCCCGTCCTGTAGTAATTTTCGTTGTCGTCTTTGCATTATACACCTGATGGTTGTCCATATTCGCAACTGCGAATACATTTCATGTATTTCATAACGCCTGTAGTCGCTGCAGTGCCTGTTCCGTCGGACATGCATGCATGTCACAATGAACATTGCATCGTATTTCTGAACAACAGTGGCACTGCAGTATCGTAAACTCGGAAGTAATGACGAGAAAGACTGGTCTGGTATTTCTGAGCAAACGCTAGTGTGGCATGAAATGCACTTCATGCGTGGATATGCAAATGATCAGCGTATCAGCGCAACCGCAGTAAGTAGGTAAAAGTAACACCACCTACATTTTGTTTGCAAGAAAATATAATGTAGCGAGTTTCTCGTTCAGAAATAACATTTGACTCTTTCGTGTTTGCGAGAAGATCGTGTTATGCCTCGTGTAAAAAGGATAAACGTATACTAACAAGTGTCGGAATTCGACAACGACAGGTTCACAGTCTATCTGGATTCCATTCTGCGATACTGTCGTTCGCGTAGGGCAGGATTCCACTAAAGTCATGCGAATAGGGAATCGACGGTTTCAGGACGAACATGCCCAGCCCCATGCAGAATCTCAGCCCCGAGCTATCAGTACCTGAGGGGATAGGTGAAATATCCGTTTGGCCGTGCAGCAGCCTGCAACCACGGCACGTACGTTCAGTTAGGAAATGGATTTGTTTATAGAAAGGAAAGTATGCACACAGTGCATCGACGGATGGAGCAGCGCAGTGTGTCAGCACGGTGAGCATAGTATCTACTTCCCTTAACGCGGCACCAGGAAGAAGCACCCAACCACAACGCTGCACACAGGATTGCCACCACGTCCTCTTTTCAGACGAGTCCGTGTTCTGCTTACAGAATTACGATTGTCGTATCTGTGTATGGGTGCTTTGAACATTGCTGGACTGCATTTGCTATCGTCATTAGGGCCAGTGCCTGCCGTGACTTGTGTGGCGTGCCATTGGGTTTGAATCTGAATAGCAGCCGTTACGTTTCTGACGTGTTCAGGCCGAACGGTGCACCCTACATTGAGAGTTTCAACGGCTATGTCTTTCGACAAAATAACAAAGACCGTCTGTCGCCGGTGCTCTCCTGACCTACCTTCTTGATATAGAGGGCTGGTCGATTGCTTCCCTGGTCAGCACTTTGTCAACATCTCTCATCCACTGAAAACATCAGGTCGTGAGTTGCCGAAAGTCAGGCAAGCCGCGCCGCCGCTCGCCAGCGACTACGACTGATGAGCTCTGGCATAGAGCTGAAGCTCCAAGAGTGGCACTTGTCTTACAAAACTCGAATTGACTCAATACATACTGGGTTGGGGGTACTTGAGCTGCCAGCGCTAGCAGCTGGTGTACTTTACAAGGCACCATTCATACTGCCAAATCACTAACAAACATTATCTTGTAGTCTTTGTACTATATTTTACACTCACCATAAGCAAAACTTTATTTTCTGTCCTTCCTTGTGTTGGAACCCTAATTTTCAGATGTATATGAGGGGTTACCCCAAAAAACTAACTTATTGTTTTGAACTTATTTATTCACATTTTGAGCACAAACCTTCAATCCCCTTCAAAGTGCTCTCCACGAACACTAATACGCTCTTGTAATCTTTTATTCCATTTTTTGAAAACATTGTTTAAATTCATCTTTTATGGTGCTTTCTTATCATTATAGAAAACAAAAACAAGTCGCACGGGACAAGGTCAGGTGAGTATGGGGTGGGGGGATGACATTTGTGGCCTGTCGTACAGACTTTGCGGAAAAGACTCTGAATGGATGACTCCTCTCGCATCGAAAAAACAAATCAGTGTTGTTATAATATTTGATTTCACCTGACGAGCTTTCTTGGGGCGAGGCGAACTTGAAGTCTTCCACAGGCACGATTGTTGCTTTGACTCAGGATCGTCAGTATAGCAACAAATTTCGTCATCTGTGATAATTTTTGAAGAAGAAGAAGAAGAAGAAGAAGAAAAAGGTTCGATCTTTTCGAGATTTTTGTTTCAAAGCACTGCATGCTTCCACGCAACCTTGATTTTATTCAACAGTCAGCAGTCGTCACATGAATTCGGCTAACACCCTTTTCATTCCCAAATCTTCTGTCATAATTCGCTGCACTGAACTGTGTCACTTCCGACAATTCCACGGTTTCTTCAATGGCCCACCGTCGATCGATTATTACATGAATGGTTTCAACATTTTCATGTCTTTGGCCCGTGGAACGACGGCCATAACGTGGTTTTAATCCGTTGACATTTTACCATTTTTGAAAAGGTAAAACCACTTAAACACTCGAGTTTTTCCTATAGCATCGCCCTCGTGCGCCGTTTTTCACATTCCAGGACTTTCTGTCCCACCTTTTCCAAGCAAAAAGCAGAGTTTCACCGCCGCACGTTGTTCACGAAAATCAACCATTGCAAAAACGACAATTACACAAAACAGTTGTCACTGTAAACTCTGTTGAAATTAGCCCTGACGTCCTTCAGTGATAGCACTCTACTTTCAAGGGAACGTCCCCATCGCACCCCCCCACAGGTTTAGCCATAAGTTGGCACAGTGGATAGGCATTGAAAAACTGAACACAGATCAATCGACAAAACAGGAAGAAGTTGTGTGGAACTAGGAAAAAAATAAGCAAAATATACAAATTGAGTAGTCCATGCGCAAGATAGGCAACATCAAAGACAATGTGAGCTCAGGAGCGCCGTGGTCCGGTGGTTAGCGTGAGCAGCTGCGGAACGAGAGGTCCTTGGTTCAAGTCTTCCCTCGAGTGAAAAGTTTAATTTTTTTTGTTTTCAGACAATTATTATCTGTACGTCCGTCCTATTCGAGGTAACTGCGTCGTAGTATGGGGACGCTACACCTAAACAACATATTCCTCTGATGCGACGCACATGCCGTCACCAGTGTCGTATAGAATTTATAAGACGTGTTTCCCTGTGGAGGAATCGTTTGATCTATGACCTTGCGATTAAATATTTTCGGTTTCCATTGGAGAGGCACGTCCTTTTGTCTACTAATCGCACGGTTTTGCGGTGCGGTCGCAAAACACAGACACTAAACTTATTACAGTGAACAGAGACGTCAATGAACGAACGGACAAATCATAACTTTACGAAAATAAGCTGCTCACTCTAACCACGGGACCACGGCGCTCCTGAGTGAGGTTGCCTACATTGTGCATGGACTACACAATTTGTATATTTTGCTTATTTTTTCATAGTTCCACACAACTTCCTGTTTTCTCGATTGATCTGTGTTCAGTTTTTCAAGGCCTATCCACTGTGCCAACTTATAAATAAATCTGAGGGGGGTGCGATGGGGAGGTTCCCTTGTTAGTGACTCCGGAATGTACGCGCTATGTGCTCCTAGCGGCAAAAGGGGTACTACAAAAGCTCTGCCCGCCAAAAAATTAATTCGTGCTGTTTTCTTTAACTACAACGTATTTCAAGCCCTTAGCACTACTGCAAGTAGACTTAGATTTTGGTATCACCCTGTAGTGGCACCCGGCTGACAGTCTTTAGGTAACAAAGTGTTTGATTGTGTCGTGCAGCGCGTGGGGCGAGGGCCTGTTCCTGGCGCTGCAGACGGCGGCCATCGCGGCGCTGGTGCTGCACTTCGGGCGCTCGGCCGCGCACGGCGCCGCCTTCGCCGCGCTCTACTCCGTCTTCGTCTACAGCCTCACCTCCGGCATCGTGCCGCCGGACTTCCTGTGGAACTTGCAGGCGCTCAACGTGCCCATCATCGTCACCGGAAAGGTAACGGCCGTTGTTAATTCTCATACACTGCGAACGAGGCGCTGTTTTTTAACGCAATCACAAGCATCTACAAGACACCATTTGGTACCAGTAAAAGTGTGAATAGCCCAAGAAAACTACACGAGCTGGCAGAGTAGGTAGTTCCTGACAACGAACGTGAGGCAATGGAAGGCACAAAAATATTTGACACTTCACTCACACTGACGATTCATATGTGTAATAAACAGGTGTGCAAAACTTACAGCAACTTTCGCAGGACGTGCCACTGCAAAGTAAAATACCTCCATGAAACCTGGACCATACATAGAAACAACTCATACAGTATAGTACACAAAATAACTGACAAAAGTTCGCAATGAGGAGAACGGAGATGAGACTTCCATTCAGAAGCAATAATTACACTGAAGTCTCCGCCGCGATTCATAATAGTCCCCAGGACATTAAAAAAAGACCAAACTTGGTTCTTAATAGGGTGTGTGGTCACCGTGGACGGCAATGTATGCTCTGCAACGTGCTACCATGCTGGCCACAAGGGCGGTAAGGAGTTGTTGTGGGCGGGTGTTCCATTCCTCCACCATCGCGACTGACAACTGCTGCATGGTCGCTGTGCATGAGAATGTGCTGCAGTCCGTCTCCCCAACGCATCCCACACGTGCTCGATGAGGTTCAACTCGGGGGAACGGGCAGGCAGGGCGTTCACCGAATATCTTCTCGTTACGACAGCTCCTTAACCTCCGCTGTCTGATGCGGTCGCACATTGTCATCCACGACAATGAAGTCAATGCTGATTACACCGCTGAAAAAGCGCACGTAGGGAAAACAGTACAGTGCCACAATGTAGGCCGCTCAGTGTACCGTGTTCAAAGATTTCGAGGTCAATACGCCCATACGACATTATGCCTCCCCACTCCAGAATACCTGGACCACCAAAACGGTCATGTTCGATAATGTTCTTGGATGCATTACGTTCAAAAATGTTAAAAAAAATGGCTCTGAGCACTATGGGACTTAACATGTATGGTCATCAGTCCCCTAGAACTTAGAACTACTTAAACCTAACTAACCTAAGGACAGCACACAACACCCAGCCATCACGAGGCAGAGAAAATCCCTGACCCCGCCGGGAATCGAACCCGGGCGGGAATCGAACCCGGGAACCCGGGCGTGGGAAGCGAGAACGCTACCGCAGGACCACGAGATGCGGGCAAAAAATGTTCAGATGTGTGTGAATTCGTAAGGGATCAAACTGCGGAGGTCATCGGTCCCTAGACTTAAACACTACTTAAACTAACTTACGCTAAGAACAACACACACACTCACGCCTGAGAGAAGGACTCGAACCTCCGGCGGGAGGGGCCACGCAATGCGTGACATGGTGCATTACATGTTTCCACCTCTTCACATACGAGGGTACGTCTAGACAGGCAATGTGTCATTTCATCTTATTTAAACACCTTCTTTATCTATTAGAATTATTATAGTGTTTGTAATCTGTGTGGCCTCTGTATACAATCACCAATGATACTGAGTTGCGTTCGCTAAACGTTAATCCTACTGAGTTGTATACGAGGGTTGGAACTTAAATAGTAGCAACTATTTATTCACAACCCATGCAAAAGAGTTAAGTGTTTGCACCTGTTACTATCCTTGAAAATTGTCACCGGCGTTGTGTAGAACATGTTGCCAGCAATGTGGAAGGCTTAGTATATCGTTAGCAGAGGCTGTTTTGTTGGTGGTGCGAATGGAGAGGTCTACTGCCTGTCGAATCTCTGGAACAGTTCTGAAACGAATGCCACGAAGTGGTTCCTTCATCTACGCAATCAAATCACAGTCACAAGGACTTACGTCCGGGGAGTGTGGTGTATGGTACAGTGCTTCCCAGTCCCAGCGACCGAACAGAGCAGCCACAGCTTGCGCTGTATGCGCCCTCGCATTGTCGTGAAAAATGATGGGTGGGTTGTGCAGAAGGTGTCGGCGCTTCTTTCGCATAGCTGGTCACAGGTGATACTCCAAAAGCGAACAGTAGTACTGTCCACTGACGGTCTGCCGTGGAGGAACGTAATGCGTTAGGATAACGCCATCACAGTCGTACACGAGAGTCACCATAACTTTCACCATACTGGGGCTCTGACGCACTTTCGACTTTCGCGGCGACCCGTAATGATGCCATTCGTTGGATTGACGTTTCAGTTTTTGGCTCGTACGATGTGGCCCATGTCTCATCCAACGTTACGATACAGCATAAGAAAGCCTCTACTTCGCGCTCATAGCGCTCCATGTGCGTCTGGACAGCGTCGTAACGCATCCATTTCTGCACTTCCGTTAAGTCATGCGCAACCAATCGTGATGCAATTTTTCGCGTGTCCTTCAGGATGCGAAGCACAGTCATATGCGCTCATCCGGTGTCGTGGGCGAGCTCACGAATCGTATGGCGTCGATGAGTGTGCACTAACCCGGCAACAGCATGCACTTCTTCTTCAGAGACGCTAGGACGACCTGCCACAGTTTTCCAACCTTCGTTGAAGGCTTTTACCCAACGTGCCGCTGTTCTGTACGGCAATGCCAATTCCCCGCGTGTCTCTTGGAGACCTTGATGACACTGTCGTGCGATGCGACCTTTGGCACATTCAATCTTGTTCCTGTTTCGGAAACATAGTGACACCGTTACGTTGGACCGCTCGCTCGCAAGTGACTGTTTTTCCCTCGATTGTGCGCACGCCGGTGACGTGGGACGAGCGAATCCATTTGCTCGGAGGTAAGGTCGGTACGTCAACAACGGGTGATTTCAGCGACAATAGGAGATTCCATTGCATAGTGTCTTCACAGCAGTGTTGCCACTGTTTAAGTTCCAACCTACGTGTATGAATCCAAGTCCACTGGTTCAAATGAATATCTATTTTGCGACAGCTCCATTTCGGCAATTGCTAGTGTCAAGCTGTCTGCAAATAATGCTTAGAATTAATGGTACAATTCTGTATACTGTTTTTGCAGAAGGTTTGACAGTGGCTACCGGTATAAAGAAATTAAATTGTAGAGCGGACTTGGATTAGCTTGACAGTGGCAGTTGTAACCGAAATAGGGCTATCGCAATAAAGAAATTCAATAGAAGTAGTGGACTTGGATTCATAATGTCATTGCAATAATTATATCATGCTGCGGGACCAGAAGAAAATAAATGACTGGACTTTATTCCGTGGTGTCATGCCTGAAAACATTTTCTACTACGGCCGATTTGTCGATATATACCAGGCGGCAGTTCCTTTTCTGTACGGCGAAGCGGGTGTTGACACTTCATTTTGTGATAACGATGTCTACTTGTCCACTGCCACAAGGAATTTTATTCAGTCTAGGTTTCGCATGGATGCAGTTCATCTTTCGCCGTTCTTAAATATTCTTTATTTTCTTGGTGAGTCTATAGATAATTTCAGCCTGATATTTGCTCAACATTTTCCCGTTGCGATCCGTGATCTTGTTAATTATAAAAGGGAGGAAATCTTTCCCGGTTGGCAGCCGTTGTTAGTCACTAACTCTCTCTCGGCCCCCCCCCCCCCCCCTCTCTCTCTCTCTCCCCCACGCCGCGCAGTCTCGGGCGCCTTGTCACCTCCTCCCGTCGGAGGTTCGTGTCCTCCATCGGGCATGGGTGTGTGTTGTCCTTAACGTAAGTTACTTGTAAGTTACATTAATTAGTGCTTAGGGACTGATGACCTCATCAGTATGGTGCCTTAGAACCTTACCAGAAATTTCCAAAAAAATTTCTCTCCCCCCTTAAACGGAATGCTCGATACAGTTCCTTCCTGGAGGAACGATTTTTCTTGAAAACCAACTGTAAGTGATACAGTTAATCCTGTAAATAAACGGACTCGCAGCGTTTATTGGCTTTGTCCACCAAGGCTTTAATGACACCTCTTGTTTAGTCTTGAGTGATGGGCGAATTCCTTACGCAGGTATCGATCAGCGTGTGTGCGCTGCGTGTGTGTAACTCTGATGAACAACTAATGGCCCAGCGTGCCGTTCGCCCGTTTGATCACTGATATATTCATAAAATTAAGTTGTTCATTGCTCTCTTCCTTCGTTGTGAATTGAATTTTCGGATTTATTGTATTGAAATGTACGAAGAAAACATCCACCACCTCTTCACCGCGTGTCCATATTACGAAGATTATCACCCACACAGCGGTATCAGTTCGCTGATTTTTTATTGGCTGTGTGCACCACGCGTTGTTCAAAAATCTCCAGAATCGGCAACAGCTGGCGAAGAGGCCTGAGAGTGGCCATCTCCTCACTTGACTCGTAAAATTCATTGCTCTAGTTCAAATGGCTCTGAGCGCTATGGGACTTAACATCTGCGGTCATCAGTCCCCTAGAACTTTGAACTACTTAAACCTAACTAACCTCAGGACATGACACACATCATGCCCGAGGCAGGATTCGAACCGTAGCAGCAGTGCGGTTCCGGACTGAAGCGCCTAGAACCACTCGGTCACCGCGGCTGGCTCATTGCTCTGTTGGAAACACATTATAGTGAGACAACATTTAAATGAGACTGCAACACCAGTAGGAAGATACGGATGTCGACTTCCCGCTAGTAGAATGACAATCGAATCGTTTTAAACGAAAACGATGGCGCCATTCAGAGATAATGAGGCAGACCTTATCGTGTGATAAATGATGCTGTTCTGTGTCAATTCGGTGGCTGCAGGAGCCCTTGATGCAGTTTGCCTTTTACCTCAGATGATATCTCCCGCAGTCGAAGATGAAACGTCAGGGAATAGTTGTATTTATTGACCACGGCCTCTAACCGTGACTGGCTGTGGTGGTCGCGCGGTTCTAGGCGCTTCAGTCTGAAACCGCGCGACCGATACGGTCGCAGGTTCGAGTCCTGCCTCGGGCATGGATGTGTGATGTCCTTAGGTTAGTTAGGTTTAAGTAGTTCCAAGTTCTAGGGGACTGATGGTCTCAGATGTTAAGTCCCATAGTGCTCAGAGCCATTTGAACCAAGCCTCTCACCCTGAAAGCTGTAACTGAGGCAGATTAAACATAGTTCCCATTACCGAGTTGTAAGCAAGGTTTTCGTAATGTTTCTCTTGCTTATAAGGCTAAAACCGGAAGTGGAAGACCTCTCAAGGATATTGCCAATTGATACCCCCCTCTTTCCCACTAGTAGTTCGCCTGGTATTTGGCTGAAAAGTCTCTTGACTCTACAATGGGCCAGAACTCGGAACTGCCCATTCTACCTTCAGGGGTCGAAAAAACCGACCCAGCTTGAGGATGACCGTAAGATTCACAGCCGAAGTAGCGTAAGAGGAAGTCTCATTGTCCCGAAAAATGTTATAATATTTTATTCGCCAGGCAACTTCAAGAGTCACATAGGACTCAGTGGTTCTTAGTCATTTGTTTCGTGATATCGCAGTATCAAAAATGGTTCAAGTGGCTCTGAGCACTATGGGACTTAACTGCTGAGGTCATCAGTTCCCTAGAACTTAGAACTACTTAAACCTAACTAACCTAAGAAAATCACACATATCCATGCCCGAGGCAGGATTCGAACCTACGACCGTAGCGGTCGCGCGGTTCCGGACTGAAGCACCTAGAACCGCTCGGCCACTCCGGCTCGCTCGCAGTATCACATACGTTTTCTTCTCTAGGAAGAAAATACTGGATTCCCTTTTTGTTACTGTCCTATGTACCGTTTTATCTTCGGTGGTGATTACATCGAGACTTGCGCCTCACTTTTTCTCTCATCGTAGATCGCCTATCCTCATAACGATGTAGCTAATTCTCTCATTTCTGCTTGTGTTCAGTTTTAAATACACAATCACCAGGTCTGTGTCATCATGAGCTGATTAAGGAAGGAAACGTGGGAGTTTCATGTTCGTTTTAACAGACAATGATTTTTAAACTGCAGGCAGTTAACGTGAATTTTTCTTGTTTTAGTGACTTACTGACTCATTTAAAGAATATTTAACGTTTCAAATTCCGTGAACAGTCAATACCGAAAAATTTCCAAGGTCCGAACAGGATTGTGCGTATTGTTGACTACAGGCATGTGACAACCGTAGGATGACTCAGTGCGCGGTTGGCTCATTGTGTACGTTATTATGTAGAATGCGGTCGGAAAAATAGCCGTCATCTCTTACTTCGCATTCTGCTATGCCGTAATGTACTAATGCTCACCTGTCAACTTCACGAACGTAATACGATACCTGAATTTGTGATGGGATAACTTTCACTTCCACTTTACTTCTGTCACTATTGACGTTGAACGCCTTCCGAGGTACTCTCAAGTCCTGTGGTACGCTTTGGTGCGATTTCCGTAATGGTAATTGACCAAAAAGAAATAGCCTAGCAGGCGACACAACACGTAGGCGTACTGCGATGTTCCCAGTTCGAAGGCTGTTGGCTGCGTCATCCTCCTCTATTGCCGTGGTTTGTGTGAAGTACGTAAGGCCCGCAGCCCACAGGCTGTCACTGTTCCAACAGTGAAACTGCTCAACGGTCGTGTAGGTTGCCTCACTGCACAAACAGCTTAGGCACACTGGTGGCTGTAGCAGGCCAGTGGACATTGTCTGGTATACTCGTCACCGTTGTTTCTCGCATTCTCAGCCAGCGATAAACGTGGATGTTGACACTTTAAACAGATTAAATTCCAGTTTGTAAGAACTCAGTGCCGATGAGAAGGAATAATAACCACTGTTTCTATTTTCAAAGCTCGGTTTTCGAATTAGAATTGGACCCTACATTTGGATCACCGTCTCGTGTACAGTTTGTTTCTTTTTTCGCCCGGCAAATAGCTCGTCAGTTCCTTTACAATATCAACTTTCTTTGCCTCTCATCAGTGTTCAGTCCAGGTACTTCTGCGAAACACTTGAGCAGCTAGCAACATTCGTAGTGTGGGATGAGCGAGTGGCACCTTTCAAAAAATACTAGAACGAACGAGCTATCAACGCGGGGACTCAGTTAACCCATATATGGAAATACCAATGCGGGACTGCTATCTTTGCCACCGGTTCATTCAGCAAGAGAGAGTAAATGTGATGTGGTTTGTGGGATTACAGGGACCTGGGAGACGATATTTCCGTTGTACTACATATATTGAGCTCCATCCAGTTCCATTTCCGTATGGAGCGTGGGAAGCAGTGGCTGGTTAAATGGCGCTGTGCCCACTGTGATTAGTTTATAATCTTGTTTGACGGTGCCTGCTGGAGCGATATGTAGGAGGCAGTAGTATACTCCTGGAATCCTCACTCAATAGCGAAATTTAAAAATTTTAAAATAAACTTGTACGAGATACTTCGCGTCACCCTTCAAGCGTCTGCCAGTTCATGTGTCTCAGCGTCTCGATGACACACTCCCGTGGATCCAACAAAGTAGTGACGATACGTACATGCTCTACATCTACCCTCCGCAAGCCCCCTTAGGTTTATGGCGGAGAGTGTTTTATGTGCCACTGTCACACTCTGACCCTTTCCAGTCTCAGTCGCGAATGGTCCAAGAGAAGAACTATTGCTCATCAGTTTGCGTCGGAACTAGAGTCTTTCTAATTTTATCGCCGAGGCCGAGGATACGTAAATAGTAGGAAGCAATACGATGCCTGACTCTTATTGGAGTGTACGCTCTCGGAATTTTAGCGGTAAGTCATACTGTGATGCAGAACGCACCTGTTCCAGCGTCTGCCAGTGGAGTTGTGATGAGCGTCTGTTACACGTTCTCGCTTGTTCGACGTCCCCTGTTATTCACCCACACTTGAACAGTGTTCTAGGAAGGTTCACAGGAGTGTTTTCGAAGGAATTTCCTTTGTTGCCTGAAGGAATTTCCTTTGTTGCCTGACTGCATTTCCTCAGTATCTTACTATTGAACCGAAGTCTGCGACCTGTTTCTCGTGCCACTAAACCAATATGACCATTCCGTTTCATCCCTTACAAATTGTTAGAATGAATTATTATTTTTCGACAAAAAATGTAGATACGCTAAACGCACAGTAGCCAACCACCCATTGTGGGAACAGGAAGATGACTGTATTAAGGATGTCCATTCGGACGTTTTTCCAGGCTGATAGCGGCTTTTAATAGAAAGTGAGCGAAACGTAGAGTTCATCAGTGACGAAGGAAACGTTTGTGTCGTCATAGGAAGAAAACTGCCAATATATATTCCTGGGAGAAAAGACAGCGTTTATACCACTCCATCACCACCACCACCAGTTCCCTTTGCTGTGTGGGTAAGTTTCAACAGAATGTTCTTCTTCATGATCAAAGGCAAGAGTTTCCTATTACACCTACTATGTGCGAAATTTGTTTAGCAATAAAATGGTTCAAATGGCTCTAAGCACTATGCGACTTAACATCTGAGGTCATCAGTCCCCTAGAACGTAGAACTATTTAAACCTAACTAACCTATGGACATCACACACATGCATGCCCGGGGCAGGATTCGAACCTGCGACCTTACCATTTCTTTACTTTTTCCACATTGTCGTCAGGAATTGATGTAGTAGGGGGACGGTGGGGGGGGGGGGGGGGGGGAGTTCGTGTTTATCAACGTCGTCTTAATGCTCTTTGCAACTTTAATAGCCCTCGTAAATTTTTGTCGCCAAAAGCCACAATCAACATTTGGAATGCGGTGCTGCACTTTTATTCCTTTTTTCGAGCAAGTTTTAATGCAAATTCTAAACGGGACGCGCACTCGCAACACGTAAACAATAAACTAAGTTCGTGAAGGTATGTTCCTTCTTTGCAACTAAATGAAAGGCAGTCTGTTTTTTTGCCATTCGCGTTTCGCTTCTTTAATTTGCGAAGCATCTTCAGTGGCCTTTAATACGTATTTGTTTTTATATGTACCGGGTGATCAAAAAGTCAGTATAAATTGGAAAACTGAATAATGTAGATAGAGAGGTACAAATTGACACACATGCTTGGAATGACATGGGGTTTTATTAGAACAAAAAAAATATACAAAAGTTCAATAAATGTCCGACAGATGGCGCCTCATCTGATCAGAACAGCAATAATTAGCATAACAAAGTAAGACAAAGCAAAGATGATGTTCTTTACAGGAAATGCTCAATATCTGCAACATCATTCCTCAACAATAGCTGTAGTCGGGGAATAATGTTGTGAACGCCACTGTGAAGCATGTCCGGAGTTATGGTGAGGCATTGGCGTCGGATGTGTTGCAGCATCCTTGGAGATGTCTGTCAATCACGATACACTTGCGACTTCAGGTAACCCCAAAGCCAATAATCGCACGGACTGAGGTCTTGGGACCTGGGAGGCCAAGCATGACGAAAGTGGCGGCTGAGTACACGATCATCACCAAACGACGCACAAGAGATCTTTCACGCGTCTAGCAATACTTCGTTGTTTATTTTTTCCTTCTAATAGAACCCCATGTCATTCCAAGCATGTGTGTCAGTTTTGACCTCTCTTATCTACATTATTCCGCGGTTTATTAAATTTTCAAATTTATACTGACTTTTTGATCACCCGGTATAATGAATTTACCATTTGATCATACTTTTCAGATTAGAAACAACTTTTGTAGCACAAGTTTCGTGAGGTTAAATTATCGTAACGTGCCTGTAACTATTAAATAATACAAGCCACTGAAAGCAGCGAAACGCGTATGGCAAAAAAACAAACAGCCTTTTGCCTTTCATTTGGTTGCAAATACGGAACACACCTCAATGAATTTTGAAGCAATTAATGAACGACAGGAAACGGAAAATACGACAATAAACTAAAGGTTAAAAATGAGAGAATTTCCGTCCCTTTTTGATCGCACATTGCACTACTACTACTACTCTTACTGCTGCTGCAAGTGTTTTAGTGGTAGATGTCGACCTAAAGTTCATTAAAGCACAACCTTCCCGTGAGAACAGTAACGTGGAGTGCTCCCCGCTCGGGAAAGGGATCAGCGGCCGCCTGTTGAGCGCCGCGTGATGGACCGTGTCGCAGCGCGGTCCCGCTGGCTCGCATTGTGAGCCCCGAGTCCCGGCGGAGCGGCGATTCGACGCGCGCGTTAAAACAGCGGCGCGGCCGCGAGTCGCCGCTTTGCCGGAGCCGCGCCTCGGTACGTGGCGTGGCGTTGTGCCATGTGGCTGGACGGCCGCACAGTGTTTTCTCACGGCGCTGGCGGCGGCGGCGGCGGCGGCGGCGTCTGCGGTCGCGAGGCGCAGCTGGCGGGCGGACGGACGGCCGGCCGCAGCGCGCATCACGCGAGCCCCGGGCCCGTACACATGGCGCGCCCGCCCCCGCTAATTGCCACCGCCGCGACGCCGGCCTAATTATTCTCCGCTGGCTGCGCCAAATTGCTGTCCCTGGCCATCGGGCAGGATAAATAAGGCACCGCCGCCGCGGTCGCGCCGCTCGCTTTGTCCGCCGCGCTGTGCCGCGCGAGATGTAAACACTCCTTTGTGCTCCTCTCCGTGGGGTCACAGTTCTTTGTTTCTGTGACGTCGACACAGTCGTCCGCAATGTCATCGTGTGCTTGATACTAACCAGTCTTATCTCTCGTATTCGTCGCCTCTGTAGCTCAACAATCCATCACAGGGACGAATGTGTTGCTGTCCGTGATATGTACTACCTTTAGGTAAATAAAACGTTATAATTCTATTTGGGACTTTGTGGTGTGCGTACTGTAAGACCTTCGGTACACACACCATCAGATTATTTGACTTGTCGCTCTAACGAAGTAGGCGAGTGTCAGCAATATGTCTCGTGGTCTTATCGTGGCGTGTTTATCTTCTGCCGTTAGGTCAGACGGTAGAAATGCTACTTGCACGCTTAGAGTAGCTGATTGACGGTGACCAAACAGAACTTGATTAATTTTCACACACATTTATTAAAATAATAAAAATCGTAGACATTACGTTACTTGATTCTGGATGCTGTTTACAATTGACAATCCGAAGTTCCTTTGGTCTTGGTATGTTAATCTTATTCTCACATATCTCTGATGCTTGACAAAGCGTCTATACATTTCTCTTCTTGGCTATTTACAGGAATATGATAATCTTCTTATGTGCAGACTGAAACTTGACTATAGACTGGTACAGACTAATGTAGACTGGTACGGACAGGTGCATATAAATGCAGACTGAGTAATCTGAGGTCTGTACACTCGTTATACCACCTCGCGCGTTCAGGTATTACTGCGCGAGTTTGATCCGCGAGGAGAAAAGGTTCTACGTTAGCAGCAATCTCATTGGCTGCATTACATATTAATACGCGGATCGGCGGAAGCAGAATTTGGTCCGTCTCTAAGGCAGCGCCATCTCGTAGGGCGGAGACAGACGAGCGCTGCGCCTGCGCTGTTGTGCTTCGTGGGGCGCGCTCTAGTGGGAAAGTTGTTTACGCGCTGACTACTCGGAACTATGTACACAACAGACTTGCTAATGTCCCTTTCAGTAATAAAAAGTAATATATATATGGTTATAATGGCTCTGAGCACAGTAGAATGTGTACAAGTCGCTTCAGTGATGCATTACAGATAAGAGTTTTAACTTCTGTGGGCTACAGCAGACTTTGGTAGCGTTTCTAGTGGTAATAGCCAGTAAGCAGTAAAGATCGTACCCGAGTTACCTGTACGCTGGGAACGTTGCATACCTTTCAGGTGTTACCTCATAACTTCCGCTTCTTTGCAAGCTTTCGAAATCTGGTGCTACAGAAGAATGCTGAAGATTAGGTGGGTAGATCACATAACTAATGAGGAGGTATTGAATATAATTGGAGAGAAGAGAAATTTGTGGCACAACTTGACTAGAAGAAGGGATCGGTCGGTAGGGCATATTCTGAGGCATCAAGGTATCACCAATTTAGTATTGTAGGGCAGCGTGGAGGGTAAAAATCGTAGAGGGTGACCAAGGGATGAGTACACTAAACAGATTCAGAAGGGTGTAGGTTGCAGTAGGTGTTGGGAGATGAAGCAGCTTGCACAGGATAGAGTAGCATGGAGAGCTGCATCAAACCAGTCTCTGGACTGAAGACCACAACAGCAACAACGTGTGCGATCAGTGTCTACTATATTGTCCTAAAATCTAAAGGCGGTGATCCGCCTAGCAACTGAGAGCGGCTGTATTAAAGGGCGGGCAACCTACAGAACATTTATGTAATACGTAGTTATTCTCCTGTCTTTACATGCGAATTATCAGTATTTATAGCAAAACTGAAAGTGTCAGTGTTTAATTCAGGTTTCATTCGAGAATTGATTTGTATCGAGAAACAGAGGGATGTTTTATTGAAAACAAAGAAAACAATACAGAGTCATTGTATACCACTGGAAAACGGAATTTCCTCAACAAAAAGTAAATAAAACAAACCGCTAAGCAAACATTTATCAGACAGCGCTTCAATAATTCGTTTCTCTTATTGCTAAATGCTGGCCGGAGTGGCCAAGCGGTTCTAGGCGCTACAGTCTGGAACCGCGAGACCGCTACGGTCGCACGTTCGAATCCTGCCTCGGGCATGGATGTGTGTGATGTCCTTAGATTAGTCACGTTTAAATAGTTCTAAGTTCTAGGGGATTGATGACCTCAGATGTTCAGTCCCATTTTGCTCAGAGCCATTTGAACAATTTTATTGCTAAACAAATTTCGCACATAGTAGGTGTAATAGGAAACTCTTGCCTTTGATCATGAAGAACAACATTCTGCTGAGTAGAAAATAACAACAATAATTGTATATATTCTTTTATGTTTGTGCATATAGACTGTAGTTGCATCAAGAGTAACCGCTTTAGTTACGTAAAAGCGCAGAAGTTACGCGATGAACTTATTTTTATTACTTACAAAATACTTTTTATAATCAGAACGGACGTAAAATTTACAATTGACTAACAGTATATGATGAGCAGATGTAATTATGTGTAATTCCGGTAAATTATGCGCAGAGCTGGTGCCTGATAGCGTTCCACGTGATGCTCAGATCCGATGAATTTGGCGGCTGAGATATCAACCTGTGTTCACAACGATGCTACTCAAAAAACTGTAGCATGACTATGGCCTTGAGACGCGGACACTTATCCTGTTGAAAGAGGCCATCGCGTCCGAGAAGACATCAAACATGAAGGGATTCGGGTTGTCTTCAATAACGTCCACTTAGACCCCCCCCCCCCCCCCATGAACCATGGACCTTGCCGTTGGTGGGGAGGCTTGCGTGCCTCAGCGATACAAATGGCCGTACCGTAGGTGCAACCACAACGGAGTGGTATTTGTTGAGAGGCCAGACAAACGTGTGGTTCCTGAAGAGGAGCAGCAGCCTTTTCAGTAGATGCAGGTGCAGCAGTCTGGATGATTGACTGATTTGGTCTTGTAACATCAACCAAAATGACCTTGCTGTGCTGGGACTCCGAACGGCTGAAAGGCGAGGGGAAACTACGGCCGAAATGTTTCGCTAGGGCATGCAGCTCTACTGTATGGTTAAATGATGATGGCGTCCTCTTTGGTAAAATATTCCGGAGGTAAAATAGTCCCCCATTCGGATCTCCGGGCGGGGACTACAAGAGGATGTCGTTATCAGGAGAAAGAAAATTGGCGTTCTACGGATCAGAGCGTGGAATGTCAGATCCCTTAATCGGACGGGTGGGTTAGAAAATTTAAAAAGGGAATTTTATAAGTTCGCACAGAGCACAGCTAACACTCGGTTTAAGAATCATGAAAGAAGGTTGTACACTTGGAAGAGACCTGGAGACACCGGAAGGTTACAGATTGATTATATAATAGCTAGACAGGGATTTCGGAACCAGGTTTAAAATTGTAAGACATTTACACGGGCACACGTGAACTCTGACCAGAATTTATTGGTTATGAAATGCAGATTAAAACTGAAGAGCTGCAAAAAGGCGGGAATTACGGAGATGGGACATGGACAAATTGAAAGAACCAGAGGCTGCAGATAGTTTTAGAGCGAGCGTTAGGTAACAACGGACAAGAACAGGGCTAAGAAATAGAGTAGAAGAAGAATGAGTAGCTTTGAAAGACGAGATAGTGAAGGCAGCAGAGAACCAAGTACGTAAAAATACGAGGGCTAGTGGAATTCCTTGGGTAACACAAGAGATATTGAATTTAATCGATGAAAAGAGGAAATATAAAAACGCAATAAATTAGCTAGATGAAAAGGAATACAAACGTCTAAAAAGTGAGATCGACAGGTGACAAATGTTGGAATGTAGAAGCGTATATCACTAGTGGTATGATGATTGCTGCATACAGGAAAATATAAGAGATCTTTGGAGAAAAGAGAACAACCTGTATGAATATGAACAGTTCAGGTGGAAAGCCAGTTCTAAGCAAAGAAGGGAAGAGGGGTATATCAGAGGACGTAGATGAAGATGAAGTGGGAGATATGATAATGCGTGAAGACTCTCACAAAGCAGTGAAAGACCTAAGTCGAAACAAGGCCCCAGGAGTAGACAGCATTCCGTTAGAGCTATGATAGTCTTGGGAGAGCGAGCCATAACAAAACTCTTCCATCTGGTGAGCAAGATGTATGTGACAGGTGAAATACCCGCAGACATCAAGAAGAATATAATAATTCCAATTCCAAAGAAGGCAGGCGCTGGCAGGTGTGAAAATTACCGAACTATCAGTTCAATAAGTCACCGTTGCAAAATACTGAAATGAATCTTTTAGAGAAGAATGGAAAAACTGATAGAAGCTGACCTTGAGGAAGATCAGTTTGGATTCCGGATAAATGTAGGAACAAGCCAAGGCAATACTAAACCTACGACTTCTCATATGAGTTTTCCCGACGACACTGTAATTCTGTCAGAGATTGCAAAGGACTCTGAAGAGCAGTTGAACGGAATGGACAGTGTCTTGAGAGGAGAATATAAGATGAACCTCAACAAAAGCGAAACTAGGATAAGGGAATGTAGTCAAATTAAATCAGGTGATGCTGAAGGAATTAGAATCGGAAATGAGACACTTGAAGTAGTAGATGAGATTTGCCATTTGGGAAGGAAAATAACTGATGATAGTCGAAGTACGGAAGATATAAAACGTAGACTGGCAGTGGCAAGAAAAGTTTTTCTGGAGAAGAGATATTTGTTAACGTCGAGTATACAGTTAAGTGTCAGGAAGTCCTTTGTGAATGTATTTCCATGTAGTGTAGTCATGTGTGGAAGTGACACATGGACGATAACAGTTTGGACAAGAAGAGAACAGAAGCTTTTGAGAGTGGTATTAGAGAAGAATGCTGAATATTAGAAGGGTAGATCACTTAACTAACGAGGAGGTACTGAATAGAATTTAGGAGAAGAGAAATTACTGGTACAAGTTGACGAGAAGAAGGAATCGTTTTGTAGGACACATTTACTAGATAAGTTACTGAACTGTGACGAGAATTGCGCTCTATTAAAACTACAGTTCAAATGTTTTGATACACTATATAAAGGACGGAGTAAATGGTAAGTGTCCGTGCCTCAAGGCCATAGTCATGCTACAGTTTTTTGAGTAGCATTCTAGTGAACACACGTTGATATCTCAGCCGCCAAATTCATCTGATCTGAACATCACGTGGAACGCCATCAGGCACCAGCTCCGCGCATAATTTACCGGAATTGCATGACCTGTGCGGAGACATCTTGTGTCACGTACGTCTGAATCGGTGCCACGCAGAATCGCTGCTGTTTTGCGTTTCGAAGATTTATTAGAACGCTAAAGGAGGTGGTCGTAATATTAGGTTTCATCACTACGTGCATCTTTAATCAACAAACAAATGAAATAGGCGCTATAAAACGTTTTGAAATTTTGCGTAATGCATACTTTTCTTCTTGAGTCTTATGTGGACAAGTTTGCGATTTTAGAAACTCCTCACATTTCATTTAGTTCGTTCGGACAAACAAACTACAAGAGTAAACACTTTTTTTCCCGCCCGTTCTCGTATTCGCGTGGATCTTCATTTCCAACTGTCTTTCTCCATAGAGCCTGCGCAGGTGTTTGTCAGATGTGCGGTAATTTTTAGCGGTGTTCAGTTGTATTGTCAAACGATTTTTGCGTTGTAAAGATGAGATCTTATTTGAGTTTTGTTTTTCCATTTCCCTCTACGGCCTTTCGGCTCCATGCGACAGAAATTTCGTTGTTGTTTGAGAAGTAGAATCGACTAAATACATTTATCTTCAGTGACAGTGGACGTGGGTTGCTTGCCTTGATGAAAAAGTCTGCGACGGAGTTTATACTGAGAGAGAGGCGTATAAACTGGCTGCATTACGAATTCTGTTCTCCTCCAGAGGGTGAGCGGCGAGGTGGACGAGTGAGCCACGCAACTTGTGGTCAGGTTAGCAGTCGCCTGGAGGTAGAGGCTCTGACGGACACAACAGGTGTTGCTCGATGTGTGGTTTCCGGTGGACCACTGACGTCTCAAAATCCTGTAGTCGAGGCGATCTTCTCTGTCGGCTGATGGACCACTCGGACACACAAAATAAGCTGTTTCATAGCGTGCGTGCGAACATTCGTGCTATTATTGTTCCCGCCCTCCTCATCCGTCTGTTTTTTCTAGCCATACTGACAGTACTGATATCCGTGAAATATCAGTACAGCAGAGATTGTGCGTAGGTAATCAGGAATTCATCTTTTTTGCTGATGCTGTTAAGTACGGCATTAAACGACATTATACTTTAACTGAACATTTTGCTGTTGCGGCAGTGATCTGACGCATGTTATTTCGAAAGTTAAGAACCGTGGAATATGCACGGAATTCTGTACTTTTTTGTGTTAGTCGTTACTATATTTCCTTCAGCTGTGGTTTTCTAGTCTGGTCATACAGTATACCGGTTTCGTTTCTCTGTCGTCTTCAGATCATAAGGATAACATGGCTGAAGGGCATAACGTACCACCAACAGTATTCTGATACAAATACCAACGTCAGATACTTTGTACACGTAGAACTTAAAAATGAGCAAGTGCAAGCTGTGACCTGAGAGCGTTCTGTACTTAGGCAAACACGAGCTATTGCCGATTAGGTTTTTCTGTCGAGCTCGCCTAGAGCCAGTTGTATCTGTTAGGTTTACTTCACGGTTGTTACAATTTTGTTTTAGCTAATATAGTGATGGCAGACGTCCGAAACCGGTAATGTTGAGAATTATATAACAAAGTGCAGTCAGGACGGACAATCATCAGTAATGCACCAAATATGATCTCTTAACTCTAGTGTACCATTTGTCTTCAGTTCACAACGTTCCTTTAATGTGCTTATAGCTAACTGTGTGCATTAAGTTGCGTTCATAAAATAACTTAAGTGACTTGTTTAAGAGATATTTCAACTAATTATTATTAGTCCCGAAACTACTTCTCTGCTTTGCTGTTTAATACAGGCAGACTATCGGTGTATGAACGGACATTGACGAAGGCTGTCGTCCGTTTTACGAAAACTAAATTTGTGTTAAGGGAAGAATGCGCAGGGAAAGGGTATGTGACTGAAGTTTTACTATCGGCAGTATTTACGCTGTGTTGTCATCAGCATATTGGGCAGATTATTTTTTTACCTCTTTTCTCAGACTCTTACTATATCGTAGACCGTACACCTGACGTGTTTGGACCGCTAAATTACACTACTGACCTATAAAATTGCTATACCACGAAGATGACGTGCTACAGACGCGAAATTTAACCGACAGGAAGACGATGCTGTGATAGGTAAGTGCTTAGCTTTCCAGAGCATTCACACCTTTAACGTGCTGACATGAGGAAAGTTTCCAACCGATTTCTCATACACAAACAGCAGTTGGCCGGCGTTGCCTGGTGAAACGTTGTTGTGATGCGTCGTGTAAGTAGGAGAAATGCGTACCATCACGTTTCAGACTTTGATAAAGGTCGGATTGTAGCCTATCGCGATTGCGGTTTATCGCATCGCGACGTTGCTCCTCGCGTTGGTCGAGATCCAATAACTGTTAGCAGAATATGGAATCGGTGGGTTCAGGAGGGTAATGCGGAACGCCGTGCTGGATCCCAACGGTCTCGTATCACTAGCAGCCAAGATGATAGGCATCTTATCCGCATGGCTGTAACGGATCGTGCAACCAGTTTGCAGCAGCATGGACTATCAGCTTGGAGACCGTGGCTGCGGTTACCCTTGACGCTGCATCACAGACAGGAGCGCCAGCGAAGGTGTACTCAACAACGAACCTTGGTGCACGAATGGCAGAACGTCATATTTTTCGGACGAATCGAGGTTCTGTTTACAGCATCATGATAGTCGCATCCGTGTTTGGCGACATCGCGGTGAACGCACATTAGAAGTGTGTATTCGTCATCGCCATACTGGCGTGTCACCCGGCGTGATGGTATGGGGTGCCATTGGTTACACGTCTCGGTCACCACTTGTTCGCATTGACGGCACTTTGAACAGTGGACGTTACATTTCATTTCAGATGTGTTACGACCCGTCGCTCTACCCTTCATTCGATCCCTGCGAAACCCTACATTTCAGCAGGATAATTCACGACCACATGTTGCAGGTCCTGTACGGGCCTTTCTGGATATAGAAAAAGTTCGACTGCTGCCCTGGCCATCACATTCTTCAGACCTCTCACTAACTGAAAACGTCTGGTCAATGTTGGCCGAGCAACTGACTCGTCACAATACACCAGTCGCTACTTTTGATGAACTGTGGTATCGTGTTGAAGCTGCTTGGGCAGCTGTACCTGTACACGCCATCCAAGCTCTGTTTGACTCAACGGCCAGGCGTATTAAGGCAGTTATTACGGCCAGAGGTGATTGTTCTGGGTACTGATTTCTCAGCATCTATGCACCCAAACTGCATGAAAATGTAATCATATGTCAGTTCTAGTATAATATATTTGTCCATTGAATACCCGTTTATTATCTGCATTTCTTCTTGGTGTAGCAGTTTTAATGGCCAGTAGTGTATGTCGTACTTATCGTCTAGTACTTTCCTACATATTGTAAAACCACAGTGTCATTGCCAACTAGTTTTCCAACGAAATACGTGCGCTGTTGTGATTTCCTGATAGTATGCGCGTAACATTTATTTTCTATGATTTTCTGACCTTCCTACTGTTCAGTATTACAAAATGGTTCAAATGGCTCTGAGCACCAAGGGACTCAACTGCTGTGTTCATCAGTCCCCTAGAACTTAGAACTAATTAAACCTAACTAACCTACGGACATCACACACATCCATGCCCGAGGCAGGATTCGAACCTGCGACCGCAGCAGCAGCGCGGCTCCGGACTGGAGCGCCTAGAACCGCACGACCACCGCGGCCGGCTTCAGTATTACAAAAGTGTTTTTAATATCTTCTGATACCCAGTATTACATAGTATTTTATGTATTTTCGTATTGAGATTAAGACAACGTACAATGGAGCACGTAAAATCTTTCTAAAATCAAAATTAATGTGTCAGCTTGCCCCATGATGCCGTGATGGAGTAGTATTAAGCAGAATAATATCATTTATGCCGAAGATAGATGTCTAACGATATCTTAGTTGGGCATATATCCTAAATCCATAGTCTAAGGTAAAATATTTGAGATATGTCTGAGAGTACTGGGCTGAAGTTTGTGCTAACACTAATGTGTGTCCCTTGGGATGCTTAAAATATTCATCTGGTAAATTTAAACTTTGCAGCTGGGCTCTTACATGTATTGTGAATTATCAAGCGAGTACGGCTACACACTGATACTTGTCGTAGCTTGCACGTCACGTCACGTCTTATGCTAGGTGTACCGAAACGCATGGGACATTTCGCATGGGACATACCTAGAAATAAAAATTCTAGATCTGCAGTGAAGGCGTATAGCAATAGTATCTGCGTTAAGGCGGCCTACGGTACAGTTAACCACATTCGACGTCACTCACATGGCTACACAGCTATTCAACCAGGACATGCATATCCACTTCTCTAATTGTTTCAGTGTAAATGAGAGTAGAACCAAAACTAGTGCTAGTTGCGGGGCTCGAAAAGCAACCTCCGACTTGCGAAGCAGCGAATCTACACTGTTGTCATAGTTGCCGGCCACCTTATCTCATTAATAACTATGACCACTAATGTCTGAAAGAATGGCCCGAGAAGAAAGAAAAATGACGCTGCGTTCATGGGAAATGGCAACAGAAGGTAGTTAACTGTGATATTACTTAAAATGCCTCGGCCTAACAGGACAGTGATTTATTTTTACAATGTCTATTACTTCAGACAGGCACACATGGAAATTTGTGCCGGATCGGAACTTGAACCCGTCATTTCCCGCTTATCGCCAGCGGTCGCATTAATCACTCCATCTATCTGTTCGCGCTTCCTGGTTGATCCAAACCTCCATCGGCCGCAAGCAACGTCTACATACCCCAATTCTTGTACATTACGTGATTTGAGGCAGTAAGATGGAGTTATTGTCGTTATTCTTGCACATTCAGGCTTTACTGATGTATTTTTTCAATATCTTCCTTCTTGAAGCGACAGATACTGTAAAAAGCAACCAGTAAAGCCTCGGCAGACAGATACGACGATAATAACATTGACCTTAACGTCATGTTGTCTCATTCTCCCTGTTGTGGGAATCACATAATGTTCGAAAATTAGGGTATGTAGACATTGTGTGTGGCATATGGAGATCTGAATCGACTGGAAAGCGTACACGGCGGGTCCTTGGCCGGCACAAATTTTCATGTGTCACGAGTATGTGCACAGTTTATACAGATGGCGTCAAAAAATTTCGTAATAGGACATCTGTTGCTCGTATGTCGGAATTAATTGCACCTTCAAATAACGGAAAAGAAATCTTGCCTCTTCTGAAAAATGGAGATATCCGTTGCTTCGAGTTTATGGTGCTGGAGGAGTGGCATAGTGATGGGATGGCATAATGATGGGGTCATGGACTCTTAGTTGCCACCGAATCACTGTCGAACGTCTTTGGTGCCTGACGCAGAAACAGTTCCGTTGTGCGTACGTGCGTGTGTGTGTTTGTGTGTGTGTACGCAAAATAATTTGACAGAGCAGCTACAATGCAATTGTTTGAACATTGCGGCTGTCAGCAGTTGAAAACATGTTACGATGACTACCGACTTGTGCCGACATGTATCGAGCAGAACTACGGATCAAAGTGTCACTGCTGGGTTCAAAAGGCTGTGAGCACTATGGGACTTAAAATCGGAGGTCATCAGTCCCCTACAACTTAGAACTACTTAAACCTAACTAACCTAAGGACTTCACACACATACATGCCCGAGGCAGGATTCGAACCTGCGACCGTAGTGGTTGCGCCGTTCCAGACTGAAGCGCCTGTAACCGCTCGGCCGGCTCACTGCTGGGGAGACGTGCGGTAGCACCTGTTATTTGTATTAAATTTTCTGGTTTCATTGTTGTGATTGTAAGAATTTACGTGACTTTTGAAGAGTATTTTGGAAACAGTGATTACCTATTGTAAGTTGTATGAGAAGTTTTCGAAAATCGAAACTCGTAATTTTTATGGCTGTGGTGGAGGGATTGGGTGGGTTTGGCGGGGGGGGGGGGGGGGGGGGGGAGACAGAGTTTGTGTGGTTGATGTGGATTGGGGTTGGGTTGATATGGCTGAAGCAGTCAAACAGCGATCTCATAGGTCTCATCGGATTAGGGAAGGAAGTTGGCCGTGCCCTCTCAAAGGGACCTTTCTGGCATTTGCTTGAAGCGATTTTGAGAAATCACGGTAAACCCAAATCAGGATGGCCGTACGCGGGATTGAACCGTCGTCCTCCCGAATGCGAGTCCAGTGTGCTAACGAGTGGTGGAAGTGGTACGATCCGGCACATAAATTTTACAAATGAAGCGCTGTCCACACCTGACGCACTATGTCGGCGCGCATGAAAGGGTGCAAATTTCAGTGACCGGTAGAGTTACTGCATTGATGTTGGCGCTCTTCACACAGGATCGGCGTAAACAACAACAGATTACGTAGGTGACATCTTCAATAGTAGTAGGTTGGGAGCTCATTTGTTGCTCGTCAATGACAAGACAAACGTTACTCCTGGCTCAGACGTTGGTTTTGGTGTTTACGCAGTGTTGTTAAACGTCAGGTGTAAACCCTGGTCACCCCTAAGTATTTCCTCTGTTGTTTTGTGTGTGTTTGTCATCGACAAAGGTGGGAAGCGGCAGTCCGTGAAATTCACAGCGTGCGCGCCTTTGGATATTTGAACTTGACTGTGTTCCTGCCCCAGCCAGTCCAGAGAGGCGTCCACATCCCTTTTGTGGCGGGCGTAATTCCTACTTGGCGGCAGCAGTAACTGTTTATTAGGAGGTCGGAGTACGGGCCGCAGACCGCAGCACGCCACGTCGTTACGCTGCGACGAAAAGCCCTGTCCCTACCGCCGTCTGCCAGCGTTTTCCAAACTTGTAATTAAGTCCCGCAGATGTTACTCAGGGGCGCCTGTCGCAGCATGTCTGGACTTGGAAGATGCTGTTCGAGTGGCGATGATGATCTCACAAAAGTCTCCCAGCGCACTTAGGAAAGATCGTCTCGAAACCTACAGTCACATGTGACATTTAATAAAATGGCTCTGAGCTCTATGGGACTTAACATCTGAGGTCATCAGTTCCCTAGGACTAAGAACTACTTAAACCTAATTAACCTAAAGACATCACACACACATCAATGCCCGAGGCAGGATTCGAACCTGCGACCGTAGCTGTCGCGCGGTTCCAGACTGAAGCGCCTAGAACCGCTTGGCCACACCGGCCGGCGACATTTAATAGCAGGGCCAGGAAATAGCGTAATTTTCTTTACTTAAGATTCTGCTATACGTTTCGGAGTGTTATATCTCCATCAACAAAAATACTCATTTAATATTATTAGTCATAAACGTTAATTTAATGCGTGTTTTTGTGGCCATCTTGTTAAATTATCTGGAATTAGAAATTGAAACAATATCACTACAGAATTTGAAACTAGCAGTGATGGGCGTGCTTTGGATAGTTAAGTAACATTATAAATAATAAGTACAAAATGGTTCAAATGGCTCTGAGCACGATGGGACTTAACATCGATGGTCATCAGTCCCCTAGAACTTAGAACTACTTAAACCTAACACAACACAACACCCAGTCATCACGAGGTAGAAAGAATCCCTGACCCCGCCGGGAATCGAACCCGGGAACGCGGAAATAATAAGTATATGTGATGGTGACAAGATGTTTTTCAAAATTGAACACACGCTACACATTTCAGTTTTTGTTAAATGGCGTTACGGAGACAACGTGCTTAAAAAATCAAAGATCTTAAAATAGAACGATGCTATCAAGCTAGGCGTTTCACATCCACTGTTGCATTAAGACCAGCTCTACACCGTTTGTTGCGTTACAGCCGTCAGCTGTTCTAGGGGACATCAAAAAATAAAATATACATTATATTATGGCAGGCCAAGAAATTTTTATCGGAAGCTGATTACACCTCAGAATGACTCAGATAAATGACACTATTTTTTAACAGAGTCACAAAGTCTTCGGTACGTTCTGCCAATCGCACAATTCCACGACGACAGAAATCCGTTCCTTGGTCACACAGCCATTGGAGAAGCCCCGTGCGAACGTCTTCATCGTTGAAAAATCTCTTTACCGCCAGATGTTCTTTCAGCATACCGAAAAGGTGGATATTGTGTGGTGCAAAATATTACATCCTTCCCGATCGTCACCACCTGCGTCCGTGCGGCCTTGGTCAGATTGTTAATATCGTTTCACTAGGGGTAGACAAGGCGCTGCGCCTTTGGTCTATAAGAGTGTCGGAACTTTACGGTGAATATGTGTGCAATATAGACGTTTTGCCCACAAGAACCGTACTCTCCTGCGTACTTCATCTTTCGAGGAAGTTTCCAGTTGCCGCTCCATTTGAATCGCACAAGCCGGAGCAGAATTGCTTCTGTAGGAAACGAGAAATATGTACTTTCTTCTGACAATGCCACAGTGCTCATAGCATGGTACGATAAGACATGTGTAACTTGCTTTCTAAAGTTCTTGTGTTTACTTATCCACATTGGTAGAGAGAGAGAGAGAGAGAGAGAGAGAGAGAGAGAGAGAGAGAGAGAGAGGAGAAGCTAGTATTGAGGATGGAACCATCCAGGCATTTGCATACCTTAAGCGATCTGTGGGAAAAATGAAATGCTAATCTGGATGTCAGGACAGGGACAAGAACGAGCACCATCCCGGTACGAGGCCGGCGCCGCCATCTGGCCCGCTTAATTGCCCCTGTACAATTTTTCACTTTCAGTTTACTCGACTGCGTATTATTTTAGTCATGCTGTAATTTATTTTCAGACATACTTTAGAACTTACAGTACCAAATGCTTCATTCACTCTTCAAGTTCCATTATAGGCGGACAGTACAGTGTTATCAGCAAAACCAAGGTGTTGAAAGTGCGTTCTGTTAATACTTCTTCGTTTTTCGCCCCGTAAATCGGAATTCTTCAACTGATTCAGGCTTTGCGGAGGGCCGGAGATCTACCTGTGCAGCCACACTACTATTGCAGAGGCCTGGGCTTCTATTCCCAGCGTGTCCTAGACTTTTTTTCTTTCACTTGCAGCTTCTTTTACCTCGGCAACCATTTGTTAATTAATGAAGTGCCTATTTTCACCGGGTTTGGGGTCCACGTTAAACTTCTGGCTAGCCAGTTATAGCGGAACGAAGTTCAAAGGTTGGGGGGTGGAAGAGTATGCCACCTCAACAAAGCCATGCTTAGTAGGTCACTGTGTTCAAAAGAATCTTAGGGTCGAGCACAACTTTATCTTATAGTTATTTGTTATATTTAGGATGATCAAAAAATATTTATAAGGGAGCCATATTTGTTGACCGCCAAAAGCAATGCTCATATTCCACGTTTATCATAAATGTTTAGCAAGTAATGCGTCTGTTGTTACAGTAACTTATCGATGACGCTTTGCAACTGGGGATAAGCTTTTCTTGCAACATTGCGATATCAGTTAACAAAAGCAGCTGAATGGATTAGTTATTTAGTTAAGACTGTTTAAAAATCGGATGAGAATCAGATATGGAATCCCATGTAGAATCGAGTGATAAATGTGTCGTAAGCTGCTGCTGACAAGGAAAATACTATTCCATTTCAGATACTGGTCAACCAATACTAAATTTTCTGTCTTCAAAATGAACTGTCAGAACCACGGTGTTCTTCTCGTGCCCCCTGCCCTCACCGTGCAATAAGCACAATGACAGACAGGCGATCGAGAACCGGAAGAAAATATTTCTGAGCAATTCCTCGCTGTATGCGCCTCCCTAGCCGAATGGTCAGCGTAGATGGCTGCAGTGCGGATACGGCGTCCACTCAGCCTCGTAATGCTTATTGAAGAGCTGCTTGAGTGAAAAGTAGCGGCTCAAAGGTCTACAACGCCGGTAACAAGCTGGAGAGCGGTGCGCTAACCCCATGCTCCCCCATGCCGCATACAAATGGCGCCATTGGCTGAGGATGATTCGGCGGTCGACCGGTCCCGATTGGCCCGTCTGTAACCAGGGCGCCGGGGCTTACTTTGTCGTTTCTCCGTCTAGTATTAAACGCTTACAATCACCGGGGATGAAGACTATAAATAGTTGGACCTTGAGCCTTAGCAGTTTTTGGATATTCTAATGAGAAGTGTGATATGAATGTGGCTACGAAAGTCGTTTTTCATGACTGTTTGGCTTTAAGCACTATGGGACTTAACATCTGAGGTCAGCAGTCCCCTAGACTTAGAATTAATTAAACATAACTAACCTAAGGCCATCACACACATCCATATCCGAGGCAGGATTCGATCCTGCGACCGTAGCAGCAGCGCGGTTGCGGACTGAAGCGCCTAAACCGCTCGGCCACAGCGGCCGGCTGATTGTTTGAAATTCTGAAGATGATACGTTGTTTGTCGGCGTTTGTTTCCAGATATTCAGTGACGGTGCTTTAGTGAGTTTGCTGTTGTTTAACTAGCACGAGCGGTTACCATGGTCGCATGTTTTATGCACTTACCCGCCCCAGCGTTTGAAGACCTTTGCCTTATCACGACTCAGTGGAGGGTTTATCATTGACTCGTGCCAGTGAAACGTCCGAAAAGCCTATATACGGCCTAGACCAATATCTCAATATGAGCTTTAACAAGCAACACAAAAATTATCTGCGGAAACCTCAGCAGTTTTACTTTTGTACACACTTACGACGAACAGATTCGCTTATGGGATCCGACGTGTTGAAATAAATAATCCCACGAATGGCAACTGTGACTGACGCCCATGAGCTTTCATTCTTTAAAGTGACATATGAACGCCGGTAGTTTGTTTTTTGTAGCCTTTCACCTTTCTTAATCTGTCCGAAGGGATTTGGTTGTAGCCGGTCAGAAGCTGCTTTGTTGACAAATATTTGATTTTAATTTGATTCGTAAACGATTCAAGATTTCGTATAGATGTTATGATTACTTTATTCCGATTTGGCAGCTTCAAACAGAACATATGATGTTTTCAAGGGAAAGTTAGTTTCTGAAGTACAGACCATATTGTTATGAATTGGTATGTACGAAGGCTGTTCGGAAAAGTAAGGCCCGATCGCTCGCGAAGTGCAAACCATAGGGAAAGTCTAAAATGTTTAATTTGCAACAGTTCCGTATACCTTCCAGATACTTCTGTGCGTAGTCGCCGCGTCGCGTTGTACCAGCTTTCCTGTGACTTCGTCATAGAAGGCGGCCGTCTGTGCTTCCCGCCCTATCTCTACGCTGGCCTGCAGTTTGTTGTCTGTGGCAAAATGTTGTCTTCATAGTCAGCGGTTGATGTGAGCAGAGATGAACGTCAGAGGGAGCCAACTCTGGACTGTGTGGTGGGTGACCAAACATTTCCCATCAAAAACATTGCAGGGACGTCCTCATTACCCCTGCAGTGTGCGGCTGAGAATTGTTCTGAAGAAGGAAAAGCCTCTCAGAGAACACCCATACTTTTCGGGAGAGACTGTTGATCTTAGACATGCTCACTGTGTGCTCAGATCTGAAAAGAGGGACGTGACGCGATAGACAGGCATACTACGGACATTTCCGAACATATCTGTGTAAAGCTTCATCGTATTTTCACTGGACCTTACTTTCCAAATAGCCCTCGTACTCTATACTATTCTGATCTGGAAAAACTGTTCTGTTTGTGGATACATTTCGTTTCGTGTAAGAGATTTTGCTTATCATCAGATTAATTTGTTGATCGACATTCAGTTTTTGTATGACTAAGGCTTCGCAGTTGCGTACGGCGACTTTAAAGTGAACTGGTTGTGACGTTGTGCGTTTGATCGGTTGCAAAAACACAGACAAGAAATAGCTCTCTGGTGAATCATGGAGGGAAAAAAAAAGAATTAAACGCCGGATTTTAGCATTCCGTTTGAGCGCTACACCGCGACTCACTTCTGCCGGGCACACGCAATAATTTTTCCCCATTTCGAAAAATGCGTTCTGCACAACCCACCACCGTTGTTTGCATCAAGAAGGGATCTGAATGTGTTATGCTGCGCCCTTTATGTTGGGGCTGACGTGAATTTCGAAATACATGCACTACCGCTCTAACTGCTCGCAATCTACGTGGCCTGTAGCTTTGAAGTGTTAGTGCTTTTAGTACGCACCCTTTTGTTGATTCTAATAGCATTCCTTCGTGCTGTTCCCGCTACAAGAGGCTTGGTATGCGTCAGTAGTAGCTCTTTGTTATAAAAAATTGCGATTCCAATCGACGGCCTCTGTTCTGTTCCTGAACGCGCTTGAGCTTTTCGTGAAGAAACAAAGCAGCGATTCCAGTCGATGTTTTGCCTCTAGTGGAGAGAATTTTCGCTGTAGCTTCATTATGTTCCCCGTTGTTTTTGCACGTCATGACAAGAGTTTTTCAAACTATTACTTCGCCAAATAAGTTACAGCGGAACAGAAATAAAATTGACAAAGGGCTGGACGTTGAGAGATTTGACTCCAGATGAAATACATGTACTCCAGAAGGAGATATTAGGAATTAACAAACGTTGGGTCAGTTTCCTCATGGTATATGTTGTCGTAGAAAAATGTTTTGAAATACGATTTGAACCAAGAATTTTAATTTTTTAGGAGAGTTGATACGAAGAATGAGTGATTTACAGCAAAACTAAAATAGAAAAGAGGAAAACGACGAAAATTAGTTACATGAACAAGTTATAATGTTATGGTACGTAGGGACTGGACTACATGATAAATTTCGTTCTGTTTAAGATTTTCAAATACAAATCTTCCCATGAAGAAAACAGACTTTGTTGGTTATTCCAATTGTAAGTTTCTGAAAAATGAATGGAGGTGATTGATGACTGTAGTTGTATGCAGGAGTAGATTATTCAAAAATATCATTTTACTATCACTACGATTGCCTGCCGACAGATGTTGTTGAGTAGCACAATGCAAATATTGGAAGCAGAATTCACTCCTGTTCCAAAGTGGATGATTAATTTTCATTCTCAAGTCTGTAGTTAAAATTTTCGAATGTTAGACCGGACAAACAAGTACAGTAAAGCATATCAGCAAAATATCGATGTGCACAGGTCGAAGTCAGTTGTCTCAAATACCCTTTGGTAAGTTCTTTAGTGTAAGCACCGGCTCATCAGTGAAAATAATAGAAAAAAAATGGAAAAGAATTTATTATTAAGTCGTTTATAAACTCAACGTTTCATGCACATGGGGCTGTTTACAAATTCTTTGAAAAACTTTTATGCGACATTTGATTTGCAAGTCGAATTCTACATCTTCTTAGGAACAATGACCCGCGTTTTGACATTTACGTGTGAATTAATTCGGAGTCCTTGAAACTAAATATATTATACTGAAGAGCACAGTACCGACAGTCGCATAGATGTGGCTTTCAGAAGTGGTTGCTGTAACAGCAGAATAATTTTGATGGCTTCTTGAGTGTACCAGTACAACACTTTCTTCATTTGTTACTTCGGGACTCTTTTCATTTAATGTTAGTACAAGGGATGATGAAGGGAATGAGTCTCGTGATATTCAGAATGTAAGTACTGAGTAACGTATCTACATCTTTATACGTGACGGAAAGGAATCATTTAAATTGTAGTCTCGTCAGTTACGTCTCATACTGGGCAACGTCCTGTTATGTTACACTTATTAGTATGTTGGGCAATTAAATGAGCCAGGCCCATGCAGAATTGGCACGTAGATTATCTGGTGTTGGTTTGATTCACCAAGCACCCTCAGATGCTTTCTCATACTCCTTCGCGCTAATATTGTCCTGCTTCTTACATCTCTGCTACATAAACAAACTCACAATCAGATAAAATCAATACAACGAACAAAAAAGTGCACTATTCGCAGACAGATGCGACATTCGTCACCACCTTGGGTGTAGGGAGAATGGAGACGGAAAGGGAATCCTCCCATAGGAACAGAATTCCACAGAATCGTAGCATCTCTTTCACTTTCGTTTTTCTTCCTCCTCAATGGAGAAGCGGATCTAGACAATACTATAGTACGAAAACTCAGTCATCGCAAATTCAATGCATTGTCGTATCTGAACAATCGGTAGCGCAGTGGTAGCACATTGTACTCGCACTCGGGGGGACCGATGTTCAGACCCCTATCAAGCCATGCAGATTGAGGCTGCCAACAGTTTCCGTATCCCGCTTAAAGCACATGCTAGGCCGATTGCCTGCCGTAACCGTTGCCTATCCGCGCGGTCGCTAGGTTCCTAATGACTGGGTCGTCGACGGGACGTTAACCCCCATATCTTTCATTTGAATATTCGTAGTAGATTTTTGTTTCATTACCATTATTTAAATTTTCTACTTCGACTACTCGGCTGTACAGCCTGCACATTAGTATTAGAGTAAAAATAATTCGGTCAAAAATATTGTGTTGTGTTTGCGTGTCATAATTGTTATAAATCATCTAACGAATTTCGTGACACGCTGCTAGGATCATAACTTATAAATATAGCCCATATTGAAAGTGTAACAGAAACCCTAGCGAAACCGTGTTGAGTAAATTTAGAGAACCTATATTCTAAGGAGACTGTGGCTATTATGCTGTCACCATCGTACATTTTGCGTAGGTATCACGACACTGAGACAAGAGAAATTAGGGCATTTGGAGAGGCGCATAACACACATTTTTCTTTCGCACTGTATGCGAATTGAATAAGAAAGAGGAGTTTTAATATAGGTACGAAATACACCCCGTCGTGACTGTACAGTGATTTATGGTGTATATGTTATGGAGATTGAAGGAAATAGCTGTGAAGATGAAGTAGAGAAATCAGCAGTGACTCACACAGGTGAAAAGACAAGACCATGCATGACACAGGAAAAACTAAATATAACTGACGAAAGGAGAAAATGAGATTAGCAGAAAGTACAAAATGGCTAAGTGGCAGTCGCTAGACTACAAATGCAAGAAGCATGGATAACAAGGATAAATATAGATGCTGTCTATAGGAAAGTGAAAAGAGACCTTTGAAAAAAGAAAAATGAGAGTTCAGCCACTACTGTGCAGTGTAGGGAAAGGTGGAAAGTGAAAGGAGTTTATACAGGATCTGTATGAGGGAAATAAGCTTGAGGACAGAATTATAGAAATGGAAGAAGTAGATGAAGATGAGATGGCAGGTTAGATACTGTGAGAAGAATGTGACGTAGCACTGAAACATACAAATGGAAACAAGGCCTGTGGAGTAGACGACATTCCAGAATTACTAGGATGCGTGGGAGAGCCAGCCGAAACAAAATAATTCCACCTTGTGTGCAACATATACGAGACAAGCCAAATATCGTCAGACTTCAGGTATAATGCACTAATTCCAAAGACGGTAGTTGCTGATAGGTGTGAATGTTAACGAGCTCTGGAAAGTACTGACTGGGGCGTGGAGCCATGTCGTGGGCAGCTAGATTTCTGGGTTTGGTTTGGGGGGGGGGGGGGGGGGGGAATCCATAGAGTGCAAAGATCGATCGAGTTGGCCCCAAAGGTTCTCGATTGACTTTAAATCGGAGGTACTTGTTGACTAGGGGAGTTCGGTAAACTCAGGCTGGTGCACTTCGAACCATGCACGTACAATGCGAGCTCTGTGTCATGTCACGAAAACATTCCCCAGACCATATGTGATAAACCTTTTGCATTTCCTTTATGTTTTTGTCTTCTTTAAAGGCAAAGAGGGAAGATGAAGCGGGAGCCTATCATAGAGCCTAGGCCTACCGTCGTGTATTTTCTGACTTTCAGTTGTTAAAAAACAGAGGATTTTTTCTGGTACCAGTAGGAGGGAGTAAGGATTCGCGCTCTGCTAGTGAACGAGTGACAAGCACGCCATTTTTAGCGAGTAATTGTAGACCGCCATTTTGGGGCGCTATGTATAAGTGAGTAGTATGTATTTCATATGTGCACCGTTTAGAAAAAATACAGTATTGTTTTATTAACAGAAAGGTCGTGTGAGTTGTTATTTCAAATAGTACAATAATTACAAGAACTGAAGGCCACCTACTACGAAGATCCGATAAGCTTAATGGGAACACGGTCAAGACTTCAAAGGTGAACACGGCGACCAAACGTAGCATTATAAAGGATGGTAAGCACAAATCTACAGCGGAGAAAGAAACTACTTCGCCCTGCAAAATAATATGAACTAATACGAACTTATTTCCAGGCATAGCTCAGCTAATTGTGCTTGTCATTCATGGCGAAAAATTAATCTCATTAATTCAATACATTTTAAAAAGCCACGCATTTCAACATTTTATTATCATCTATTCCATTATTTTATCATATTATGCATGACACTCCCTCCTCTGGGCTGGATCCTCCAGACGATTTTTGTGTGGTGTTCGCTTTCAGACGTTTCACGCCGTACACGCCAAAGGCCATCTGTCCGATGGAGCATGAAACTTGATTCATTTGAATAGGCAGGCTGTCGCCACTTAATGGATGTCCAGTTGCCGTATTGGCAAGCAAATTCCAGCCTTTGTCGCCGACGAAAACAGTCAACATGGGTGCGAGAACCAGGTATCTACTGTGGAGGTCCAAACGCTGAAACGTTCGCTGGACGTTGATTGAGGAGACTCTGTTGGTAGCCCCTTGGTTCATTTGGGCTGTCAGTTGCTCAACATTTGCACATCTTTTTACCAGTATACGTCCCACAGCCGTCAGTTACCCCTGTGATGTAAGGCCCGTGGTGTACCGTAGGTGTCTTGGTGCTGGTTTTGGATAGCGCCATTTCGCCATGCACGGTATGCTTTAACCACGGCGGCAAGAGAGTGGTTTACAAACTTGAGCATTGCGAAAATGCTTCCGCTCTTGGGCCGAAATCCAATGATTATGACCTTTTGGACGTCAGATAAATCGCCCCGTTTTCACAGTACGACAACGTCTGCAGTGTTTTCCACAGCCCTCCTTCACGCGTTATGTACCTTCCACAGCTGGTGCTGCCACCTGCCATTTGGAGTGTAGAAAGCAGAATGTTGTTCTTCTGTGCCAATAAAACAGGCAGGAAGTTCGAATCTGACATAGGTGATGTAAAAAGTGTGCGTGTTTGCGTGCGTGCGGTGTTGGTGTTGGGGCGAGTGCCACATTCTGTTCTGGGTAACAGATGACACACAAACTTTTATTCTTGGTGTACCACAAGTGTACTTGTGAAATACGTGGAATGTAATATGAATGATGTAGTTAATAGGGTGGCCATTAAATTCCCAGCACGCGCATATCACAGAACAGATTAACGATTAACTGTAACAAAATGCAATGCATGACGTATCCGACGTGTAATTCTTGCAAAAGGGAAATTTTATTATCCGAATGTGATCAAACAATCAGTGGAGTCGAACATTTTGTTTTCTTGGGACTTAGGGTAGGTGTAAGGCTTTGTTGGAGTTATCACCTTCAAGATCTTGGCCAGAAACTGAATGTTTCTGTCTTCACTATAAGATTTATCTGCACTGTATCTGATATTAAACACGCAGGGTTGTTTACTCTGCTTACTTTCAGTCTGTTATCTCGTATGGTGTTACATTATGGGTCAACTACGTGCACTCACCAAAAATATTCTTAGTTTAGAAACGGGCTGTCACACTGATCTGTGGTGACATAGCGAACTTCGTGAAGAACGTTGTTCAGATTTATTGGAATTCTAGCTCCATCATGGGATTTTTTTGCAATACTCATTTAGTGAACACTAGACGGAAAAACGATACGCATTTGAACAACGATTCCTTAAGCATTGTACACAAGTGTGTTTACTATTCAGTAGGCTTCATTTGCAATAGGCATCTAACAGAATTGGAAAAAAATGAGTGATAAACCCCAGGTATCAAATCCAAGTTGAAAAGATTTCGCCGACCGTGGTTGGCGACCGGCTCTAGGCGCTACAGTCAGGAACCGCGCGACCGCTACGGTCGCAGGTTCGAATCCTGCCTGGGGCATGAATGTGTGGGATGCCCTTAGGTTAGTTAGGTTTAAGTAGTTCTAAGTTCTAGGGGATTGAAGACTTCAGAAGTTAAGTCCCATAGTGCTCAGAGCCATTTGAATCTTTTTTAAGTTTTCCTTATGGCGCAGTACTTCTATTCTGTACAGGTACTCGTGGCAGCGTAGGGAACTTTTCTCTCTGACGTGCTATTCATTATTATACTCTGTTGCTTCGTGTTTTATTTAAAGTTTTGTTTATTAATTGTGTAATCAGTATTCTGTAAACAGTGTACTAACTCGTTCCATGAGCTGGTAGCATCGGCTCGCGTGGTCCGACGGAACCAAGTAAATAGAACATAAACTATAACTATGAGGACCAAAGCAAAATGGCGCAGCCTATTGATTAAGTCGTTTTCGCCAACAGCGGAAATTTTGCTGCTATGTCATGCCAAAGACAGCTAAAGAAGTCATCTGTCTTTCCACTGCTGCCGAACATGAATTACCGCACGATACTCCACTTTATTAATGGGCTGCGCGATTTTATTCTGGCGCTAGTGGTATACGAAGACTGCAGACATGTAATTACAAACAAACAAATAAAAATAATTGCGTAAGTTGTATTTTTCGAGGTTGTAATCTCTCCTTCCTTCTTTAATTTATCGTCCACATTAAACAATGCTCATTCCAAGTAATTAATAAGCAAAATATTTTATGAAGATTTGAGAGGAGGAAAGATTAAACTAACTTTCAAGTTTACTTAGCTTGTCATGTTGTCCAGTTCTTCCTGTCTAGGGGTCTGATATTTGAAGCTGAAAATCTAAAATCAGGTCCTCACAGTTGGCTTGAACTAAATAAGTTGGAAGAGTGTTGTTGCCGAATTTTGTACGTAAATATATTCTTCACTGCTTTTCTCAGATTTATGTATGTCATACGGTATTTTGATTTTTCAAATTAACAAAGCCGAAATTACATTGTTCGCACGTATTATACAAAAATGCTTCCGATCACATCAGAGGCAAGCTTACGACTCTCACACCCTGCGGAGATAACAATATTTCAGAGGGTTTACAATTTTCCTTACCAAATGAATTTCTACTAGTTTTCGTTACATTATTAATTTCGATTATTATTTCATAAATGAATCGATAAATAAACGCAGTAAACAGTACAGGATTGCGTAATTAAAATATAAATTTTAAGTGTGCAAATGATTCGTAATTTCAAATGTTTCTAAAAAAAAAGTAATTTTAACTGTACATTCAGAACTGGTACTTACCGATTATAACATCGAAACTAAAATATTTAAAAAAATCCTTTTCTTAAATACTGTTTATCAAATTATGAAAATTTTCTGAGAAGCAACTGAGATAATATTGACCTGTACAGATGTCGAAAAATAATACTGGTATCGACAACTGCTGCTGAGGAAAAGTAATTCTAGAGGAGAATGCCCCATTACAAGGTGATAATTAAAATTTCAGCAGCTCTCGTACATATTTAGACTGCAGACCATTGCCCATAGTGGGATTTGAAATTAGAACCACCGCTTCATGAAACTAGCGATGCTATTTCAAGAGCGCGGTGGGTGACAACATATTCAATAGTACTAGCAGTTCTGGAGCCCGTCAGTACATTGTAGAGACCGTAGATGGCGAGGTGACTAGAGAAGTGTTGCGCAAGTAGTGTGCAACAACTGGAAAAGGCAGTGGGGGGAGAGGAGTAAGTACGCAGATGCCTGCAGCTACAGGTACTGACTGTAGAAACCTGTTCGGGCGAGTGCCCAAATGACAGGTGTCCCTTTCGATAACTGGGCGCTACGCTAAGGGACGAGCGAAATTCTTAAAATTACGACCAATTCGTTGAAACACAGGCGGAGAGAAGCACCCGTCTCGTCAAAGGGGCTAGCTGCTGTTCCCGAGCGGCAAAAAGAAGCGGAAGAGTGGCAGGAGGTGAGGTAGACGGGATCACTTAATCGGCACCTGTTAGGACCGGGGAAATTGAATTAAATAGCGGAGCGGAGCCCTGTAATCGTCGGCGCAGCCGGCCCCTGGCCTGCGGCTAGTCCGCCGCACGCCATCAGCTCTGGCTGCTGGAGTGGGTCGCGCCGCACGCACGGCGGACCGGCTGAGCCACACGCCACTGCGGCCGCCCCTCATACCGCCAGAGCTGTCCAACTTCAGCGCGGTCAAGTCAACATGACTCCGGCTGTTCCTGGGCGTGATCTGGCGGATGAATCAGCTCCGTGAACCAGCGCTTAGCGTCGCTGGCTACAGACGCTGAGGTCACGGGTTCGATTCATCGAGCTAGGTCGCGCAGTGGTACCGACATCGACATACTCCGCATGTCACTATACGCTGCATGCGAAAGGATATTATGTACTGTGTGGTTATAATTTAAGTGCAGCTACTCAGCGGTGGTCCATTGTGGGCTATAATTGTCGTATGGCAGCAAAACTTGGTAGATGCGCTAATGCGTTAGCACGGAACCGATATACGCTGGCAAAAAATCTTTTCCAGTTTCGACACCAGTTGCAAATCTGGTGGCACTGTACATTGTTTCTGTGACGGTATGACACCCACGCTGTTATTTGACAAGCCGTAGCGGTTCATAATAAAATCAACATTATGCCTTTCTCACTTGTTTCATCTATTCTGCCCACGTCCCGTTCTTATTCGATTACATACGGAAACATTTCTGTATGTATTTCTTGCTTTCACAGCGCCAGATTTCCATCTTGTGGCCAAAATAGGAACTAATTTTTTTCCGGCGTGAATCTGTTCTGCATTAACGCATTAGCATATCTGCTAACTTACAATATTAATAACAGCTCACCCTGGACCTCTGTGAGTAACAGCGATTTAATTATTACCACCCGGTGCCACCGTTAGTTGGTCACTACCTGTACCATTCGCAAATTGGGCGAGGGAAAAATGACTGTCTATATACTTTCGTAAAAGCTTCAATCTTTGGTGGTCGCGGTCCGTGTCCGAGATGTTTGTTGGTGGCGGTACTAGGGTCATTCTGGAGCCTGTCGCAAGTGCCGTATAGTGCTCTGCGAAAATAACGTCTTCTTCCCTCCAGGGATTCCCATGTGAGTTGACGAAGCGTTTCCTTAATACTAGCTCCTTGATCGAACTTAACGGGAACAAATCTAGAAGCACGACTCGGAATATACATAGTCTCCTTTATAGATGAATTAAACTTTCCTGGAATTCTCCTAATACACCAAAGTCGACCACTCGTACTCCCATACAGCCGATCTTACGTGCTCGTTCCGTTTCGTGTCGCTTTGCAACGTTGCACCCATTTATTAAAAAAGAAACGCAAATGTGCGTAGTAGCACTGCACGAATATTGTATTCGAATACTACAGGATTGTTTTTACTACCCATCTTCATTTATCGGGTGATCAAAAAGTCAGTATAATTTTGAAAACTGAATAAATCACGGAATAATGTACATACAGAGGTACAAATTGACACACATTCTTGGTATGACATGGGGTTTTATTAGAACAAAAAAAATACAAATGTTCAAAAAATGTCCCATATATGGCGCCTCATCTGATCAGAATAGCAATAATTAGCATAACAAAGTAAGACAAAGCAAAGATGATGTTCTTTACAGTAAATGCTCAATATCTGCAACATCATTCCTCAATAATAGCTGTAGTCGCGGAATAATGTTGTGAACAGCACTGTAAAGCATGTCCGGAGTTATGGTGAGTCATTGGCGTCGGATGTTGTCTTTCAGCATCCCTATAGATGTCGGTCGATCACGATACACTTGCGACTTCAGGTAACCCGAAAGCCAATAATCGCACGGACTGAGGTCTGGGCACCTGGGAGGCCAAGCATGACGAAAGTGGCGGCTGAGCACACGATCACCACCAAACGACGCGCGCAAGAGATCTTTCACGCGTCTAGCAATACGAGGTGGTTTTTTTATTTTTTTGTTCTAATTAAACCCCATGTCATTCCAAGCATATGTGTCAATTTCTACCCCTCTATCTACATTATTCCGTGGTTTATGAAGTATTCAAATTTATACTGACTTTTTGATCACCAGGTACTCACAATTCCCCACATTTAAAGCAAGCTGTCATTCATCGCACCAAACATAAATATTCTGCAACTGATCGTGAATCATCCTACAGCTGTTAAAAGACTACGTTTTATCGTACTCTATGGCATCGTCAACAAACAGTCGCCTGCCCTATCCGTCACATTGATAATGTACATAGGGAACACTAGCGCTCCTATTACATTTCCCTTGCAGTGGTCTTCATGTTCCAGAATGTGTCATCAACGACGATTTGCCTTTGGAGTCGTGATATCGGCCCTGTTCTGTGTGAGAATTTGCTACGAAGACTAAGAGACCTGATGATGATCATTGAACGAAACTGATCGTGACAAAATAAATATACCTTACTACAGCTGTGATGGTTCTTATTAACATTAACGTGAACCAGCTTTGGAGCATAAGGTGGTCAATTTTATTTCCTGAACTTATTCGTGTGGAATGTACGCTTGTTCGGGAGTGAAACGTAGACGATAAACAGTTCAGAGTAGAAGGCAATATAAAGTTTTGAAATGTGGTGGTACAGAAGAAAGCTGAAGATTAGATGAGTACCTTTAATAACTAATGAAGAGATACTGTACCAAACTGGGAAAGAAGATGACACAACTTGACTAAAAGGACACATGCCGTGGCATCGAGCAGTAGTCTATTGGGTACTGGAAGGAACTGGAGAAGGGGCCGGTAAAAATTATAGCAGGAGATGATGGCTTCGAGAACGGCAAGCAGGTTCAAATGGATGCGGGTTGGAGTAGCAGTGCAGAGTTAAAGAGGCTTGCACAAGCTAGGCTAGCGTGGAGATTTGCATCAAACCACTCTAAGGACTACAAAGAAAAAAAAAGTGCGTCGAAGGATGGACGATCGAAGTTTAACGTCCCGTCGACGAAGAGATCATTAGAGATAGAGCACAAGCTCGATTACAAAAGAAAACTGACCGTATTCTTTTCCAACGAGCCAACCATTTATAGAAAAAAATTGAAAACCTAAATTTTAATAACCGGACAGCGATTTGACCCAGCGTTCGCCCAGATCGAGTCCATTGCCTACACCACGGCACTGCCCCGCTCGCTGCCTGTGACGAGACGTCCGAAACATTTTGTCTACCATTTTGTTTCATACAGCTCTGCTTTTTAACACATAAAATTTAGAGACCAGTATGTTCGGATCCCACGTCGGAAAGGGGCGCGTTTTTATGCCTGTACCGCTAACAAGACTTTAAACACAGTGCGTCGAGTAGTGTGATAAATGAGGAGGACCCTTGTGTAGCATATGGCAAGTGGACAAAGTAGCTGTTGCCGTTGCGTTTGTTTTGGTAATTCAATTAAAAAGTCTTCAGGGTGGCAGATGACAGTGGCGGCACGACACAGACTGTCATCAGCGGACCGCCTCCTCGGCTCGTTACCTCGGGTAATTTGGCCGCAGCTCGCTCTGCCCGTGACCCCGGAGCCCACAGGAAACGCCACTCCTGCTGTCGGGCCTCCCCCGTCTCTGATGACTTCAAATGAAACTCACTTTTCTCTTTAAGCAATACAGGGTAACCTTAAATACAGGATGACCTTAAATGTTTACCCTGGTAGCAAAACAATGTAAGTCTTTATTGGGTACAATAAATGAAACACGCGTTAAACCACATACGCTTTCCTGCAATTTAAGTTTTGAACCTCATATAAACATGTAATACAGGTAACACACTTCAACATTTAAATCACTTCAACATGTGCACCCTAGTAACACCCAAAATGTAAAGCCGGCATTCAATGTCTTGTCACACATTCGCGCAACATATCTGGTATGTTTGTGCCAATTGCATCTCTGATGCGTTGTTGCAGTGTCATAGAGCTCAATGAGGGGCAGCGAGTGTCTTGCATATCTGTAGATGGGGAACGACATAATTCACCAACATATCTAGGCAAACCATACTCGCTTACATTTCTTTCAAGGAAGAAAATTGGACCAATCATTCGATCCCACATTACCCACACCACAAATTAATCTTTGGACTGTCCTGTACGACATGAGGATTGTTTGATTCCCAGATCCGGACATTCTAGCGGTTAACTGAGCCACAAACAGGAAATGTATCCTCATCGGAACAACACACGCACGCTTCAGGAAAACAGTGTCCTCATCCAAATGGTTCTTTTCGAATTTTTCATGTTTGGGGCGATCATCTGGTTATAATGCTGAAGAATTTAGACCTTGTACGCGTACAATTTAAGACGTCTGCGAATCACTTTATGCCCTGTACTCCTCGGCACTTGAAGCTCCCGCGAAAGTTATCTAATCGATTTCTGTGGCGACGTCGTGAATGCGGTTTGAACTGCCTGCACAGTCTCCTCCGAAACAGATGGGCTGCCGCTGTTTGACCGTTCCTGAACCGACCCCGTTGCTAAAAATGTTTCCATCCACGTTCTGATTAACTTGACACCAGGCACTTTGTCTCCGTAATGGGACACAAGCTTTAGCTGCTCAGTTATTGGTAATTTGGTTTCTACTAGTCACACAACAAATTGAGCTTCCTCCTGGGGAAGCCATTTTCACGATATAGCTGAAACAGCGCTCCTTGCGGCGAAAATGTTGAATGAGCCACAGCTGTATAGTAACTTCATAGGTCTATTAGTGGACCTGTAACAAAAAACAAACTTTACAATCATAAAAATAATTAATATTTAATCTTGAAATCACGGTAAACGTTTGGGGACACCCTGTAGAACCCAGTACTTTGTCCTGGACGGCGAGTGTTCATCGGACACAAAGGTTTCGCCAACAGCGCCCCAGGGAAATGTTACAGGGCCGTCTTGTATCTATATACATAATCTATTTAACGGGTAGGGTGAACAGCAATCTGAGACTGTTTGCGAATAACGCTATTATGTACGGAACAGTGTTGTCTTTAAGTGATGGTATGGTAATACATGATGACTTTGACAAAATTTCTTTGTGTTGTGAGGATTGGCAGCTTGGTCTAAGTATGGAAAAATGTGAATTAACGCAGGTGAATAGGAAATACAATCCTGTAACGTTAGAACGCTGGATTAGTAGTGTGCTGCTTGACGGTCACATCGATTAAATATCTGGAAGTAATGTTTGCAAATCGAAGTGAAAATGAATGAGCACGTAAACTCGGTCATAGGGGATTCGGTTCACCGAATGAATCCTAGGAAAGTGTAGCTTTTCTATAATGGAGACCGCGCACAGCACATTTGCGCGACCCATTCTTGGGTTCCGGTACTGCTAGAATATTTGGGATCTCCACCAGGTGTGATTCAAGGAAGACATAGTGGCAATTCAAAGCGTGCTGCTGGATTTGTTACCAGTAGGTTCGATGTACACACCAGAATTACTGAACGTTCTGTGAAGTCGAATGGAAATCCTTGGAGAGAAGACGGAAGTTCTTTTCCCGAAAACTATTGAGAAAGTTTGCAGAACTGGCATTTTCGATAGACTATAGAACGATTGTAGTGTCACCAACATGCACACATTTCGTTTAAGAACCCCGAACACAAGACTTGAGAAATCAACGTTCGTACAGAAGTACTTCGAATAATTATCGAATAATGCACAGCAGGGCTCGATGAATACAGGTTATCTCCTAGTAAGAGACAGGAAAGAGCGGACTACCCGACAAACGCGCACATCTCAAACTGCTTTGATTGCTGTCTTGAAGTTAGTTTTCATGCCCTATTTGCAGTAACAAGCACCGTTACGAGATGACAAATGACTGGCGACTACTGCATACCGACTGTTACAACGCCTGCCCTTAAAAAGCACCAGCTTCGCCACAGACCATACTGTAACGATAATCCAAGCAGTTGTTTGAAAGGCGGTCGACTGTACTGTTGTCTTCGTGGCTAGTGCCATTGTGTACCATTTGTTCTCACGTCTATACAGTCCGGTATCTTGTATAAGGTCTGCGACGGGGTGCCCCACCCGTCTAAAGTTGATATTCGTCTTGCACACTTTGACTGCTAACGGTATGTTAGTGAGTTCCTACAGTAATTAGGCCATCCAGCCGCGAACCTCCATGCAAGTGGAAGGAAAATGTAGTTACAGATGAAAATTTCTGCGAGACTAGGACTCGAAGAAGCAGCTCTTTCTTATTGTGAGCAGTTGTCTAGACCATTATACTGTTAAGCACACCTCCAGTCCTGACTTCCATTATCATTCACGTTTCCACCTATGATATACCAACGCTACTGTCAGAGGTTGTAACTCAGGAAATGTGGACATAGCACTATTGAAGGAACAGAGCTGCTGCACAATCATGCGTTAACCTGCTAAACATTATATATATTCGCCATATTTCACTATATCCAGTGCGAACCAGGTTGCAATTCTTATGCGAATGCATCTTAAGTGAGACAAGAACCAATAAGTATATATGTTGCGCAGAATTAACAATTTTTTTTGTTTATGCTCGTAGATATTTTGGGAAAAAGGAGACGGAATATGATTTGGTAAAACATTGAACTCAAACATAACATTAATTATTCAGGAGTCAAATGTGTTGTGCAGCATATGATAATTTTTTTTTACCGATCCACGAACGACTAAATTTACTACGTGGTGACTATTTGCCACTGAAAATGTGGCGTTTTTTGCTGTTCTGTTAGCAACATACAAATTATGCATTGCAACTCTTACTAACTCCTCTGCAAACCAGTGCTAAATGTCATTGGTTGAACATTATTAATGCTGCATCAAATAAAAAGTCGTAATTCGTACAGAAGTGAATGCTTCTAAGGTTAGGACAACGAAGACCTTTAAGATTCCTGTCCGGCAGGTCAGCTGCCGCTGTCCACCATTTTCGCCTTTCTTTATTTCTTGTCAACAACGGCATCATAAAGCCAACTTCACTTCTATTTATACGGTGAGCAATGGAACAATCTAACACTCTTGATTATCCCGTACGCCATGTTACGTAGACGAGTATCTCACGTCCAAATACGACGAGGGTGTGATGAAAAGTAAGGCCTTCGAATTGTTTATGTGAAAACTCTTAAAACTTTTTAAATAAAAGAAACATCATTAACATTGTACATCTTTATTTTTCATATCTTCATTTTTCAACCTAGTCATCATGGCGACAAACACATTTCTCCCAATGAGAGAGCGATTTGTTGATACCATCACTATGGAATGTTTCACTTCTTTGATGGTGTCACAACCTCACCTCTGCTTGTACCGCTTCATCATTATCAAAGTGAAGTTCTCGAATGTGTTCTCCAAGTTTTGGAAACAGATGACAATCGCATGGAGCCAAGTCGGGACTGTATGGAGCATGATTGACTACAATGAGCGAAAGGCGTCGGATTGTTGCAGATGTCACAGCGCTCGTGTGTGGTCTGCCATTGTTATGCTGAAGGAGAGGGCGCCCATGTGTGGACGAAACCTTCGCATTCATGCTTCTCACGCACTGACGCAACCGCCTTTCTCGCCGGCGTGTTACTTGCTACAATTAGGAGCCCTCAAGCGGCAGAAGTAGAAGTGAAGAATAAAGTTGTAAAATGTTAATAACGTGTATTTTATTTAAAAAGCTTTAAGACATTCTACACGAGAAGTTTGGAGACATTACCTTTCACCTCACCCTAGTAAAAAAGTTCTGCGTGTACCTCATTCGGAAGCTGTCCTCGCAGACCTGCGTTACATCATAGAACTGTCTATAGATTTTTATTTACGTATAAAAGTCTTGCAAAATGCCAAGCTGCAACGAGACCTATCGCCTACAAAAAAACTATAATTCAGTATTCTGAACATGAAAAAGTCTGTAAGACGCGCTGTACAAGCTGAAATAAACACAAGTCGGAAAAAATGGCATCCCGTGCTGTCAGCTAGTCAAGGACTATATATCTTCGTTGGCCAGTCTATATGGTCTCAGTAAGAGGCACCATAAAGTCTCCCGCACACTCGTTACAGTGTCAGTAACATATCTGAAGCAATAGACCACTGTTCTAGAAAGCCAAATACACTGATGCAAATGGTGTTGCACGGTGAAGCACCAGACCGACATATATCAAATTCCATGGAGATGTCGGTGAAGTACCAATCAGACATTTATCAAATTCTGTGGAGATGTTCTTCACACAACGGGCGTTATAAAATTAAACTTTCATTCCAGTGGAAACTGTCAACATCAGTGACACCCCGAATACAGCATTGTATTTGTTGTGGCGTGGAATTAACCAGCTTGCAAATGCCAGCTTGAGGAATATCTTCCCATCATTGAAATACGTGCTGTTTCAGTTTATGAAGACTGCCGATTGGAGACTGCTGTGAAAGTATATATCATCCCATTAGGTTATTGCACTACAGCCAACTCACTGGAAATCTGTCAGTACGTTGCTCCCCCATGTTCCTCATGACAGTGAATCGGCTTTCCTCAAAGTCCGAAAGATGGCGCGTGCCCATCATCAGGGCTTGCTGTGTTGCAGTCTCCAACTGAAACGCTGCATTCACGATAAAGATGGTCAGTAGCCATCATGCGCTCACACCGTTCTTCATCAATGAAGATGACTTTTTCTGTACTTAAAATAAGCCCACATATGGACAAAATTTTAATCAGTATAGCCTACAGGCAAGTCCGGTTCGAGAACATTTTTCTACAGAAACTTCATAACATTTGGCAGCCTGTTTCCCACAGCACCCCCCCTTCCCCCGGTATACTTCCAGTTTTTGCTACTTGCTACTGATCATGATGCGTCCTCTATACTTACACTGAAGGAAAAAAAAATCAGCGCTGAAAATAATTAATGTAGAGCAATAAAATTTCGGGGATTAATTTGTCTAGGCGACATATTGAAGTGGTTAACACTGCAAGATCACTGCTTAATATAAGCGCGAGATACGCCAAACATTAATAGCCAGTGTAACCGCCAAAATGTAGACTGCAAGCATGCAACAGTGCATGCGTTGTGCTGTATAGGTGCCGGATGTCTGTCTGTGGGATGAAGTGCTTGTGCACTTGGGTGGGCAAAACAGGGACGGTTAATTCTGTTTGTGGATGACGCCGGAGTTGTTTGCTGAAGTCTCACACGTGCTCAATTGCAGGCAGATCTGGTGTTTGCGGAGGCCGAGACAGCACGTCGATAGCCTGTAGAGAATGTTGGGTTACACAGCGATATCCTGTTGGAAAACACTCCCTGGAATGCTGTTCATCAATGCCAGCACAACAGGTCGAATCACCAGATTGCCGTAAAAACTTTGCAGTTAGGGTGCGCGCCATATTTTGCTTGACTACCCCCGCCTTTTGCCCATTTGCACTAAATATGTCCTCCCATCGTCCTTGTCTCAGGTGTTAGTGGACGACCTTCGCATGGTTACGTCTGTCCTTGGTTTTCTTCGCGGAAGTGGTTTGTCACCTCAAGTTTATGTGCTTGAATTTTCCTCTAGAATTTAAAGCCCTCAGTTGGCGTAGGCGTTGCTTATGGAGGCCTTGGCCTTGCCTTGACACCGGCCTGGTTCTCCCCACTTTTTTCCGTACTTTTTGTCTAGCAGTCTAGTGCAGTCTTGTTTCCTTTTTCGTGTGTCTTCTTCCCCTGGTGTTGTCCCCATTGTGTCATGATAATGGTACGGTGTGGGTGTCGGGACGGGTTGGTGGCGTTGTTAGTGCCCCATTCCACCCACTCCCACCCCCCCCCCCCCCCTCCTGTTCTTTCCTCTTGCTGCTGCCGTGACGCTCGTTTTTCCCTTCGTGTTTGCCCATTATCCGTCCCCCTTGACTGGACTGTGCTGTTTGTGTTGTTCCCTCATTGATTTCTGCCACCTTGAACCATGGTGCCGATGACATCGCTGTTTGGTCGTCTCCCCGCCCCTCCCCCCAATCAATCAATCAATCAACCAACCAACCAACCAACGAATGAACTTACCCTCAACCTCCGTCCCACATACCCGTTCACCATTTTCAGTTTTCGCTACTGATTATGATACACCCTATCTACAAATGTTGCGTGTATTACTTGGCTGTTAAACCGGCCCTGCACACGGCTGTGGAGATACTGGCGTGTCAGTTAGGTAGCATTCTTACAAAGTGTTCGTGGTTAACACTTTCCGTCAGTGTTCACTTTTCATGGGCTGCGCGCTTTCATGCTCAGTTCCTGGTTTCAGTCCTATCTCAGCACGATGCATAGAATCGCTGCTATTTTGCAGTCATTGCTGCACCCAATGAAACTTCTTCCTCGTTTGATCTGTGGAGATGTTCATGTTTGTCAAGTCTATTATTTAGGCAATGAATAATTTAACATACTGGCACCACTTCCACATTGATCGTCATAAACTTTTTCTCCAGTGGGGCTCGAATTCCTGCGCAGCAACTGCCAGGCCGTGATATATGTGTTGAATGTGCCGTGATGGACACCACTATTCGGATGGCGCCGGCATGAGGTTTTATTTTTCCAGCTGGAGTGTCGGGCGACACCCCTGGGTCATATGGAGGACACCATTGTCTGCACTGCCCGAGGCAGAAGGACACGTGCGCGGCCGCAGAGACTTGTGCCAAAGTTGAACAGACGCCAGTTGTCAGACGTTCATACCTCAAATTGCATATGGCCGCGTGTCCACTAGCAGCGCTCCTTTCGAGGAACATTTGAGGCAGCCCTGGTATTAGGATAATTATTTTTATTACATATTCTTTCTGGCGTCTAATTGTGCGTATAGTTGTATAAACAAAGCAGGTACGCATAGCAGAGACTTTAGACATCAATAACATATTCTCCTTCACTATTTACAATAGCTGGGGTAACTTTTCGATTCCGCGATTACAGAAATCCCGTAATTTTGAAGTGTCGAGCCACATTCGGAGCGCATTTTCATCCAGAAAAGGTGGTCTTTGAAGGTTGTTCGATGGAGAGCACAGGAGGTCAAAATCTGAGGACGTAATACCAGCTGAAAAAGATAGATGCGGAATGACTTCTCAACCCAACCCAACTCCTTTATAGTCAAGAAGGCTACTGAAGTAGCATTTCTTCACGCAGTCTTCCTGGGCTTTGTTCTTGGATTGCGTCTGCAATACGTCTCAGAAGTTGACACTAACTGCCAGGAGTGACGGTGAAATCTCGGGGAAGCAATTAGTAGTACACCACTCCGTCGCTGTTCCACCAGATGTATAACGTTGTCTTTTGTGAATGCGCGCAGGTCTTCGTACGGGGCGTTGCTCCTTTTTGGGGCTCAAACATTCCTTTCGTTTCCTTATGTTAGGGTAAGGACACCATTTCTCGTCACCACTAACAGTACACGATAGGAATGGTCAGTGTTGTTCACGACCTAATTGATGACAAGTAAGCAGAGACGCATGTTCGACAACCCGCTGATTTTTGCGATTTTAGCGTATAACATGCGGTACCCATACACTCAATTTTTCAACTTTCCTCATTACATGCAAATGTCGCACAGTGGTGGAATGATCACAGTTCACCACATTTGCCTAGTCCGCCTGCTTAGTTGGGTGGTAACGTGCTCGCCTCCCATACAAGCGGGCCCGGGTTCGATTCCCGGCTGGGTTGGAGATTTTCTCCGCTCAGGGACTGGGTGTTGTGTTGTCGTCATCGTCATTTCATCATCATCACCCGCGCGCAAGTTGCCCTAAGTGGCATGGAATGAAATAAGACATGCACTTGGCGACCAATCTTCCCGGAATCGGGGCCTCCAGGCCAACGATGCCATACGCTGATTTCATTTCATCACATCACATTTGCCAGTTCTCGACTACACTGCCGTGGATCATTGTGGATTAATGCGTTTAAACGATCTTCATCAATCGCCGAAGCTCTTCCCGAATGCGGAGAGTCACTAATGCAAAATGATACAGCTTAAAATTTAAAAAAAACTATTTTCTCATCCTGCTCTGTTCAATGGCATTATCCCGATGAATGGCGCAAATGTTTCTGGCTGCCTCCGCTGCCGTCACGTCTGTGTTGAACTCAAAGGGAAGAAAATGTCGGACATGTATCGATTTTTCCATTTGGCACTCCATTTTCTAGTGTCCACAGCTCCACTCACTACCACCAAATGACAAAACGACAATATGTAAACTCATATAATAAATGTGAACTACAAATAATAAATAACAACCTGCAGATAAACCCATGGCAGCCGGAATACCAACATGCAAAACAAAAGCTCTACTAGCTTATGCACCAACCTAATATTTTGACTAATAAATGTTGTGGAACGTAATCGACCTGCTCCTATCGCCACGCCATCTGGAGCTGGTCGGGTATTCGGCGCTGCAGCCGTAAAGTAGCGACAGCGCTGGCCTCCACGTGCAGCCAGGCTGGGTCCGGCACCTGCTCGGCGTCGCGCATTTGTAACCGCGCCGGGGACATCCATTACGCGCCGGCGGGCAATTAGCTACCGTGGGCAGCGCGCAGCGCCACGGCCCGGCCGGCCACGCCGATCCGTCACGGTCGCGGCCGACGAAATCCGAGACGCGGCCGCCGCCTGCCGCCTCCCGCGGACCCGCGCCGCTCCTTGTTTTACTATTAATCGCGTCCCCCTTTACACGCGGACCACGGCCGGCGCGTCCTGCTCGCCCGCTGGCTCGCTTATCTAAGTCGTGACAGCCAACAACGGCCCCTGACAGAGCTGTGGACTGTTCTCCCTCGGTGCTCTTCTGGAAGAGGACGTAGTCCCTGAGGGAGACACTGGGATGAAAGCGTAAACAGAAGCGTCGTTAATGAGATACTGGGCGCGGCAACGCTGCGCTCAGTATGGAAGGCGCTGGCGGGGACGAAAGTCGGGGAACACTAGAACCAGGTGATGAAAAAGTCAGTATAAATTTGAAAACTTAATAAACCACGGAATAATGTAGATAGAGAGGTACAAATTGACACACATGCTTGGAATGATATGGGGTTTTATTAGAACCGAGAAAAAAATAAAGTGTTGCTAGACGCGTGAAAGATCTCTTTTGCGCGTCGTTTGGTGGTGATCGTGTGCTCAGCCGCCACTTTCGTCATGCTTGGCCTCCCAGATCCCCAGACCTCAGTCCGTGCGATTATTGGCTTTGGGGTTACCTGAAGTCGCAAGTGTATCGTGATCGGCCGACATCTCTAGGGATGCTGAAAGACAACATCCGACGCCAAAGCCTCACCATAACTCTGGACATGCTTTACAGTGCTGTTCACAACATTATTCCTCGACTACAGCTACTGTTGAGGAATGATGGTGGACATATTGAGCATTTCCTATAAAAAACATGATCTTTGTTTTGCCTTACTTTGTTATGCTAATTATTGCTATTCTGATCAGATGAAGCGCCTCTGTCGGACATTTTTTGAACTTTTTTTTTGGTTCTAATAAAACCCCATGCCATTCCAAGCATGTGTGTCAATGAGTACCTCTCTGTCTACATTATTCCGTGATTTATTCAGTTTTCAAATTTATACTGGCTTTTTGATCACCCGGTACTTTGCTGTGCAGGAGTGAGACCAATGCGGTATTAGCGTGGTATGTGCGTAGTATCGAGAATTGTAGCAAGCGGTATGCATTAGCTAGGGTTCCTGCTTATTCTATGACGCTGTTGTTCAATGTACTGGGGGGGTTATAATTAAAGTGTAGCCACTCACAGTGTGGGCTGTAAGTATTTTATGGCAGCGAAACTTGTGGGATATGCTCGTGCGTTATTGTGGAACCGATTTACGATGGAGAAACATTAGTTTCAATTTCGGCTGCCAGGAGCAAATCTGGTGCTGCACACCATCTCATCGACGTCTATGGTGCTCATGTTGAACAAATTGTGTAAGTGTCGGTTAATAGTCAACACCAAGCCTTTCTCACGTGTTTGATCTTTTCTGCCCACGTCCCATTTCTAATCCATTACATATGGAGACATTTCGATACGCCTTTCTTGCATACACAGCGCTAGATGTGCACTTGGTGGCCAAAATCGGTACTAATTTGTTCCATATTAACACGTTAGCGAAGCTACCAAGTTTCTCTGCCACACAATAATTACAGGTCACCCTGGACCGTTGTGAGTACCTGCACTTTAATTATAACCACACGGTACAAACGTGTAACTGGTGGAACAACAGAAATGTAATGGGGCGAATCTGGGGGGCAGTTACAACTGCCCCTTTCTGATGCCTTAAAATAAATATATTTTAACTATGTTAAATGGATTCTTCTGTGGCTCCGTGTTCGATCCATTTAGTACTTAAGGGTGAAAAGTACAAAAAATCAGACTGTTTTACTAATATTTGTTTCGTGCCTTGACGATGCCCTAATAAGCCTAAAACCGGTTTGTGAAGAACTAAATATTGATAGGTCAATTATAGTGAAATTTTCATTCTCATACTTGCTGAATGAAACTTGCTTCTATTACTGGGTCATGCCCGTAATATGCATTAACAGTTCTTCTTATAATACTAAAATCATAGTCCTGAAATGAATCATAGTTAATAAGCTACGGAATTCCTCTGTGTACTTGTTACGCATTCTCGCGGACTCGTAAAACGACAGATTTACCTTTCAGGCTGAAAGACCCTCCCAGGTGAGTACAATGGTCTATACCAGTAGTTAGAGATAGAGAAATCTCGAGAATGGGAGAAGGTAGTCGTGGGACTACGGGATTATGAAGTGGGTGTGGGTAATCAATAACCATAGTTTCAAATTAATCTATATTGAGATGAACAAGCGCAGTGGGACTTACATTAAAGGCACACATGCGTTACCACTTGTTACCAGAATGAAAATCACGTGAAATCTTACCATAGTTGTAATTACGAAAAAACATTGAAAAATACGTTGGGAATGAGTGTCAGGTATAAACAACGAACGACGAAAGGAAGAACGTCCATGCGGGTCACTAAACGTTTCGAAGTACAGATCGATCGTTAAGCACGCTAAGATTCGCGAAAACCAACTAATCAGATTTCTTCAGTTTTAATATTCTCCGAACATGGCTTCAGTATTAACTCAATTAACTCAAGCAACCTTAATGATACAAAGTCTTACTCTAAACATGTATAACAGTAATGGAGCTTCTTTTCCCACACGTCACAGCGCAGTTCATCAGGAGTAGGTCTTCTCGCAGTCGTTGCCACTCGGAGGTTTGTTTATTCATCCAAAGTTATATCTTTGTTTCCGCCTCACAGGAACTCCTTGTTACCTTCTCTCTGACCAATCTAATAAAGACACACAAGTTTCTGCTGCCCAAAGAGTTTCCTGCTTCAGGAATATCGATACTGAAATTGTATTTCTGCTTCAGTAGATACTTCAGTTTGCTGAAGGTGGAGAAAGCACTAAAAGAGAAATGAAAGTTAGTATGGTTAATGTTTGTTATTCGTGCAAACAACTTAGCCAACTTTCAACAGTGTTCTTATCGTTCTTAAACACTTATATTGTCCGTAATTATGTTCCCACAGACACAAGGCCGAATGAGGGAACCTTCATAATTTCAATTAATATTCTAGTCGATATTGTCGAAAGCGTTTTCTAAATCTACAATTGCTATAAACGTAAATTTACCTTCATTCATTCTGTTTTCTAAGATAAGTCTTAGGAGGAGCATCTCATTACAGAACAGTCACGTTATTAGATAAATTGAAGCAAAAAATGGAATTTTTAATTTGGGGGGGGGGGGGGGGAGAGGAGGAGGAGTGCAACACCTTGTGAAGTGCTTGATATTACCCGTCACTTCGAAGCACGCCGAGTAGTCCTCGAAAATTTGATAGTCTATTTCTTGAATAAACGTCAGAAATTCCGAAATTGCCGGTATTTATTTACTCCGTAACTCTGTTGGTGAAGTTGCATTAACAATTAATTTAAGTAGCCAGTAAACGTGTTTGACAAAACTAATAAATGTGCGCGCCGCTGTTACTGACCTGACCCGAGAGACAAGGAAGGCACTTAAACGGTGCCTGGTTATCCTGGGATGAGCCAGGCGAAACTCAATACTTCCCGTCCCGTCCGTACGCGATTGTCCAATAACGGGTCCCTAATGATGAAACAAGAGACTTGTAGACACTTGGCGCACGAGAAATTACCCTGCCCTGCATTAGCCTCTCATATCCGGTTACGTCATCCTCTTAATAGATGGCTCTTCTCGGAACCTCGGTTATCGTGTGCGCTCTTTTGCAATCAGATGAAACAAATGCTATTTTATCATAGCCTTTACTACTTGTCGTATGGCACTTGAAAGCTATGATGGGATAGTTGTTGTCTTACAAAATGTTGGCGCAGTTGGTCTGATGATTTTGTGAACGGTTACAATTCGTTATCTGTTGTAATGGCGCTTTGGACTAGTACTGTACGACATTAGAGTTTTGCAGCTAACAGTTTCCTATGACACTCAGTGTTCTTAATAAACAGTGATCAATTCTGTGATCAGTAATCAATGAAAATAGTAGCTGCAGGAGTATCTTACGAAGCTTTCCTGTTTTTGACAACAGTTTATCAAGGCAGTACATAATGCACGGTTTTCCATACCGTGGATAGACCTACATAGTTTCCCTTATTTACAGGAGGTGTTCTCCTGCGTTCGACGTCTGACAAATGAAAGGACTTTCCCTGTGGCTCCATTAGTGTTTACGAGGAAGACAAGAATGCATACGGGTGTTGAGGTAGATATCTTTCGAGAAATAGTGCAATCTGGACAGTGCCACCGAAATAAAAAAATGTTGAACAGAGTTCACAAGGATGCGTGGACTGGAGGTTATCGAGCCGCGCTTCTCTCAAATACGATTTCATATTGAACGTCGGGTGTACTCTAATGTGGTTGTCTAAACCTGCTGACTCAGTTGTGAAGAATGAGTATTTGTAACAGAGAGGGACTCTCCGGATTATCTCTAGCTGTCGCCTCGCCTGAGCCATGTGGCTATCTGTGCCGTCTTCCAGGACTGACCAATACTTTCATTGTCACCAAAGGTTCTTCCTACGCTTCTGAACACTTCAACCAGAGTTTCTCTCACAGAACGCGTGAAAACAGCACCATTGGGGGGAGAGAGGGGAGGTGATTGTAAATTTCACATCCCCATTATATTCCAGTTAATTGCATTTCAGAACGGGTGTCGTTTTCCGTCCTTGCATCTTTATAGCTTTTATCCAACTGTTGATTTGGAATAGTACAAGTAGCGTTTAGCATGCACCTTTTTTATCCTTTACAACTTGGTATTTATATAAATGCTCTGCAAACCACTGTCAGGTGTACGATTAAGGGTACCTTCTACAAACATAATCAGTTTTCATTCCTATTCAGCGAGGGAAAAAAGTGTAGTGATGGTCAGTATGCCCTAACCTTTTGTGTCTTGTTCTTGTTATCCGTAGGGTAGACTGGGTATGGTTGTGACAATTTTCATTTGATTCCCTATATTGTTGTTACTATGCGAGTTAGATGGAGTAAAAATGTTTTTTATAGTGCAGTGTACATTTGTCTAAATGAAAATATTAAAATTTTGTCGCTAGTTACAATGGTTATCCCATAGGAGCAAATTAGGAAAAAAAAAATGAAAAATGTCACAACCGACCACACCCCAGGGGCAGTTGTGACAGTACCTTGGGTCGGTAGTGACACGTTAAATATTGCGTCAAAATAATATAAAATCAGTTTTATTGCAACTAATATCTAACATAATAGCAACATAATCTTCTTCTGTAAAAATTTAGCTTTTATGCAACAAAAGAAATATAATCTTGGAACACTTTAATAGCTTGTAATTAATAAGGAACTCTAGCATCTATAGCTGTTATTATAACAGTCATCATATTACAATCAGCAAAAGAACAAACTATACAATATAATAAGTGTGTTGAAATACAAAACATATAAATAAATAGGCATTATAAAAACCAGTGATACAAAAATCTTAAAATCTCTTATTCAAGGAAAATCTAAGCATTTGTGTAAATATGATCACAAAAAATCAAAGAACAGTAGAAATATAAGATTGATTCTTAGTTCTAAAAGTGCACAAGTACGAAACTGAGATCTGGTCTGACTTATCACAATTATGACAAATGTAAAACCGACTGCCACCTGCACACTCCAAGTGGGACCAGAGCTCACATTTTCCTTGACATTTTATCCATTTTTCGTCAGGCCTACTTTTTAAATATGGGCCTAAGCAAACCAGACAGAAATAATCTTTTTCATCCAATGACGATGGTGGTATCTACCTTTTCTTTGCTTTGTTTTTTCCTTTTCCTTTATTTATTCCTCTTGATTCAGTAAGATGTTTTTATTTTTCGTCATATTCTTGCCTAACTGCCTCTTTTTCAGGCGTGTCTGTATAAATGGTTGACTTTTTATTTCTGGAACCTCTTGTTTTTCTTTGCGGAGCCTTAGGAAAAGGCCGAGCAATTTCAGGCGAGAAAACAGGTGGAGTGGCTGAGAATGACGCAGTTAGCTCAATACTACTTGAATTTGGGATTGAAGATTCGCATAATAAAGAAGCTGAAAGTGGCTCCAATTCATCATTGCGTTCAGGATTGTTCTCTCCAGAGTCAGGTCTTTCTATTTCAGACGATGGTGAAAAGCCAAATTCTTGTGTTAAAAACTGTGGTATTTCATTGTTAACTCCAGCATTGTTTTTCCCAGTCTTAGGGTTCGGTGTGTGCATTTCAAGAGATGGTGTTGCACAAGTGTTCTTTTCTGTGCCAGGGTTTGCCCTGTCCGTAAAAAAGGAAGATGCAAAGTCAGTTTCTTGAAATACATTACGATTATAGGGGTGAATACCAGTTTTGCAAAAAACCAGCCTGAATGTTTGATTGTGTGAAAGCCAGAGGCAAGCAGTTTTGATAATACCTGGTACATCGTAGATTGTCATTATTTTTCCAGGGTGTCTCCGCATCCAGCCATCACAAGCAGTGTTTATAGCTTTCTTGAAGGGTCCAAACTCAGATCTATCCAAGGGTTGAAGTTTGTGCGAACAGTGTGGAGGAAATGTGATTCCATTTTCTTTACAAAAATCCAGTGTGTTGATGTGGATGTGTGAGGAATGGTTATCCAGCAATAACAACACTTTATGCGTTTGAGAAGCATTAGAGAATTTCTTAAAATGTTGGGGAAATTCTAAGAACGATTCATCTTACATCCATCCTGAAGGATTTGCAGTCCCAATTGACCCTACAGACCCATCCCTAACAAAAGATTACGATAACGAACCTGTGGAAATATAATTAGAGGAGGCATAGTATTCCCCAAGGCATTTACTGCAAAAGCAACTATGACTAATGTGCCTCACTCAGATGAAGTAAGAGCTCCCACTTGGCGTACCCCACGTCTTGGTACTACGTTGTCAGGTTTTTTGACAGTAGTAACGCCTGTTCCGTCAACATTGTATATGTCCTATGGTTCATATTTCTGTCTGTCCATAACAGTTTGCAAATTGTCATAAAAAGCTTTTACATTTGTTTTATTAAAGCTCGTTGCTCTTGAGCTACGCGAACAGAGTGTGAAGGATTTCTGTTCGTGAATGAACGAAACCATTCCTCGCCAGCCATCTCATTCTCGAGCCAAGTAGCAGGTCGCTTCAGATTGTATTTAGTACTAAGTTCGAAAGCTAGCTTCCGCACCTCTTTCGGAGACAGGCCAAAATATATTTCTGCGCATCGTGTTATATAAAGTGCCAGCTGCTGTTCCTGCTCCTCAGAGAACACTTTATTATGTGCGACATATCCCATGCTGACGCAGTCTTCATTCTGGCCTGCGGTGACTCCATCGCATTTGCGAATGTATCGTAGCAAAGCCATGCGATTAACTTCGTGCAGTCTTCCTCAACCTCTTTCTGGGCATCTAGAAAAAAATAATTATCTTCGTGTCGTGCCACAACGGTACCCAGAGAATACGTCACAACCGTACCCAACGCACTCCTCCACAAGAAAAACATCGCAATGACAATACAAAATTTTCTACGTGCGAAGTAATCACTGATATTAAACTACTAATGTTTAACGTTTAACGAGAAGAAACTCTCATTATTAGTACACATATAGCAACAATCATTAAAAGAAATGGACTCAAGAAGCTTACTTTTGACTGTTGAAAAGTAATGTAGACCGCTGCTAGCGTTATTGTCGCGCGACGGCTGACGCAATACTGTGACACAAGTCCAGACAGGCACGCCGCTTTTGTCTCCCTCCCACTCTCCACGTTATTCTTTTTTGTTTGGCTAATATGGCGACTGTCACAACCGTACCCTGGCACAACCGTACCCAGTCTATCCTACTCGAGATATAATGGGTGGCTATAGTTAAATTACAGCTACTCAAAGAGGCACAAAGTGGGCTGTAATAGTCGCATGGTGGCGAAACTTGGTAGATATTGTAATGCATTAATGCGGAACCGATTTTAAAATTAGTTCCAGTTTTGCCCACCATGTGCAAATCTGGCGCTGCGAATGCAAGAAAGACATAAATAATTTTTTCCATATGTAGTGCTTTAGGAAAGGGACGTTGGCGGATAAGGGCGAACAAGTGAGGAAGACATAATGTTGATTTTATTATTAACCGCCGGTTACACAATCTGTTCAATATGAGCACCGGAGATGTCGTCGAGATTCTTTACAGCGCCATATTTCCACCTGGTGGCAAAAATTGGAACCAATTGTTTTCCAGCATAAATTGGTTCCGCATTAACATACCAACCTCGTTTCGCTGCCATACGGTAATTACAGCCCACTCTTGTGTCTCCGTGAGTAGCTGCACTGTAATTATAACCATCCGTAAAATTGTGACAGAATAATGTTCGCACAGTCATCTGCGAACACAACTTCTCTAAATTTACCCAACAGGACTTCGCGAAGAACTACGTAGTCTTTCTTCGAAGGACTCCCATTTAAGTTCTCAGGTATTTATGTTACATTTTAGAGTGGACTAAACCGACCTGTTACGATCATAGCACTGCGTCTCGGAATTCGTTATATGTGAAAACACTGGAACAATATTATACATTCGATCGCACTAGCCTCTTCTACAATATTAACGGTATTTCGTTTATAGAGGCACTTTATCTCAGTCCTTCCAAGAAATCTTTTTTCTATTCGTCTTCCCTAATACTGATTTTATGTGATGGTGTCCTCGTAGTATTAGCCCTAAATAGATAGGGACTTTAGAAAGTGAGTTATACCCGTCATTTGAAGCAAAGACACTTGTGCAACAAGAGTGGTGTACTGTCAGAAGAGAGTACATGTTCCGGGTTTCCTGCAGAAAGTTTTGCTGCGGTACGGAACGTACAACTATGTTGAAGTACGCAGGACAATACGATTATTGTGGACAAAACATGTAAACTGCACACGGATTCGCCGTGGACGACCAAATGCAATGTTGCGTTCAGCCGTAGTGAAATGGTGCAACAAATTTGACAAACGCCGCACAAACGTGGGTGATCCAGTTCGGGAAGTTACGATCTTGCACAATGCGGTTTCCGTCTCTTCGGCAAGCTGAAAGATTTTCCAATGAAGAGGACGTTCACACACCGTTTCTCGAGCAGCCCGTGACCGAGGAGTCCCCACGTACTAACTTGGTATGGTTTGCAAGATAATATACGGTTCTTTCACTTACTTACTGACATTATGCTGCTCATTGCCCACGTTTAAAGAGAGCTGCCATTCGTTACGCTTATCGGAAATTTGTACATGTTGCGTTTCCTTACGATCTTCAACGACGACAACAGCATCGCCAGCGTGCGACCTCATAATGTTGCTGATCCTATCTGGTAAATAGTTTGTTTTATGAGATGGATAGGGGAAAACATTGGAAATGAATCCAAGCAGTCATTTGGTCTTCATAGATGTTGATAAAACATATGACACACTGTCACTAAAGCTATTGTTCGAGGTGCTGTGGTAAGCGGAGTTGCCAAAAATTTATGTGAAAAGTATCAAAAACCTCTACAAGTCGGCAGAATGTGTCATTAAAACGGGGAAAGAAATTTTTAGAGAGGCCTTCAGAATAAGTAAAGGACTGAAACAAAGCTGGCTTCTGTATCGTGCAATCTTTTTAAACTTACAACTAGAAGGCGCTTTATCTATTGTGTAGAAAGTACAGAAAGGGGACTGAGGTAGGCAACCAGTGGTATGTACATAGATTTCTATGCTGATGATGAAGTAGTTGTAGCGGACGATGAGGAGGACGTATCTTACATGCTTAGGAAGTTTTAAGATTATAGAAAGCGGGGTTGAGAAGAGAAATATCTATGTTGCGGAGAGGAGGGAAGTAACTTGAACATTGAGGACATCGTATATTAGTGTGTGTAAAGAGTTCAAGTATCTGGCTAGTTTCCTATCACGTGGTGGAAGATGTGACAAAGATATCCAACACGGCATCAGGCAAAGAAGGGCGGCTACCGAAAAATTAGATTGGTCCTCAAAATGCGTTCGTACAAATAACAAGCTGTGCGAGTGAGTGCTGGGATCTCACAGAAAGAAATAAAACGAGGCGTACATATTTAGAAACGGACCGCTTGAGAAGAGCATGTAGAATTTGAATTTCCCGAGGAAATAGTAGAAAGGGCGCAGACGCATTGTAGTGTTCCGGGTAGAACAGAAGTAAGCTAGGATACCAGAATGAGATTTGAACTCTGCACTTGCCTGCGAAAGGCAAAGGTCCCGAGTTCGAGTCTCGGTCCGGCGCACAGTTTTAAACTGCCAGAAAGTTTCAGCTAGGATGGTTAGGGCGTGGAATAAAAAAGGAAGAAGACTGATAGCACGAGAGAATACTTTTCATGGCAACCACCTAAAAGGAGAAGAAGAGGAAGGTCACGGAAGGGGTGGCTAAGGCATATGGAAGAAGCGATGGAGAGAAGGGGATGAACAAGTATGGGTAGATCGGGGCGTTTGGCGACAGACGTAAGGGTTGCGGCCCTCGTCGCTGGTTATCGGGGCTCAGTTCGAAGCGGGACTTATCGCTGAAGACAATTCTACTGCAGTCAAAGAGATTCTGGACTGAAGACGTGTCTGGAGAGGCCCCGGGCAGCGGTGGGATACCACCGTGACTGTCGCACGCCATATGGTCCGATAACCAAGAGTGTTGGCCTGGGGTGTCATTTCTTTTCATAGCAGTACCCCCTTTGGTTGTAATCCGCGGCGCCCTTATAGCGCCGCCGTACGTAGACGATATTCCACGCCCTGTTTTGTTGCTCTTCTTGGCAAGCCGTGCTTGACACATTTCAGCAAGACATTGCCTACCTACACACGGCGAAAGTTTCCACTGGTTGTCATCATGCTTGCCATATCTTACCTTGGCCAGCAAGGTCGTCGGATCTCTCCCCTACTGAGAACATTTGGACCCTCCAACTAGCTCGGGATTTTGACGATCTGTCACTCCAATTGGACAGAATTTGGCACTATATCCAACAGGACAGCCAACAACTCTGTCAATCAATGTCAAACAGACCAACGTGTTACTAACTTATTACCTTTCTATAAAATTTCTGTATGCATCCCGCCATGAAATCCTCTCCTGTTCCACCCTTTTCCTCTCAGAGAAGGAATTGTTCAGTTTGTAAAGATCTTTCTCTTGGATAAGTCATCGAGGTTTTCTAAAATTTGTTTGTATGTACATGTCATTCACATGTACCGATTTCCGACCCATTCGGATGATTCCTTCGTGGTACGTCTCTTTTTTTTGCCTTGACGAGTGTATAAAGCCACGAGAAATTCATGAAGGTTTTATCGAAGATCGTCGCCGCGTCGCAGATTACTTTTCTTGATTGCGAGGAACCAGTTAGAAGATTAGTTACACGTGTTGAATGAAGTTGAACCGAAGTTGTACGTCAGCGGCAACAACTTCAACGTGTAACACGCGGTGCCTTAGTTAATACAGGCTTCCTCATCATGGTGGACTGCGTGGAAGGTCCCTTCCAGCAAATCGCCCTTTGCCGACGTAGGGCGTGCTTTGTACGTACGCTGCGGAGAAACACGGCTGACGTGCGCCGGCTGACATGTGAAACAAGCGCTTTTGACGGACTCGTGATTTGAATCTTTCCGGCGGCAGGAAGTCCTGCTTAAAGGACTGACCCGTGGGTTAATGATTCGTCATTACAACATGGGGGGCCGGGCAAGCGTTTAAAACAAATGCTGAGAGCAAAAACGAGTCGTGGGAATGGCGGCCAGCGCTTGCACGCACCGCGATCGAACCATTAATTTGCCGCAGTTTGGTTCTCTTTCCACCGCTTAGGATTCTTATTAAAGTAACAAAAATGCAAGGGATGCACGATAGCCCGTTTTAAAGTTACAGGTCGGCATAAATCAGGCAGGTAGATGCGCCAAAGGAAACGTCAATTGCTAAACTGTTCCATATTCTGTTTAGTGCGTCTGCGGTCCCATACTTTTGCTTGTTTCCTAATTTGCTATCAGTCATACTAACTATGACATTTAATGCTTCTTCGCTTATGCCGTCCCGCTAGTATTTAGCCCCCGCGCCTCCCCCGGCTTCGATGTAACCGTTAGAATTGCAAATACGAACATGGCGACAGTCGTGTGTCTTGCTGTAGTTAAAAGTTTCATTTCGGGTTAGTGCAGAACATCTGTAGGGAAACACAGTGACGTACAATTTACCGATACGCGAAAAATTTGTAATTATTCATTAATATCCGACCTAAGTGTACATGATCTATACAAAATTCTTGGGAACTGTAGCACATTCTTAAATATGAACTTCATTACAGGTACGAGTAAAAGTCATATAGGAGTGACATGCATTGTTCCGAAATGTTTAATTATTTACACTCGTGCCCGCATTAGGTTTCAGTTGGAATTTTAGCTTCAAACAAATTTCGTTATGTTGCTTATAAATCGTTTCCACTGAACTCACTGTCAACTGGAAATTGCCGTCTCTTATGATTTGTGTGTGTCTCCCAGGAGTGCCGTGCATAAGAATATATCTGCTATACCCAACGGTCGGTTAATGTTCACAAAGTACATACATCCTTCAACCGTAGGCGTCGGCGTCTCATACATCCGAAATGTATCAGAGTGAAAATAAACAAAACTGAGACGTTCCTGCGCATTGTCTGACGGTCTAGTTGCCGCATATGTGGATATTAGTACTTCTTCGTGCCTGCATAGGGCAGTTCATCAGTTTTAGTGGACTGACGTTGGGTTGACTATGAAGAACACCTGAAGCTTAAAAACTAACACCTTAATTTTTCAGATTTTTTTGTTAATCCAGTCTCCAAACTTTTTGGACTTTGTATACCACTTCAAATGATATACAACAACGATGGCTCTATGTCTAAGACGGTAACATCTGTGTGGTACGTTCCATGTACGGTAACGGGGCGCGGATGATGAGATGACACTACAGGGGTGGGGGATGGGCGCTATTTACCGTAACTATTAAGACGTCGCTGTTACTGAATCGTATTTACTAAGGAGATAATAACCTGTTAGCCCAAAAAGTTTCGAGCCTGGACTAACAAAAAACTGAGGAAAGTTAAGATGGTGGTTTTAATCTTGTAGATGTCATCAGTATTGTTTTCACGATAGCGTTAAGATAATCGGTAATGACTGAGAAAAATATGGGTTGCATTGTGGATATGCTTATTATGGAGTAGCAGCTTACAATTCTGGCAGTGAAGGATTGTACTTACAGTTGCATTCCAGTAAAATTATGAAACGGTGACGGCTGGTGATGTCATGCAAATGTGCTACAGCACACTGTAAATATCGCACTAAAATTATGCCATTTCTCATAGAATGCGAACCGGAAATTACGCTAAAATCGCGCCACTTCTCTTCGAATGCGTGCTGGTCTGCGAATGAAATGAACAGAAACATGTTTTGTCTTTCTACCATAACTAGAGACGTGTCGAGTGCTGAAATGATGGTCAGTTGCACTATAATCAACTGAGAGAAGGGACGCAGCTGTCCGTTTCGACGGCGCATGCTGTGGTGTGAAGCCATCCATACGGACACTAACATTTCTATGTTGCTCTCAACACCAGGTAATTATTATTATTTTTTAATTGCGTATAAAGTAGTGTGCAAGTAACACAACGAATTCTGGAGACGATCTGCTGAAGAGGGACTTCTCTTGCGGCGATTTGCTAAAGAAATCCTTTTCCAGTAGATCTTCGTGGGACAAAGTGAGAGAGTTAGGTAGTCCTACTACAAATTTAAATCTAACAAGGGGAGGGCGGGGGACGGTGCTCACCGATACGGCTTAAACTTTGTGTGAGAAACCGGTAGATGTCCTTCCATGTTGTTAGAATATTTCGCTTGAGTGGGGTGTAGGAAACGGTAAAATGCTCTCTGAAGATTTACGAGTAGAGTATGAGGGATTTTTGAGCGATAATTACAGTTACCAATCTGTCGATCCCGTGGCGCAGTGATAAAGTGCAACGACTGGAAATTCTTCGGTTCAGGTTCAGTTCTCACTGTTACCTTCGTTTTTTAATTTTTTCCGTCCCTCGCAACGCTAGACTATTAATTATAATCCAGAATGAGAGTTTCACAATGCAGCGGAGTGTGCGCTGATATGAAACTTCCTGACAGGAGAGCGTCTGTGAAGCTTGGAAGGTACGAGACGAGGTACTGGCGGAAGTAAAGCTGTGAGGGCGGGGCGTGAGTCGTGCTTGAGTAGCTCAGATGGTAGAGCATTTACCCGCGAAAGGCATAGGTTCCGAGTACTAGTCTCGGCCCGGCACACAGTTTTAATCTTCCAGGAAGTTTTATTTATTATAATATTTAAACATATTTGCAAAGTTCATTGTACGTATGTCAAATTAATATATTCAATTTAGTCACGATTACCACCCTAGTAAGTCAAAAGGGTGTATGTGGTGGTAAAAACGGCAAGTGTATGAAGAAAGTTTATATGAAAATGTATGAAAAGAATTGCATCTGTGGATGTGATGTTCGCAATGCACTTCTTTTGCGTTCCATGTTTGTTATTCAGGGACACTGATGTGTGAGGTACAAGGGGAGAGAAAGGTCTAGGACGTATTAATGGATCAAGGAAAAAAAAATTACACTTAGCGGTAATCATAAACAAAAACAGCACTCTTGACCTCAGTGCATTAGGTAAAGCCGATATCGAAACAATATTAAGTCGCGCCTATCACGACGACATAATGAACCAATTTATTTTTCTAATATTGTAGCACACTGGTAAAATTTTGCACGTGCCACCACTGCTATTAAATTTATATATATGCTTGGCATCGTTGTATCGTTAAGGTCAGGAAGCGTTTCTTCGCCACTACCGGGGCGCTATTCAACACTGCTGAAATTGACTGCAGCTCGTGCAATATGGCGCACTGTGTCTATCGAGTGCGTGAAGCTGCTTATCGGCGCGGTTCCGGACGGCACCAATGGAGCTCATTTTGCGCCACTCGATTCTGCCCTCGCTAAGCCCAGAGGCGCCCGTCCGCCGGAACACGGCTCTTCCAAAAACGATATTCTTTGTGTGCTAAACTGTGAACTGTTTGGCGTGTCCTGGATTTTGACGAAGGACGCAATTAATAAGCGCCACTCTAAAGGGGGATTCGCAACAAGCCTGCTGTGGAACGGGGACGGTCGGTCAATAATTTCTCTCTATGAAATTGCCTGCTCAACCATTATATGCAGCATTCTTTGGTAGCCTTAGAGAATTAATAATTGCCAACCATTGCAACTTCGTGCTGATATTATAATTGGTAGATAATTTCACATTTACCTTTTCGGCTGAAGAGAAAAGAAACCTTTATTATTAAAGAGATGAAGAACGTGGGAATGCAGTTTCTTTCGGACAAATAAGAGCCCTGTTCCCGATCTGTCGAGGCTGTCTGTGTGTGTGTTGCGCGTGGGGACGCATTACTTCAGAAACCGCCCCTGAAAGATGAGAGGTGGTTGTTGAATGACGCATTATGAAGGCGAAGTAAACCTCTTCAGTGTAGTGATATAGAAGTTTTTCGCGGTGTATAAAATCTTCTCGGTGTTCTGTCCTCGCCAAATTTGCTGTAAAACTGGGGCTTTCGAAGATAATCATCACATTCCTCGTCAGGAGCAAAGGTGACGTTTAAGCTTCTCATGGGTCGGGCGTCGTTGCTTGGCATTACAACTTCTGTTGGCGGAGCAATGTTGCCTGAGGGCGGGATTCACATATGCAAATGTGGGAAATTAGCGATGGGGCATTTATCCCCGCGTCCCCCTCCAGACCGCGACTGAGGGGTTGAAGTGAAACTGAGACTCCAGCTTCACCAACCCCTTCAAGAATTAAGCGTTTTGGTTTTGTTTCTTTGAAGATGCTCCGTCTCTAGTGCTCGTCCCCAGGCACCGGCTGACATTGTGACTTCTGTCTCTTTTAAAATTGTTGGTGCACTGCAGGTCCACTCGCAAGTGGCGCGTGGAAGAATGATTGTCAGTAAGCCTTTGTATTAGCTCTAATTTCTCGAATTTTTTCATCTTGGTCATTTCGCAAGACGTATGTAGCAGGAAATATGTTGTTCGTCTCTTCTCCGAAAGTACGTTCTCGGAATCTCAGTAGTTAGCCTTTTCGTAATGCACAACGTCTCTCTTGTTGCGTCTGCCGTTGGAGTTCGTTGACCATCTCTGTATCGCTCCCGCGCCGACGAAGCGATCCCGTGACGAAACGCGCCGCTGTTTGTAGGAGCTTGCGTATCTCTTCTGTCAGTCCTGTGTCGTAAGGGTCCTAGACTGATGGACAGTAATCAAGAATCAGTCCAACAAACACCTCCTAAGACACTTCTTTCGTAGATGACATACATTTCCTTAAGATTCATCCTATCAATCTCAGTCTGGCGTCTGCTTTCCCTTACTATATGTCTTATGTGTTCATTCCACTTAAGTTCGCTCTGGCTAGTTACTCCTATATATTTTACAGTAGATAATGTTTCCAGCAATTTGTCATCAATAGTGTAGTTATCCATTAGTGGGTTTCTTTTCTTAAGTATGCGGAAGTTCTACATTTACTTACGTTCAGGAATAACTATCAGTAATGCATCATTCATCAATTTTCTATATGTCATTTTGCAAATCGATACTGTTCTCTGGCATTGTTACTTTCTTACAGACAGCCGGCCGGGGTGGCCGAGCGGTTCTAGGCGCTACAGTCTGGAACCACGCGACCGCTACGGCCGCAGGTTCGAATCCTGCCTCGGGCATGGATGTGTGTGTTGTCCTTAGGTTAGTTAGGTTTAAGTAGTTTTAAGTTCTAGGGGACTGATGATCTCAGTAGTTAAGTCCCATTGTGCTCAGAGCCATGTGAACCAGTACAGTAACTGAAAATCAAAATTGTTTCTTCGAAGAAAATCCACTTGATCACTTAATAAACAGTGTTCTCAAACATTGGATCACTAACGAGAGGAATGAAACCATTTGGTTTTTCCATAATTGCATTGAAATCTGAAATAAGTTTTGTCCCCGCGTTCTTAGGTGTGATACCATATTAAGACGATTTCACATTCAGGTTTTAATACTGCATAGAGCAAGCAGAAAAAGTCTGCTCTCATAAGTAAGTGGCAGGGAAAGGCATCAAATGTTACACTGCCTTTTTAGACAACTCTTCATACTCACGGCGCACACTCAGCCAAAAGCTACAAAGTTAATTTTGTTGGAAACCTTTTTCCATGAAGTATCGGAGGATAATTCCAGTAGCTGTTCTTGTTCTGTGCCAGAGAAATTCATACCTGGTATGTCCTGGATTTCTACATTAGTGAAAGGATTTTCAATCCAACAAGTACCTTGTTGTGGGACAGGGAAATATTCTCGAAAACTTGGAGATAATGATCTGAAGTGTTCTACAAGTGTTTTGCGCACTTCGGCAGAGAATGTGTCACCTGAAGAACCAGTGAAATCCTTGATCACTGGAAATGATGAACAGCAGTTGGTTTGTACTCGTACTGCCACAGCTGCAGTTTCTTAATTGTAGCTGTAACTTTACTCTCAACTTGGAAGATAGTAACTTTTTTCCTTGCAGGCCTAAATGAAGTTGGTTGAGAAAGGCGGAAATATCCACCAAATAGTCCACTCCACACAACCAATCAAAATCACACAATTTCTCTCTTGAAAAAGAATGTTGCTTGCCCAAAAGAAACAAGCGCACTTCATCATGTAGCAAAATATTAAAAAAAAGAAAGAGAGAGAGAGAGAGAGAGAGAGAGAGAGAGAGAGAGAGAAAGAAAACTCTCCTCTCTTGACAACCAACGCACTTCAGTACGTAAGAAACGTTGTTTGTTGCCAATTTCTTTACATAAAACTGTTAAGAGGGGAACGTGATTTAATGAAATTATTAAGTTTTGTAATTTCATCCAGAACACATTTTTCAAATCACAAGGCACTTTTCATGCAGCTAAAACTTCTCTCTGTGTGAAGCAAGGCGTACACTACTTCACTCAAGCCACTAAACCTGCCATCAAAGCTGTAAAACCATGTGCTCTGCCCGTAGAAGATAGCTACACATTTATCCCACCTCAAATCGTTGTTTACCTTGTACTCATTAAGTGCACAACACACTTTTTCTACCTTTGTTCAAAGAATCTCCGTACAGTCAAAAGCTCCTCACAAATTATTTGTTTACATTAAAAAAAGGATGAAAACCAACAGATTTGCTTTTCCGTGTCTGCCTTTACTTTTATCAGGTTGTAAAGAATAAAGTGAGCTGCTTTGAACTGTTGAAAGTAATTGTTCCTTCACATTGAAAGACATATTGCCAACTGTATTGCTGGAAACGGGAACTGGTTTATATCCTTAGCAGCTGCATCAGTTACCTTAGTTTCACACATAACTTTTGCAGCTGGTAGGATTAAATTTTCCGCAGTTGTGTGGCGTTTCCTAGATTTAGTAAGTAACAATGACACATGATGTGACGCTAAAGTAGGTTTTGCATTTGTATTAGCAACCACTGCAATCTTTGACATTATTCTTGTATTGTCTTTTATCTCCCCGAGCTTGTTTATTTTTTAAAAAAGAAAAAGAATGCATTATCGACTTACCAATGTGTGCCTTATGTTCCATCTCCAAATGTCTTCGAAGATTAACAGATTTCATGATTTCGTAGCCCAGTGCTTCGTAACACAACACACGTTGAGCCTGCTGGCTGTCATCACTGCATATGCATGTAAATCCATAGCGAAAGCAGTCATCACAGTACCTGCGTAATTTTCTTCTCTTCCCTTCACGTTCACTTCTAGTAGCTTGCGAACATGAAGGCTCACTTTCAGAAGCTTCTCCGACTTAGTCACCAATAGTCTTTCGTTTCACTGCAGATGAGTGCAACACTTGATTTCTTTGCGAATTTTACAAATATCACAAGAAAAAAAAAAAAAAAAAACGTTGAGCAGCTCAGGAAACGAATGACTGATGACAAATCATTGTATTTACATCTGCTGTTTATCCCTCGCCACGAACACGTGACATCTATGAGTGTGTCTAATACGTGTTGTCTACAGTAAAACTTCTTCCCTCCTTTGTTGTTTGAAGGAATGTTGAAGGAGACGAACGCGACTGCCGCCATTCGTTGAAACTGGAGGTGTGTTTGTGGTGATGTCATACTTAAATCTCACTCGAGCTAAATTGACAAAGAAGATACGAGTGATAAGCTTATTATTGTATCTAGCTTCGAAAACAACAGGGGTTAAAAGGCAAAGTGGCGATAAAAACTGGAAAAGGCGAGGTTCAGTTAAACTGTGTTTTTCTTATTTCATCACATGATCTTGTTACTGAAGTAAGAACAACATAGAGTGTTTTGCATCTTCATGTTTTCGCGGCGTAAATACTGTTCGATAAAGTTTCGAGCGTGCAGCCGCATAAATTCAGCTTCTTTCGGGTGAATACCGCCCAGCTAACTTCAGAGTGAGCCGAGGTAACCAACGCTCCAGCGCTTGCTTCGTCCTTTTAAACCCGAGGACAGAACCACTGCGTATGCGGCCAAAGATACACAAGGCGCTAGAGACTTCGCACAGGCGACACCTACAATCCAGGAAAGATGCACAGAGCACCGCAGGTACACCCGTGTCTTACAACCTAATAAATATGCGGTGGCGGAGCACTGTATTAACACTGGGCACTCTGTGGTGTGCGATAAAAATGTCGAAATTTTAGCCTCGACTTACACTCCTGGAAATGGAAAAAAGAACACATTGACACCGGTGTGTCAGACCCACCATACTTGCTCCGGACACTGAGAGAGGGCTGTACAAGCAATGATCACACGCACGGCACAGCGGACACACCAGGAACCGCGGTGTCGGCCGTCGAATGGCGCTAGCTGCGCAGCATTTGTGCACCGCCGCCGTCAGTGTCAGCCAGTTTGCCGTGGCATACGGAGCTCCATCGCAGTCTTTAACACTGGTAGCATGCCGCGACAGCGTGGACGTGAACCGTATGTGCAGTTGACGGACTTTGAGCGAGGGCGTATAGTGGGCATGCGGGAGGCCGGGTGGACGTACCGCCGAATTGCTCAACACGTGGGGCGTGAGGTCTCCACAGTACATCGATGTTGTCGCCAGTGGTCGGCGGAAGGTGCACGTGCCCGTCGACCTGGGACCGGACTGCAGCGACGCACGGATGCACGCCAAGACCGTAGGATCCTACGCAGTGCCGTAGGGGACCGCACCGCCACTTCCCAGCAAATTAGGGACACTGTTGCTTCTGGGGTATCGGCGAGGACCATTCCCAACCGTCTCCATGAAGCTGGGCTACGGTCCCGCACACCGTTAGGCTGTCTTCCGCTCACGCCCCAACATCGTGCAGCCCGCCTCCAGTGGTGTCGCGACAGGCGTGAATGGAGGGACGAATAGAGACGTGTCATCTTCAGCGATGGGAGTCGCTTCTGCCTTGGTGCCAATGATGGTCGTATGCGTGTTGGCGCCGTGCAGGTGAGCGCCACAATCAGGACTGCATACGACCGAGGCACACAGAGCCAACACTCGGCATCATGGTGTGGGGAGCAATCTCCTACACTGGCCGTACACCTCTGGTGATCGTCGAGGGGACACTGAATAGTGCACGGTACATCCAAACCGTCATCGAACCCATCGTTCTACCATTGCTAGACCGGCAAGGGAACTTGCTGTTCCAACAGGACAATGCACGTCCGCATGTATCCCGTGCCACCCAACGTGCTCTAGAAGGTGTAAGTCAACTACCCTGGCCAGCAAGATCTCTGGATCTGTCCACCATTGAGCATGTTTGGGACTGGATGAAGCGTCGTCTCACGCGGTCTGCACGTTCAGCACGAACGCTGGTCCAACTGAGGCGCCAGGTGGAAATGGCATGGCAAGCCGTTCCACAGGACTACATCCAGCATCTCTACGTTCGTTTCCATGGGAAAATAGCAGCCTGCATTGCTGCGGAAGGTGGATATACAGTGTACTAGTGCCGACATTGTGCATGCTCTGTTGCCTGTGTCTATGTGCCTGTGGTTCTGTCAGTGTGATCATGTGATGTATCTGACCCCAGGAATGTGTCAATAAAGTTTCCCCTTGCTGGGACAATGAATTCACGGTGTTCTTATTTCAATTTCCAGGAGTGTATTTATTTATTTATTTATTTTTTTGCTCAGCAGTGAAAGAAACAATTGAAATTCGGTTGGCGACGAACTCAATTAATTGAGATATCGGCTTCAGCTTGGACAAATCACGGAATCCGGCAATTTATGTAATTAAATCACAAAGACGTCGCGACGGAGCAGCTCTCCGTGACACATCTATATCACCGTGTGGAACCACTGTGCAGCCGTAGATTTAATTTCCATGCATTTGTTACACCTCCTTGTCGCCTATCAACGTCTCTGGCGCCTTTTGTATCTTTGGCCGCATACGCAGTGGTTCTGTCCTGGGGTTTAAAAAAACGGAGCAAGTGCTTGAACGTCAGTCACCTCGGCTCACGCTGAATATGGCTCGACGGTATTCAGCTGAAATATTAAAAGAAGAAGCTGAATTTATGCGGCTGCACGCCCGAATCTTATGGAACATCGAGTGTTGTTTCTGAAACACAACAAGTTTCAATTTTTATAGTTTTTTAAATATTTTAATAAATCACCCAGGGAAAATTTAAGAAGAAAATATTTGCTTGAACAATAATAAGACCGCGTTAAAGTATTATTGTTTCAGAGTTGTTCATACCTTTGCTGGAAAGGAACCGGTTAAAAATCAGTGTTGTGGGTGTACGTCGTTTTGATATTTTTAATCTTTTCACAAATTGATTGAATCAAAGCAACGTTACTATTTCTCTGTTTCGGTTTGTTTTCCAAGAAAATAGGACGTTAAATCAAGAGTTGGGTGACAGACCTAGGAACATATTTTGGGACAGGTTTCTCACGTTGTGGTTTTTTTTGGAACCCAAGAATTGGAGGAGGGAGAGGATGCTTGATGTTGACAAGCGTAGAATGACTGACTTTTTAAGAAGGCTAGAGTTGGTGTAATGTCGAGAGCTTTCCGCCACATGAAGACGAAATCCATAAAATTCCGTGATAGAAGGAATTTCTCTCAGTTGAAGTAGCCCTATGTAACGGTTGACAGGATTCAGAGCAGAAATTTAGTGAAGTAGAAAAAATTTAAATTTAGGTTAATTTTTATTTGCTTTCTTTTTAGTAACTGAAAGAAATATTTCTTGCATAACAACTGTGAGTTCCATTCTATTACAACACATTTCAATTTTTAGGCGTCGCGGACGCTCTAGCTAGGACCCACGCACCACCAAGGATTAGCGGACCTCACTGTGAGAAACACTCCGCTAGGTCGGTTTTATGCGTTGCAAACAGTTTCTGTTTTATCACATTACCGTTAAATCTTTCTACTGATTATCTCAATATCTACCGTTTCGACGTTCGTGGTGTGACTGAAAGGAGGGACTCTGTTAACGATCTTCCGTAGTGAAACAGTATCCGATCTTCCGTAGTGAAACAGTATCGGAAGAGCGAATTCAGTATTTTGACCATCACTCTGCCATCTCTCGTTTCGATGTCACTGTGACAAGACTTACGGAATTCGAGAGATGGTTCCAGAATACCACCGGCAAATTTACGTATTGACTGCTCAAGACTAGAGTGAATGAGAATCATTGTGCTGCAACTAACCTTACAAATTGATTGTAAGAGAATGACCGAAGGAAAAAAAAAATCTAGAATATGGTGTGCAACGCTCGACTCGTCGGACATCGATCTTGTTTGTCAGTTTTATAAGTGTGTGACTTCCTGTTAACACGGCATTGTCGAATTGGTTTCCAGTAAAGGCCGGCAATAGAAAGACGCTAAGATATGGCGTGCAGACATGTGTCGGAACTATCCTGTGTGCTCTCACTTACGTGAACTCGAATTGGAGATCTAGTGCGAAGACGTAGTCAGTCACATGGCAGAGACTAAATGTATTCCTCAGAACAGTATCAAGAGATAGCATTGTGGTGAAAGTATGGCCTTTTATTTGGAACACACTAACCTTACGTCCTTCAAACAGGAAACAATCTTGCAACACACGATGGTCAGCTGATGAACTCTTGCTTCGTAAGCTAAACTCTGTTGCCCACATTTCGTTGCACTAGCTTTGCTTCCCAGTTACGTAGGAAAGATCTCTGTTTGCTTTAGTTCTGAGCCTAGCATCGAGTAAAATGGGACAGCTGCAAATTTTGCGAGAATGACTGCACTAATAAAGTCGAACTTGAGGAACTTGCTTAATTACATTAACATAACACTGAAATTGACATTTTCATAGTGTACGTATTTAAAGTGCAGCAACTCACGGAAGTCCAGTGTGGGCTGTAATTATTGTCTGACCGCGAAACGTGGTAGGAATGCTAATGAGTTAATGCAGAACCAATTTACGCGGAAAAAAAAATTAGTACCAATTTTGCCTACCGGATGAAAAACTGGCGCTGTACACTAAGTGGTTCTTAATCTATTACATATGGATACATTTGTATACGTTTTTCTTCCATTCACAGCCCTGATTTGCACCTGGTGGTCAAAATTGGAACTAATTTTGTATCCATTGTCAAGCGGCTCCGCAGTAACGAATTATATAATATCTGTAAAATTTCGCTGCCATAATGGCGAGGCAGATATTTCGGAAGCAGATTTTAAATTATAAGACATTTCCAGGGGCGATGTGGACTCTGGCCGCAATTTATTGGTTATGATCCGTAGAGTAAACATTAAACAACTGCAAAAAGGTAGGAATTTAAGGAGATGGGATCTGGATAAAGTGAAAGAAACAGAGATGGTAGAGAGTTCCAGAGGGAGCATTAGGGAATGATTGACAAGAAAAGTAGAAGAAGAATGGGTAGCTTTGAGAAATGAAATAGTGAAGACAGCTGAGGATAAAGTAGGTAAAAAGACGAGGGCTAGTAAAATCCCTTGGGTAACACAAGAGATACTGAATGTAGTTGATGAAAGAAGAAAATATAAAAATGTTGCAAAGCAGGCAAAACGGAATACAAACGTCTAAACGTGAGATTGACAGGAAGTGCAAAATGGCTAACCAGGAATGGTTAGACAAGAAGTGTAAAGATTTAGAAGCATATATCAGTAGGGGGAAGATAGATGCTGCATTCAGGAAAAATAAAAAGACCTGTGGAAAAAAAGAGAAGCAACTGTATGAATATCAACAGGTAAAGTGGGAAACGACTCCTGAGCGAATAATGGATAGCAGAAAGGTTGAAGGAATATGTAGAGGGTCCATCAAGGGATATGTACTTAAGGTCAATATTACGGAAGAGGACGTAAATGAAAATGAGATGGGGGATACGATACTCGTGAAGAATTCGAAACAAGGCCCCAGGATTAGACAACATTCCATTAGAACTACTGATAGTCTTGGGAGAGCCAGCCATACCAAAACTCTTCCATCTGGTGAGCAAAATGTATGAGACAGGTGAAGTACCTGCAGACGTCAAGAAGAATATAATAATTACAATTCCAGAGAAAGCAGGCGCTCACAGGTGTGGAAATTACTGTACTATGAGTTTAATAAGTCACGGTTGCAAAATACCAACACGAATTCTCTACAGAAGAATGGAAAAATTGGTAGAAGCCGACCTCGGGGAAGATTAATTTGGATTCTGGAGAAATGTAGGAACACGCGAGATAGTTCTCAACCTAATTCTCATAGAAGATAGGTTAAGGAAAGACAAACATGCGTTTATAGCATTTATAGACTTAGAGAAGCTTTTGACGATGTTGACCGGAATACTCTTTCAAATTCTAAAAGTAGCAGGGGTAAAATACTGGGGGTGAAAGACTATTTTCAATTTGTACAGAAACCTAATGGCAGAAGAATGGAAAACCTGATGAATCAGACCTCGTGGAGGATCACTTTAGCCTTTGGATACATGTAGAAACACACGTGGCAAAACCGACCCTACTACGTATCTGAGAAGATACGTTACGGAAAGGTAAGACGTACATTTATAGCATTTGCAGACATAGAGAAAGCCTTTTGACAATGTTGACTAGAATACTATCATTGAAATTCTGAAAGTAGCAAAGAGTCGTGGAGGCAGTGGTTGAGAAGGGAGTGAGACAGATTATACCCTATCCCCGATGTTATTCAATATGTACATTGAACAAGCAGTAAAGGAGACCGAAGGAAAATATGGAGTTCGGTTTAAGGTTCAAGGAGAAGAAATAAAAATTTTCAGGTTTCCCACTGACATTGTAATTCTTTCAGAAACAGCAAAGAACTTGGATTTCGGTGGAACGGAGTGAACAGAGTTTTGAAAGGAAGATATAGGATCAACAAAAGCAAAAGGTGGCTAATGAAGTGTAGTTGAATTAAATCAGGTGATGCTACAGGAATTAGATTAGGAAACGAGATACTTAAAGTAATAATGAGTTTGCTATTTGGGCAGAATAATAACTGAAATGGCAAGCGAAGAATTTCTGAAGAAGAGAAATTTGTTAACATCGACTATAGGACGTGTTTTGTGAAGGTATTTGTCTGGAGTGTAGCCATGTATGGAAGTGAAACATGGACGATAAACAGCTTAGATAAAGAGAGAATAGAAGCTTTTGAAATGTGTTGCTACAGAAGAATGCTGAATATTAAATGAGTCGATCACGTAAATAATGAGGAAGTACTGAACAGAATTGGGGAGACAAGAAATTTATGGCAGAACTTGACCAAAAGAAGGGATCGGTTGATAAGATACTTTCTGAGACATGAAGAGATCTCCAGTTTGGTTTTGGAGGGAAGGGTGCGAGGAAGGGGGAGGGGTGGGGGAAAAACTCCTAGAGGGAGACTAAGGTACGAATACATTAAAGACTCAGAATGGTGTAGGTAGCAATATTTATTCGAAGATGAAGAGACTCGCACAGGATAGAGTAGCATGGAGAGCTGCATCAAAGCAGTCTTCGGACTGAAGACCACAACAACCACAACGACAACAACGTCAGAGTTACTATTACGGTACACCGACACAGGCAAAAAAAGTTCATTTAATAATGTTGTTGAGCGCTAATATGCTCCAGTGTACTAGGTTAGCATTTCTCGCCAATGTAAGTTCGCGAGAGATGACGTTGGTAGAGACTGTTGGCTGTCTCCAGATTTCCTATTCTCCTTTCCCCATGTTCGATAATGGTCCGTAACAACACATCACCTCCAGCGATAGAGGTACGAACTTTGCATTTCATGAAAGCTTCGAGGAAGAGAACAGCGAACCTTGCGCAATAGCAACATTAATAAAAAAGGTGCGGAATTCCCACAAGGCCCTCATCGCTCAGTGGCAAATTTGGGAATGATTCCGCCTTTGACAAGTGTCAACTTTGGTAATGAGATTCCAGATTCAGTGGTGAGCTCATGTGCTGGATTATTTTCATTATTAACTCGTGTATGATATGTGGAGAAATGCACAGTTGATAGGTGCTGTGAGTGTGAACGGGTTTAGATTAACGCGTTATCTGTGATTGGCCCATGTACGCCCTTCTCCCGTCGCCACGGCCACCGCGCTATCGTCACACTTGTCAAGTGCCGATACAGATGCTGCCACCTGTGTCCCGAGGATACAGCGCCACTGGCAGTGCAACAACAAGGGGGAAACTCCCGGTCGCCTCGCAACTTTAAATCAATTTGGAGTGATTTAGCGTGGCGTGCAGGTTGCTGGAGCCAGAGGGCAGGGAGGCGAGGTAATTGAGCCGTTGTTTTTGTGCGTGTACACACGGGCCCTCCCTTCCAGGGAAGCGTCGTCGCTGCCGTCCGTTACCTGTTGCGTGCCCTCAAAGGTGCCGCCGCCGGTAGCCGCGTGTGCTGCGACCCTCCCTGGCCGCCGGCGCTCGCTGTAATTGATGGCGCTATTTGCATGTTAATATCGCGCTAATTGGTAGCGCGACCTAAATCAGCCGCGTCACTCTTCTGGCCAACTTCGCTCGCCTCTTTCTTTTTGTCGCCGCTCCGCTCTGCTCCACTAAATTAACATTTTTTGTTTGTTACCCACGTCGCCTTTCGTTGTTGTCGTCGTCCTGGGGAGTACACCTTATCTTGAAAAATTTTCACACATACTGCCTGACGCCTTTCATGCCATTACGTAAGTGGAGATTTACACGGGGAACACATCACTTTGCAGACTAACCACTTTCCCACTTTTTAAGTGACTGACTCTCCTCGTGGCTTGTGTTCTTCAACATAAATATCGTGGTATCATTTTGTATGTATGTCCTTTCGGTTTCTGTAACGTTATACAGTCAACAGTCTTTCTACGAACGCTGTACGCCTCGTCACGTAGTATTAAGCTGCAAGATGGTGCACAGACTCATATAACTGTGCTCTAATGTTGTTGACTAAGGTCCGTTAATATGCATTTTCATTTCTGTACGGAGTTATAGTTACAGAGTATTCCGTAAACTGCGTAAGTAGGAAATTCATAGCAGCACTACAGGGACACTGTGGTACATATCGAGCAAGTCATACACTTTAGTGCTAAACACCCGGATAATATATGTAAAGTCAGTTGACAGGCCTTATCCTGAGGAGTCGTCAGTTCGGTAATACTGGGAAGTGGGGGGGGGGGGGGGGGGGTAAACTTGTAGACGAATACAGAGAGTTGGCCTCAACAAAAATGGTTCAAATTGCTCTGAACACTATGGGACTTAACATCTATGGTCATCAGTCCCCTAGAACTTAGAACTACTTAAACCTAACTAACCTAAGGACAATACACAACACCCAGCCATCACGAAGCGGAGAAAATCCCTGACCCCGCCGGGAATCGAACCCGGGAAGTCGGGCGCGGGAAGCGAGAACGCTACTGCACGACCACGAGATGCGGGCTTGGCCTCAACAAGCAAATTCAAAATAATATAGTTTGTTGTAGTTGCGCAGAGATTAATAGGCTCACACAGGATAGACCAAGGTCTTCGAATGAAGACCACAACTACGTTGGTGTGCAAAACTTAAGGATGGAAGTAACTTTTGCGTGATGTATCACTGACAAGTAACATATCTCGATGAAATGTCAGGAGCTACTGAAAGAAATACGGAATGAGACGAGTAGAAATGACACTAATTGCACTGAAGTCACTGCGATTTATGATGGTTCCTTGGACGTTACAATAGATGGCGGTACATAGTTTTTACTGGCTTGTGTGACCACGCTCGTATGGCGAGAGGTGGGAACACGTAATGCACGCACGAACATTATCGATGATGATCGTTTTGGTGGCCCAGGTGTTATCTCCTGGAGAAGCATAAAGTTGCACGTGTGTACCGACGTCCAGATCTTTGAACACGATACGCCCAGCGGTCAACGTAAGTGTGACACTGTACTCCTTCGCCATGTGCGTCTTTTCAGGAGTGGCAGATAAGCAGCCCTGTTTTAATTTTTATTGATGAGAATGCGCATCGTACAGTGTAATTGGAGGAGTTCTTGGAACGAGAGGATATCCTGTGAATGAGCTGGCCTGCACGTTCCCCCTTGTTAAATACCATCGAGCACGTCGTTGGGCAGAGGCACTACAGCACGTCCACATGCACCAATGATCATGCACCAGCTGTCAACCGCGATGGTGGAGGAATGGAAGGCCTTATCACAAGAACTCATTACCAACCATGTGGCCAGCATGGGAGCACATTGCAGAGCATGCATTGCCGTCCGTGGAGATTACACACCTTATCAAGATCTATGTCCCACCCTTTGTAGAGTCGAGGGCGCATTGTAAATCACGATGCCTTCAATGTAATTATTATCTTTGAATAAAAGCATCATATTTGTTCGTCTAATTGCCTATTTTTTTCCTGTTACCTTCGGTACTATCCTGTAGAGTTCTTTGTCTTTATGGTCCCAAGTTTCGTCGACCTATGTTACTTGGTAGTGACGCATCAGGCGAAAGTTAGTTTGGTCCTTAAGTTTTAAGCACTGGTTTATAATTTTTTTTCGTCAAATATAGAACCATGAATCCCTTCCAGATTTTTACAACTGGCGATCCAACTTGTTTCGTGTTTAGTTCACTAGGGTTCGTCAGGAAAAAGGAGGTGTGGCCCATCCTCCGACTCTCTCATTCGTTATTAAGGAATGGAGGGAAGAAAATGTATTCACTGCTGATGTATCAGCATGTCTGATTATGATGCGGCCGATTTAGTTATTTGGAGAAAAGAGTAGTGACTGGTTTACGTTTACACTCAGGAGAGTGGGGAACTTACTACATGCCTCCCTTTCTGCAAGGGCGTTATTTTGTCACCATAGGCAGTGGGGAGGATATTGCAGCGTTGGGTTTGATACCCTGTGACCTCTAATACTACGTAGTTGAGTACTTCCTGTGGACGTTTTTTAGTAAAATTACGCAGAAATGCCGACGGGACTCATACTTCAGGACTGTTAGCCAAGGTGGAAAATTCTAGCAGGTCGTTCACTGATGCCAGTAACAGCCAGTTGTGAAAATAATAATCACGAGACTAACGTGACCGTTGATTGAAGTAATGCAGTAGCCTGCGAGAATTCATGTTCTGAAGTAGGTTTAACTGTTGGAACCTCACAGCTCAAATATAGAGGGGGGGGGAGGGGAGGAGCGACGACGACGACCTTGGAGCATGTTGTGCACAGTGTCTTGCAGATCTGGTAGCAACTGTCGAATGTGCACTTTGTATAGTCGACCCCTGGTGATGCATAGTAGCACTACAAGCACACTGTGTAATTTTGAAACATAAATAATTCTTTTCTTTTTTCGTGTACTGTAACCGATGTTTCTTTTCCCATTCATTCTTTGCGTGGACGATTGGAGCTGATTGTAGTTTTGATATTAATAGTATAGTTTCTGAATTTTGTGTGTGGCTTCCGCGAGGTACTCCGCATAGTTTGTCTTGGGGCTATCACTGAGTGAGTGGCGGATTGGTAAAAATGTGGACTCGTATTCCGGAGGACTGCGGTTCAAATCGCCTTCCAGCTATCCTGAATATTATTTTCATTGGTTTCCCGAAATCACTTAATGCAAATACCAAATTGGTTGCTTTCTTTCCAGGGGCTGTCTACTCAGCTATTTGGTATAACAATAACATTCCTTGCGGCCGATCTGTATTCTGTCTAGTAATGGAGCGATGGACTGGAACAGTATTGGAGGTAGCACAGTGTCAGGTAGGCGAAAGTTCCTCGACATTCGGAAGAAACGAGGGGACACTTAAGAGGTAACGTGAAGCCGAGGGGTGACCATTAGAGACGGAGTACTCGTCGTGTAAGGGAAGGAAATTGACCGTGCTCGTACAGAGGTACCACTCCGCTGCTAGGTCGCTTTATATTCCTCTTCAAACGACAGACAGTCAACTCGGATTTTATTATTGATGCAGCAGCCACGAAAACCTCCAGATTTCAATGATTTTGTGTAGTGCGTATACAGAGCCAGACTGGTGGTTACGGCAACTGATTACTTGCATCTACAGTTGAAGTCACACAACTTTCAGCTTTCCCAGGTGGGAGGAGGGAGGGGGTGAAATTTCAATACAAATACTGTGGCGACGGTTTGATATTCTTGAGTTATATTTGCATGTTAAAGATACGTGGGATGTGGCAGGAGGTGCGTTGCATACTATTATTATTTGTCAAATTATCGTTTGTGCCGTGTTGCAGACCTCAAAGAGACAAAGGCTCTGTGCGGCATCTGCACGAAGTGGTGTCATTACAACAGTTTGCTCAGAACCAGCAACTTTGGAAAGGTAACCATTAGAAATTTAGACTGCAATATTCCAAGCAACTGGTAACTACAAAAGTATTTCAGCTGTCTCCTGTCCACTTAAATAGGTCAGGTGTAATATTTAAAGCGTAGCAGTGATCTGTAAAGTGGTTTACTTCGAGGTAATTTTCCGTATTTTTTGGGAGGATTGCACGGTGACAAAAGAGAGAAAGTGGTTTTGTAAATCATGTACGTAGAGTGGATAACTTTTCAGTTCTTTCGTCAGCGAATGTTATTACTAAGGCTCGTAAAAAGCTGTAGCCTTCAACATAAAAGTGCCTTCTAATTTGCCCTCGTTTATCAGCGTGGCAGATTTTATTTTTTTCTCCCAAGAGCTGAAATTTCAGTACAGAGAACCACTCTTGTAGAAAACGAGACAGCTGTCTGTGGCCCGGTTTTCTGTTACCGCTCTCGACACTCCCACTTTTCATTAGCTGGTCGGTCCTCGCGCCAAGTTGCGTGTTATGTGTGTCGTTAAGCGGCGGCCGTCTGCGGACTGCAGCTAATACGCGGCTTGGCTTCGCGTGCTGCGTGGCCAGTGTTTAATTTCGGCGCGCGGTCACGCCAGCTCGCTCGCTGCGCCGGCGCACGGTAGCTCAAACAAAGCCGGTGCAGCTAGTTAGACTCTCGGCGGGGCCCCGCATCCATTATTCCCTCGGCCTGATGCACTGCCGGCAAATGGGAGCGGCGAGACGGCACGTTTTACGGCGCGTTTACCAGACGGCCTCCCGCCGGAAGCCTTCTGGAAGCGGCCGACGGGGCGTCTCCCACTCGGCATAGCTGCTGCAGGAAACATTCTATGCCGAATCGTCGCTTCAGATGTGCTTTCGAAGACATTTAGCTAACAGTGATCAAATAAATTTAATAATTGCTTGTACCTGATGTTATCAACATGCACCGCTGACCATTAAAATCGCAACATACCGGGTATCAGTTGTTTTTATTGTACGTATACTGTATAGAATGAAGAATATATGATTCAATTTGTACATAAGTTGAGTGTATATAGGCAGAGAAATTTAGTACATTCAGCTGTCATCATTGGTAGCACCAACGGTGTAACATCACACTTACTTGCCCTTGCAGATAGATGATGAATTAACAGGAGCAAGACATCCGTTGCATTTGTACACACAGAGAGTGTGAAACATGTAAGAAAACCTCAACAAAACTTCTAGGTCAGGAGTACCACTTTAACAGGTCCATTTTCTACAAGAACTTGATATCGATCCAAGAATGATGTCGCAGTATGAATGATGTCGCAGATACTGCATATTGGAACAATAGAAGGCGATATGGTACAAGATCAAACTAGCAACACAATCATGACAGTGGAACTAATCGCAATCCCGTAAGCTTTTCCTTTTATTTAGTTTACTACCGAAAGAAACAACATTATTCTATCAAATTCTGTTTGTGTACGACTTCGTTCACTTCAGTGAGGAGAGATTGGCTACAGAGTGGTGCGGCGACCCCAGAAAGCTGGACTGGAGCAGAAATGACTAGCGAACAAGTTAAAACAATAAAAGGATTTACTTGTATTTCTCCAATCACACGAAGACACGTTACAAATAGTGCACTAAGAAACAGAGGCGAGCTTATACAGTAGCAATAACAGTGAGGTTGGAGCCGCGACTAGGTAGTGGCTGCGTGGCGTCCCGTCCCGAGGTGGCTCCAAGCGCGAGTGGGCTGCCACTAGGCCGGCCATCCTGCATTGTGGCGGCAGGGGGCGCTCGTGGTATCCAGCCGCTGGAGGCGTGGCTCAGCGGGCGTGCTCCATTAGATCCGCCGGATCCTGCACGACCGCCATCGGCGTCTCACGGAAACTTAAAAAAAAAAAAACTTACAATTTCGTTGCTATGACGCCCTTGACGTGGTATGATACGTGTCACCACAGATTCCAAATCATCCCTTTCCTTGCTAAAGAACAACGGCAGAAAAAATGAATAAACCCATTGCACAGAGAACAGTAGACGTATTGAGAGAAACCCAAAATAGTTAGATCAAGTAAAAATGTGTTCGAACGGAGATCACTGGAGAGAAGGAGGGGGGGGGGGGGGGGAAGAATTTATACTAGTCTGGCCAAACGAGGTATATACAGGGTGAAAAGTATTTAAACCGACAAACTCTGGGAGGTTGTAGGAGACATCAAAACAAATATTTTTCCCTAATTTCATTTTTTCTATGAGGATTATTTATACCGGTGGAGGCCGTATTACGCTCTTCAGTTGCAGGCAACTGCTCTCCACCAGTGTAGTAGTGCATTGTCTCTGTTTACTAATGGAGCGATACACCTGGAGTGAGTACACTGATATGGTTGATGCGTACTACGTAACGCACCACAACGGACGAGCTGCAATTTGAGGAAGCTGTCTTGCAGCTTGTGGAGCGGGCTACTTCAGTCAGCACTCGTGCAGTTGCACGTAATATGGGGATGAATCAGATGAATGTAAGAGCAGTGCTTCGAGAGCAGTTGTTACGTCCATTTCACCTAGAGCGTGTCCACAACGTGGAACCAGTTGATTATACATCCAGAGCACAGTTTTCGCAGTGGCACCTGGAACAGTGTGAAATGCATCCTACATTTACATCCTCTGTGTTGTTTGCTGATGAAGCAACGTTCGGGCGTGATGGAGTCTTCAACATCCACAATTCGCATGTTTGGAATGAGGATAACCCACATGCCACAGTTACTAGCGCTCATCAAATGTGGTTCTTCGTCGGTGTTGTTGTGGACTGTTTAATTGGGCCGTATCTGCTACCTAGGCCATTAAATAGCAGACACTATTACAATTTTCTCGCCAGAGCACTGCCAGAATTGCTGGAAGACGTCCCGCTCCCTAGAAGACAACGTATGTGGTTCCAGCATGACGGGGCGTTGGCACATTTTAGTCGTCGTGTGCGTCGATTCCTGGACCGACCGTTCCCAGAAACGTGGATTGGCAGAGGTGGTCCTGTACTATGGCCTGCTCGATCTCCAGATATGTCTCCTCTGGACTTTTTTGTGTGGGGAGAGGTGCGCAACCTTGTTTACGCAACCCCTGTTGCACCAAAAGATAATCTGGTTGCCCGGACAGTAGCAGCAGCAGGAACAGTTGAGGATACTCCTGCGGTTTTTTCCCGTGTGAGACAGAACACGATCCGACGGTGTAACCTTTGTTTATGTGTCGATGATGGTATTTTTGAAAATCTACTGTAATTGAAATTGGGTTGTGTTAACGTGTTGTCTTTTGGTCATAAAAAAATGGAAAAGTGTTTGTTGGTTTAATTAATTTGTCGCCAGATGATCTTTCTCTACCGGTTTAAATAATCCTTATAGGAAAAAATGACATTAGGGAGAAATATTTGTTTTGATGTCCCCTACAACATCCCAGAGTTTGTCGGTTTAAATACATTTCACCCTGTACAAGGGGCGTTCAAAAAGAAACGAGCCGGAGGCATAGTTACAGAAACCAGCACCTGTATGTTAGAAGTATTGACCCTCGCTGTTGAGACACTTGTCCGACTGTGACACAAGGCGGTGAATGGCTGTCTCATAAAATTCCCAGGGCTGCGATGTTAATAAGTTCCACATGTACAGCTGGACGTCGTTGACCGAGGTGAATCGTTTTCCCCTATGCTGACGTTCTTCTTTGACCAATATGACCCACTTCTGATTCACTTCCTGCTGCATGGGACAGCAGTGAATGAGCAGCGTTACTCGCAAACCTTGACCACCCTTCGCCAAGCGATCAAATCGAAACGCCCAGACAGTCTCACTCGTGGGGTCATTCTGCCCATGACAATGCAGTGCCTCATACGGCCAACACAGACGCGGCACTCCTGCAGAAATTCAAATGGGAGGTTCTCGGCCACCCTCCATACAGTCCGGACCTCTCTACTTGTGATTACGCCATTTTTGGTCCCCTTAAAAAGGCTCTGAGAGACAAGCAATTCACCTCGGACGCCGACGTCCGGCTGTACGTACATACGGACCTGGTTAACATCGTAGCCCTGGGATTTTTATGACACATCCATTCACCGCGTGTGTCACATTGGGACAAGTATCTCAACTGCCAGGGTCAATACTTCTAATATGCAGGTACTGGTTTCTGTAATTATGCCTCCGACTCGTTACTTTTTGAACGCCCCTTATATGATAGCGAAAGAAACAATATTGACTTAACAAGTTATGAATGTAATAAAGAATGGACAGAATCCTCGAAATCTAGAGGCCGACATTGTGTCAGTGTATCACAAGTAATACCACTGAAACCTTGGTACAAGAAGAACTGTTATAGTAGGAAGTTTGTATTCACTATATCACTATAGCATGACTGAGCATCGGTCATGCATGTTTCAGACAGTATCTCCACCACATTCATGCTATTAAGCCACTGTGTTGTGAATGTGGAATCACGAAGGCTGCGAACCACCTTAGTCTTTGGATTCGACAGTGGGGAAACAGCCATCCACAACATTGATGCAGATTCTGCTGGAGTTAAAATGTCCTTTTCCAACATCTGTGCTGGCTCCCCTGGCGACAAGAGACTAAAGGATATACAAGGAACTCTTTTCCTTCATGTATTCAGAAATATTATGGATTGAGAGGAATCACTGTTAGAAAGAGATAGAAGAAATTGACAAATTTGAATTCGCCGGTTCGTTTACACGAGTTAATAAAGTAACTACAACTGACTCATCTGGGTTCTATGCAGCATACACAGAGTGTACCAGAACTACACTGACAGAAAATTAGAGACTGTTCAGAAATGTGTTTTGCAGACTGTTTTACAAGGGATTTGTTGTCTCTGGGGATTCGTTATAGAATATTAATGTAATAAGGATTTATTCCGTTTGTTATCACAGTGTCGTGCTGCGTTTTTGCGAAATACCTTTACAACAGTGAAAAAGCCCATAATACGCAATTACCAAAACGCCCGACAGAAAACAGGGAGTAATGCAACAATTGTCAGACATACTGAAGTACTGCGATGGTTCCGTCATCGCTGAGGGAACAACACAGCATAGTCGTTGTCCCGTTCTTCCATCGAATTCAATGAATCCACAACACAAGGTGGATATCGGTCAACTCTTCATCAGTAGAGCTATCCTTGTTCAGCTATCACTGTTACTGTACGACTGGTACCGCACGAAAACTCACGCGTCAGTATCGAGTAAGACTGAATGCAAACTTTCGGTAGGGACGCGAAACTTAAATACGTTGCACATTTGTGTTTTCCCAGGATATAAAGCCGCGAGCCCATTAACTGTTCAGTCTACACTTGCTGTCTGGTAAAATGTGTTCGAAGAGTGTTTTTACTTTAATTAAAGTGCTTGTACAGTATTGATGGGTCACGTGGGAGAACAGAAAAGGAAAGCCTTGAGTTTGCCGATATCTACTGGTATACATATAATGGACGATGAAAAATAGGATTATTTGCACGATCCTCGTCGGCACTGAAACCCGCTTCCTGCTTGTAGCACACTTTACTGCCATTTTACAAACAACCTTTACCTGACTTGCAGCAATTGTTTCGTTACAACGCAGCGTACAAAGCATTAGACTCGTATACAACATTTGGCTTCTCAGGCCTGAAACAAAGTACGCATTGCGTTCTGTCGGAAAACACACTCGCTGTTTGGCACTGCTGAGGAGGTGACGCACTCTGCCGGGCACATTACATACTATGCTCATAGAAAACCCAGCTTTAAAGTGGTCGCTACCGTTGCCAACATCAAATGCCATGACTCAATAGAGCAAGTTTGTTCCCAAACCACACACACACACACACACACACACACACACACACACAGCTCATACCATAGATATTTTCACTGTTCTGCATTTGAATGTAATACAAGCTAATTTGAGAAGAAACCAGTAACGAGCTGTCGGTCCTTTATTAAAAAAAAAAAATACTGAAAAGGTATCCCTGGACAACTTACGAAAGTTTGACAGGGGAGTCCTGGCTCTCCTGTGTATTGGTAGTACTTCTGTCAGTAATATAAAACAGTTATCTAATTATATTCTGTGTACCCTACTTTACGGTTTTATCTGTATTTTGCTCTCTTTTGATTAACTGACCAAACCCTTTATAACGTAATGTATAATTCTGGATTTTCGTTCTAACTAGTTATATCACTCCATGTACTTAAGTAAAAATTCTGTATCCGCCCTACCGAAACCAGCTGAAAGGCATGCTAAGAAATAGTAGGAACTAATTAGTAAAAAGTAGAAAATCGTCAGGTTAGCCGAGAGCGCTAATGCGCTGCTTCCTGGACTCGGGTAGGCGCGCCGGCCCCGGCTCGAATCCGCCCGATGGATTACCGACGTCGGCCGGTGTGTCCGCCAGCCTGGATGTGGTTTTTAGGCGGTTTTCCTCATCCCGCTAGGTGAATACCGAGCTGGTCCCCACGTTCCGTCTCAGTTACACGACCCGCAGACATCTGAACACGTTCGCACTATTCCATGGCTTAAACTAGACGCAGACAGCTGGGGTACACTAATTCTGTCCCAGGGGGCACAGGGTGGCGGCAGGAAAGGCATCCGGCCACCCCTCCTAACTAACCTTGCCAAATCCGTCCCTAACCGTGCCGACCCAGCGAAAACTGCGGGACAAGACACCAGCAAAAGAAAGACGAATTAGTAAAAAGTAGAAGTTGTATGTAGGCGGTTGTATTTGTAGAGACTTGTTTCTTCTGTAGTTGCCAGGCAGATTGTCTCTCATATTTCTGGAGTTATTTTCAACTTCTTTCTCAAAACGTTTAGCTGGTGCCAGCCCAAAGAAATCCTGTTCATCAGGTCTTTCGTACGACCCCCATCGCCGACGGAATGCGTCTGTTTGTCTACCGTGTCAAACAGAAATTTTACTTGTCATTTCGGTAGAGCGCTACGAGATTATTCTAGTGTGGTATGTATAAGAATAATCAGTACTCCAGCAGGGACTGAGCAGCGCGTGTCTGCATGGCGGTAGCAGTAAGCGCGGGCCAGGGAGCGCTTGTTATTCCTCGTGTTTTACCGTCTCTGTTAAGACAAATACCTCACCAGACTAATTTAGGACCACCCTGTCGAATGGCTACATAAAATTTCACTTTAAAAATCATTTTGTTTGTAATGGGAAACAAACATCAACACTGGACGTCGCATCCAAGACGTGACGAGCGCCATTGCAAATATTTGCTGAACACCAGAGAAAATGCCCTTGACGACTGTTAGGATCGACACCCTGAAGAAACTGCCCACTGTCGAGACTCCACCCGTACCGTATTCTAATCAGGTCATCGTTATTTAGTTTTTCTCCACCAAACATTTGTATCGTTACAGTGAGTCGTGTTCATTCGGACAGGAACAATACAGTAATAATAATAATAATAATAATAATAATAATAATAATAATAATATCGATAATCATTGTGGTACATCAGTGGCGAAATATAATTCAGGTATAATAAGGAATCGTGATGAAATGACCATTTATGTATCGATACATCCATGCGCATAATGCAAATATAGTGTACATTATTCAAAGCAGGTATAGCTTGATATGACTTATTTGCGATATGTGCAAGAATATATCGATAAGCAAACAATAATTTCATATTTCTTCGCAAATCCTAATCGTACTTGTATTATACCTCGCCACGAATGTACCACTTTGATTATCATCATTATTGTTCGTACCGAATAAACGTAATTCTGTCTGGCGACGCAAGTGTTGGAGAAAGATTAAACAAAGAGGAAAAAAGAGTGACGACAGTCGAACCAATACGGTCAGCCTCCCTGTTCGATAACGTTGAAGTCATTCCTCAAAGGCTGGCGTTCTTGTACGGCACTGACCAGGCTCGCAAAACTTAGATATCTCGAGAACATTTCCGAGTGCATCGTACTATAGCAGTATTCGGTGCATCTAACGAGGAACCCCTTGAATGCGACGTCGCACAAGCCCATTGATGTTTACGGCAGTCGACGCCCCACATATTGTCTACCATGCAACCACAATATTGGCTGCTGATTGCAACAGGGGTTGAGAGTGAAGGGATCCAGTGGTGAGCACAGCACGAGGCTACGGAGCATAAATGAAACGCTTAGTCGACGAGTAACTCAAAACAGTGCTGCAGTGATAATGGCGTCGATATAAAGCAGAGCAATGACTACAATAAACAAAGCAAACAGTGCATTATATCTACAACAACAGTTGCAGAAGTTTACATTTCATCAGAAAGGAACCTAAGGAATTTCGCGGATTGAGAAAGAAGTGGCAAATTAAACATTACCGTTTCTGCAGGATGAGTCAGTGAAATATATTGTATGTGCTCGAATCCGCAAACCATGTACGTGAGGGGTACAACGATGAAGGTACGTGCTTAACAGGTGCGAGTGATACTGGAACAGCTATCGAGCCTTGTAGTTCATCATCCTTGTCGGGCAGGGAACCACAAATCCTGTCTCTATTGAAACGGATTAAAGGACAATTGTTGTCCAAGCTAACCGGCCTTTGTGACCGATCGGTTCTAGGCGCTACAGTCCGGAACCGCGCGACCACTACGGTCGCAGTTTCGAATCCTGCCTCGGGCATGGATGTGTGTGATGTCCTTAGGGTTAAGTAGCTCTACGTTCTAGGGGAGTGATTACCTCAGCAGTTAATTCCCATAGTGCTCATAGCCATTTGAACCCTTTTTTTTTGTACCCAGGCCGTGGGTACTAAACGTAATTAAGTGTGTGGAAAATCAGCCGCAGCATAATTAAAAAAAATTATAGAGAGATATCGTATAAGTCTGCAGCAATACGGCCGTGTAGTGCATAAGAGAAACTGTGGATACTCAAGGGAGGACAAGGCGCACTTGTTACAAAAACTGGTGCTTGCGCGTTTCAAGGATGCTCCATAGAATGTGCGTGATAATAACCTACTACGTTATGCACATCAAGTAACCTACTACGTTATGCACATCAAATTGCACGCGACGTATATTACAGTGATTTCAAGGGAAGCAGTGAATGGTTGCATAACTTCAAACAATGCTGCAGAATTGCAAGCTGTAACATAACGAAATTACAATCAAAGTACCAACTTGACGATTCACACCAAACTGCGGAATCGGCCCGAAAATTTTTAGATGAGATAAACAATCCGGTCCCGTCGTCCAGTAAGGAATTTGTTCTGATCTCCGACTAATCGGGATTTAAAGAGGACATGCATATGAAAGGAACCCTGGAAATTAGAGGTATAAAGAGAGTTATTAACTAACATCAGTGCCTTAACACAGTCGTATACAATTATTCCGACTGTGAATCTGGATGGTAAATTGGCTGAAAAGTTATTTATTGTGCTGTAAGCAGTTGGAGGTGATGTGCCCCCTACGATTCTTTCTCGTGTGTGTGATCTTGGAGTTCAGTACGGAATATTTGCGTTACAGCAAGCATGAGTGGGGAAGAATGGGCTAAGAGATCTGCAACTATGGTTATGAGCACTGCTTTACCAATAGCTGGTCAAAACAAATTGCTTTTGCTTCATTCCTGGTTTGCGTTTAAAAATCATACTCCTTTAGATCAAACTATCTCTCCTGAGAAGTATGTGACATTACAGCTCATACCACCGAGAACGAATGTACAAATTCTTTCTGTGGATGTTCGCATTTGATTACATGCTAATTTATTCCATCAGTTCTCATCGCCCAATTACACCAATATGACTCTATATGCATTCTTTAAGAGTACGTACCTAGATAAACATTGTGAACGGTTTGTAACTACCAAGGGATTCGCCATCGATATTGAGGGAGCAAACCATTGTGGTCACTGTGGCAAGCTATTTTTCATTCGCTGTTCATGATGCAAGTAAAAGGTTTGTTTTGAATATCTCTTGAATGTCGGCGATGTCCATTTTGTGAAGTGTAATACATCCGTAGAAGGTTGATCTCTGCATCTCATGGGCACTCGTTTTCTGTCGCCAACCCTATGCTCTTGGTGAATCATTAGCAGCTAATATTTCTCCCGTCATAATTGTTAACTCTGCACTTTCATACGAACCTTACTGAGAAAAATGGACTTGCGCCCTCTCACTTTAGGGGTTCTTTGTAAGTAAGTATGTGCTACAACGGTGCGAAAGAGGAGCATAGTTAGTGACTCGTCGGGTGTGTGCTTCCCTTGCAAGCCATGCGTTACGGGAAGTAAGGAAAACTCGATTAAAATGAAAATCTACGCCGCCCCAGTACGCCGCAAAAGGACAGTGCCGTTGAGAACATTATTGTGGAGGTAAACGGATTGTGTGCTGGGGCAGGACTCGCCGGAGCCCTGGCTGCCGGTGGTGTCTAGTCGCGGCCGCTGTGCCGTGGCTGACTGCCACTTTGTCGCGGCCCGGCGCGCCCTGCAGCCAGCCATGAAGCAGTAATGGCTGTTGTTTCGCGCCGCCCCGCCACCCCTCTCCCCGCCCCTGTTTGACCCTCGACTCCGGATTTCTACCTCCTTTTCCGTTCTCTCCTTTTTTTGTGTCGCCCTTCTCCCTGCGCATCGCGCCCTCCCATTTCCTGCTGGAGACCTTCCAGAACTCGAGATGCGTGTTTTAAAGTAATATACAGGTCATCCTCCCCTCCTGGTTTCCCGGTCTCCTGATTTAATGCGCTTTTTACTCCCCTTTCTTTGCCGCGTATTTTAGCTTTATTGCATCTGTTCCATGCGATGTAGCTGCTCGCACCGAACCCCTCTCTGTCGGGCGCAGTTGTCCTACCTTGTCTTCTCATGAGTGTAGCCGATTCTGGTCTAAACATAAGCCCCCAAATGTCGCTCACTATAGTTGTTCACGACCTCGTCTCAATAGTTTTGCACGTAGATCGTTTCCATTGCCAGTGATAAATGTAAGTTTCTTGACGACAAATCTGAAGAATTATTACTATTAAAGACAGTGAGGTTTTCTGTTTTCCACCCATTTCAGAAAGAAAATATCTACACTACTAGCCATTAATATTGCTACACTACGAATATCACGTGCTACAGACGCGAAATTTAACCGACAGGAAGAAGATGCTGTGATATGCAAATGATTAGTTTTTCAGAGCATTCACACAAGGTTGGCGCCGGTGGCGACACCTACAACGTGCTGACAAAAGGAAAGTTTCCAACCCATTTCTCATACACAAACAGCAGTTGACTGGCGTTGCCTGGTGAAACGTTATTGCGATGACTCGTGTAAGGAGGAGAAATGCGTACCATTAAGTTTGACTTTGATAAAGATCACATTGTAGCCTATCGCGATTGCGGTTTATCGTATCGTGACATAGCTGCTCGCGTTAGTCGAGATCCAATGACTGTTAGCAGAATATGGAATCGGTGGGTTCAGGAGTGTAATACGGAACGTCGTGCTGGATCCCAATGGCCTCGTATCAGTAGCAGTCGAGATGACAGGCATCTTATCCTCACGGCTGTAACGGATCGTGCAGACACGTCTCGATCCCTGAGTCAACAGATGGGGACGTTTGCCAGACAACAACCATCTGCACGAACTGTTCGAAGACGTTTGCAGCAGCATGGACTGTCAGCTCGGAGACCATGGCTGCGGTTACCCTTGACGGTGCATCACAGACAGGAGCGCCTGCGAAGGTGTACCCAGCGACAAACCTGGGTACACGAATGGCAAAACGTCATGTTTTCGGATGAATTGAGGTTCTGTTTACAGCATCAGTCGCATCCGTGTTTGGCGACACCGCGGTGAACGCGCATTGGAAGCGTGTATTCGTCATCGCCATACTGGCTTATCACCCAGCGTGATGGTATGGGGTGCCATTGGTTACACGTCTCTGTCACGTCTTGTTCGCATTGACGGCACTTTGAACAGTGGACGTTACATTTCAGATGTGTTACGACCCGTGGCTCTATGCTTCATTCGATCCCTGCGAAACCCTACATTTCAGCAGGATAATGCACGATCGCAGGTGCAGATCCTGTACGGGCCTTTCTAGATACAGAAAATGTTCGACTGCTGCTCTGGCCAGCACATTCTCCAGATCTGTCACCAATTGAAAACGTCTGGTGAGTGGTGGCCGAGCAACTGGCTCGTCACAATACGCCAGTCAGTACTCTTGCTGAATTGTGGTATGGTGTTGAAGCTGCATGAGCAGCTGTACCTGTACACGTCATCAATGCTCAGGCGTATCAAGGCAGTTATTACGACCAGAGGTGGATTTTCTGGGTACCGATTTCTCAGTATCTATGCACCCAAATTGCGTGAAAATGTAATCAAATATCAGTTCTAGTATAATATATTTGTCTAATGAATACCAGTTTATCATCTCCATTTCTTTTTGGTGTAGGAATTTTAGGACCAGTAGTGTATCTTGACGACAAATCTGAAGAATTATTATTATTAAAGACAGTGAGGTATTCTGTTTTCCGCCCATTTCAGAAAGAAAATATCTATGTTAGATTTGTGTTATTTAACATGATAAACCATCGTTACGAGGGCTATCCAAATAATAACATGTTTTGGTCCAATGCGGCGGTGGGCGGGGCCACAACATTCCCACACACAGTACGCGTCCAGCTGTGGTAGTGTATGGTCAGTGAGTCTGCTGCTTTGCTTTCTGTGACGTGCTAAAATGTGCGCTACAATAAAAAATCCCGCCACTAGTGAGTTGCGCTCTATAATTAGATTTTGTGGACAAAAACTGCAAACCAATTGAAATTTGTCAGACATCGACAGAGTTACTCCGATACAGAACAAGCGCATAATTTTTTTTTCTTTTCTTTTTATGACAGTGCACGCCCAAAGACATCAGTGGTATCAGAGACATCCTAGTAGTTTTACAATGGAATATGTTTGCCATACAGCCCTGATTTGGCGCCGAGCGACTATCAGCAATGAAGACACGCCTCGCTGCACAATACTTTGATACTGACGCCGAAATGCATGCCGGTATATAAACCAGTGGTTGCAATCGCAGGCAGAAGATTTTTGGAGACTGTATTGAAAACCTTGTTTCGCGGTATGATAATTCCCCGAATTGGAACGGCGATTGTGTAGAAAAATAGTTTTAAAATGTATATAATAAATTTCGGTTTCCCATATTGTTAATTTTTTATTTCAAAATGCCTGTTACTTTCATGATAGCCCTTGCATTAGGTTTTGTGCCGGAAATGATAAGAAAACAGGAAAAATAGAAAATGTCTATTGTTCGCAGATGACAAAGCTGTAGAAGGCATGGTAGATATATAAATAAGTAATAGCGCCATGTGAGGTATATAAAGGACTGTGTACCTGCCTTATTTCAAGGATTGTATCATAGGCCTTATTTTCAGTATAGCGTAAATATACATCAGGTAATGTCTTAACTCTGTGACGTGTGTTACCAGCTGTACGTGCAAAATGTAACGCCTAACTACTGGTTATTCGTACGTGTAAATAGCTTTAAGCTGAAATTCATGTAATCTCAAGATGTTATGTCGTAATAATCTACAGAAAGAATAATAAGTAAAACCCAGTTAAGATAGCACAGAAAGTGCTTAAATCCGTTTGGTGAAACAAAACTAATAATAATAAAACAATGTCTAGCGTAAGGCGGAATTTGTCTTCAGTTGATCACTTACAACTTGATCACTTGTAATGTCGAAATGAAGCGATTTACAATACACCACATAAGAAACCAGGCAACTCCCCAACGATCCTACGAATGCGGAAAACAGCTGCATTCATTGAAGATACATAAGCAATACAAAGATAGTGTACATGATTCGAAGTGGGTACAGTCCAGTGTAACGTTACTGCGATACGTACTTAAATGTATTGATAAAGAAATGTTCATTTTATGGTTATTCCATATTAACCTTGACCTACAAATATATCGCTATTATTATGATTATTATTATTGAATAAAAAAGTTCTTGGGTTTCCAACCGCGGCAAGTAATTACACTTGCACGAGCTTTCGGCCGAGTACTGCTTGACCACTGTCAAGTGGCATGCAGTCAAACTACTTGACAGTGGCCAAGGAGTGCTTGCCCGAAAGCTCGTGCAAGTGTAATTACTTGACGCGGTTGGAAACCCGAGAACTTTTTATTCTGTGTTGACGCCGCGGACTCTGCATTCTTCTTATTATTATCATTATATTTTACTAGAGAAACATGGTTGTTTGCAGCGATACAGGTGTTTAGCGAAGGATTAGAATAAAGGAAAAAATACATAATCACTATACTCAAGGCAGTATGGTAAGATTGGAGTCTGTCGTCTTCGTCGGCTGCGTCAACGCTGCTACGTGACGGATGGCGCTTTCATTGGTCTTCAGCAGGCTCGTGAAACATTGAATTTCAATTTTTCGAAAACGCTTGAAAAAGCGTTTCGTAGTTGAGCAACATTTGTTACATTTTAGTGTGTGATTTAGAGTCTGCGGTAAACAGTCGGTGTCTCCCCTCCGTCTGTTACTCAAAGGTCAGTGGAAGGCAGGCTCATATCACCTCCGGTAGGACTATGGGTACTACTGTGTTCTACAAGCGCCCGAAAGATGAGCAGAATATGTTACCCATCGGGCGTGTGCTTCCGTTATAGGTACAGTAAGTGCAACGCGAAAGAAAATAACAAATGAAGAGTGGAAGTATGAGCGTTGTAAATACCAATTCTAACATTTGTCTGGAGAATTAAAAAAACTTACTTGCAAACAAATAGTTGAGATTATGCTTCTCACATACTCACTGCAAAGAACAATGAGACGAATTAGAAAATAAATAATTTATTAAGAACGTTCTAAGTGCTGTGCCAGAGAACTGACTGGTTCGAAGTGCCAGTAAAGTAGCTTTTGTTCCAGTGCCATTACTGATGAGGCACTACGGTTTATTTGCGATAATACAGCGGTAATATTTTATCTTGTAGAACTGTTGCCAACAAAAATATTTTTACGAGAGAATAACAAAATTAAAAAGAAGGGAAAAAAATCATTAATATTGAGATCTGTTTCCTACACATCTCCGTTTTCGGGACCAGAAGATGCGAAGTTTCCTGCAAGGCTCCCAATGCTGTTGAGGAAGAAATGGGAACATGGTCAAGAGGCATTTCTGTTTTGCAACTGATAAACATTGATGGTCTTTCAGTCAAAGTTCGGCATGGCATACGTCAACCATGGTGTTGCCTCTTTTGAAGAAACTGGCATTTCTCCATTATTATGTTTCTAAGTAAGCATTTTTATTAACTACTAGCTGAGTACGACCTCCTCTCTCTGTCCATTTGCTTCTTCTCCCTCTGTCTATCTCTTCCTATCCCCCTCTAATCATATCTCTCCTCCCTCCTCTCTTTCCATCTGCTGTTTCCCCCCCCCCCTCCCCCGCCACCTGTCCATCTTCTCCCTCTGCTCATCATCTCCAGTCCTCTCTAATCACATCTCTTCCTCCCCTTTTCTTTGTTCAGCTCCTCCTCTCATCTCTCTCTCTGTCCATCTTCTTACCCCTTATGTCGGTCCAGCTCCTCATTCCGCCCCCCCCCCCCCCCCTGTCGATCGCCTCCTCTGCCTGCTCACTGTTAATATCCTCCTTCCTCGTCTCTCTCTGTACATCTCCTTCTCTTCCCTGTCTATAGTTCCACCTCCCCCTCTCAGCCCATTTCCTCCTCTCTCTCGTTTCTGCTCATCTCTTCCTTTATCTGAGCATCACCACCTTTCTCCTTACTGTGTCCATCATCTCCTCTGCTCTCTTTCTGTTTATGTGCTCTTTCCCCTCCCTCTGTCCATGTGCTCCTCCCCCTTCTTGTATCCATCTCTTCCTACCCCCTTTTCTCTCCACATTATCCCCTCCACCCCAATAGGAGGCTGATGGTTCTTACCCCCACAGCATTTATTTCTAGATCATAACTGATATATGCACCAAATTTGGTTGAAAAATTTCCAGGGGTTTAGGATGATCTTTTTACTCGTGGCTTTGCACGCATTCACACATGTCAACAATGTTTCACATATATTTAACACATTTCACATATATTTTTACACATGTTTCGCCGTGCAGTTTCATTTTCACGAAGCTAAATGTTTAAGACGTTGTGTCTACTGAAATTTGTGTTATACAAAGACAAAACTTTGCACATACGTCCAGTAGTATATGTAGCTACTGTCTACGAAATGTGTTGAGAATAGAGTTTGTAGTGAAAATGTAATAAATTAAAACGTCATGCATGATGTGGTTGTTTTTCACGTAGATCAGTACTTTACGTTATACCTCGTGAACTACATGTCGAACAATGATATATTTTTGTGGGTACATTCAGCAGCATGTGTCGATATCGTCTACGAAGTATGTTGCGAATAGAATGAATCGCAAAGTCGAATTAAATTTCAACGTCATGCGTGATGCGGCAGTTTTTCACGTATCTCAGTGTTGATGACGCAGTATCTCCTGCACTATGTGTCGAACAGTGTTATAATTTTGCTGATACGCTCCGTGGTGTATGTAATGCTGCCTGCAAGATATGTCTCGAATACCGTTAGTAGTAAGGATGCAAAAGACTTTGATGCTTCATGCGGCAGTTTTACGGCATCAGCAGCGACAATGTAGTAAGCGATAAGCTTTTTTCATTTCATCGCTTTGTGGGGGTTGTCAGTGAGAAAAAGTTTCGTAAAGGTTTGAAATTATGTATAAAGTTTGTTGTAAGTCACTAAGTACTCTTACTCTCAAGTTACGGATGGATAAAATATACATTTTCGCGCGTCATGGGCTATAGCACTTTTTCACACCACTTTACCCTTATGATAGATATGTGGTTCTTGTCCCCACTGCAGTTCTTTCCAGACAGTAAGTAATGTGTACCATGTTTGGTTGAAATCGGTCCAGCGGTTTACGATACGTGGTACATAAATACATACATACATACATACATTCATACATACATACATACACACATCAAAAAAAGTTTTGCATCACCCCGGTTCCCAAAACTCTTGAAGATAGACGTTGACTGTGGATATCGTATCACAGACACAATCCCTTTGACTGTTCAGAGATATCACTAAACCCGCCCGAAGATGTAAACAACCATGTCGGAGGCTCCGACAGCCGATCAGTTCCAGTCATTCCAACAGGAAGGAGGTTCAAAAATGTTAATATGTGTGTGAAATATGATGGGACTTAACAGCTAAGGTCAACAGTCCCTAAGCTTACACGCTACTTAACCTAAATTATCCTAAGGACACACACACACACACACACACACACACACACACATACACACACACACTCAACACACACACACACACCCATGCCCGAGGGAGGTCTCGAACCTCCGCCGGGACCAGGGAAGGAGGTACACAGCTCGTGTTGTCTGTAGTTCAGCCATGCCTAGACGGTCAGTACCGCTGTTCGATCGCGTCCGCATTGTTACAAAGGAAGGACTCTCAACAAGGGAAGTGTCCAGTCGTCTCGGAATGAACCAAAACGATGTTGTTGGGAAATGAAGGAGATACAGAGAGACAAGAACTGTCGATGACATGACTCGCTCAGGCCGCCAAGGGCCATTGCTGCAGTGGATCACCGCTACCTACGGATTACGGCCCAGAGGAACCTTGACAGCAACACCACCATGTTGAATAATGCTTTTCTTGCAGTCACAGAACGTCGTGTTACGACTCAAACTCTGCGCAATAGGGTGCATGACGCGCAGCTTCACTCCCGACAACCATGGCGAAGTCTATGATTGCAACCCCGACACGATGCAGCGCGGTACAGATGGGCCCAACAACATTTCGCATCGACCGCTCAGGATTGGCATCACGTTCTCTTCACCGATGAGTGCCGCATATGTCTTCAACCAGACAATCATCGGAGACGCGTTTGGAGGCCACCCGGTCTGGCTGTGAACGCCTTAAACACACTGTCGAATGAGTGCAGCAAGGTGGACGTTCCCTGCTGTTTTGTGGTGGCGTTATGTGTGGCGGACGTACGCCGCTAGTGGTCATGGAAGGCGCCGTAACGGCTGTACGATACGTGAATGTCATCCTCCTACCGATGGTGCAACCATATCGGCAGCATATTGGCGAGGCGTTCGTCTTCATGGACGACAACTCGCTCCCCCATCGTGCACATCTTGTGAATGACTTTCTTCACGATAACGACATCGCTCGACTAGAGTGGCCAGCATGTTCTCCAGAAATAAACCCTATGGAACAGGCCAGGAATAGATTGAAAAGGGCTGTTTATGGACGACGTGACCCAGCAACCACTCTGAGGGATCCACGCCGAATCGCGTTGAGGAGTGGGGAGCACTATGGGACTCAACTTCTGAGGTCATCAGCCCCTAGAACTTAGAACTACGTAATCGTAACTAACCTAAGGACATCACACACATCCATGCCCGAGGCAGGATTCGAACCTGCGACCGTAGTGGTCGCCCGGTTCCAGACTGTAGCGCCTAGAACCGCTCGGCCACTCCGGACGGCGGAGTGCGACTACCTTGACCAACAGTGTATTGATGAACTTGTAGATAGTATGCTACGACGAATACAGGGATGCATTAGTGCAAAAGGACGTGCTAGTGGGTATTAGAGGTACCGGTGTGTACAGCAATCTGGACCACCACCTCCGAAGGTGTTTCTGTATGATGGTACAGCATGCAATGTGTGGTTTTCATGAGCAATAAAATATGCGGAAATGATTATGTTGAACTCTATTCCAATTTTCTATACAGGTTCCGGAATCTTGGAAGCGAGATGATGCAATTTTTTTATGTGTGTATATAGATACATCTATTTTTCGATCGATGAGTTTTGGAACTTCGATCATACAGCATGTGGACATCTTGTACGCTGGGATTGACAGTACTGTATCAGCAGCAACATTAAAATGAAAGAAGTCAGTTCTATGCATTGAATTTACACGGAATGGGGTAGTAGCATCAGCTTACACAACGTTCTTATTTAAATCTTGCGAAAGAAAGGCCTTGTTCATCTTTCTTCTACGATGCCCCATCTAGTAATAAATGTTTAAAAATTTCCTCCATGAAGTGGTACTTGATACATGTCTACGGAGATGCAACAGAGTACCTAGAATACGTCCGCAGCTCTTGGTCAAGTGGTTAGCGTCGATACTGCTAAATGGCGGATTCGATTCCAGGCCGTGTAGGTGATGTACTTTTTTCGCGCATTTGGTATTTGCGTTGTCATGATTTCAGGTCGACGCGCAAGTCACGAAATGGCGTCAAATGACAAGAACTCTACCAGGCGGCCGTTCGGCCATTAACGCTATACGATCATTTCATCAACACTGAAAATGCTTTTGTTCAAAAAATGGCACTTTGAACTTTCGACATTTTCGCACATCAGATGCTTTCACGATGTGGCTGGTCTAGGAGTGCGGTTTGTGGTGCCTGTGGGCCAGCAGGGCCGCTAGAACCTTGGAGAGAGAGAGGCAGATGCAGTGGCCCTGGGGGCTCGGGCAGGGTGGTGACAGCGCAGCTCGTCAGCGGAAGACGGATGGCTGCGAGCCGTCCTCCGCGCCCCGCCGCCGCCGCCGCCGCCGCCGCCGGCCCTTAAGACAAAGGAATTACACGGCGGCCGTAATGCTCGCCCCGCCACTCGTAAATCCGCCGCCTAATTTAATTTTTCCCCCACCCCGGCTAGCAGCGCTCCGCCTGTGCCTGTTGTTTATTGCGGCCGTCGGGTCCGGCCGCAGCCGCAGCCGTGGCCGCGCACTCCGTCTACCTGCGCCCACGGAGTAATTGTTGAGGTAGTAATCTTGTTTGTTTATCTCGTTAAAATGCTGGAAATCGATACCGGGTGTTGCGGCGCTCGTTGTTAGCCGTCTGGCGCCACGCCCCTCTGCCGCCTGAGTAATGGCTAAGGAGTGGAGGGCTGGCATCCGCCTTGTGGCCGCTACGTGTTTATTTACGCGCGTGCGTTACGACGTCGCTGTAGCCAGCTCTTCTGAAATGCGAACACCGCGATACCAGTAACATGTAAGTCCACCTCGTAGGAAGAAAGCGATTTGGAGCCCCTTGGCTTTGCTCAGGTTTCAGCCTCAAATATTTTATCATTGCGCGCAGACGAGAGAGAGATCGTGACATACTGTTACTCATATTCTTCCGGTACAAATTCTCTTATATTATCACGTATTAGATGACAGATGTTTGTTAATAACAACGCATTCGTTTACTGTTTGATTTCTTCAGGGTGAGAGGTTTTCGACACCATTAATCAGACACGATGCTGCGTAAGATAACACCACCACTCATATGATAGCCTGTGGATATCAGATATCGGCACCTGTATGCAGTTTTATCTGGAGTGTCGGCACTACCTGTTTGATGCAGAAATGTATCAGACTGCACAGTAATATCCCGTAAAGAGAAGTACTCAGGATATTGTTGCAGAAACCACGAATAAAGCATACCAGATTTAAAATAACACAAAGCTCCAAGACTGGTAACGTTTTACTGATGCTCTTTACCTGGTATGGACTTAAGTGCAATATACGTTTAATATTTTCTACAGCGAAGCTCTGTACCGAAATTTGAGCGAGGTGGCGCAGTGGTTAGCACACTGGACTCGCATTGAGGACGACGGTTCAATCCCGTCTCCGGCCATCCTGATTTAGGTTTTCCGTGATTTCCCTAAATCGTTTCAGGCAAATGCCGGGATGGTTCCTTTGAAAGGGCACGGCCGATTTTCTTCCAAATTCTTCCCTAACCCGAGCTTGCGCTCCGTCTCTAATGACCTCGTTGTCGACGGGACGTTAAACACTAACCACCACCACATGGCCGTACGTAAAGTATACCACTGGCGAGGGAGAACATGTTCATTATGTGATAGCACTGACGACAGCGCCAGTAAAGTGGAGTTATAAACACAGTGCCGAAATTCTTTCACCATATAAGATGCAGTAAATGTTCCAGATCTCGAATTAAGAACAGCTAATAATATGAATAATTTTGAAGTAGACACCCTCGTTGTAGCGAAGCAACTTAATAAAGTCAAGTCTCACCAGTCAGCTTTCCTCACAGTACGCTGATGAAAAAGCTCCACTTTTAGCAGTCCTATACAACCACTCTCCCGACGAAAGATCAGTGCTTAAAGACTGAAAAATTGCACAGTTCACACCAGCACCCAAGAAAGGGATCAGAACTACTCCGCTGAATTTTAGACCCGTATCATTGAGATACTGTTGTAATAGGATTTTGGAACATATGAAATGCATCGAAGAAAACTTTCGACTGACACATAACCAGCACGTATACAAAAATAATTGTTCTCGTGAAACTCAAGATGAACGATAGATAAATACTGTGAAAGAGTATATATGAATCTTCTGCGAAACAAGTCAGTGTGAATTGCAGAATAATATTGTAAATGTGAATAATTGCGAAATACAAAACTACAAGGAGAGAATACACGTGTAAAAGAAACTGGACATAATGCTATAAAATGCTGCATTCTTATGGTCGTCAGACACCATCCACGAAGTTCAGTAATCAGATGACTACCTATCACCATCACAGGACTTGTTTTAATGCGCTTTACTTTAATGAAAGTATAAGAGGAAATGACTGGAAAATGTGATCGTTTATTAATCTCAGACACTATCTTATGGTGGTAAAAATATTGGAACCGTGTACTTGACGAGCCACATAGAAATGAATTCCGACCATTTTGTGTTAGGTGTTCGTCAGTTTAGTTCAGTCACTACGATCAGTATTGGCATAGTTACTTAAACAAATCGGCAACCAGTTCGTTGCCGTATCTCTGCTATTCGCAACTGCTGTTTCACGTCCGATGACACCTTCCGTCATACACAAAAGAAATAAGGAAAAGGGTGGGCAGGTTGTGGTTCGATGATGCAATGTGTTTCATATATCTCTTACACTCAACATACTTCTTCAAATAAGACATATTTTGTACGAGGCCAGTTTCCTTTCTATATTAACACAACGATGAATTCCATCGAAGAAATTTTCTACGATAACCTCCAGTAATTCCTGTTGCACATTACGCGTTCCAAACCAAACTGTGCGGAACACTACTGCAAAATATAACAAAGAGGACTGTTTAATGGTATGCTTATGGCTGTTCAGCCGAGGTGTTTCCATTTTATGCACTATGTTTCGGCGACCTACCCAGGCGCCTTCTTCAGTTCTGCGAGTTCCACCGTTACGTGTACACACAGGCTGGGCTTCAACCAGACTGTCCAGACAGCGATTACACACATCAGCAAAACTCAAAGAAGGCGACTGAGTCGGTCGTCGAAATATCGTGCTTTAAATGGAAATACGCAACAACTCGGCATGGCACTCAAGAGAACACAACTATTGCTCTGATTTGGAAAAATCCACAAAACTCTTGGACTCGGCGAAGATTTTGAAGATAGAGTTCGATGAAAAAAGAGTGGAAACGTGTTGATAAGATGATTTGTTGATGACTAGTATCCATTATTATCGAGAAAAGGGTGAAACGTACTAATTCCCTTTGCCTCAGCATACACGCGTCAAAGTGGATTTTCTGTTGTTGACAGAGCTCAAACCAGATGCACACATCAAAAAAAGTTTTGCGTCACCCCGGTTCCTTCAACTCCTGAAGATAGATGTTGACTGTGGATATTGTATCACAGAGAGTCCCTTGACTGTTCGGATATGTCGCTAAAACCACCAGTGGTTACAAACAACCATGCTTGAGCAGAGCCTAGTTGACGGTGAGGGTCCGACAGCCGAACAGTTCCAGTGATTCCACCAGGAAGGATGTACACGACTCGTGTTGCCTGTAGTTCAACCATGCATTGATGGTCAATACCGGTATTAGATAGCGTCCGCATTGTTACTTTGTGCCAGGGAGGGCTCTCAACAAGGTAAGTGTCCAGTCGTCTCGGAGTGAACCAAAGCATTGTTGTTCGGACATGAGGTACAGAGAGACATTAACTATCGATGACATGACTCGCTCAGGCCGTCCAAGGACTACTACTGCAGTGGACGACCGCTACCTACGGATTACGGCCCAGAGGAACCGTGATAGCAACGCCACCATGTTGAATAATGCTTTTCCTGCAGTCACAGAACGTGATGTTACGACTCAAACTGTGCGCAATAGGCTGCATGACGCGCAGCTTCACTCCCGACAACCATGGCGAAGTCTATTATTGCAACCATTGCATTGCATTATTCCTGAAGATAGACGTTGACTGTGCATATTGTATCACAGACACAGTCCCTTTGACTGTCACTAAACCCGCCCAAACATGTAAACAACCATGCATGAGCAGCGCCTATTAAACGGAGGGGTCCGACAGCCGATCAGTTCCAGTCATTCCATCAGGAAGCAGGTACACGGCTCGTGTTGTCTGTAGTTCAACCATGTCTAGACGGTCAATACCGCGGTTCGATCGAGTCCACATTGTTACAAAGGAAGAACTCTCAACAAGGGAAATGTCCAGGCGTCTCGGAGTGAACCAAAGCGATTTTGTTCGGACATGGAGGAGATACAGAGAGACAGAAATTGTCAATAACATGCCTCGCTTAAGCCACCCAAGGGCTTCTACTGCCGAGTATGACACCTACCTAAGAATTATGGCCCAGAGGAACCCTGACAGCAACGCCACCATGTTGAATAATGCTTTTCGTGCAGCCACAAGACGTCGTGTTACTACTCAAACTGTGCGCAACAGGCTGCATGATGCGCAACTCCAATGCCGACGTGTCCATGGCGAGGTCCATCTTTGCAAACATGACACCATGCAGCGCGGTACAGATTGACCCAACAACATTCCGAATGGACCGCTCAGGATTGGCATCACGTTCTCTTCACAGCTTAGTGTCGCATATGTCTTCAACCAGATAACCGCCGGAGACGTGCTTGGAGGCAACCCGGTCAGGCTAAACGCCTTAGACACACTATCGAACGAGTGCAGCAAGGTACAGGTTCCTTGCTGTTTTGGGGAGTCATTATGTGGGGTCGATGTATGCCGCTGGTGGACATGGAAGGCGCCGTAACGGCTGTACGATATGTGAATGCCACTCTCCGACGTATAGTGCAACCATATCGGTAGCATATTGGACAACAATTCGCTTTCCCATCGTGCACATCTTGTGAATGACTGCCTTCAGGATAACGACATCACTCGACTAGAGTGTCTAACATGTTCTCCAGACACGAATCATATCGAACGTGCCTGGGATAGATTGAAAAGGGCTGTTTATGGACGACGTGACCACCAACCACTCTGAGGGATCTACGCTGAATCGCCGTTGAGGAGTGGGACAATCTGGGCCAACAGTGCCTTGATGGACTTGTAGATAGTATGCCACGACGAATACAGGCATGCATCAGTGCAAGAGGACGTGCTACTGGGTATTAGAGGTGCAGGTGTATACAGCAGTCTGGACCACCACCTCTGGAGGTCTCGCTGTATGGTGGTACAACATGCAATGTGTTGTTTTCATGAGCAATAAAAAGCGCGGAAATGATGTTTATGTTGATCTCTATTCCAATTTTCTGTACATGTTCCGTAACTCTAGGAATCGAGGTGATGCAAAACCTTTTTTGATGGTTGTATAAAGAAAACACATTTTCATTGATCGTTATTAACAGAGCATCTATAGGAATTTGCAGTTTTGTGTGTTTGAACATTAACTAAAATTTAGTTGCTAACATTAACTAAAATTTAGTTGCTGATGCAATTCTGCACACAGGTTTGTCCTGTTTAGTCCTCTCCATCTCTCCATTAACTGTACAACTTACATCCTGTTCAACCTGATTGCTATAGTGAAGCTGTCATCTCCCTGTACTATTTTTATCGCACTGTTTTCCCTCCACATTAACTGTTTCGTCATCTCTCCGGACACGTTCTATGAAACGATCCGTTATTAAATAGAAGTTTTGCTACAGATGTCTTTTCTCTCCGATTCGATTAAGTGCCTGTTTACTAGTTAGCCGATTGTCGGTGTTGACGGACCGAGGCGATGCATAAAGCTTTGTGCCGTGCAGTAATCAAGCGTACACGAGTGGGCTCTCAGCTCCGAAAGCCCAAATGGATGATGTCTCATTGAATGATTCTCACGATGACGCTTGTTGATGGGTCAGCATTGAAATCTGTAGCAATTTACGGAAGGGTTGCACTTCTGTGACGTTGAACGATTCTCTTTTGTCGTCGTTTGCCCTGTTTTTGCAGGATCTTTTTCCGGCCTCATCGATGTCGGAGATATGATGTTTTACTGGATTCCTGATATTTGCGGTACACTCTTGAAACGGTCGTACGGGAAAATCCTCACTTTATCGATATCTAGGAGGTGCTGTGTTCCATCGCCTGTGCGCCGACTGTAACGTCACGATCAGACTCACGTAAATCTTCATAATCTCCCATCGTAGGAGCAGTAATCGATCTAACAATTGCTCCATATACTTGTTCTATTATATAGGCTATACAGACAGCTATGTCTGTCCTGTCCTGTACTGTTTGTAGTGTCTCACTTTCCGATATTTCATCAGAATTATTTGACTTCATTGCCTAAACACCATGACCATTTTTTTTAATTTTGTTGATATTCATCTTATAGCCTTTCCAAAATATTATCCATTCCGTTCAACTGCTATTCCAAGACGACGTGTCTGTCAGAATTACAAAGTTATCGACAAATCTCAAAGTTTTTATTCACCCTGAACTTAATAATTTCTTTTCCAAATGCTACTTTGCTTTTACTGGTTGCTTACTGTAGAGATGAGTAACAAGGGGCTCTCACTCTCTTCTCAGTTGTTCCTTCCTTTCATGTTCTTAGTTTTTTTTATTAAAGTAGCCTGGTATATGCGTAAGTTCTTGATAATTTTTGGATTCCTATATTTTAATCCTGCTATCTTAATTTTTTCAGTCAGAAGTTTAATCAAGTACTAAACTCGTTTTGTAGGTATTGGTGAAGATCTAATTTCGATAATGGGCAATGGTATGAGAAAGTTCGGCAACCATTATTCTAAATCACTTTATATCGGGAGTGGCCAAGAATTTGGCTCACAAACAGTTACGGCGCTCAGCCTCGCACATTTCCTCCCATTGCCACGCCACAATTTGTGAGCGCGAAGCCTCTTCGCCAAATGCGAACGCGTCGCAACTAAATGGCAATCCAGTCGCACTGCAGGGGCCCATGACCTGAAAACGTCTTTCAGGCAAACATTATGTTGGCCGAAATATGGTAGCATTTCTTTAGTCTCGTTATGGAAAAGGAGAAACTCTTCGTGACGAAAGAAATGTAGATGTCGTGGACAGTTTTAACGCTGAAGGGATTTCTCTTTAGAACGGGTAGTACATTGCGTAATCAGTCTGTTACAACTGAATGTGTATAGGGGCACTTCCAGCTGAAATAGCAAACGGTCTCGAAAAGAGACATCAAGGCATCATTGAGTTCTGCAAACCTGTAGTTGCCTTTCACACCAGTGAAGTCAGGGAACTGGACTGATTTTGTCAGAATGTGTCTGTTCGACAGTGCGATTTCCTTTCTAAATGGATCCCATCAACTCTGAAAGACGTTTTCCACCTTGTTATGTCGTAGTGTGGGCAGTGTGCAGTCAAATCCGCATAAAATGCGAGATCTGCAATCAATCCCGGACCATCTAAATTTAATTCCTGCTCTCCTTTATCCTTCATAAATTCAACAACAGGAAGCTGTAAACTGAAAAATCCTTCCCAGGCATGCCCCTTGACTTACTGAAGACTGTTGCAACAGACAGTGGAATAATGCGTGCGACTTCAGAAATTACCGCCGCCGGCCGGAGTGACCGAGCGGTTCTAGGCGCTACAGTCTGGAGCCGCGTGACAGCTACGGTCGCAGGTTCGAATCCTGCCTCGGGCATGGATGTGTGTGATGTCCTTAGGTTAGTTAGGTTTTAAGTAGTTCTAAGTTCTAGGAGACTGACAACCTCAGAAGTTAAGTCCCATAGTGTTCAGAGGCATTTGAACCATTTGAACTGTCGTACCGCCAGTTTCTTCTCGTACTCCACCACCAGTTTCTTCTCGTACTCCATGCCCGCAAATTTAACACAAAGTGCTTCTTGATGTGAGGAATAGTGAATCCCATCTGTCGATTGTTGTAATTTTTTGCTCTTTCATTGTCAACTAAATCTTCAAATCCTTTCTACATGGTATTGTAATGTCGTTTCGTAGCCAATTTGCAGTACTCGTCGTTTATGCGACTGCATTGTATATATTGAGAATTCTTATCCTTCTCCTCTGTGATTCCCATTCATTTTTGAAAAGGGGGGGCTGCGTCTTTTTGTGCAAACAGCCATTGGACCTTCGTATCACGTACAAATAACGACGGGTAACAGCTCTGACGCCACCATTCCGCCGAACTGAAGAGAGTTGTGCCAACCAAAAATTGCTTCACCGCAATAGGTACAAAATGAATTGTCGTGTTCTTCCGGCCCGCAGGCGGACATATACCCTCGCGGGTGAAGTCTTGACACACCGTGGCCGGCGCTGGTTTATACGGACGCCCAGATGATTTCGTAGATAAGGCTGTAGCATTCACAAGCCTCGCAGATGTCGCGTCGCCTTCCACGCGGAGGATACTCGCCACTGCTACAGGTGGAGTGACACGCCAAACTCCAGATCCTTCAAAAATGAGCATTAAGTACAGTTACCAAACTTACTGGGACTAGAATGAGAATGAGATTTTCAATCTGCAGCGGAGTGTGCACTGATATGAACCTTCCTGGCAGATTAAAAATGTGTGCCGGACCGAGACTCGAATTCGGGACCTTTGCCTTTCGCGGTCAAGTGCTCTACCAACTGAGCTACCCAAGCACGACTCACGCCCCGTCCTCACAGCTTTACTTCTGCCAGTACCTCGTCTCCTACTTTCCAAAAATTACAGAAGCTCTGCTGCGAACCCTGCAGAACTAGCACTCCTGAAAGAAAGGATTTGCGGAGACATGGCTTACCCACAGCGTGGGGGATGTTTCCAGAATGAGCAGAGCTTCTGTAAAGTTTGGAAGGTAGGAAACGAAGTACTGGCAGAAGTAAAGCTGTGAGGAATGGGCGTGAGTCGTGCTTGGTTAGGTGAGTTGGTAGAGCACTTGCCCGCGAAAGGCAAAGGTCCCGAGTTCGAGTCTCGGTCCGGCACACAGTTTTAATCTGCCAGGAAGGTTCATATCAGCGCACACTCCGCTGCAGAGTGAAAATCTCATTCTCATTCTAGTCGCAGTAAGTTTGGTAACTGTACTTAATGGTCATTTTTGAAGGATCTGGAGTTTGGCGTGTCACTCCACCTGTAGCAGTGGCGGGTATCCTCCGCGTGGAAGGCGACGCGACATCTGCGAGGCCTGCCAAGTGCCCGGTCCCCCGGCACGGCTGTCGCGTGTGGCGGCTGCTGCGGCCGGCGTATTTTTGCCCTGCCAGTACCTCGTCTCCTACTTTCCAAACTTTACAGAAGCTCTGCTGCGAACCCTGCAGAACTAGCACTCCTGAAAGAAAGGATTTGCGGAGACATGGCTTACCCACAGCGTGGGGGATGTTTCCAGAATGAGCAGAGCTTCTGTAAAGTTTGGAAGGTAGGAAACGAAGTACTGGCAGAAGTAAAGCTGTGAGGAATGGGCGTGAGTCGTGCTTGGTTAGGTGAGTTGGTAGAGCACTTGCCCGCGAAAGGCAAAGGTCCCGAGTTCGAGTCTCGGTCCGGCACACAGTTTTAATCTGCCAGGAAGGTTCATATCAGCGCACACTCCGCTGCAGAGTGAAAATCTCATTCTCATTCTAGTCGCAGTAAGTTTGGTAACTGTACTTAATGGTCATTTTTGAAGGATCTGGAGTTTGGCGTGTCACTCCACCTGTAGCAGTGGCGGGTATCCTCCGCGTGGAAGGCGACGCGACATCTGCGAGGCCTGCCAAGTGCCCGGTCCCCCGGCACGGCTGTCGCGTGTGGCGGCTGCTGCGGCCGGCGTATTTTTGCCCTCGGTAACCGAGAGCCGTAATTGAAGTCGCAGCCTGCAATTACCGGGCCGGGCGCCACCTGATGCCGTGATTGCCGTCTTCTGGGAAGTCTGCGGCCCGCCCGCCTGTGCGTGGCCGCCGCCCGACACGCATTACGTCGCATTAGGCGAACGCGCGTGTCGGGACGCAGTAATTGGCGGCTTCGGCGCAGCGCAACGACCATTAGCGTATTTTCGGTCCTGGCGCAATTGCCGTCTAGTTAAGCTGCTCGGCTGCAAGGCGCTCCCCCCGCCCGTGCCGGTAAACGGCTCGCGTCTCGCCGCACGGCGCCCGCGGGGCGTCCCCCGTCTGGAGCCGGGGCCGCCGTATGCCGCGCGTACTCTCTCGCCGTGCAGCCTGTAATTACAGTTATCTGTCGGCTGCGAGCGGAATGCAAAAACCGGCGCGTGGCCCTCGGTCAACCCGTTTGCTCCTGTGCCGCTGCGCTGACTGCAGGCCGGCTCCACGAATGCACGCGCCCACCGGGCTGCACTTGACTGCATCTCGTGAACGTCTCATTACTGCATCGCATGTACTCGTGGTGCATACAGACGTTGTCTGTTAACGACTTTATTTCGAAGTGAACTTGTCGCCACTCGTGGAGTGCAGTTTCGTGTCATTAACAGGGCTGCAACGCCACTGATTACATCTGTGTATTTAGTGGTCTGCTCAGACTGCAACTTAATCGTACAGTGGCACGCCACTTGCTGGCGTTCTCTATTAGGCCGGTAGTTAAATGCAAGTGTACTGGGCATTCCGGTTCTGGTTACAGTAGATTGGCGGACGCGAATTCTGCAATTGAAAAAAGGTCGACGAAAAGCCCAATAAACACGCTACCCGTCATCCAAAACTTGCCTTTAAGGTGCGAGGGACATTTCATAAATAATGCACTGTGGATTGTTTGATGCAACAACAATGAGCAGGCCGGTGTGGCCGTGCGGTTCTAGGCGCTTCAGTCTGGAACCGCGTGACCACTACGGTCGCAGGTTCGAATCCTACCTCGTGCATGGATGTGTGTGATGTTCTTAGGTTAGTTAGGTTTTTAGTAGTTCTAAGTGACTGGTGACCGCAGATGTTAAGTCCCATAGTGCTCAGAGCCATTTGAACCAACAACAATGAGTTTAAGGAAGGAGCACGTGTCTTTGTTTTTTTCGCTGTGCAATATAACATAAAATCATAAAATTGGCGAGAGGTACAAATGGACCCTGCAAGTGTCTCGGATACTGTGGCCACACCAGAGATCGTTCATCAAGATTGTTACTATATGCAGAAAAAAAAAAAAAAATTAACGGTGGACCTTAGTGCAGTTTCATATTGGGTTAACCGTCTTCCCGTCTTCTTGGTGATTGTATGAGCACAAGACCAAGACCCAGAAGTCCAAAAAACGTCAACGGATGAAGGAAGTACGAAACTTGTGGCAGATTCTCTTGAAGAAGATCGCAGTGCGACTTGTGAGAAATTCTCTGTAGCCACGGGGTTTCCCCCAACATCAGTATTCCGTATCCTGACAAATGATTTGAAAGGCAGAAAAATTTTTACAAAATGGGGCCCCTCACTGTTTGAATGCCAAAAAGAAGCAGAAACTCCTGGACGTTGCAGCCTTGCTCAGTCAACGATTCGACCGTGAAGGTCAAGGGTTCTTGTGTCGAATTGTCGCTATTGATGAAACGTAGGTTAGAGACTTTGAATCGGGGTTCAAGTCACAGTCCAATGATTGGAGAGCTTCAGATTCCCACGTAGAAAATATTCAGCCCACTCAGTCAAAGCTCAAGCGGAAGATTTTTTTTAAAAACATCACCAGTGAATCATCATGACAGATAGAGCCCCATGTGGATCAAGAATCACAGCAGTGTATTATCGTAACTTCAAGCAAAACCTGTGCAGAAAAATGCACAAAATCCACCTTAGTTGCTCGAGACTGGGCCACTCATTCTCCACGACAGTGATCGTCCACATATCACCAGTGGAGCCCAAAAACTGCTCGAATACAGATGGGAGATGTTGCCGCATCCTGGACATGAGTCCACCAGACTTCGACTTCTTCCTGAAGTTGAAAAAATCTATGTGTAGATTTCCTTATCTTTCCCTGGAAGAACTCTGCTACCGCTACCGGAGCCATCAGACTGAAAAACAAAAGTGGTGCCCTGGATGGAATAATAGAGCTTCCGAGACCTTGGGATTCAGTCATAGAGAAGCAAGGAGACCACATTGAAGGACTGTAAGGAGATATTGAAAAAAAATAAAAGTGTAAGTAAACGAAATTAATGTGTATTATTTATGAAATATCTCTCGTAGAAGAGTGCGTACATCTGGTTGAGCGGAAGAGGCCTCTGCACATGCAGAACAACAAATACGTGCCAGAGTTTTCATTCTTGTTTTAGTTCTTTGTTTGTATAGGCTCACCCTAATATTTGCACTTTTGAGTAACTTATGAAGAGTAGAAACAGACTCTTAAATTTTGCTTTTGTTGGCTCTGGTTCTGTACCAAAAACTGACAAGAAAACCGAACAATGACAAGCATTCAACCAGAACAAACTTCTGCTATGGCAAAATGGTGTAGTGTATGGACAGATTGCACTTACTGGGGTAAGTTTCGTACAAAAATTGAGTTCTGTCGTTAGCTAAAAAAATGTTTTCCGAATAAAAGTATACGCATTTGAAGCACGTTGTTATATACTTACGTTTCATTAAACAGTGCTTAGTCTTCTTTATGTCTGTTGTGGTACTTAAGTAATATCTTTTTAACTTTGTAATGAAAAGAACTCTGTAGCTTATCATTACTACACTCCTACAATATGGATTACTGCGTTCTGCGAGACGTCGTCAAAAGAAAATGACACATGTACCGATAGTGGCGAAGTTAGGATACTGGCAGTATACGGGTAGTTTTGGCCAAGCTTAGAGTTTTACTCCCCCCCCCCCCTCTCTCTCTCTCTCTCTCTCTCTCTCTCTCTCTCTCTCTCTCTCTCTCTCTCTCTTCAGTTATGATAGCTAGCAGGTAACTTGGTGCAATATACTTAACAGTTTCATTTCTAGACTAAGCTGTACGAGAGGTTTCATGAAGAGGAGAATGGCGATGAGAAACCAGTAGAATTCGCAGCGTCCTTAGCTTTTTATAATAAACTTCAACTGGCTCTGGTAACGACCGCTCCAGTGATCTCTGTCGTCATCGTCACTATCGTACGCAAGCTTAGCACACAATGGAAAGCTGTCTTAAAATTACATTTTTCCCTTAGACTGACATTTACAGTCATTCCATGTACTATTCATGATACTGCCATCCCTTCCTTTTGTCAACTCTTGATGATAGGTCGAGGAGATTACGCATGGAGGACAGCCGTTTAGTGTTGTCACCAAGAGCGTCATTTTTAGTCAGTTGTTCATGAGTTCGCTGAGACTGCGTCGATGATTTCAGCCGTAAATAGAAATATTAAAAAAGGTAGGAAGATTTTTCTGTTTAGCAAAAGTGACAAAAAGCAGATTACAGAGTACCTGACGGCTCAACACAAAAGTTTTGTCTCAAGTGCAGATAGTGTTGAGGATCAGTGGACAAAGTTCAAAACCATGGTACAATATGCGTTAGATGAGTATGTGCCAAGCAAGATCGTAAGAGATGGAAAAGAGCCACCGTGGTACAACAACCGAGTTAGAAAACTGCTGCGGAAGCAAAGGGAACTTCACAGCAAACATAAACATAGCCAAAGCCTTGCAGACAAACAAAAATTACGCGAAGCGAAATGTAGTGTGAGGAGGACTATGCGAGAGGCTTTCAATGAATTCGAAAGTAACGTTCTATGTACTGACTTGGCAGAAAATCGTAAGAAATTTTGGTCCTATGTCAAAGCGGTAGGTGGATCAAAACAAAATGTCCTGACACTCTGTGACCAAAATGGTACTGAAACAGAGGATGACAGACTAAAGGCCGAATTACTAAATGTCTTCTTCCAAAGCTGTTTCACAGAGGAAGACTGCACTGTGCTTCCTTCTCTAGATTGTCGCACAGTTGACAAAATGGTAGATATCGAAGTAGACGACAGAGGGATAGAGAAACAATTAAAATCGCTCAAAAGAGGAAAGGCCGCTGGTCCTGATGGGATACCAGTTCGGTTTTACACAGAGTACGCGAAGGAACTTGCCCCCCTTCTTGCAGCGGTGTACCGTAGGTCTCTAGAAGAGCGAAGCGTTCCAAAGGATTGGAAAAGGGCACAGGTCATCCCCGTTCTCAAGAAGGGACGTCGAACAGATGTGCAGAACTATAGACCTATATCTCTAACGTCGATCAGTTGTAGAATTTTGGAACACGTATTATGTTCGAGTATAATGTCTTTTCTGGAGACTAGAAATCTACTCTGTAGGAATCAGCATGGGTTTCGAAAAAGACGATCGTGTGAAACCCAGCTCGCGCTATTCGTCCACGAGACTCAGAGGGCCTTAGACACGGGTTCACAGGTAGATGCCGTGTTTCTTGACTTCGAATCCTGCCTCGGGCATGGACGTGTGTGATGTCCTTAGGTTAGTTAGGTTTAAGTAGTTCTAAGTGACTGATGACCTCGGATGTTAAGTCCCTTCGTGCTCAGAGCCATTTGAACCATTTTTGACTATCCTGTGTTCACCCACAGAAACTGTCGTCCTCTGATGGGCATCAGCGAAACGTTGGCGTACGCTGGGTAGGTACTGGCTTAGTTTTAGCGCAAAATGCTGTATGCTGAAAAAGTAAAATGATCGAATGGCATTAATCGCTGGGAGTCCCCATCGGGGAAATTCAGCTGACGAGTTGCAAGTCTTTTCAGCTGACGACACATTTGGCGTCTTGCACGACGATGATTAGAAAATAGTGATGAGGACAATGCATACTCAGTCTTCGAGTGAAGGAATCTCCGACCCGGCAGGGAATCGAACTCTGGTCTGCATTGTGGTCAGACTCTAAGGAGGCGTACTAGGGGGGGGGGGGTTCATACTGGGATTAGTGAGTTCTGAATTTTTTTCATATTGCTCTCCCCAGCTCTCTCTGATTTTCTATTGTCTAAAAAAATCATGAATTGGACATACATAGATACATAATTAATACCCACTGCAAAAATCCCATAATCCCGAGTAAATTCTCTTCTTTCTACCTACAGACTTCTTACTAATACTTTTGTCGTGACAAGAGGCAGTCACTCCCTTCTACGTTCGTCTGATATCCGACAGCGTGATAGGAACCCCCTGCCTTCCACCAAGTCCATGATGTTAATACTGAGAGGTATGACATACCGTTCGTCCATCAGACGGACGACCAAAGCAGGTAAAAGCTTCTGCGTCGTCAGATGAGTAAAAGGATAATGCGTCTGAGATACGGCAGAAGTCGAGAACGGTAATGAAACTGTTTGTGAGAGCTGAGACCGATAAATACAATTTAAAAAAGTCGTTACTTCTGTGCAGACAGTCTGTGTACGTTACAGGTCATATTTTTTTCGGGCTGCTGACTAAAGTAGGGCCAATGAGTAAGACGATTGTGACGTTGCAGGTGACAGGAGCGTCGCGTTAGTCGTCGGTATTGAGACGCCAGGGTAGGCTGGGCCCCACAGGCAGTGGCAGGGGTCTGCGGGCGCGAGGTTCCCTGGTGGTGGGCCGGGCGCGGCCCCCCAAGATAGCGTCTGCCCCGGGCGGCTCCTGCTCACCTTGGCCATTGTCATACAAACAGGACGGCCGCCTTATCTGTGGCGTCGCGGCCGTCTCTATTAGTGGCGTCGGGCGGCGGGCGCCTCACCTCGCGCCCCATTCATATCCGCCCGCTGGAACTGCTTAATTAACATTCCCCTCATTGCGTCGTGGACAGGCGCCAGCTGCCGCGCCATCTGCCAGGAACTCGGTTCCGCCTCTAGATTGATTGACGCCTCCCACGTAGTTTGACTTGGCTCTGAGGAGAGGCACCGGATCGTTTACTTCTGCCATTCGTCTGCACACGGTTGTTGTGAATATCACGGCCGGAAAGAAAGTACGCCCTCTAAAAGGTTTCCATTCACTCAGGAGTTATTGTTTGCAACAGTTCATACGGAGTACATGAAATGGTTACATTTACAGATAAATAGTACAAGCGATTGGGAGGTACCAGGTATCGACACATGCTGAAACACCCACATCAGTATGTGTTATAGCCTCGACAGGCGGCAACGCAAGTGCTGACTCTGGCATCCAATCTATCGTACATGTGGCAAATACTGCTCTGCGATACGTTATTCCACGCTTGCTTGATCTGTTCACGTAATTCTGTAAGGGTTGTTGGTTGACAGTCACGCGACTCACATCTCGTCCCATCACATCCCATACATGCTCGATTGCAGACATGTCCGGAGATCTTACTGGCCAGGGAAGACTTGTAGAGAACGTTTGAGTTTAGGGGCAGCGTGTGGGCGAACATTATCTTGTTGGAATAACATATCACTTTCCTGCTGCAAGAACAGCTAAACAACGGGTCTACTAGCAACAGTCTGCTCGTACCGAGCGCTAGTTTGCGTCCTCTCCAGAAATACCAAAGCTGAACGAGAGTTTAAGGTCATCGTATCCCAGACCATAAAGCCTAAGGTCAGGCCAGTGTGTCTTGGTCGAATGCACTCTACGAGACAGCGCTCACTGGGTCTACGCCGTACGCGTCCGTGAACATCGCTTGCTTGCAGACATAATGTGCTTTCATAGCTGAAGACCACGGCGTGACATTCCATCTTCCAGGTGATCCTCTGTCGGCACCAGGTGCGCAGTGCACGTCGATGTTGTGGCGTGAATGGAAGACAAGGTAGAAAAGTGCGTGATCATAGTCTCGCTGATAATAAACAGTTCGTGTTGACATGTCTGGGCTCACAAGCCCTCTTATCTGTGCTCTGGTAGTTGTATTATACGACCTGCCACTTCTGCTCTTACAATATGACGATCCTGATGGGCGTCTGTGCTGCTTGGACGTGCAGAACCTTAAGTACGGATTTGAGAACGTTGACGTGAATACTGATACCAGCATCGTTGCACGACTGACGATGCAGTACGTCCAGTATGCGCGGCAATTCTCCGGAAGGACGATCTCGCCACTCGGAAGCGCACAGTTTGACCCCTTTCAGACTTGCTCAGATGGCTGTAGAAACCACGAGTGCGTCTTCGTGGCATGGATGCCTTGTTGCTTCGCACGTATGCACCACACTGAGCTTTCTGGCTGTGAGCATTTCCTTTGAAATGATAAACACAGATGGCGCTCTGGTAGCTACTCCATTACACTATATGTTGGCGGACAACGTTGAAACCATTATCAGTAAGTCTAATATTCCCCACATGGCATATGCAGTAAACGGATCAAAATCTACTTCATCTTTCCAGGTGTACTAATTTTTTCCGGCGGTGTAGTTCTGTGGGAGCGAAAGGCGCATTGAAATTTAAGCTTTCTGGCTTTCGAAGAAATAATCAGCTATTGAGATAGCAACACATCTGAAAGCCCCAACTGGATTCTTTTTCTTTGACAGTTAGCTCTTCATAAATTATTAGGAAATTAAAAATAATGTATTCATCTTTCATTTATCCTTGAACTGTGAAAGTACTGTCACAAGTGACATAACGGTGTCACAAGTGATGGAAACACAACAGTGGGAAACGAAAGTCAATCCTTCCGTTGTGGTTGGAAGATGGAGGAAATGCTGCGATGCGCGTTTCACCACCATCATAATGTTACGCTGAGATGACGAAACTCATGGGATACCTCCTAATACCCTGTCGGACCTCCTTTGACTGGGCATAGCGCTGTGGCACGGACTCAAGTCGTTGGGCGTCCCCTGCAGAAATATTGAGCCTTGGTAGCTAAAATGTTCCATAGTACTCTTGTCGGGCGCTCTGGGTGCCCAGATCATTCGCTTGAATTGTCCAGGATGTTTTTCAAACCAGTCACAAACAACTGTGGCCCGATGACATAGCGCATAGTCATCCATAGAAATTCCGTCGTTGTAGGGGAACATGAAGTCCATGAAAGGTTGCAAATGATCTCCAAATAGCCAAACATAACTATTTCCAGTCAATGATCGGTTCATTTGGACCGGAGGACGCAGTCCGTTCCAAGTTAACGCAGACCACACCGTCATGGAGCCATCACCAGCTTGCACTGTGTCTTGTTCACAACTTGGGCGCATGGCTTTTTGCGCCACACTCGGAACCTACCATCCAGCTCTCACCAACTGAAACCGGGTCTTATCCGTCCAGGACACGGTTTTACAGTCGCCTAGGGTCCAACCGATGTCGCGCTGTCATTGAAGGCACTCGCGTCGGTCGTCTGTTGCCATAGCCCCTTAACGCCACATTTCGCCGCACTGCGCCAACAGATACTTTCGTCGTACGTCCACATTGATTAATGCATTTATGTCACACAGTGTTGCGTGTCTTTTAGCTCCTACAATTTTACGCAAACACCGCTGGTCTCGGTCGTTAAGTGCAGACCGTTGGCGGCTGCGTTGTCCGTGGTGAGAGGTAGTGTCTGAAACGTAGTATTCTCGCCACACTCTTGACGCTATGGGTCTCGGAATACTGAATTCCCCAACGAATCCCAAAATTGAATGTCCTATGCATCTGGCCACAACTACCATTCCACTTTCAGACTCTATTTATTCTCGTCGTGCGGCCATAGTCACGTCGGAAAGTTTTCTACACGAATCACCTGAGTACAAACAGCTCCGCCAATGCACTGCTCTTTTATACCTTATGCTCGCGACACTACCGCCATCTGTGTATTTGCATATCCCCATCCCGTGACTTATGTCACTTCATTGTAAACCTGAATCTCTTTGCTGTGCGATATGGAAAGAGGCTATGAGACAGCGGTTCAGTGTTACTTTACCACTGTCAGTTTGGCTTGCATTTATAATACGAGTGTTGTTCAATAAAGCAAGAGCTTAATTTTTTGACAACGTACGTTTACTCTTCCTCTTAGTTTTGATGGTCCTTCTCAAAATAGCCTCCATTGGAAGGACGCATTTGTCCCAGCGTTTCTGCCAGTATACAGAGCCGTGCTTCACGTTATCTAATAGAAAAGTCACATGGGTTGAAATCCGGGCTTCATGCAGGGTGAGGAATGCACTTCACATTGATTTTTGCAAGCTCTTCAGTAGCAGCGTTTGCAATATGCGGTCGCGCATTATCGATGCTGTAGTATCCAGCCTGTTTCACCGGTATGTAGTCTCTTGCGTTTTTTCAGTTATTGGTGTGTGTGTGTGTGTGTGTGTGTGTGTGTGTGTGTGTGTGTGTGTGTGTGTGTGTGTGCGCGCGCGCGCGCAGGGAGAACATACTGATCAACCATTCGATGAATGTCAAAAACTGAGATACCATACCTTTCCCTGCGGAGATTCGCACACTGAGCTTTGCTGTTTGCTCTCAGGATCAAAATGACGCAGCCAAGTTTCATCAGCAGTGATTGCTGCTGAAAGAACCTCCGGATCTTCTTGTAACATGAACTTACACTGCATGCAGATTTGCGATCGAATGTCCTTTGTTCGGGAATCAACAGTTTTGGAACCCACTGCTTACAAACACATCTTAAATGTAAATTGTCTGTCACCAACTTGTGAGTGGCACCCAGTGAAATTTTCAGTATTTCAGAAAGTGTTCGTAAGGTTATTCGTCGATTCTTTCTCACGGTGACAGCAGCGGTGTTGATGTTTTCTTTCTTAAGAGCAATGGTGGGTCCACTTTCCTGTGAAATTGATTGTCTCTTATCTTTGAACAATTTAAACCATTTTCGAGCTGCGCTGTAGGAAAGAGCAGACTCCCGTTTTGCCTCCTGTAACTCTGCTTAGGTATCTGGTGATGATTTGTTGAGACGAAACCACAATTTCATTCTCGCATGTTCATCTTGGGTCACCTCCTTGATGTTGAGGGCGATACTGAACATGTCCCAACTTGTCCACCTGTCACTGGCGGGAACCAGGATTGCCTACAGTGAAACTAGTACGACGTTGGTTTTACATATAAAGAATTATGATCCTTCTTTACTGAACAGCCATCGTCTTGCTGCAGAAATTCGTAATATGTGACGCTCCACTGCTGTATAGAATCAGCGCAGAAAGACTGGTAGACAGAAAGACGTGATTGAATGGTAGAAAGGAGATATCGTGTTTGAAAGAAGCCATGACCAAACATTGATGGAGTTGCCCGATTTGTTGGTGTATCGACAAGGAATGTCCATCGTGTCTACGTAGAACATTCTCTGTCATACAACAGAGCGAGACAACACTGGTCGGGGACTTCGCAATAGTAGTGAACAGAACGTCTCTTATTTCGCTTTGATTTGTCTCACTTTGGATTCATTACTACTAAGAGGATGTCTTAGGAGGTAACTTCGATGTTGTGCTATGTTAATTGCTGTTCGCTGTCGCCAGAGAGAACACGGACTTTCTGACCTGCCATACATTTCGCGTCACGTCTCCCAAGAGCAAAAGCTAATGCACCTAATGCACGTCGCACCAGAGTGTTTCCAAGGAGCTGGAAGCTTCGTCGTCAGCCGCGGCGATTACTTACGCGAGAGAACAATGCGAAATCATTGCCAGGTGTCTGACGAAGAGTCCTGCAAGCCCGCGCCTAATGTGTTTGTGATTACGTTGCCTCTTAGCCGCCATTGTGCGTCGGCGCGCCGAGACAATGACCTCTGAAGTCGCTGAGTCGTGCGTCGTTCCGCGACAGCCAGACGCTCAATTGGACCACTCCGTTTCACTGCGGTGCAAGAGATAGACGTGCCCTTTCAAGCTCCTGTACTCCCTCTAGTGTTTTGGGCACAGCTAGGAAGGTGCATCCACAGTCGCTGTCAACGGGAATCTTGAAATTGTAACATCGAGAGGGAAGTAGTGCCTGAAAGCTTTATTCGTTCTGAATTACCGTCTACCTTCGGGTAAATAAAACTTTACGATCGTTTTCTGAATAATATTAACGTGCTATTCAATAAAAGGGAGTAATTTGTACGGAGACTTTGAAAGCGGCATAGTTCTGTAAAAAAACTGTGAACCTGTTGTATCAGTCGTAAATGGAATTATACATGCATTTTTAACTTCTCGCGGCGTAATGAATAATCTATTAAATTTCGGACAAGCAGCCGTGCAAATACTACTGCTTCAACTGATATATCGGCCATTCTAAGAGTGAGTGGCAAAACTGAAGACAAGATGCCAAGCGCGGCCTTAACGATACGTGCTCCACCGCGGCTGTATTGCGCATGCATCTCACGGTTGCTGGCGGCGGCAAAGAAGTACACTTGAATACGCGCCACCTGTGGCGAAAGCGTTCGATTCGCTTATCGACCTGTATTTGGCGGCGGTAACACCTTCAAGATTTCTCTGCAATTTAATTACACCAAGAGCCATACTCCAAGCTTTATCGAAATTGAAACCGTATTTACATGCCAGTAGCTGCCATTACCCTTAAACATATGCCGGCGGGAGTGGCCGAGCGGTTCTAGGCGCTACAGTCTTGAACCGCGCGACCGCTACGGTCGCAGGTTCGAATCCTGCCTCGGGCATGGATGTGTTTGATGTCCTTAGGTTAGTTAGGTTTAAGTAGTTCTAAGTTCTAGGGGACTGATGACCTCAGAAGTTCAGTCCCATAGTGCTCAGAACGATTTGAACCAACCGTAACATATAGTAGGTATCCTGTAGACCTTAGAGCACAGAGTATACTGTATATCCGATAATAATAATTTGCAACTAGAGCTCACACACGTCGAGAGCACTTTTAAAGCGGATGGATATTCTCGGCAACAAATTCGCAGAGCCTTCGTTGGGAATCCTAGAATTCAGCTACGTGATCTGGAAGAAGACAGTAATACCTTCAGATCTAGAGCGTTTTTGCCTTATGTGTGTGCTCTTTCCTCGTAGACAAGCCATATTCTCGAGAAAGACCGTGTTAACGTGATCTCTCGGCCCCTACGAAGATTGCAGGCTTACTCGGTTCTGTGAAGGATAATTGATTGCTCCGTAATGCGGGTGTGTATTAGATTCCTTGCGGAAATTGTGATAAGTCATACGTAGGTCAGACAAGAGGTGACTTAAGAGGTGTGTGGAACACCGAAGATGCACACCTTTACTGCAGCCAGACATGTAATCTGTGGCAGAGCATAACGACGTGAATATTTTTAACATCTAACTCTTCTTTCCTGGATTCTATTTTCAAGGAAGCCATAAAAATTATACTAACCGATAATTTAATAAATGAGCTAATGGTTTTAATTTGGAAACGGCATTTAATTCGGCTCTTGGTGTAATGACGTTGCAGAGAGGTCGCCAAGGTGTTGCCACGGGGCAATATAATACAATAAGCGAAACAAATATCTGAACGCTTTTGCCACATTTGGTGCGTTTGCAGGTGTACAAGGGGCGTTTGAAAAGTCCGTGCAAAAATAGAAACTACTTACGTGTTTGGCGTAAACCTTTTTTATTTTTCGACATAGTCTCCTTTTAGATTTATACAGTACGTCCAACGCTGTTTCAATTCGTTGATTCATTCCGAATAATAGGAATTGTCCAAGTCTGCAAAATAGCTATTAGTTGCTGCAATCACCTCCTCGTTCGAATAAAATCATTGTCCCGCCAGCCATTTCTTCAAATTGGGGAACAAATAGTAGTCCGAGGGAGCCAAGTCTGGAGAATGGGGGGGGGGGGGGGGGGAGATGTGAAACGAGTAGTATCTTATTTCCAATAATTTTGCGACCACAAGTGCTGAGATGTGTGCTGGTGCATTGTCGTGACGGAAAAGGACTTTTTTTGCGGTCCAATCGCCGGCGTTTGTCTGACAGCTCGGTTTTCAAACTCCTGCCGAAGGAATGGTCTTCTCCTTTTTTGGTGCAGATTCTCCTTTGGTAACCCATTGTTAAGATTGTTGTTTGGTCTCAGGAGTATAGCAATGTATTCATGTTTCATCCACAGTGACGAAACGACGCTTTAAGTCCAGCGGATTCTTCCTTAACAGCTGCAAACCATCCTTGTAACACTTCACATGATTCCGTTTTTGGTCAAGCGTGAGCAATCGCGGAACCTATCTTGCGGATAGCTTTCTCATGTCCAAATGTTGATGCAGAATATATTGGAAGGTAGGAGACGAGGTACTGACGGAATTAAAGCTGTGAGGACGGGGCGTGAGTCGTGCTTGGGTAGCTCAGTCGGTAGAGCACTTGCCCGCGAAAGGCAAAGGTCCCGAGTTCGAGTCTCGGTACGACACACAGTTTTAATCTGCCAGGAAGTTTCATATTATGTACCCGTTCATTCGAGATGCCCACAGCACTAGAAATCTCACGCACCTTAACTCTTCTGTCATCCATCACCATATCATGGATTTCATCAATGATTTCGGGAGTTGTAACCTCCACAGTGCGTCCAGAACGTTCAGCATCACGTGTGCCCATATGGCCACTCCGAAAATTTGGAAACCACTTATAAACTGTTGTAATCGAAGGTGCAGAGTCACCGTAATGTTTATCAAGCTTCTCTTTAGTCTCCTGAGGCGTTTTTCCTTTCATAAAGTAATGTTTAATCACCACACGAAATTCTTTTTCGTCCATTTTTTTGACTATCACTCGACTTCTTTGATTCACACGAATGGAAAACACAAAGAAATAGACTAGCCCATCGCCCTTGTCCAAGTGGGGTGAGGTGGGATGAAATAATAATAAAGAGGTAAAAGAAGTCTTGAGACTCACTCTTAGATAGCCGAACGATACATCACCGAAATGTCAGTTGAAGTAGTACTATTTGCACGGCTGCATGCCCGAAATTTAATGGATTATACAGTTATACATTGCCGGCTTAATGAAGAAGTGCTGAATCGAACCAATGAAAAAAAGAAACATGTGGCACAACTTGACTAAAAGAAGGTATCTGTTGATATGAAACATCCTGAGACGTCAAGGATTCGTCAGTTGTATTTGATGGAGGGAAGTGCGGGTGATAAAACTCGTTGAGGGAGACCAAGGTTTGACTTTACAGTACGCAAATTAAAGTATAGGAAGGTTACAATAGTCAAGCAGAGATGAAGAGGCTTGCACAAGATAATCTGGCGGAGAGAGAGAGAGAGAGAGAGAGAGAGAGAGAGAGAGAGAGAGGAGGGATCAGACAGATTTAACACCATTACAACGAAAACTACAACTACAACTGCTGCTATTACAAACAAAGGCTGCTTTCAGTGGATGGCAACACGAGCGAGCGATCACTGAGAGGGCAGGCGTGTCATTCGCTGCAGCGACAGTAGTACAATTTACCTTTGCGAGAAGACGGTGGTATAACTCACAATTTACACTGATGAACCAAAACATTATGAGCAGTGCCCACAACGAGTCACAATGCCGCCTGATGGCGTTGCCGGCACGCGAGGTCTTAAGGAAACTACATTGCCGAAGCACAGACTAATGGTATAGCAACAATACAGGATGCAAGTGGGGGAGACTACTCGAAAATAATAAATTATTAGTATAACTGCTTTTCGATGTTTTAACACGTCTTTGTTGAATTACTTAAAGAGCTGTGGAGCACTGCTGTAGGAATTACAGGGTGTTGCAAAATATTTCATCCGATATTATAAGACTATATCTTCTACGTGAATGAAAATCGAAATTTAGGCTTTGTTTGGCTGCCGCACAGAACTACAAAGTCTTTATTTTCAAAAGAACCATCCGATTTTACACATTTTTGACATATATGCTCATAAAACTTTAGAGTACTTCTTATGATTACGTTTTAGGTACAGAATTTTGATCTACGTTTCATCAGTGTTCATTGTGCAATTATAGCAAATGAATCTTGTACAGCATAAAACACAAACGTTGCCGCAAAACACGCTTGATACACACAGGAGGAGTATAACTCTCGACTGACAAGACGAGTAAACTTGTGTGGACTACGTGCAAAACTGTCGAAAGCGCTCTCCTTTTTTGAACGAACTCAAGTACTCCCCTTCACATAAACAACCAATGGAGTAATAAAATCTTCTGGGGTTTCCAGTCGCATCAGGTGATTAAACTCCCACGAGTTTTCGACTGATCTCTCCTCGGCCGTTGTCAAGTGGTAAACTGGCTGACGTGTCGCTGTGGTCTCGCCGTTATACATCCGTGTTTCTGGCTGTGGCGTCACTGGTGCTCTCTTCCTCACCAAATGTGGTAGTGTTTTCGTTCCGCGTCCGCCGCGCCTGCTTCAACCCCTCGATGGTCGGCTCCCGGCTGTGCTGAGCTGCAAACCGCCGCCCTTGTTGATGGTGTTTTCAGATATTTTTATTTCTGCCGCTTCTTTTATGGCGCCGTTTCAAAATCCCTAGGCTCTCATAATGAAATTTTTGGGCGAGCGTCATAAAAGAAGCGGTAGACATAAAAATTTCTGGAAAAGACCATCAACAATCACGGTGGTTGGAAGCTCAGCACGTGACACTGGAGGTCTTCGAGTGCCAGCAGCCGTCTCCAGCGGGGAGCGAGTAACTATTTCAGAGGAGTTTAATAATTCGTGACTGTGTATTCAAATGCATGCACGTTCTCGATAGCAAACGACAAAAATTAAGACCTTATAGTGGGTACCTGATTTCCCATGGTCCCTGCACGGAGCCCAGTCCTCACGAAGTATGAAGGACAAGCCAACTAGTGTGACGTCACGAGTTCGTTGCACGTCCCGTACATCCCTTTGGCCCCACAGCAAAACGGCTATCGAGCGGCGAGGACATGGCAATCATTTACCACTTGACAGTGGCCGAGAAGAGCTCCATCGAAAGCTCGTGGGATTTTGACTACCTGTCGCGGATGGAAGCCCGAGATTTTAGTAATTCATAACGTCGGGAGAACATTCATACTGCCAGTGTTTTGAGACGTCAGGGAGCCACCGACTAATGCTTAAGCTGTAGGATGTACACTGTGTTACGCTTGACGAAAATCTCACTGTACAGTTGTCGGTAAAGTGCAGTAATTGAAACGAAGAATGGGAAACACCTTTGAATGCTGTGTTATCGCCAACCCGACGCACATTTGATGATTAGTGAGCGAGCGAGCTACACCGGGTAACTTCTGCTGGCAGCCACATGAATTGGCGCCAAGGCAAACGTGTAGTTCTGGTGTGTAAGGTAAACAATTTACCCGAAGTTTGTTTCCTCATTATTTTGTAAGGCATAGTCTTTTAAAATCGGAGCAATGTTTTAGAAACACGCTATATTTCCATTAATGGTTTCTCTAGAGCAGTGTTGTGGACAGAATACAGTACTGTGAAAGCATGGACTTCCACGGGAAAGATGTTTAGAAAAAAAGACATATTCCAGTGGCAGAGTCATGTTATTTACACAAAATTTAATTGAATAAACATGTTGAAATACATCGTCGCACATGAGAAATGCAATGAAAGGGAACAAAAAATATCCGCGCGCGGTCGCCATCGTGGAATGGGTGCAGGCAGAAGCTGCAGCCGACGCCATTGCTGACTCCGTCCGCCGTTTCCTTGCTGCTTCCTTCCTCCTTCCTTCCTTCCTTCCTTCCACCAGGGCGCCGCCCCCTCAAGTTTCCAATTAATGAGTGTCTTCACCTAATTGCGTATGCCATTAGGAGTCGCGGGCCGGTGTTAATGACGCCCTCGGTCGCGCGCGGCTGTTCCAGCTCATTGCTGGCTGCCAGCTCCCCTGCCCCCCCCCCCCCCCCCCTCCTGTGCTCGCCACTTGTTCATGACTGCCCGCGGCCGACACTTGGCCTGATTTAGTGCTCGCCACTCCCACACAGCTCCCGGGCCTCCTTTAAAGCCGGCGCGATTGTTCATTGCCGGCTGACGGGGGGGAGCGAATTCCTGTGGAGTTTAGAGCCTCCCGCAGATCTATTATTTATTGATAATAACACTGTCCTCCGGAACTCTCGTTAAGGGAGGGAACGAATTAATCGTTTACGAGGCGTTGGTCAATTATATCTCATCTTTTCACAAATTTCGTCAGAAGGAGTTGCTACGTCGTAATTGGACGGCGTAGGTTTGCGTGAACTGTGCATTTCGACAATTGACATAATTAAGGAAAGTCTTAAATCCGGGGATTGTAATTGTCAGCAGCTTCAGGACCTCATTAAACTCTTGCTAATCGCGATTCCTGTGCATAACCTGTCTTTGAGACTCCAGTGATGTAGTGTGTTACCTAGTACTCTCGTAAAATAAGTGGACCTTACGGCGGAGTGCAGTGTTTGAGTGTGTCCCATTATATCTACCCTTCACGAACACACCTCCCCAAAGCTATATGTTCGTCAGAAGGTCATAACATAATAAACGAAGATCATTAAAAAAGGGTTTGATTTGTAACTCTAAGATTGAAGGAGATCGCATTACGTACGCCCAAGCCGGTAGTAGCTTAACCTATTAGGCTACAGCAAATAAAGTAGGTAAATCACAGTAAAATACAGTTAAACCCCGCTACAGATACGTAAATTTAACAGCCATATAATTTAAACAGAATGTAATAGATTTTCTTTATATATAATCTCTTCAGGCCATGTTATACCAAGAATGACGTAAAGGAAATCATGCCCGAAGTAAAACTACCGTGTAATTCTGCTAAGCTAACAGAAAAGGAAGAAACCAGAGCAGGTTTAGGAGCGAGCTACGCCAAACATTAGAGAATGCTACCAGAAGTGCACAGGGACGTAATTTTTCCAGAATGATTTTTTACTCGCAGGCGTAGTTTGTGCTGATTTGAAACTTCCTAGCAGATTAAAATAGTCCTGGAGCGGTACCCGAACCTGAGACTTCTGCCTTTCGCAGGCAAATACTCTACCGTCTGAGCGATACAAGGACGACTGCCCTCAGAGCTTTATTTACACGAGTACCTATTCTACTACATTTGGAAACATTCCTGTAAGCCGTGTGTGAGCCATTTCTCCGCTAAATCCTTTGTTTCAGAAGTGCTAGCCCCGCAAGGTAAATAGGAGAACTTGTATGAAGTCTGGAAGGCAGGAGAGACGCATTAACGATGGTAAAGCTGTGAGGACGCGTTGTGGGTCGCTCTTGTGTAGCTCAGTCGGTGGAGCACTTGTTCGCGAAGATTCGAGTCCCGGTCCGACACGCATTTTTAATCTGCCGGAAGCTTCAAGTCAGCACACAGGCCACTGCACATTCCGGGTACAAGATGCTATTCGTACGGTATTAACTGTTGCCGTTAAATTCACTTCCACCTGTACTGTTACGTTGACACTGCGGGGTCTCAAGCGTTTGACACACAGGAGCTATAATAGTGTCATTAAATAACAAACAACTCTTCCACTAACCCCTTTTTTTACTATGTGCCAATGTGATGTACAGTACGTTGTGAAATATTATATAACTTCATGATATTCAAAGTCCAGAACTAGATTTTTTGTATATCATAACGAAGATGTTTGTGGATTATTCACATATGAAGATAACGGCAAATTGCCGGAACCGTAAATGTGAAATAGTAATTTTTGGCGATCTTGACGTTATAAATTGTTACACAGTCATACATTTATAAGTTCACATAATTCCATTGACAAAGTGTCAATTCTTAAAAAAAACTCTCCCACTACCTTTATTTTTCTGATTTATTTCCCAAACATCTGACTCCGATATACATATGCTTTACGCTACTGTTTTGTATATAATCCTTTTAGTTTTGTTTGTTAAATTTTCGAACACCTGGTTTCTCTTGTCCAATCTTATTTTTATAGCTTCTACATCCATTCTATTCGCAAATATAATTCAATAAAAAAGAAACAATCAGAAACGTGCTTTTCATCAACACCCAGTATCATATATTCAGTCCCTATTGTGTTTATTTTTAAACTCCAGTTGTCATATTCTTCAAACAGCTTGCGGATTATATCCAGAGTTGTCACACTCTAAGGCAACTCAAAACTGTTGCTTACAAACGTTTGACAGTAACATTAAGCTGAAATGAAATGCGAGTTTCTTAATGCCATACATTTTATTCATAGGAACTCTGCGGCTGATATCACTTACGTTTCTGTTCGAAATTCTGATCCACTATTGGAAATACAAAGCAGCTAAAACCCACCACTGCCCTGTTTATATTTTCCGAGCTTATTTTTTGAGTGGTTGGTAGATTGTTTCTAGTGTAGGAGTTCAACGGTATGCTCTGAGTGTCGATGCGAGAGACGTTTCCCTTACAATATACTGTTTTTACCTTCAGTCCTCTATGACGTTACTTTTACCAAGATTTAGAATATAGGACAACAGTGAAGGAAAGCTATTTCCGTAAAATTAAGTTCTAAAAGCCTACTTTGAGTCAAACAGTCCGTGTAAGTATCATTCGCCCTTCGTTCTTCACAATCGGATATTGAACACCAGGTTGATGAATGACAGTGGTAAAATGTGCTAGCATGCTTGAGCGGGTTAGTGCATTAGCACGTGATCGGAACTAAAGGTGATTAGTTTCAGTCTAAACGAAGATAAACATTTTTTGAAAGCAGTCGTTTCTGGTAGCTTCTTACAGAGTACTTGTCTGTGGTGTTCTGGTTGGTTGTCAGCGTAGGTGTCATCACACAAAGTTCATTACATTTGTTGTAACGCCATGATTTTCCGTGTGCGAATGGACGCTGTCGTAATGACGTGTGAACTCTCGGGCTTATAGGCCAATGAGACAAGGAAATATTTTCACAAAGACACAGCATGGAAGCATTACCTAACACACATCTTAAAGAGATTAATTACCATATATCGGCATTATTCAGGGTGTCCGTAAAGTTCCGCTATTATTTCAAAATATCATAACTTAGGAACTATTAGAGACAGAGCATCGTGATTCATGTAAAACGTTTAGCAGCTCTCAATGATTTTTTATATTACGCCAGAACTTCAGCTTGTGTCCCACGTATCGCTCGTAGAACATCTAGGCGATGTCTGAGTACTACCACCAATGTATTGTTTCAGCATCAACCGTTTCGATTGCTTCATTGATAAGTGTGACTGACTAGTGTTGTGTACCTGCAACCGCACAAGTAGATATCTAAAGGTGGTTGGTTGTTTGTAACAGCATGCTTGAGAAGCACACATGCGCAAGCTAAGCTCGCTTAGCCAAGCATGCTTGAATGTGGAGGACAAACTTGTGCAAGCACCACGACTATACAAGTAGCTTGATACTTGATCGAATTTCGATTATACATGCTTGTGGAAGCGTTCAAACGTGTGCGTGCTTGAGCGGTTGCTCCATAAACAGGAAGCCTTCTGCAAACATTCATCAGCGATTTGATTTAGTTTTTACTTGGTTCTGTTAAGTTGCATTTTGTACATACTGTAATGTCGGACAAATAAAAGAATACAGTACTACACGGAGAAAAAGAAAACTAGCAATACTGTGATATAGTTTCTGAACGAGTGTACCGCGAATAGTGAATAAGAAGGATATTTTCGTTCCTTTACCCCTCACATATCACGTTCTCTCCCTCTGTATCTATCTCTCTTTTAACATGAGCAAAAAGGTTGCCAAAGCCAGCGCATCGTGGTCTGAGCTCCACATTTTTCTGGTAGACTAACCGGCGCTTGTAGAAGCATGTTTGGGTCGTGTGGAGGCGCGTTGAATTTGTGCGTGTTTGGGCAAGCACGCTTGCGAATGCGTGCATATCAGTTATGCAGTTACGTGTGCAGCCTCGTAAATGACTTGACATGTGGAGAGCGTGGGGACTACCCAACTAGCAGAGACTGTGTTATTCAACACTTCTGTACGTTCAAACTCGCAGTGTGGCGGTGCACCACCACGCTGGAACAAGATAGACAGCTGCAGTTCTCCGATTTGTAACAGCAGGAACTGCTCGAAAATATCCAGGTAAACATCCTGTTATGGTTTTTTCTGTGGGGAAAAAACGGGCCTATTACCCAATCGCGCATTAAGCCACACCAAATTTAAGCTTCGGGCTCTCCCGCAATACCGTTGTCACAAATTTGGAATGTTAGTAGCAGATGACAGATTACGTTTTCTCCTGATCTGTCGTTATTTTGACGCACTCAAAGTAAAAGCTGCAATATAGTAAAAGAAAAAAAAAACATTGAAAGCTGAAAAACGTTTTAGAAGAAACCACAATTGTCTGCCTCCAATACTTTCCAATTTTTTTTTGAAACGATAACGTGACTTTATGGGCAGCCTATATGTGCCGTCTAGCGGGAAACGAGTACTTCATTGTTTTTGGGCGAAATGGCGGCTACGCGTACCACCCTCTCTGATATATTTTTGAACGCTCACGAAGAGGTAATGTAGCGTTTCAGTGAACATTAAGAAGGAAGTTCGAACACACTTCTCTAGGAACCTTTCTCCGAACATGGTAATAATACTTCTATTGGATCTTTTAGGGCAAGGACAGACTGGGAGAGTAAGTTTAAGTGAAGGTAAGTCAACAAAGTACCGTAATCTTTCTTACGGTACGTACAGAAGTCAGTGGTAAGAGCCAAGCGATAATTTCAGCGTTTACCAACATCAAGAGTAAGGGAAGCCACAACGGAGTGATAATTAGGAAGTGGGTAATTGCGTTGGACGTGGAGAGAATAATATCTAGCATAATGGTGATCAACAAAACCTCAACTGCAGATTTAAGAGGCAGTTGGCAGTAAGCCCTGTTCTACTGTGCACAGTCGCTTTTTCTGAAATCGTACCCTTTCATCGATAGCGTGACGCTCTAAAACAATCGTTCTGTTGACATGCGAGTCGCTGCGCTGGAACTTTTCGTGCTCCACGTGCCCGACCTGGGCTGCCCCGGCTGGAGCCCGCCGTGTCGCAGGTCGCTCCGGAAACAAAAGCCGGCGCGCCGGGTGCGAACGACCCGCCTTATCTGAAATTAGCCCGGCTCGTGCCCTGGCGTGCCGCTGCGTAGCAATTGGGCCGTCCTGCTGTCTTGCCGAACTCGCTTACAACTAGCGTCGCTTCTCACTCACCTGCTCTCTCTCTCTCTCTCTCTCTCTCTCTCTCTCTCTGGTTCCGCTTATCCAATACAGTTCTCTTGTACCACATGTTTTTGGCATGTGATCAAAACCTTAAGAACATAGAAGGTAAAGACATCTGACAGACATTATTTCACTACGAGTGCTCCGTTGTCCGTATGCATTGAGGAAGAAATGGAGTGATAAGTTTCCTGTAAACGGAATGCATGGAAGCCTCGGAGATTATGTGCAGAGTTCAGCTGCAGTATGGTAATAGACGTCTCAGAAGAGAGGAAGGAAGATACGGTTTAGCTTCTCGTCGATACTGAGGTCATTATAGACTAAGCGCAAGCTCGAGTTGACTCAAGGGTGGCGAAACAAGTGGCCGTGCCCTTGCAAAGAAAACATCCCAGCATTTGGATGGAGCTGTTTGGTGAAATCACGGCAAACCTAAATCTGGACGGCCGGACGCGGATTAGAACCGTCGTCCTCCCGAATGCGTGTCCAGTGTGCTAACTAACCACTGCGCCACGTAGCTCGGCAAATGATGTCTGACCTCTTCCAGGAGCCGCGCAGGATTAGCCGAGCGGTCTGTTGCGCTGCAGTCATGGACTGTGCGGCTGGTCCCGGCGGAGGTTCGAGTCCTCCCTGGGGCATGGGTGTGTGTGTGTGTTTGTCCTTAGGATAATTTAGGTTAAGTAGTGTGTAAGCTTAGGGAATGATGACCTTAGCAGTAAAGTCCATAAGATTTCACACACATTTGAACATTTGAACTTTTTTTTTTTTTTTTTGCTTCCAGGACAGAATTAGGTTTCGCGATAAAAAGTTTCTGTAAAAACAATTGTATTTAGTTTTTGACTTGGCCTCTTATTTGCTGAATATCAATTCAACAACAAAAAGTACTTAGTACTTTTTCAAATTATTTTGTTCATGAAGGCCGTCTTAACATTTCTCTACTTTAACTTGCTACATCAATTAGACGTCCACAATAACGGGCAACGAGTCTTGGTAATCCTGTCTTTCATAGTACAAGAATGCGCTTTGCAGTATGGCTGGCTCTGAGCACTATGGGACTTAACATCTATGGTCATCAGTCCCCTAGAACCTAGAACTACTTAAACCTAACTAACCTAAGGACAACACACAACACCCAGCCATCACGAGGCAGAGAAAATCCCTGACCCCGCCGGGAATCGAACCCGGGCGCGGGAAGCGAGAACGCTACCGCACGACCACGAGATGTGGGCATTTGCAGTATGCGCGAGAGATTTGGAAATATATTGAGAAACATACACGATTTGAAAAGTGCACTCCAATCGGCCTGCAAGGTTGTCAGGTTTTCTGTAAAAGCTTGCACATCGCAGAAATTCTTACAGTGAACTTGTTTTACACCGTCCCCCCCCCCCCCCCCCCCCCTTGAGAAATAATGCATGTAGCTACTTTTTCAGTTCCTAGAGCTTTAGTTGGAACGGAAGACGTAAGCGCGTTTTCGACTTCATGTGCACCGCGTAGAATCTCTGTTGATGATTCCTGATAACCTGGTTCCAGACCTAGGTAAAGCCAGAGAAAAACGATCTTCAGCAGGAATCTTTTCCGCAATTCAGTTTCACTGTGGTTTTTGCAACGCCGGACGGGAATTCATTGTAATTTTTTAAGACGGGATTTAATACACAACATACCACAAAGGCTTCATTCATAGAAGTATCTCAGAGGTGTTTAATACGATTTCCGTCTACTTTTAGCATAACAACATTTACACAATTGAAAGTTGTTTCAGAACAAGAATCCATTGTTTGCGAAGAGCTGCAGTAGAGTAGGAATCGACGTGTATCGTTCACACAGGAGGAATTTAAATTCCGAAACGTATCAGAAACGTTCATTTCGTTTTAAATAAGAATTCTGATCAAAGTGACACATGTACGGTGAAATGAAATGAGCGTGTGGCTAGGGTCTCCCTTCAGATAGCCCGGTGGCCTGGTGCAAGTCTTTTTCGTTGAAACCACATCGGCGACTTGCGTGTCGATGACAATGAAGTGATGAATGATGATGAAGGAAACACGACACCCAGTCCCCGAGCGGAGAAAATATGGAACCAGGCCGGGAATCGAACCCAGGCTCCTCGCATTGCTTTAGCTTGCCTTCTTCTAATCGTTCTCTGTTCGAGAACCTTCATCGACGATGGGAATAGGATTTCCGATTTTTTAGCCCACCGCTTACTTTTGTTAACTGACGACAATTTTGGCGAAGGGCATGTCAAGAATGACCGTGTAAGCGTGCACGCTTACTCGATGATCTGAACTAGTTTCGTCTCTTCCAGTTACATGAATAGGATCAAAATCTTCTGCCGAATAAGCATTAGCATTGTGTGCTCACATTCCCGTTGTTTCAGATGCCATGGCTGGATTCGCTACAGTTGCTGTCTGCCAGTAATAATTTCTGAATAAACTTGCGCAGCGGTCAGTGCTCTTGATCGAACGTTCACTAGTTGACAAACTCATCGTTGGATCCCACCACACGACAGACAGCTACTACCATGTGGACAAGGGAGCAGTACCATATACACTTAATGGCTAACGAAATAAATCACACTGCAGTGACTGATTAAAACCGTTTAAATTACCTGGTGTCTGTGCCACTTTCAGTCCTAACAAATACGCTTTCTTACGTAAATACCAAGAAAGAATAAAGTAGCGCACTGATACAATTGCTAGACAATACCAGTGTCCCACCAAGTGCAGTGAACAGTACTCTTAGACGATGCACACTTTTGGCCGAACTGCTCTTATCGGGAGGTGGGAGAAGTTGGTAGCTTAGTATACTCTCGCGAAATCCTACACAGTTTCTTAATAGAAATTTGAAAAGCTTTTGCCTCAAGGTGGGAACTAGGTGCGTCCACCCGAGTACTTGCGCAGCATTCGAATGGTTTTCGGCGACTGCGTTGTAGTCCGGCTCCTTTGAAGGAGCTGGCAGCGCGGCTGGTGAGGGGAACTAGATGAGGCGGCAGCCTACCGAGATTATGGGCCCGATCCCCGCCTCGCAGCCAGGCCGGTGGCCCTGACAACCCCGCTTTGCTGGCAGTATTGTGTGTTAAAAGGATTATCCCTAACGAATGTGTTCGATGCTATCGCCGTAATTCTAGACAGGTGTGGCCCGTGGCCGACCGCTTCGGTGGAGAGTGAATCCATCAGCGTGGCCACCAATCTAACCCGAGCCAACCAAACAGTACTTTTAGGGGAACTTTCACATTGCGGGAAGGACGGCCAGCGTGCGGACTTCCCTATGATTATTTGCATCAGTGGGGCATTCTCTACGATTTATGCTGCATTACTGTAAGTTTTTTTTTGTGCATTAGAAAAATTTGGGATCGTAGCACCGTACCAACAAACGTTTTCCTGCCCAGCAGCCATGAATCACATGAAGGAGGAAGAAGAGTAGTGTTTAATGGTCCGTCGATGACGACTTCATTAGAGACGGAGCACATGTTCGGGTTGGGGAAGTTAACCGTGTCCTATTCAAAAGAACTGTCCCAGCATTCGCCTTAAGCGATTTAGGGAAACTACTAAAAATCTAAATCTGGGTACCGGTCGGGGACATGAACCGCTGCACTTGTGAATATGGGATCTGTGTGGTAATCGCAGCGTCATTTCGCTCGTTGCGAAGGGTTTAGGAGGATGATCTTACTGGTACATTACGTATTGTTCATGCCACAGCTTTGGGCACTTACGAACTACAGGTACAGAAGTATAAATTTAGAGTTGAATATTCAGCTCGGGGATCTTTTTCCGTGTTATCATAACTGAGATAATGTTTCTTACATTAAGCTACATGCTCTCTTGAAAGGAGTTATCTCAATTTCATTCCCACGACAAATATGAGGAGAGCTGAGTATTCGTGAGTACGTATACAAACATCTGCCAAACGACTGTTTCATCATGCACCGTCGGCAGCTTTCGATAGAAACAAACATTGACCAAAGTGTGAAGAGAATAACATAAATACTCAATTATCAGAGCTAACTGTATGTTATTACATACGCAAATAACGTTTCTCCATGCATCTGTTATCACTGTTTTCAATTTGCAGTGGGATAATCCCTGTCACAAATCCCGTGGATGAGCCACCTCTCATTTTAATTATTTTCATCGTGGGACTCAACACTTTTTACTGTACAACATCTTCACTTTGTTGCGCAGCTGCTACATTAGTTTCAGCAGCAGGATTAGTCGATTTAATTACCGCGCAGAGGACCTTTTTGTGAGGATGTGTTTGTTGCTAAATATGAAATATTAGCGTAGCTCTACTGCTGGCAGGAAACTCGTAAATACCTAACGGGCCTGCATAGCAGAAGTTATCTAGAATTCTAGAAATATCTCGGAATGTTAAGGAATGACACATCATCAGCGGTTTTCTCCAGGCCTTACAGAGAGAGAAGAAGCAGTACAGTAGAATGAATAAAAATTGTTAAATACACTTAGAGAGAGAGAGAGAGAGAGAGAGAGAGAGAGAGAGAGAGAGAGAGAGAGAGAGACGCACCACGAAGGACTTATCCGAGTGCGACGGTAGTCCGTAGATGTGATGTACATACAAACAAATGATTAAAATTTCAGAAAAAACTGGTTGATTTACTTAAGAGAGAGAGCATTACAAATCCGGTTTGTCATTCATTGATAGAATTTTTTGATGTCCTCCTAAGGGATATCATGCCAAACTCCGTCTAACTGCAGCGTTAGTTCGGGAAAATCACGAGCTGGTTGAAGGACCCTGCAGATAATCCTTGCGTTCTCTGTTGGGAAGAAGTCCGTTGACGTTCCTGGTCAAGGTAGTGTCTGACAAGTAGGAAGACAAACGATGAAAGTTTCGCAGTGTGCAAGCGGGCGCCGGCCGCTGTGGCCGAACGGTTCTAGGCGCTTCAGTGCGGAACCGCGCTGCTGCTACGGTCGCAGCTTCGAATCCTGCCTCGGGCATGGATGTGTGTGATGTAATTAGGTTAGTTAGGTTTAAGTAGTCCAAAGTCTAGGGGACTGATGACCTCAGATGTTAAGACCCATAGTGGTTAGAGCCATTTTTTGCAGGCGGGCACGCGGAAACGTAATCCTAGGATGGCCTGCCAAGAAGGGAACAAAACGGGGCGTAGAGTATCGTCGACGTACCGCTGTGTTGTAAGGATGCCGCGGAACACAACCGAAGGGGTCCTACTACGAAAGGAAAAGAACCCCAGACCATCACTCCTTATTGTCGGGCCGTATGGCGGGCGGCAGCCATGTTCGTATCCCACCGCTGTCCGAGGCGTCTCCACACACGCCTTCGGTCTGCAACCTCACTCGAAAGAGTAGGATTGTCTTCAGTGATGAGTCCCGCTTCGAAATTGCTCCGATGACGAGCGGAGACGTGTCTACAGACGCTTCGGACAGTGGTGGGATTACCGACTTAACTGTAGCCCGCCATATGGCTCGAAAACTATGATTGATGTCTGTGGGTCATTCGTTTCCACAGCAGGATCCCTTCGGTTGTCATCCGCGGCACCCTTGTAGCACCGCGTTATGTCGACGATATTCTACGTGCCGTTTTTTTGCCTTTCATGACCAGCCAATTTGGGCTTCCATTTCAGCAAGATAATGCCCGCTCGCTCACGGCGTGCGTTTCTACTGCTTATCTTCGTGCTTGCCAAACCCTGCCTTGGCGAGCAAGGCCGCCGGATCTCTCCCCAATTGAGAACGTTTGGCGCTTTATGGGCAGGCCCTGCAACCAGATCGGGACTTGGACGATCTAACTCGCCAACTGGGCAGAATTTGGCACGATATCCATCAAGTGGACATCCAGCAACTCTATAAGCCAATACCGAGCCGCAAAACTGCTTAAATGAGACGTTATTGACTTCTCTTGAATGTATCTTCCACTTTTTCTGAATATGTAATCATTTGTTTGTACCTGTGCATCACATCTACCGATTTGTGTCCCATTCGGATAATTCCTCGCAGTTCGTAGATTTTTTATTTGTATCAAAATGTGCGTACGATATAAAAGGGTTAATACGAATTGTTTATTACCAAAAATGTAGCAAAAATTAGACCATTTCACGTTAGTTTGGAAAAATATTTTTTTTGGACGGAGGGATATTCATAACGAATAAGAACTGTATTAAGCATGTAAATTATACACGACTGGCCATTAAAATAGGTACACCAAGAAGAAATGCAGATGATAAACGGGTATTCATTGGACAAATATATCATACTAAAACTGACATGTGATTACATTTTCACGCAATTTGGGTGCATAGATCCTGAGTAACCAGTACCCAGAACAACCACCTCTGGCCGTAATAACGGCCTTGATACGCCTGGGCATTGAGTCACACAGAGCTTGGATGGCGTGTACAGGTACAGCTGCCCATGCCGCGACAACACGATACAACAGTTCATCAAGAGTAGTGACTGGCGTATTGTGACGAGCCAGTTGCTCGGCCACCATAGACCAGACGTTTTCAATTGGTGAGAGATCTGGAGAATATGCTGGGCAGGGCAGCAGTCGAACATTTTCTGTATCCAGAAAGGCCCGTACAGGACCTGCAACATGCGGTCGTGCATTATCCTGCTGAAATGAAGGTTTTGCCATTCGTGCACCCAGGTTCGTCGTTGAGTACACAATCGCAGGCGCTCCTGTCTGTGGTGCAGTGTCAAGGGTAACCGCAGCCACGGTCTCCGAGCTGATAGTCCATGCTGCTGCAAACGTCGTCGAACTGTTCGTGCAGATGGTTGTTGTCTCGCAAACGTCCTTATCAGTAGACTCAGGGATCGAGACGTGGCTGCACTATCCGTTCAGTCAGGCGGATAAGATGCCTGTCATCTCGGCTGCTAGTGATACGAGGCCGTTGGGATCCAGCACGGCGTTCCATATTACCCTCCTGAACCCACCGATTCCATATTCTGCTAACAGTCATTGGATCTCGACCGACGGGAGCAGCAATGTCGCGATAAGATAAACCGCAATTGCGATAGGCTACAATCCGGAAACGTGATGGTACGCATTTCTCCTCCGTACACGAGGGATCACAAGTTTCACCGGGCAACGCTGGTCAACTGCTGTTTGTGTATAGGAAATCGGTTGGAAACTTCCCTCATGTCAGCACGTTGTAGGTGTCGCCACCGGCGCCAACCTTCTGTGAATGCTCTTAAAAGCTAAAGGCCAGTAGTGTATTTCGAATCAGTTGTAGAAATCCCAAACTGTTTGACGAGGTCTCTACGGAACTTACTAAGATACCTACAGTCTATAATTTGACAGCGGAGGCTTTTATGGCCAGTATTTGCAGCAAAGGTATTTTAATTATATGGCAGTTAAATCGCAGTCTGTGACAAATTGTGCCTATGAGTTCGTTTTATAATCCTGTACTCATCTGCAAATGCTATAAAGAACAATAGTTCCCAACTCAGCAAGCCGGGTCGTATAAAATATTCGCGTTGTCGAGCTTCTTAGGTTTTGAAACTACAGTCTGAGTCTTTGTTGCCACTGATGCTGCCTTCAGCATTGAGAGGCGAAACGCTTGGCGCAGAAACATACCTTAGATCTCGACCTGATGCATGTGCATCTAAAGTCACCAGGAATATACTTTTGTTGCGGTTTGATAGATTTTTTGGAAATATTATGTCTGTGAGTAGACTTCTCTCAGATATGATTTTGTATCTCATTAATGACTGAAAATGTGTCTGAAAACTCATTTTCTCATTTTAAAATCCTGTATAGGTGTAACGAAAGTTCAACGTTCCAACGGTGAGTATTTTCGAAGTCGGATTGTAAAATATTTGAAGTACCAAACGTGAATGCCATTCACTTAATGGTTTTTATTGACTGATTAGTTTGTAGTTACAGGTACTGGGGTTTTTGTTAAATGCATAGAATCCTCTAAACCAAATGTTGTAACAAATTAATGACAGCCCCTTTACCGTGAACCATCTGCTTATTTTGCTTCGTCAGTGGAAGGTCAGTGCCCCTGTGGAAGTGTGTACCTTGATGGGCGGAAGCTTGCTGAAGGTGAGGGTATTGAACTTGGTCATATTACTTTACAAATTAGTTAATAGGGAGCAGTTCTGCAAATGATTTCTTCCTCTGGTACTCCGGATATCGCTGTGACATGTGTTTCAGAAAAGCTCTGGAAAAATATAACATTGTTATGCATAATGCATGAAAGAGAACGAATTGAGCGGAACAATTCGGCCTTTTCATACGGCCAAAAGAAACGGGCGTCGAAAAAAAGGAAGTATCGTCCGCATACGGGAAAATACCTTAAGGAACGCGGCATTGTGTACGCATTTTTCCGCTGCGTAATGGAGCGCCGGCCATTGCGGCACGTGCGGCAGCTGGGCGCAGCGTGTTGGCCCGAGCGGAGGCAGGTGCGCCGCCGGAAAGCTCCAGGGGGGCGACGCAGGCGTCGTGCAACCCGGCTGGGGCCGTGGCCGAAGTCTTCTGGTACTGACTAACAAACAGGTTTTATTGGCTTGTAAGTCGGGGACATCTCCGAAACGGACAGATACAGTTTCACGTAAGGTACCTGCGAAGAATCTTGTGTAACACATTAAATACTTCAATTGATTGAACTAAGAAGAAGATAAAAAATGAAACTTCCTGGCAGATTAAAAATGTGTGCTGGACCGAGACTTGAACTCGGGACCTTTGCGTTTCGCGGGCAAGTGCTCTACCAACTGAACAAAGGTCCTGAGTTCGAGTCTCGGTCTTGCACACAGTTTTAATCTGCCAGGAAGTTTCATATCAGCGCACACTCCGCTGCAGAGTGAAAATTTCATTCTAGAAAGATAAAAAATGTTCTAGGACTGACACGGATGTAGCAATGTAAGGAATGTAATAAACAGTAAGTGGAAGGAAACTAACGCGAAATGGCTGCAGGAGAAATGCGACGTAATGGAAAAAGAAATAGTCGTCGCAAGGACTGGTTCCGAATATAGGGAAGTCAAAACAGCCTCCGGCGGAATTAAGAACAGGGGCGACAACGTTAAACCTAGCAATACAAACGAATTCCCCACAACGCACAATACCGGGAAGGAGGACTTACTTTATGCCCACCCTAAAAAGAAATTAGAAAAATCCTTAATTGTTGTTGATTTATACACGCAACATTCTGAAACTATTGAATATGACATTCACTGTGCAAAGTGACATCTACTTCTAAGTCTTATATTTTTTGGCTAAATTTAACTGGAAAATTTAAAACATTTATGGAATCTGGTAGAAGAATTGATTTACAATTAATTTTTTTTTCAAAATTTTAATATTCAAAGAAACTGACGAATTTACAATATTTTCAAAAGGTGGGCACAAAGAAGAATTCAGCTGCTACACGCAGAGCCGGCCGGTGTGGCCGTGCGGTTCTAGGCGCTTCAGTTTGGAACCGCGTGACCGCTGCGGTCGCAGGTTCGAATCCTGCCTCGGGCATGGATGTGTGTGAAGTCCTCAGGTTAGTTAGGCTTAAGTAGTTCTAAGCTGTAGGGGACTGATGACCACAGATGTTAAGTCCTATAATGCTCAGAGCCATTTGAACGACTTTTTTGCTACACGCAGAGGAAAGAGCGAATACGTCGAAAGAGTACATTGAAGGCCTCTACGAAGTGGAGGATATGTCTGATGATGTGATGGAAGAAGAAATTGGAACCGATATGGAAGTCAAAGGTGATCCAGTATCGGCGTCAGATTTTCAGGGAGCTTTGGAAGACTTGCGGTCAAATAAGGCGAAGAGGTAGCTAACATTCCTTCGGAATTTCTGAAATCGTTGGGAGAAGTGACGGCTAATCGATTATCTGGTTTGTAGAACCTTTAAGTTCGGAAATAATATGGGAAAAATATGCAGACGCTCCAAACTTATCCAGGGAGACAAATGTCTGAACTGTCGCAAAGTTACCTTCGCATCTCATTGTTGCTGACGAATGTACCACGCAGAAATATCGAAAAGAAGGTTCAGGATATGTTACATAACTATCAGTTTGACTTTAGGAAAGGTAAAGGTACCGGAGAGGCAATCCTGACGCCGCGCTTGGTAACGGAGGCAAGACTTAAGGAAACTCAAGACACCTTCACGGGATTTGTCGACCTCGAAAAGCGTCCGACAGTGTAAAATGGTGAAAGATGTGCGAAATTCTGAGAAGAATATGTTCAAGCTACAAGGAAATATGGGTAATACTCAATATGTACAAGAAGTTCAAAAATGGTTCAAATGGCTCTGAGCACTATGGGACTTACCTTCTTAGGTCATCAGTCCCCTACAACTTAGAATTACTTAAACCTAACTAACCTAAGGACATCACACACATCCATGCCCGAGGCAGGATTCGAACCTGCGACCACCGTAGCGGTCGAGCGGTTCCAGACTGAAGCGCCTAGAACCGCACGGCCACTCCGGCCGGCATACAAGAAGTAAGAGAGAACAATAAGAGTTGAGGACCAGAACGAAGTGCTGGGATTAGAAAGGATATAAGACAAGGACGTAGTCTTTCGCCCGTGCTGGTCAGTCCATATACCGAAGAAGCTAAACAAAAATGGAAAGAAGTCTCAATAATGGGATTAAACTTCAAGGTGAAATGATATCTGTGATAAGATTCGCTGATGACGTTGCTATCCTTAGTTTCCCTGAGGAAGAATTGCAGGACCTGTTGATGGAATGAATACTTGAATAATTGAGTACTGAAAAATGGATTGAGGGTAAACTAAAGAAAGATGAAAGTAATGAGGAGCAACCAAAATTGGGAATCATGAAGTAGACGAAGCGAAATAACTTTGCTATCTTGGAAGCAAGCTAGTACATGATGGATAAAGTAAGTAGACGACATAAAAAGCAGACTGTCGCACGTGAAGGAGACATTCCTGGCCAAAGGAAGGTATCAATCGTATCAGACTTAATTTGAGGAAGAAATTTCTGAGATTGCATATTTGGAGCCTATCGTTCTATGGAAGTGAATAGTGGACTGTGAAAAAAACCGGAAAAGAAGAGAATCGAAGCGTTTGAGGGATGGTGCTATCGGAGGATACTGAAAAGAAATTGTTCTGCAGAATCGGCTATGGGAGGAACAGATGAAAACACTGACAAGAAAAAAGGACAAACTGTTAGGACATGTGTTAAGACACAAGGAAAAGCTTCCATGGTAGTTGACGGAGATGGAGAGGGTGAAAATTGTAGAGGATGACAGGGATTGGAATATACCCAGCAAATGACTGATGTTGGATGCAAATCCTACTCTGACATGAAAATTTGGAACAGGAGAGGGTATCGTGGTGGCCAGAAGATTGGTGAAAAAAATTCGGTGATCGAAATATGCGCATGGCAGTGTCATTGTCTGCTTGTGCGTTGAGGTGAATAGTACAGGTGCTAAATAAAGTATGAACACCTACATAATACAGGGTGAGCTCACATTTGGTGACCAAACATGCTGAACCCAGCATACGAAAGTTTAATAGTGGTCAGTAGCTTTTGAACCCTTACTGGAACAGAATATCTTTTTCCTTGAGGTTTGGTAAAGGGAAATGATGACAGCTTAATCGTTCTTCAATTCTGTAGTCGCCTGATTGGGTACTGCATCATCTTAGAAGGTGCAGTCCTAGGTGGGTGGGTGAACTGCACACACACTTCCTGAGCGTTTCAAGCATGCCTAAACATTTTGTACTCTCTCACTTTGCCAGTGGTTCTACGTTGTCGCTAATTTTCAGTGCGTGGTAAGCTATCGAAATTTCGCTACACATCACAGTTCAGTCCATTAAAAATACCCTCCTTGTTCTTCAAAACGTGCGAGAAATTCTTAGCGTGGCTAGTCTATTTAGTTTGAGATTTCCAGTTCACAATTTCTGATACAGCATGGTCTGTCTAGGACAACCTTATGTGGCGGTTTCAGTAAGCTTAACGGTCCATGGTTTTCAGCAATGTATGTCAACTACGTTGTCATTTTGGACACGTGTTTTTAGCATATATGTGTCGCGACTGAATTGTGGCGTATTATTGACACATCGGAGGAAAAGGATTGTTCCGAGAATAGTGGAAAAATATTTCCTGTTTTATTCCTTGAAAGGAAAGCCCCGTCGACACCGACTTCATTAAAGAGGGAGCACTAATTGTCATTGGAAACAGAGAGAAAAAGCAATTGCATTACGTGATATAAAGGCAACAAGGACAAGAGGCTGGTTCAGAAAGCTATTAACCAAAGAAAACTGTCTCAAGTTTTGTTCAGTAATCATGATAATTTTTTTAACTTGAAGATGAAAATGGAGGTTTAAATCATCTGTCACTGTGATTCCTACAGAATACAGGATGTACATAAAGTCCGCGAACACTTTCAATTATTTATTTCACTAGAACTAAACATTGTACAGATGTCATACATATTGCATTCTGAAGAGAAACTCTGAAAGTTTTTTTTATATACAAGCATTCGATATGCGAACCATGAGTGACCCAGCAGAAGTCAATACGGTAATCAAATTCTTGCCATACTCGTCCCAGCATGGCATCGTCGACAGTGGCAGTTGTTCCCGTATTCTCTCCCGGAGCTCTGCTATATCACGTGGTAGAAGCGGTTCATACACCTGATCTTTAATGTGACCCACAGAAAAAAGTCACACGGAGTGAGATCTGATGATTGGAGTGGCCATTTCATGAAACAGCTCGCTCCGGAACTGAACTCGCCCATGTTTGCGACTAGCGCTGACTATCGGCAAATTACAGAATCACGCTGTGGCGGTATACATTAAAAAAAAACTTTCAGGTTGTCTCTTCAAAATGACGTATACATGATATCTGTACAATGTTTGGTTTTTCTGCAATAAATAATTGAAAGTGTTCCTGGACTTTTATGTACTCCCTGTATAAGAACGACGATCTCTGAGCCTTTCCGGACAACGAAGTTGTAGTATTAACGTCGATGTTCTTGACTCAGTCCTATTATGAATCTTAAAATCTTACTAAGATGGATATAAAATATTGTTTCTGGATTAGTTTTGTTGCTAGAATAGCTCCCCCCACCCCCCTCCCCAAACGGGACGCTGTGAGTAAAGGAGGGCCTTAATATATACATTGATGAAGACCCAAAGTGTACGGCCACTCGCTTAATAGGGCGTTGTTCGACATTTGTAACGCAAATAGCGACTACTGTACGTGACATGGACTTCACAAGTTCTTAGAAAATTACCGGAGTTCTGTCGCACCAGATGTCTACGCACGAGTGACGCAGTTCCCATAAATTATGAGCCGGTGATTATGAACGTGGAGCGGGCACCCAAAAGCGTTCCAGGTGTTTCGTATCAGACGATCTGTGAACACACATCCTTGTGAGCTCACTATCATGCTTCTGAAACCACTTTAGATGCTTCTGGCCTTCTCACACGGACAATTATGGTGCTGGAAGTTACCATCGCCCTCGGGCCATGAAAAAATGCATGTGCGCCGCAGTAATATTCGCGTGGTCCGCAGTTGTCATGGTGCTTTCTAGTATTGTCACAGGCCCCTTGGAAGACAAAGTGAATGTCGCTCAGATCATAATGAAGCACTCAACGGCCTGCGCCCTTGACGCGATACATGTTTCGAGTAGTCGTTCGTCACGATGATGAGCTGTAACAAGAAACGTTATTCTTCCTACCAGGCGAAACATTGCTATTGATCTGCTGTCCAGTCTTCTTGATGTCGGGCCGTCTTTTATCGTATTTGGGGGCGTCACTGGGTCAACAAGGAAACTGTAGGGTTCATCTGCTAAGGAGCTCTATATTCAACATTGTACTCCGAATGACTTCAGCCTGCTACAGCACTGAACTACGTCGTCAGATCTGTCACAGATCTCTGCCTGTCCTGCTTTACTGTGCGGGCAAACTTCCGATCTCCACGTTCTGTATCGAGGATTGGACGTCCAACATATTTTCACCTACTCGTATTCTCGAAAAGCCGACTAGCTTCACCGTTTCCCAGATGTTTGTTCCCAGGCGCCGTTTCATAACAAACTGCCCTTTGTTATAGACGTTTTCCTAATTTGCGGCCGGTATTATCACTCGAATGTTTCTCCTTCCTCTCTGTTCCATTTATACAGTGTGTTCGGAAATTCCCGTTATAAACGTCTAGGACTTGTAGAGCGCTGGCCAGAGTGGCCGAACGGTTCTAGGCGCTACAGTCTGGAACTGCGCGACCGCTACGGTTGCAGGTTCGAATCCTGCCTTAGGCATGGACGTGTGTAGTGTCCTTAGGTTAGATAGGTTTAAGTACTTCTAAGTTCTTGGGGACTGATGACCTCATTAGTTAAGTCCCATAGTGCTCAGAGCCATTTGAACTATTTGAACTTGTAGAGCAGAGTGAGTATATAATATTGTCAATAGGAACTCACATTCGGGAACGTACCGTTTACGCTCTACGACGGATTCCGTTCAGATGTTCAACTCATCCACTTCTGGTTGAGGGATTGAATTAGGGGTGACACAGTACAATTACTAGGTAACAAATCGAAAAGAAACATAACGAAACATAAATGGATGTTCCATTTTGTTTAACTCATGTATTTGTATTAACACTTCAATATTATGTTCTGTACATACAATATGCTGGATTCTTTTTGTTTTGGAATAATGTAAGCACGTAATGGTTAAGAATGTAGACAAACAAATGTGTTTGCTTCGAATTGTCACCTAAGAATTGTACTGTGTCACGCATAATTCAATTCCTAGTGGATGAGTTTAACATCGGAACTGAAACTGTCGTACCAGCCGGAGTGGTCGAGCGGTTCTAGGCGCTACAGTCTGGAACCGCGCGACCGCTACGGTCGCAGGTTCGAATCATGCCTCGGGCATGGATGTGTGTCGTGTCCTTAGGTTAGTTAGGTTTAAGCAGTTCTAAGTTCCCGGGGACTGATGACCTCAGATGTTAAGTCCCATAGTGCTCAGAGCCATTTGAACCATTTTTTTGAAACTGTCATAGAACGGCAACTGTACGTTTTTGGACAGGAATTCCTATTCAGAATATTATGTTCCCACTTCCCTCTACGTCCTAGAAGTTTGTAACGGAAATTTGCGAACACCTTGTACTGTTCCCTTAACTCGTCAGTTATGCGCATCGTCACCACCCGGCATTCAGCGTCGCGGTGAGTTGTGGTTATGGTCTGTGTGTGTGTGTGTGTGTGTGTGTGTGTCAGAGAGAAGGGAAGAGAAAGAGAAAAAACACCCGTATTTATTTTATTCCCTCTTTCCTCGCAGATGCTGCAAGTGATAGCGAACTACCGCAACGGCGGCACGGGCCAGCTGTCATTCGCCACCGGCTGCATGCTGTTCTTCGGCTCACTGGCGCGCATCTTCACCTCCATCCAGGAGACCGGCGACATCATCCTGGTGGTGACCTACATGAGCGCCTTCAGCGTCAACGCCATGATCTTCGGACAGCTGATCTATTACAACAGGAAATCCCCGAAATCCTCGCCGGCGAAGGGCAAGAAGGGCTCCGCCAAGGAGCAGCGCTCTTCTGGCAAACAGCGCGCCAAGAAGGAGTAAGCTGTCTCTCCCCAGGAGTACATCCGGTTGACTACAGTCCGCGCTCACTCGACACGTCTCTGCACTCTACTTGAAAGCAAACAGGCTCACTTACGTACGGGTTGCATTCCTTTTGTCCTACAATCCGTTAACAACCTGTCGCGTTGTACAGAAAGTTATTTTTAAAAGAACAGAAGAACTGCCACTAATTTTACAACGGACCTGTACAAGGATCCAGTACCCAAACATTTTGCCTTTAGCAAATAATTACAATTCCGTATCTCCACTGCACACAAAGCATTTTCCCATCGTTCGGTTGGGACACATTGCATGAAGTCACAGTCTCATGATATTGTGCCCAGTATAACTATGTTCCAGTGCAAGCCTCCCTTTCCCTACGTATATCTGAAGTCTTCCTGTAACGTCGCCCATTTGTATAATGACACTAAAAATTCCGACAGTTAGAAACGTAGAACGTTTGTTGCAATTTTTTGGGTTGAAAACGAAGATTCAGCGTGGAAACCGAAATCTTGGTCGAAGGGGTAATTTTCTCTTGTTTTATCACGAATCAATTCTCATTCGTTTAGCAGATCCCAACCAGACTCGTTACGTATTTATTACAATACGAGATTTTTGCAACTCTTTGCGAGAGGTATCAAAATCGTCAATAAGATGTTGAATTCTGATTCATGTTACTCCTAAATTTATATTTTACTGAAAATTTTTCTTCTCGAACGAAGGTAGACGTTCTTATGACAGTCAAGTGGCCAATTAATGGAATGGCAGAGACGATGGGTTACAGTACACTCGTTTTTACGCCTGTTACTTATGCATCACGTTGGGCGCTGGCGCCTGACGTGTCACGCGCGTGCAAGGCACTGTCAGTTCGCAAGACTGGTTTCGTCGACAGACTGTACTTCAAAACATTCGCTGTACGTCAGCAGTACGTTCCACTCTACACTGCATATCATATCGTAAGCACCCAGTATTTGAGGGATGTGGATGGGTTGATTCATTCAGATTTTATTTGTCTATGAGCAACTTTCAAGAGTTTAAATTTTTTTACATGCATACTTTTTATTGTGGTTATTATGGTATTTTGTATGTTTAATTGCAATTTGTGCAAACTAAATTCGTAGGCATTCCATGAGATACATAATGAATATCACTGTGTTCTATCACATTGGAAATAGAAAGCTGGTACAGACCAATAAATCAGTTCAGAGTTCAAGATCCATCTAATTTCGAATAAAACAATACATCTATAGACTCAATAATGAGAAATTATTTCGTTATCATCTGAACAGTACAACGAAACAAAAAAAGAAGAAACAGGAACTTAAGTGGCGCTCTCCATTGGAACTGGTAATTTATTAGATGTTGACCTATTTCATATTACATTATTCCATGCTGCTGCTTTTCAAACCTTTTTTGTCAGCTTGGTTTAGTGTTGAGAAAAATGCATTCTGTATGTACTGTAGTGCTGCCAGTTCCCATATTGTATCATTTCTTCCCATTTTCTTTTTGACATTTGGAAGACTAACAGTGGATATACTGCTTGAAGTTCGGCTAACTTCAAATTTTGATTGGTATCAGAACTGTTTCGTTTTTCTCTTACACGGAATTCCAGTCCTCAGCCTCAGCCACATGGATGTCTGCTTGAGAATAACTTTTCATTGCTTAGTTAGCAGAAAATACACTGACTGACCAGAAGTCATTTGATGGACCTGGAACACGAGTTGGTTGTTAAATGACATATCCGACACAGTCCATTCATCTCCATACAGCCCTGGTAAAAATGAGTTCCCCATGAATGGGGATTCAAATCAATGGTGATCTGACAAAGCAGACAGTCGATTGACCACTATGGCTCTGCAGTGGTGTCATAATATCTGTTCATCAGTGACTTGTGTTCGTCCTTTGTAGTGGTTTGTGTGTTGTCTCTGTAGTATTGAACACATTTTTGACCTCAAAAACGCAAATTTTTGTGTAATCTCAGATGTATACTACACAACTGCTCAAGTAGCATGTCTACACTCATGCCATATGCCGCAATCAGCTGCAGCTTGTGGATTTCCTATACGGCACATATTCAAATGGGTCAACCCTTTTAGTAATTTTTGGCTCATCAGCCCTTCATGGTCTATTATGTTAGTCATATGTGGAAATATTCTCACTGATGGGTTACGGTCCACATGAAGTTTGTCGAAAGAGGGGGAGGGGCAGACATTTCCTTTTGGTCACCTGGGCATAACCTAAACAAGTAAGAGAATGTAAAATGTGTTATGTTAATCGTTTGATAACTATTGTGACTGTATACAAGATCGGCAGTGTAACTTGCACATTTGCTTATTGAAGATATTGCTCCTTGGCACTGAGACACACCTTGCTGACGTGAACTTCAGTTTGCCTTGACCTTCTTTGTTCTGTCGTCCTCTTAACTACAAAGTTTTTTTCAGTTTATCTATGCTGTTTATCAAGAACAAATGTCAGAACACCTTAACACTTTATACAGAGCAGACTTACAGCCCCAGTGTTTTGGCATTGCCTGTGTTTATCATCACTCCTTTACATAGTACCCAAACCATCGTGGGAAGTGTGACCGTGTTTTGCAGAATCATTTAATTGTTTCGTTTTGTCATTGTGTCTATGTGGGAAACAGTAGTACCAGAATTCTCATAATGGTTGACCAGTTTTTCTTCTGCAGTCTCAGATGCACTGTAGGTTGCATTATTTCCCTTGGAATGTTAAACATTCTGTTTGTACTAATTACTTGTATTAATATAGGACATCATTCTAGCATCTCTTTCCTCATGTTTAAAACTTAAAGTACTATTGTATTTTGTGATAGATTCCAAGTAAGCTTGACAGTAAGTTTTCTAAAGCAATAAAATCAATATTCTATATCCTATCATTTTGTTAAGTTGATGCACTTATAACAATCTTTATGGAAAATTTCTACCTTAATTTGCTGTGTTATGAGTAATAAATCAGTTACTTTTGTACCTAGAAATTATATAAATGTGAAGATCCAGTATTTTTATTTAGCACTTCAGTGGGAATTTCATTTGTGTATTGCCAATAAGATATTTTAATATTTCTATGCCTATTAGAGACTGACACTGTATGCGGACTTTTTGTGCTTTCCGTCAGGGACCAGCAGTTTATACAACATTCACATCATTGTGGGAAAGCTTTGCGCTATGGCAGCATTTAGTAATGTTGTTCTTTCATTACATTAATTTTCTCACAATAAGGGACATAGTTTTGATTCAATTACTATTTAACTTTTATGGAAAAATGAGGACAGTGATTATGTAATAATAATAACTGTACTTACCTGAGTTTATAATCATAGAGCAACACTTCAATTTACTGTGGTGTTTAACCTTACTTCATTTAATAATTAGATCATTCCGTAAATATAGTCAAATATGTTGTATTTAGTTTTTCATGGGAAAAAAAAGTGCACACACACACACACAGCATTTTATTCTGAGGGAGTAGCAATAGTTCTTCAGACTAAAATGTTACTTAATCGATTTAAAAATTCTTATAGAATAGCAATGAATTTTTTTATCCTTAATAATTCATTTTAGCAGAGATGTAAGATAATTTAATTTGTGACTTGGAAATTGTTTCTTTGTATGTAGTTCATTGTCATCACTTTTACAGTCAGTTAGCTAAATATTTAACACGCACTGTTTTCAAAACTGAAGGTTGTGATTCATTATATTCATCGCTGCTCTGAACTGGTGATTCATATGAATAATATTATCATTGGGCCCATATACAATTTTAGACGTCATCCATGCCATAAGCTGAGGATAGTGATAAATTCCATCTTATGTTTGTAAAGCTCCAAAACTGCCATTTTCATGTTGATTTAGTTTTAAGATCACTACTGGGTAGCACTTCATTAAATTTGTAGGCATTTTGACTTCAGAAATCGTATCAGTCATTTCAGTTGAGCTTAATTTTCATTTCTTGACAGTACATCACATGATATTTTCACGTTTTTGACCATTTTTGTACTGTCCAAATCCACTGATCAATTATATTGTGTGTACTTTGATTTAAATGTATTTTACAGACAGTAGCAGATACAGAGAATGTGTTGCCTTTATCAGTGCTACTAACTGCCTATCAAATATGTTAAGAAAGATTCTAAATGCACATTCAAAAGCTAGAATATTTATTTTTCTTGTCATGGATTGTGATGAGTCATTTTGCTATAATGTGACATAATCACAGGTAATAAAAGTTAATTTTGACTTACATTGTGAATGTTTCCCTCCCCTGACCTTCCTACCATGTCTCTCTTCTTAAATTTTGTCTTGTCTGCTAATGACAGATCTATTAATTTTATCTCCTGTGCACAGTACTTAAAATGATACATCATCAGTTTATGTTGCCTTTGCCAGACTATAAGTAATTGATTTAGAGTACCTTTGCATCTGAATGTATAAAGGAAATACTAAAAGAAACATCAACATCCAGCCTAAAGAACACAGCAGTGGTTATCATTGGCAATAACACATCATGCACCGGGGCCAGGGAGTAGTCATCGAATTCGATTCTCCAATACCAGTGTTCTATCAAGGTCCTGTAATTACTATGCTAGCATGTTCAGGGAGGCTGTAGAAACAAAGAAAACTGCAAAAAGAACTGAAATAGAAAATAAGAGGAGTAAAGGCAGATAACTTGAAGGCCTTAGTGTTAAATGAAAGAAACACACCAACACTTCTGCTGAACATGCTCCACAGAGCATGCTACCACAACTTTGCTATCTTAGGTTAGCAGGTGGATTATGCCACAACTCGACCATTGCATGGTTACATGTAAACAGTGCAGCAATCTTGGCATGCTAAACAAGTCTGCATTTAAAAATTTACATACTACATCTTTATTGTCATAGTTTGCGTCCGTCCCCGGTAGCTGAGTGGTCAGCGCAACATACTGTCAATCCTAAGGGCCCGGGTTCGATTCCCAGCTGGGTCGGAGATTTTCTCCGGTCAGGGACTGGGTGTTGTGCTGTCCTAATGATCATCATTTCATCCCCATCGACGCGCAAGTCGCTGAAGTGGCGTCAAATCGAAAGACTTGCACCAGGTGAGAGGTCTATTCATGGGAGGCCCTTGTCACACAACATCATCATCATTGTGTCTGCTGGCATTGGAGATGACAAATTGGCTCAGAAACATGCCTTAGACCATGACTCACTGCCTGTACATGTCACCAAGGATGTAAATAATTGGCTACTCTTAATATTCTGTGTTTGCCTTAGAAAAAAATATGCTGTCACTCTTTCTTCCACTGTATCATATGAGGAATGATATTTGTGTTTAGAAGTTCTATAGACGTCATTCTGTGGTAACAACTACACAGAACAGCATGAGAAGTAATTCAACAAAAATAATCATTGTTTGAAAATAAAGTATAACTGGATAGATAAAAAAATCTATTCATCAAGTGACAGTAGGAGGAAACATGTATAAAGGTCATGGAAATGTGCAATCTTTCAGAACCAGTGAACCCTTTTTCTGACAGAAAGGTAAATGGTTAAGGAAGAGGTGTGAAGGAAAAAGATTAGCAAGGTATAGAAAATGGGGAGAGTTATGGAAAAGTTCAGAACTCTGGGTCAGAGGAGACGTAACAGGACAGGATGAGAAGGACCTGAGGTTTTTGGCAACTTCTCTGTAACTCTCCCCATTTCTTAAACCTCGCCACTCTTTTCGCTTCATCTCTCTTTCTTTCCCTTCAGTCATTTGGCCAGAAGAAGGAGCTTGTGGACTTTCATATCCTTTATATGTGTTTTCTCCTGCTGCCCCTTAGTGAGAATATTTTTCATCTATCCAATTATATTTCAAGAAATAATTGATTATACCAGAGATGTATCATTTAGAGTGGCACAGTTACTAATAGCCTGTCATATAGAATGTTAACATCTTTCAAAATTCAAAATAAATTCGCTAGGAGGAAGTATTATAAAACTAACCATTGAATATATTGAGAGGCAAAACCACTTCATAGTTCGAGAAGAATTGCTGAAATCAGAAGCCATTAAGTATTTACGTAAATCAAGAGGCATGACACTACCGAAATTGCACAGAATCTGTTGAATGTAATTATTATAAGCTTTAATGAATATTCTTTTTATATAATGAATACCATCAGGCACAGATCCAGAGGAGTGTGTTTGTGGAGGGGATGGGAGGTTAGAAACACAAGTATAAGCATTTCTGTTCTATATAGATTTAATTCCAAAATTGACACATTTTGGACAATAAAGTGTTAACATAAACTAGAAATTACAAGATACGATAGTACTTTACAGTTACTTGCATCAGAGTTGTCCACTTGGATAGGTTGGCAGCCTGACCGTCTGCAGACAACTTTTCAGCCAGGTAAAGGCACACATTCACAGGGTAATTGTAGCTGCTGCCAAGAACAACTCCAACACGGTTCTTGAGTCTACAGGCAGAATTGCCAAACCCTTTGGAAATTAAGTAAGGGAAAACAGAGAGGGACAAATAGACATGTCATTGCAAAAAATATAAATACTGACTTCCCAGACATTAAGGAGATAACTGAAAGAAAATAAAAAGCATTCTGTTCCTTTACACGCTCACATAGTCATACTCTGAAGATTACAATCATAGTGGTTAATAAAATACTGATAATGGTGAGGGCATACCTTGATCTTGTATTATGAAAATTATGACATAGTGAAAATTCTTAGTGTGTTACCATTATAGTTCTTAAATTAATTACATGATACATTTACTTCTGAAATTTTCGAATGAATACTTTTCAAGTGCCCTGTTTCTTTAACCGGATATTTTTTTTTTTTTGTTGTTGTGCTAAAGCTTTGTGCTAGGTACTGATGTAAGTAAATTATTATTATTATTATTATTATTATTATTATTATTATTAAAGTCATTGGCATATGTTTCAAGTTTAAAGTGAGGATGAATGACATACCATTACTAGTGAGACAAATTAACAACGAGAAGAAATGTGTAAGTGGGAAGAGTTCCCGGAAAACGCAGTGCATCTGTAAGGGCAATGGCATACATAATGCTTAGTACAACTAATTCTAGAGTACTTTCGCAGTGTCTGGAATCCTTACCAAATTGGAATTACAACATGAATCAAACAAATTCAGTATGCGGTACCAGGATTGTAACAGGTCGACATAGCCCTTACGAAAGTGTAACAGGAAAGAAGCGTAAATGGGAATCCTTGGCAAGATGACGTAGTTCTCGCGAATATTTTGTTAGGTAAATGTAGAGAACATGTATTAAAAAGAATACTTCCAATATGCTGCGACTATCGTCATTTTTTTAAGATAAGAGAGATGAGAATGCTTATGGAGGGATATACATATGTATCTACAGCTATACCCTACAAGCCACCTTACAGTGTGTAGCGGAGGGTACCTTGTGTACCACTGTCAGAGTAGTTGTTGATATGTCTCCGTGTTCACTGGAGTCTCTGTAATTTTAACTTCATGGACCTCACGCGAGATATATTGGCTGACACTTCTACGAAAGTATGGTATAGACATGTGCCCCTCTCTTGGTTCGGTAACGGAATAGGATAGGGTAATGTACTCTCCAGCATGCACAGTACCGTGGCTTGCGGAGTATGGATGCGGGGTAGAACGTAGATATTGTCTTAAACAATGAGCTACATGTCTAGTCGCTTACTATAAAGAAACAGGAGAAAAATGTGGACTGGCTACAATATGCGCTAGAATACGACGACCACCCCATGCTATTCCAGTGCCACCGCCCCCCCCCCCCCCACCCCCCACTCCCAAAATTTCGGGTAGAAGAGTTCGAATAATTATAGATCAGACTCGATTTGGATGGTAAACGATGATAGCCTTTATGCAGCAGTAATTCATCCTACACTGCTACTAGAATCTGTCATTACGTTAGTAGTGGAAACATTCCACGCTACATGATTTAAGCCTGGCGCCTCCGGCTGTTGTGGTGGAGCCGTATGTTTCCACAGCGGACGAACTGCAGTTTTGGACATTATTCATTTCTGTTCAGGCTAGCGAGGGCGCCGAATATCTCTCTCGCGTAATTGTGACTCCGCAGCTGCGGAATTGATGGGCGCTGGTGGCGGGCCAGCCGATAGATATATCAGAGTTTTAAATCGGATTTACGGCGGCGCGCGGCATACGTCACGAGGCGAGGGCAGCGGATCCGGCCAGCCCTAATTGGCGCGCGCACTTCATTAGGGAGGCCCGACCACAACTCAGCCGCGCCGCTAATTGAATTGTGATTTCGCCGCGGACAGGTCTATTTATACTTGTTACGGGCGCGGGCGCGCACTGCCTGCGTGACAAGCGAGCGCGCTCTCTCGCCCGATTGGCAGTCGCTTCGCTTCGGCTCGCCTCGCCCGCCGGACTTCCCAGACAGCCTCGTTTGCGCCCGAACCAATTTGTCCGGACACCTACGCGCCCCACCTTACTCTCCCCGTGTCTTCATCTGGCCGCCGCGCCGCACGCTCCATTTCGCCCCTGAGCTCGGAAGGCGTAAATTAAAGGTAGGTCTAACGAAGGAGGGTACTGTATATTAGGAGACAGGGCGTGGACAAAATAATGGGAACAACGTGCTACTGACAACTTATATATTTTTCCTTGTTGACTCAGCCGATCAACTGATCATTGGAATTATCATTTTTAAAGATGTCCATATATATACTAGCACACTCATTTGAAAAGCTAACAGGGATTAAGTGCAAGTTCCATATAGCCAGAAGCTTGGAGCTTGTATGGTGCGGTTCGCACCTCGGACAGATTATTGGGGATTACTGAATACTCGCACTGAAATACAGCTACTGTCATTACTTGAAGATCACTGACATGAGGCAGGTTTGAAAGTATGTTTTCCCATCGTATTCCAGACATGATCTGTGGATGACAAGTCAGGAGAATGGACAGGCCAGTCAAGGATTTTTACATTCTTCAAGGCGCCTGTGATGTGAGCTGCAGTATAGGGTCTTGCGTTATCCTGATCTTGTCACATACTGGCGAGCACTCGATATTCCTGATATGAAGAAACAAATAAACAAGAACTGAAGAGCCCACTATACGCTCTGCCACTCGCCCTGTACCTCGTGACAAAGAATTTGTTCCTGAAACTCAGGGAGACGTTAGTGTGAGCTCTGATCAATCATCAGCTGAAGATAAAACTCCATCCAGTTCGAAAGATGGAGACTTCTCTCCAAGCACATCCTCTTCGGTTCGCAGAATAACACAGCTGTAGCGATGATGCGAAATATTGGCTTAGCGAGAAAGTAACGATAGCATCTCCTGAAAGGAGAGGGGGCTGTTCGAGATCTGACCCATTGTAAACTGGGTATTTTCACCCAGGTATCAGTTGAGCTGATAGTGGGACAGAGGGCATCCCCGTTTGGAATGTTTCGGGAGAGTGTTTTCTGTTGCATTTCAACCATCAGAAACTTCACAAGAAACTGGAGACAGAAAATAGTTTAATCCTGGAACAATATTTTCCAGTCGAAAAATCAAGGAAACACCTCCCACAAATGATGAGAATTAGGCTCGTAAACTGAAATTTTAAATCAAGAACAACTTTACGATGCAGACACAAATCGACTAATGTTTGAATGAGGTTATGTTGAACGACGTCGAAGCTAACTGCCTGACGTCTGCGATCTGTTTCTTTCGACCGCTACTTACAATTGTCGCCACCTATCGGCAAACGGCGGAAACAAAGCTGTACACCTTGTAGATAAAATCGGTTCTGTTCTACTTTATCATACAGCTGCCGTTTCCAAATGTTTTGCGTTAGCAGGAATATGACTTCGGAATAATTCTCCTAACAATATCAAAAAACTGAATCACATCTCTGCCTTCGAAAGACAGCTAACGAAAACAAAAGAAAGAAAGAAATCTGACGTTGCTTCGTTCCCTATTGCACTTAAGTATCCACCTTTCCCTCTAGACTTACCCCATTTCTCAAAGTCACTAACCGGAATAATCTACCTGATTTCTCTTTCTTAGAAGTGATTTCAGCATAATGCGTCAGTTTTGTAATCTTATTCAAGATTACTCGTGTCACTAACGCTACTATTTGTTACTTTTATTGATTTTCTTACTCGGCCATCTGAGGACAGCAAAAAGCTTGTAGCTATTACGACACTTTTTCGATTTTCGTTTAAGGTAGTTGTTTTTCATAAATGCACTGTATGCAGTGCAACATTCATTTGACAATTCGGCACCTTATCTCGAAAAGCCCCAAACGACATTACAGTTGTTCTAGATGCGTTTCATCTATTTGAAGTCAACGTTATTATTACCTGTGAGTATTGGGCCCAAAATTTTATCTATCTTAGAATATACGAGTATTTCATGTTTCGATGTGTTTTAATGCAGATACTATTTTCATAATTTGGACTATGTATGTTGTGTGAGACCCTTCTCTCTCTTGTTTGTAAAGATGTCTCAGACAGGATAAGACACTTGGATGCATATAGGCACATTAGTTTTGTGACGGGGCTGAATCGATGGATTTTGGTATCACTTATTATTATTATTATTATTATTATTACTAATAATATTCTTACTACCAGCTGTTAATGGCCACGTGTTGCTAAAAGAAGGAAGGAAGAGTGGGTTGAGCATCCGGTCGACATCGAGGTCATTACAAACGAAGATACCGCGCGGGGTACCGCGTGGTCTGCGTGTCTTGTCACGGTCCGCGCGGCTGCCCTCGTCGGAGGTTCCAGTTCTCCCTCGCGCATGGGTGTGTGTGTTCTCCTTAGCGTAAGATCGTTTAAGTTAAAGTAGTGCCTAAGCTTAGGGACCGATGACCTCAGCAGTTTGGTCCCATAAGATCTTCCAAAAAAAGAGACGAAGCACAAGCTCGGATTGTGTGAAGGACGGGGAAGGAAATCGGCCGTGCCCTTTCAAAGGATCCATCCCGGCATTTGTCTGCAGCGATTTAGGGAAATCACGGAAAACACTCATCTGGACGGTCTGATGCGCGTTTGAACCGTCGTTCTCACGAATGTTAGTCCAATGTGCTAACTACTGCGACATCTCTCTCGGTCCAACGCGTTGTTGTGGCTTAGCCTGGTTAAACGAAAAAGGAAGAAAAGAGAAAACACACGTTTCTAACATGTATGGAATTGGATATACGTCCTAATCTTCTCCTTTTCCCTGACTGTTCATCTCCTACTCCCCCTCTGTTGTCCATCTTCTCCTTCTTCCCCCCCCCTTCTTTGTCCATCACCTCCTCCCCCTTCCTCTTTCCACTTTGCTCCCCTCTCTCTCCATCTTCTCGTTCTCCTTTTCTCTGTCCTTCTTTTCCTTCCCCCCCCCCCCCCCCTCTTTTTCCATATCATCCTGCCCTCTCCCTCTGTCCATCTTTTCTTTTCCGCTTCCTGTGTCCACTTCGTCACACTCCCCGTTCATCTCCACTCTCTTCCCCCAACCCCCTCTGTCCGACCTTAAGCCTCGTTTATTGTGATTGCAAATACAGATGCTGTAGTCGTATTCTAACCGTAAGCCGATAAGCCATAAATACAACTTTCCTGCTTTCTAACAGTATTTATCTGCTATATATTTTAAATAGGAATGTGTGTGTATTATATATGTTAAAATGTATAGCCCACATGTCTACGAACGTTTATTAAAGTGAAGTGTAAAAATACGAAGTAAAGTCGTCAAGTAATTTTGAGATTTTTGGTAACAATGTTTTCCCTTTATATATTACATACACAGGGTTGCCCATTTTAATCCATAATGGGGAATAAATCTGGATACAGATGAGATATAGCAAACTGTTTGAGATAAAAGTTTTAGGTGAAAAAGAAGGTTACGCATTGCTACTAATAATTGTTACCTTCAACGTTATTTTCAAGGTGATTTGGAGGTTAAAGTGATTTTTTTTTAATTGGAGCCCTAAAAAATGATTCAAGATTTGAAAAGAATGGCTAATTTTACTTATAAAATGATACAATTTTCAAGGTCATGGTAAGTTCCATCCAATGTCAAATAACCAAGTACCGTACGTTTTTAGTTTTAGTAGAGATTGACTCGGAACAGAGGAGGGATACAGCAAAATGCAGTGTTAGATACAGATTGGAGGGGGTATAAGGGATTACGTATCATTACCAATGGACATGATTTTAAGGTAATTAGTTATCGAAGATTGAGTTTGGTTCGTCGGAACCCCTATTTGTGACGACGGACTAGGAAAGAGCAAACAGAATTTTGAACTTCAAGTTTTGATTAACGTGTTTTTTGGAAAAAGGACATCACAGCCTATAAATGTTATTGTGGCACTTGCAAGAAAGAACAAACATAAATAATATGTAGATCACTGATTTACAAGTTGTTGAATGAGTCCCCTCGTCTCATATTCCTCGGGACGCCCCTTACAATTTGCATCTAACACTGCATTTTGCTGTATCCTCTTCTGTTCTAAGTTAATCAATCCCTACTAGCACTAAAAACAGATTTGCTTATTTGACCTTCATTGAGACTGCCATGACCTTGCATAATGTATCTTTTTATACGTGGGATTTGCCGTTCTTTTCAAATCTTGTATCAAATATTAGGGTTCCCATTTTAAAAAAGTCTCTTTAACCTCCAAATCACCTTGAAACTCACGTCAGGGCCATGACCATTACTAGTAACAAGTGACCCTCTTTACCATATATAACTTATATCTAAAACATTTTGCTGTATCTCATTTCCATCTCGAGTTGTTCCCCATTATGGTTTAAAATGGTCAGCCCTGTATATTAGAAATATACAGGGTGTCCGAAAAGTCTTTCCCTGATTACATAAATTGATAACTCAGGCTAGAAGTAAGATACAAATATGAAACTTGTATCGAATTGTTTACAACTATCGAAGTTTTTTTTCTGTTTTACGTTCGCAGTACGTAAGTAGTGGATGAGGTGCAGTGCCCAAGAAGCCATGTTAACCAATCAGGAGAAGGCACAGTGTGTCCTGTGGTACCATGAGTCTCGATCACCAACCACGGTGCAGAGACACTTTCAGAAAACATTTGGACGGAATCCTCCTGATGTCAAGAGCATTAAAGCCTGGTATGAGGAGAACACAGGATCGGTTACTGACCTTCCGAGATCTGGTCGACCGAGAACCTCAGCAGGCAGGGTGGAAGCTGTAAGGCAGTCTTTTCTGTGAAGTCCGAAGAAATCGATGCGCAGGGCCTCACGTAAATTACAGATGCCAAAAAGCTCTCTCCATGACATGTTACACAAACGTTTATTGCTTCGTGTATATAAAGTGCAAATCGTTCAGGCATTGTTTCCCAATGACAGTACACGTAGATATGACTTTGCAGTCGAAATGCTATCACGTATTGAGGACGATGATGGTTATGTCAGACGAATTGCCTTTTCCGACGAAGCGAACTTTTTTGTTAGTGGAGTGGTGAGTCGCCATAATGTGCGCATTTGGGGTTCACAACCCCCTGTCGAGGTCATGGAGTGCACCAGACGCAGTCCAAAGGTGAATGTTTGGTGCGCGCTACTGAACGATCGAATTATCGAGCCATTCTTCTTCGCTGAGGCTACCATCACATCTGCAGTGTATCTGGACATGTTGCAACTGTATGCTGTTGCTCAGCTGCTTCAGTATCACCCCGATGTCTTGTTTCAGCAAGACGGTGCACCGCCTCATACGGGGTTTGGACTTCCGTGCCTATCTCGATATGACCTTTCCTGGGCGATGGATTGGTCGTGATGGGCTAACGGTTTGGCCTCCACTCTCTCCTGACATAACCCCATTAGACTTCTATTTATGGGGTTATGTCAAGGGCGAGGTCTACCGAACACGTGTACCAGATCTTGAAACTCTGCGGCAACGGATAACCACAGTTGTTGAATCGATCCCTCCAGTGATGTTGGCTAATGTGTGGACGGAAATTGAATATCGCCTAGATGTGCTACGTGCTGCCAAGGGTTCTCATGTGGAAGTTTACTGGTGTGTGAAAAAACTTTGATAGTTTGTAAACAATTAGACACCAGTTTCATATTTGTATCTTACTTCTAGCCTGAGTTATCAAATTATGTAATCAGAGAAAGACTTTTCGGACATCCTGTATAGCCTATTTTCGTCCGAACGTTTATTGCTGTGTAAAAATCTGATGTAAATGGGTCAAGAACTCAAGATTTTTGGTAATAAAGTTTGGCTTCCACATTATATTACATGTTTATTTATATATCACATATATTTAAAAATAGGTATATAAAAGCCGCGCGGGATTAGCCGAGCAGTCTAAAGGGGCTGCAGTCATGGACTGTGCGGCTGGTCCCGGCGGAGGTTAGAGTCCTCCCTCGGGCATGGGTGTGTGTGTTTGTCCTTAGGATAATTTAGGTTAAGTAGTATGTAAGCTTAGGGACTGATGGCCGTAGAAGTAAGTCCCATAAGATTTCACACACATTTTTTTGAGGTGTATCAAAACAAGTGCGTATTAGAATGCAACGTGGTGTCAAAATTTCAAACCAGCCGGAGCAAAACTTCCGGACATTTACAATTCTGAACAAACGAACATTTACATTTATTTACATACTTAAAAAAACTTTTTTGGAGTCACCTCGGTTCCTAGAGTTCCGAAACCTGTACAGAAAATTAGAATAGAGATCAACAAAAACATCACTTCCACTCTTTTTATTGCTCCTGAAAACCACACATCGCATGCTGTACCACCATACAGCGAGACCTTCAGAGGCGGTGGTCCAGATTGCTGTACACACCGGTACCTCTAATACCATGTCCTCTTGCATTGACGCATGACTGTAATCGTTGTGGCATACTGTCCATAAGTTCATCAAGGCACTGTTGTTCCAGATTGTCCCACACCAACGGCGATTCGGTCTAGATCCCTCAGAGTGGTTGGTGGGTGACGTCGTCCATAAACAGCCCTTTTCAATCTATCCCAGGCATGTTCCATAAGGTTCATGTCTCGAGAACATGCTGGCTAGTCGAGTGATGTCATTATCCTGAAGGAAGTCATTCATAAGATGTGCTCGATGGGGCGCGAATTGTTGTCCATGAAGACGAATGCCTCGTCAATATGCTGCCGATGTGGTTGCACTATCGGTCGGAGGATTGCATTCATGAATCGTACAGCCGTAACGGCGTCTTCCATTACCATGAGCGGCGTACTTCGGCCCCATGTAATGCCGCCACGAAACAGCAGGGAACCTGTACCTTGCTGCACTCGCTCGACTGTGTGTCTAAGGCGTTTAGCCTGACCGGCTTGCCTCCAAGCACGTCTCCGACGGTTATCTGGTTGAAAGCAAATGCGACACTAAGCTGTGAAGAGAACGTGATGCCAATCCTGAGCGGTCCATTCAGCATGTTGCTGGGCTGATCTGTACCGCACTGCATGGTGTCGTGTTGGCAAAGATGGACCTCGCCATGGACACGTCGGGAGTGGAGTTGCGCATCATGCAGCCTGTTGCGCACAGTTTGAGTAGTAACACGACGTCCTGTGGCTGCACGAAAAGCATTATTCAACATGGTGGCGTTGCTGTCAGGGTTCCTCTGGGCCATAATCCGTAGGTAGGGGTCATCCTCTGCAGTAGTAGCCCTTGGGCGGCTTAAGCGAGGCATGTTATCGACAATTTCTGTCTCTCTGTATCTCCTCCATGTCCGAACAAAATCGGTTTGGTTCACTCCGAGACGCCTGGACATTTCCCTTGTTGAGAGTCCTTCCTTTGTAACAATGTGGACTCGATCGAACCGCGGTATTGACCGTCTAGGCATGGTTGAACTACAGACAACACGAGCCGTGTACCTCCTTCCTGGTGGAATGACTGGAACTGATGGGCTGTCGGACCCCTCCGTTTAATAGGCGCTGCTCATGCATGGTTGTTTACATGTTTGGGCGGGTTTAGTGACATCTCTGAACAGTCAAAGGGACTGTGTCTGTGATACAATATCCACAGTCAACGTCTATCTTCAGGAATTCTGGAAACCGGGGTGATGCAAAACTTTTTTTGATGTGTGTATATAGATTATTAATATTGGTAGTATTCGTAGCAGTACTGCTGTTAGTATAAGTTTCTAACCAACTCCTAGCCTTAGATACATGCAGATTATTCTCCTAGTATTTTTGTCATTGTTGATATTAACATTTACGGCGTTATCGTCAATTAATTAAATTGTTAGGCAAAAAGACTTTTGTATGTAAAAACTTTGTGCACTGTAGGAGAGGCCTTAATCCTACGTACGTAAGTAAATGAAGTAAATATATTCACCCCAAACTCTGTTTATAACTCGTGAGCTGGAGAACAGCAGTGCGTAGAGAGTGTGTCGTGGGAATAAACTACAGACTTAGGAGAGAAAAAATTATATCTTCGTTCGTTTAATTAGCACCAGTACTGCTTCGTCCATTCAAAATTCTCCTGCCGTAGCGGACGGTACAAGGCACTGCCGCAGAGGACAGTAAATTCGGAACGCTGGCGCTAACTGCTGTATTGTACACGTTTTGGTGAGTGAAGACACCACCGAGCGGTTTCCGAGTCGTTTAGTTGAGGTCGCGGCTGCGGCGTCGCGGGAGCCGGGCGATGTCCGCACGGCTTGCCGAAGCTCGTTACCCGGCGGATATATAAGAGACAATATGGCGCCCACCGCGACGGCGACTTTGCGTTTTAATTGGATACTGCTCCTGGCGAGGCCCAGCGGTAGCCGTTAATACGTGGGCAGCCGAGATTGCGTGGCTGTCGCGCGCCATATGTACGGCGCCGTAGCTTCTGGGAGCGACTCGGTAATGACCGCTGGACCGCGGGCCTGCTTGCCCCTCTCGCTCCCGTACTCACGCAGCAGCCTGCCACGTGCTTCTTAACCGGACTCACGTTCCAACTTTCCTCAGCAAACAATTGTGTTAATTTTTTTTGTACCTTGAGCAATATGTCAGACAACACAGTTCTCAAATCAATTATGGGATCAGCTACGATATCCTGATGCATACACCAGAATGTACAGCTTGTTAATACAGCAGAGTTACTGGATGACACAGGGCCTAAAATTAGCGAGGGAGCAAAGCAAAGGCAGAAATGCTGCATCCTGCTTTCAAATGTTCCTTTGCATAGGAAAATCCACGAATATTGCCCTGATTCAATGTCCAATTTTTTTTTTTTAAATGTCTTTATCATAACAGTACGAGGGGCGTTTAGTAAGTAATGCAACAATTGTTTTTCTCGGACACTTTCGGTTCAAAAAGTGCGGATTTGTCGTGGGACATCGTGGAATATTCCCGCTTCAGCCCCTATAGTTTAACACTACTGGCCATTAAAATTGCTACACCAGGAAGAAATGCAGATGATAAACGGCTATTCATTGGACAAATACACTCCTGGAAATTGAAATAAGAACACCGTGAATTCATTGTCCCAGGAAGGGGAAACTTTATTGACACATTCCTGGGGTTAGATACATCATATGATCACACTGACAGAACCACAGGCACATAGACACAGGCAACAGAGCATGCACAATGTCGGCACTAGTACAGTGTATATCCACCTTTCGCAGCAACGCAGGCTGCTATTCTCCCATGGAGACGATCGTAGAGATGCTGGATGTAGTCTTGTGGAACGGCTTGCCACGCTATTTCCACCTGGCGCCTCAGTTGGACCAGCGTTCGTGCTGGACGTGCAGACCGCGTGAGACGACGCTTCATCCAGTCCCAAACATGCTCAATGGGGGACAGATCCGGAGATCTTGCTGACCAGGGTAGTTGACTTACACCTTCTAGAGCACGTTGGGTGGCACGGGATACATGCGGACGTGCATTGTCCTGTTGGAACAGCACGTTCCCTAGCCGGTCTCAGAATGGTAGAACGATGGGTTCGATGACGGTTTGGGCGTACCGTGCACTATTCAGTGTCCCCTCGACGATCACCAGAGGTGTACGGCCAGTGTAGGAGATCGCTCCCCACACCATGATGCCGGGTGTTGGCCCTGTGTGCCTCGGTCTATGCAGTCCTGATTGTGGCGCTCACCTGCACGGCGCCAAACACGCATACGACCATCATTGGCACCAAGGCAGAAGCGACTCTCATCGCTGAAGACGAAACGTCTCCATTCGTCCCTCCATTCACGCCTGTCACGACACCACTGGAGGCGGGCTGCACGATGTTGGGGCGTGAGCGGAAGACGGCCTAACGGTGTGCGGGACCGTAGCCCAGCTTCATGGAGACGGTGGCGAATGGTCCTCGCCGATACTCCAGGAGCAACAGTGTCCCTAATTTGCTGGGAAGTGGCGGTGCGGTCCCCTACGGCACTGCGTAGGATCCTACGGTCTTGGCGTGCATCCGTGCGTCGCTTCGGTCCGGTCCCAGGTCGACGGGCACGTGCACCTTCCGCCGACCACTGGCGACAACATCGATGTACTGTGGCGACTTCACGCCCCACGTGTTGAGCAATTCGGCGGTACGTCCACCCGGCCTCCCGCATGCCCACTATACGCCCTCGCTCAAAGTCCGTCAACTGCACATACGGTTCACGTCCACGCTGTCGAGGCATGCTACTAGTGTTAAAGACTGCGATGGAGCTCCGTATGCCACGGCAAACTGGCTGACACTGACGGCGGCGGTGCACAAATGCTGCGCAGCTAGCGCCATTCGACGGCCAACACCGCGGTTCCTGGTGTGTCCGCAGTGCCGTGCGTGTGATCATTGCTTGTACAGCCCTCTCGCAGTGTCCGGAGCAAGTATGGTGGGTCTGACACACCGGTGTCAATGTGTTCTTTTTTCCATTTCCAGGAGTGTATATTATACTACAACTGACTTGTGATTACATTTTCACGTAATTTGGGTGCATAGATCCTGAGAAATCAGTACCCAGAACAACCACCTCTGGCCGTAATAATGGCCTTGATACGCCTGGGCATTGAGTCAAACAGAATTTGGATGGCGTGTACACGTATAGCTCCCCATGTAGCTTCAACATGATACCACACTTCATCAAGAGTAGTGACAGGCGTATTGTGACGAGCCAGTTGCTCGGTCACCATTGGCCACACGTTTTCAGTTCGTGTGAGATCTGGAAAATGTGCTGGCCAGGGCAGCAGTCGAACATTTTCCGTATCCGGAAAGGCCCGTGCAGGACCTGCAACATGCGGTCGTGCATTATCCTCCTGAAATGTAGGGTTTCGCAGCGATCGAATGAAGGGCAGAGCCACGGGTCGTAACACATCTGAAATGTAACGTCCACTGTTCAAGGTGCCGTCAATGTGAACAAGTGGTGACCGAGACGTGTAACCAGTGGCATCCCATACCATCACCCCAGGTGATACGCCAGTATGGCGATAACGAATACACGCTTACAATGTGCGTTCACCGCGATGTCGCCAAACATGGATGCGTCCATCATGATGCTGTAAACAGATCCTGGATTCATCCGAAAAAATGACGTTTTGACATTCGTGCACCCAGGTTCGTCGTTGAGTACACAATCGCAGGCGCTCCTGTCCGTGATGCAGCGTCAAGGGTAACGGCAGCTATGGTCTCCGAGCTGATAGTCCATGCTGCTGCAAACGTCGTGGAACTGTTCGTTGTAGATGGTTATTGTCTTGCAAACGTCCCTATCTTTTGACTCAGGGATCGTTACGTGGCTGCACGATCCGTTACAGCCATGCAGATAACATGCCTGTTATCTCGACTCTAGTGATAGCATTTCTCCTCCTTACACGAGGTATCACAACTACGATTGACCAGGCAACGCCGATCTACTGCTGTTTGTGTATGATAAATCGGTTGGAAACTTTCGTCATGTCAGCATGTAGGTGTCGCTACCGGCGCCAACCTTGTGTGAAATCTCTGAGAAGCTAATCATTTGCATATCACAGCATCTTCTTCCTGCCGATTAAAATTCGCCTCTGTAGCACGTCACCTTCGTGGTGTAGCGATTTTAATGGCCAGTTGTGTATGAAGTTCCAATTCATGGCGGTGCTGTACTTAGCCATCAAAATGGAATCTGTAATGGAGGTGCGTTCCAAGCAGAGAGCTGTCATTTAGTTTCTTTTGGCTTAAAATCAGAGCATCGCAGACGTTCATAGGCGCTCGAAAAGTGTCTCTGGAGACCTGACACTGAAAAAAGGCGCAGTGAGTCGTTGGGCGAGGCATCTGTCATAATCACAGCCAGATAGTGCAAACCTGTCCAATCTCCCTCGTGCAGGCGAGCCGCACACATCTATGATTCCTGCAATTTTCGTACGTGCGGACACTCTCATCCGATGTGATCAACGGATCATAATGAAACACCTCGCTGCACAACTGGTCGTCTTTGCAGCTAGTCCTGACACACTCGTCTACTAGTTGGGGTACTCAGAGGTCTGTGACCACCGGTTTCCTCGCCGTATGACGGATTACCATAATGAGCAACGAAGGACTATGTGCGCGCGTTAATGGCTGATCGTCACGTTTTTTTTTGCCGAACATCATCGCACGGTTGAGACGTGGGTTCATCAGTTCGAATCGGAAACCAAACGGCAATCCATTGGGTGGCGCCATACCATCTCTCCTTCGAAGAGAAATTTCAAAACTGCACCCCCTGCCACTAAAATAATGGCGACTGTGTTCTGGGGGTCTGAAGGGGTTATTCTGTTTGATGTCCTCCCTCGTGGTGCAACGATCACCTCTGAAGTGTATTGTGCTATCCCCAGGAAATGTGAGAAATGACATCAGCGTGCTGGCGCCAGCACCCCATGCGGCATAGAGGTTGCGCGAAGATCGACAGAGGCCAAGAACAGACTCGCAGAAAACGCGCTGCCAACGTCCTCTCGGCCACTTGTATTTAGGCGGCCGCCACGGGCCAGAGGGCCAGTTACTTCGAGTTAGTTGTGACTGTTCAAATGGTACAAATGGCTCTGAGCACTATGGGACTTAACATCTGAGGTCATCAGTCCCCTACAACTTAGAACTACTTAGAGCTAACTAACTTAAGGACGTCACACACATCCATGAGCGAGGCAGGATTCGAACCTGCGACCGTAGCGGTCGCGCGGTTCCAGGCTGAAGCGCCTAGAACCGCTCAACCCCTCCCGCCGGCAGTTGCGTCTGTCACACGGAGTGAGTTGCAGCGTGTCATCGAGTCGGAGCCACAGTCACAGCCTCTAGCTCATAATCAGCATAAAAGCATAGCGGACTCTGTACTTCATCAGCAACGAGGCTAAAGTAGACTAGAACAGAGAGTTTGTATCACAGCACATCTTAGCTTACGTTAAGTAGCTCTTTATTTGTGTTAATAAAGAACCGAATTAGTAATTGCGTGCAGTTTGTGTTATAGAAAGAGGATGCTGGCCACCAAACAACATTCTCTGCTTCTTCTCATGGTACAGCTCTACAGAGGCAACGAGTCGACATAAAACGCAAGGCCTCACATAAGTCTGCGCACCCGAGAGGAGCCGGCGAAATTCCGTCGGACCGTTCTTCCTCATCCACCGCACAGTCCTGACTTCACGCCTTCAGAATTCCATCTGTTTGGCCCAATGAAGGTTCCACTGGATGCAGCAAGACGTTGGCTTCGACGTCGACCAGTAGAGAATTACCACGCGGGGATACAGGCCTCCCTAGTAACGTGGCGAGAGGCCGTTGTATTGAACGGAGATTATGTTGATGAACGCCCCTCGTACATTAATTTACAATTTGTAGGGTACTAGTTTCGGTCGCTAGACAACCATCTTCAGATCAGTCTTCTCTATGTACATGCACCCTACAACACAGTCGTCATTATGGGTATCTCGGGATATGTATGTAAAAATCTAGGCTGTAACTACTTTTTTGGTTATAGCAACAGGGTAACTAAGTGCAATTCCGACCGATGCTTCCAAAGAACTTTGTACTTGACTACAAAGTTGGCGATATCCTCATTACTAATACGTGGATGATTAAAAAAACATAAATCGGATTTAATTCTCGCGTCAGTGCAAAGATAAATGAAGTGGATGTTGGTGTCAGCGGCTTTGAAAAACAGCTGAAACTGAATGAAGTTACCAGGGCCCGACGAAATCCGCGTCACATTGTATACCGAATTTGCGACTGACTTAGGCCTTCTTTCAAGCATAATTTTCGTAATCACGAGAACGAGAAAGCATGCCCAGTAGGTGGAAGAAATAACAGGCCGCACCAGTCTAGAAGTTATCTAAGAAAGTACTATCCAGTATCCTTAACATCAAATTTATCATAGAATATTACATCTCAGATATAAAGAGGTAGCTCAGACAGAATAATCTCTTACATTCCAACCAGCATGGATTTCGAAAACATCAATCACGTGGCACCGAAATTGCACTTTTCTCACATGACATCCTAAAAGTCATTGATCAAGGCACCCAGGTAGACACAGTATATATTGACTTCCGAAAAGCATTTCAATACCACGACAACGATTATTACTGTAGGTACGATCTTATATGCTACCAAACGAAACATTTGATTGCACTGAAGATTCTTGGTAGAGAGGCACAGCATATTACTGCGGGGTTGTCGGGATGGCCGAACCCGGGACTCCAGATGGCCGAGCTGTAGCTGGGACCCACCGCTGTCTTTCGTTATGAGGCCGAACAAGTTTAAGAGCGTCAAGGGGCAGTGGAGAGTGATTACAGTGGTATATGGTGGCATTACTTTATTCTCATAATTTACGGTGCTTCGGAGAGTGCAGCGGAATATTGGTGTGCTGCCTCGCGCCGACCCACGAGTCCAGCTGGCTCGGCAAAGCCTGGTATGCTGACGCTATGCCAATGCCACTGCTGGTGTCAACAAGGCCATTCGCTGCTGGAAGTCAGCCGCCACTCTCCCGGTCACCACCTGCGGAGGCATAGCGGCTGGCGCCACGACGCTGCCCACTATTTCAGAGACTGCTACAGTCCCCGGTCCTCGCCGCCCTCCGCCCTGTTTGGCCTGCTCTGTCCGACCATGGGACGAAAGTTGGATGTACTGGTCATCTGTGGCCCTCTGCCGCTGCTGCTCCCAGGACGGAACCAGAATGGAACCCACACTCTCCTGGATGCTGTACCGAACTTGCCGCTAGTGGTGCTTGCTGGTTGGCAACACCCTCTGCTAGTACTGCTCCCGTGGTGCTTTGCCTCCCACAGCATACACCTCGCTCGGACCTCGGTAGACCATGTGGGAAGCGAATGTGGCCCGTCCTGGATCCACTGGAGCCCACTGTCACTGCCCTTTTTTAGTACCCGGCTGCCACTCCGTCACGCCCCGGTGTTGTGTCCCCAGAGGCGGAATACAGCCCGAACAAGTACATAGAAATAAAGTTCAGATTTACATAGAATATTTACAACATCGCTGCCAAACTGGTCCCTTTAAGTGTAGACCAGCACAGGTCTGTTCCGACGCTCAACTGACCTGGCACACTCTGTCCCAAGGTAAAAGTACCTCACTATTTAAACTGTCTTTCCCCTCGCTTCTGACGTAGTGTCAGAGAGCGACAGAAATTATGGCAGGGATAAATTCCCAAACGTCAGCCATCTGCAAGTCTCGTCTTGGCTCTGGCATAGTTCCTCGCCTCATATTGCACTAACTTCAGGCAACGCTGCAGTTTGCTGCCTCGTTGTTGCTTTACACAAAGCACTTAGTGCGCGCAATAGCATCGTCACAGCACTGTGCCATCTTTGCATTTCCTGGCCTACTGGCTGTCACCTGTTCCAACACTCTGCCAGCGGCCCCAGACTCCATCGTCCAACCGCACATTCATTGACTTTTGATAAAATTTCCTCTTTCCTACGACTAAGATTAATACTAGCGCAGCAATATAATCTTGAATGGAGGGTCATCGGTAGATGTAAAAGTGACTTCATATGCGCACCAGGTAAGTGTTTTCGGACCCTGGCTTTTCATGTTGTATATTAATAATCTTTCAGACAATGTTAGTAGAAATCTCAGACCATTCACACGTGATGGAGTTATCTGTAATGAATTACAGTCTGGAAGAAGCTGTACAAATATTCAAATTTTCATAGGGTTTCACAGTGGTGCAAAGATTGGCAACTTGCTTTAAGTTTCCAAAAATGGAAATTTGCGCACTTCACAAAACGAAAAATCGTACTGCCCTATAGCGTGTAGTAGTTCGTAGGGGCATGAAATAAAACGATCAAATAGGCTCAGTCGTATAAACAAAAATAATTAATGTAGAGTAATGAAATTTCGGAAATACATTTGTTAAGATAACATATTTAAATGATTAAAATTGTAAGATTACAGGTTAATGTAAGCGTGAGATAAGCCATTGCATCGGTGAAATGCTGGTACATTAATAACCGGTCTAAGCGCCAGATTGTTGAATGCAAGCATGCAGACGTGCATGTATTGTGTTGTACAGTTGCCTGATGTCAGTTTGTGGGATGGAGTTCCCTGCCTGTTGCACTTGGTCGGTCAGTAAAGGAACGGTTAATGCTGTATGTTGTCAACCGATGAGGTCCCTTATATGCTCGACTGGAGACAGATCTGGTGATTGAGCAGGCCAAGGCAACATGTCGACATGTAGAGCATGTTGGGTTAGAACAGCGGCATGTGGACAAGCGTTATCCTGTTGGAAATACACCTCTTGGAACGCTGTAGATGGATGGAAGCACAACTGGTCGAATCACAAGACTGACATACAAATATGCAGTCAGGAAGGTTGGGACGACCATGAGAGTGCTCCTGTTGTCATAGGAAATCGCCCTCGGGACCGTAACAGCAACTGTGTTCCTAGCACAAACAGAGATTGGTTGGAGGCTTTCAACTGGCCTCCTACTAACAAACGTATGACCATCAGTGGCACAGAGGTAGAACCAGCTTTCATCACAAAACGCAACAGACTTCCACTTTGCCTTCCAATGATCTCTTACTTCACATCACTGAAGTCGCAATTGGCGGTAGTTTGGCGTCAGTGAAATGCACGCTACAGGGCTTCTGGTTCGGAGATGTCCTTGAAGTAACCGATCTGTAACAGTTCGTTGTGTTACTATAATACCAACTGCTGACGCCGAATGCGTTGGTTTTCCCTGTCAGTAGTGCCAAATGAGCGTCCGGGTCCTGTCTTCGTGCGACCGTACATTCTCGTGACAACCGCTGCCAGCATTCATGTACAATGGCTTGTATTCCTGCCAAGTCTTCCTGCAACAACGCAGAAGGAACATCCAGCTCTTAGTAGCTCTATCACACGACGTCGTTCAACGTCACTGAGGTGTTGACAGTAGCGTCTCTGTCGCCTTAAAAGCATTCTTGACTGACACCAGCTCACCACTTCTAATATCAAAGGTAACTAACGCTCACTACCGTTACAGCGTGTATTTAAAGCAAAGCTCATTTGCATCCTCGTAGTAGCGCTACTGGCGCCATTCTTATGCGACTGGCGCGAAACTTGAATAGACATTATCTTTCAGATGTACAGTAGAAACACAACTACCAACAACCGTCTGTGTCTCACAACTCCTCCTTGCGGTTGAAATTTTATTTGCCGTCAGTGTGGACTGCTGACAGAACACTCGTGCAATCTTTCGTAGAATATTGTTCAAGAGGGTGGGGACTAGTACAAAAAAAAGTGGTTCAAATGGCTCTGAGCACTATGGAACTTGACTTCTGAGGTCTTCAGGCCCCTAGAACTTAGAACTACTTAAACCTAACTAATCTAAGGACGTCACACACATCCATGCCCGAGACTGGATTCGAACCTGCGACTGTAGCGGTGGCACGGTTCCAGACCGAAGCGCCTAGAACCGCTCGGCCACCAAGGACCAGTACAAAAAACGTATATAGAGAAGGGCTGCACGAATGGTCACAGGTATGTTTGAGACATGGGAAATGCTGGAAACTTTAACCGGCGAAACACTTTAAGATAGAGGCAAACTATATCCTGAAAGATTTTTTACGTTTTCTCAGCGTGTTGAATATTCCCTGAGGTTTCGGGATTGCAGCCAAATCACGTTGACTTTTTGCTACAATATTTCATCTGGCAATCGTCGCGCGAGCTTCAGGTGAGTGTCCGCTACGGTGTCGGCTTTATAGTAAGAGCTGGGGCGGGAATGCATTGGCGGCCGTCACAGTAGTGTCCTCTATCGACATCCGCACCCTCTGCATATACTGTTTCACCTGTGGCGCGCAAGTGCATACGTAAAGGTGAAACTACTTTTCCGCCCTCTGTCGGAATGCGCTCTCGCATCGTTAAAAACAAACGACATATCGCCAGAGATTTCATTATGAATAAAATGCTTACTCTCCGAAGAATTTAGAGATTGCCGGGTCCCAAGCCTGTCCAGTTGAAAGCCGCCGCCACCATTTATAAGAACTAGTGCTAGATGTGTTTCTACAGATTCTTTAATTACTAACTCCCAAAAGACTCTCGCCGGGTCCAATGTTTTTGTGGCAGAATGATCTCTATAGAATCCTGTGGTAATAGAATGCTCAGCTATGGCCGACGTTTAGGGCGACGAAGGCGAGTGTGGCGCTAATGCTCAACGCGATTTCCATGTACTGTTCCTATCGCCTGGCCTATGTAAGCTTTGCCACACTGGAATTTAGTGTCTCTCAAGGTGCGACGTAAGTCGAAGAGTTAGTTCCCTTTTCTTACATCCTTAACACTGCCCAGGACGTAATCGCCTTTCTTGTACTAAGACACGAGGATTTTTCATTCTGGTTTCCAACTTTTACTTCACCGTAATTTTGACATTCGGACGGTACAGCTTGGCAATCGTTGTAGATTTTTGTTGATTCGGGTGACGAATGACCCGGTATAGATTTTTATTATTGTCTTTCAGACCGTGTTGTTTATATCGCAGCAACGGATGAAGCTTTCACAAAACAACAGGACGACCGTTAATTACTGGCCATTAAAATTGCTACACCACAAAGATGACGGGCTACAGACGGAAAATTTAACCGACAAGAAGAGGATGCTGTGATGTGCAAATGATTAGCTTTCCAGAGCATTCACACAAGGTTGGGACCGGTGGCGACACCTACAACGTGCTGACACGAGGGAATTTTCCAACAGATTTCTCATACACAAACAGCAGTTGACCGGCGTTGCCTGCTGAAACGTTGCTGTGATGTCTCGTGTAAGGAGGAGATATGCGTACCATCACGTTTCCGACTTTGATAAACGTCGGATTATAGCCTATCGCGATTGCGGTTTATCATATTGCGACGTTGCTGATCGCGTTGTTCGAGATCCAATGACTGTTAGCAGAATGTGGAATCGGTGGGTTCAGGAGGGTAATAAGGAACGCCGTGCTGGATCCCAACGGCCTCGTATCACTAGCAGTCGAGATGACAGGCATCTTATTCGCATGGCTGTAACGTCTCGATCCCTGAGTCAACAGATGGGGACGTTTGCAAGACAACAACGATCTGCACGAATTGTTCGACGACGTTTGCAGCACCATGGACTATCAGCTCGTAGACCATGGCTGCGGTTACCCTTGACGCTGAATCACGGACAGGAGCGCCTGCGATTGTGTACTCAACGACGTGCCTGGGTGCACGAATGGCAAAGCGTCATTATTTCGGACGAATCCAGGTTCTGTTGACAGCATCATGGTGGTCGCATCTGTGTTTGGTGACATCGCGGTGAACGCACATTGGAAGCGTGTATTCATCATCGCTATACTGGCGTATCACCTGGCGTGATGGTATGGGGTGCCATTGGTTGCACGTCGCAGTCACCTCTTGTTCGCATTGACGGCAACTCGAACAGTGGACATTACATTTGAGATGTGTTACGATCCGTGGCTGTACCCTTCATTCGATCCCTGCGAAAGCCTACATTGTTGCAGGTTCTGTACAGGCGTTTCTGGATACAGAAAGTGTTCGACTGCTGCTCTGGCCAGCACATTCTCCAGATCTCTCACCAAATAAAAATGTCTGGTCAATGGTGGCCGAGCAACTCGCTCATCACAATACGCCAGTCACTACTCTTGATGAACTGTGGTATCGTGTTGAAGCTGCGTGGGCAGCCGTACCTTATAGGGAAGCAGCCTACTCACGCCGTATAAAATTCACATCAGTCTTTCCATGGTGTGCCAGCCAGTCCGCTGTAAGTAGCTCTGACGTCATAAATGTTGCGCAATACTTTAAAAATCAAGTAAATAACCTGAAACGTTTCTAGCATGTCAGGAGTAATACTAAATCAGTATGTGTTGAATATCAATTCAATAACTTTAACCAATTTCGAAATTTGGACGTTTTTCTGTAAAAATCATTGGCGCAACAGAAAAGAGCTAGAAACTTAAAAATTTATATTTAGATTCCTTTTGCATAATAATTTAGTAGAAACAGTATTCTGGATCTCACAAATTAAAATTTTAGTTGAAATTCTTGATTTTTCTGGTTTTGTTTTAAAAATTAAGAAAGCAAGATAGGTTAAGTAGGTGAATAAATAAGGGTAGGATGTTTATATTTACGTAGAACGGAGATCCGCTATAATCATAAAGATGTGAGAACTTTCAACTGAATAACTATAAAACTATAGCGATAGCGTATCTCCAAGGGGGAAGTTCAGAGCTCGTCTACTGCGTGTAGTGTAATTAAATTAATTCTCTCGCCTAAAATATTTGACTTAGCCACGTCAGACTTTTATTATGATTACTTACCTGTGTGCTGATTGCACATTTAAATCGAGAGCTTCATCGGCCATCAGCACAGGAAGCAATGAATTATAAGTGGTGCATTACTAGCCCAGCGGCTAGTCGGGAGAGCGGATTTAATCAGGCGTTCCCTTAGCCGCCCGCACCACGGCTTTATATATAAGAATGCTGCGTGAGAAAGAAAGGCCTCAGTTCTCTCCAGACGCTGTTTAGCGCACCATCTGTGCCGGGAGTCGCGTCGTGCCGGTATCATTGCTATAAACAGCCTTGGCTGCCGTAATAAGTTACTCGGGATACGCTTAACCATGAAATCGTTTTCGAGTGAAGTGTTAATTCTGGGATGACTTTCATGATCTATCTTCAGTTTGCGCATGTCGTATATTCACGTGCCGCCGCGGGACAGACATTCTACCATTATTTGGCGTGGCGTTTGATGAACATTATCATCAAATTATGGCGAGCATTCACTTACACATTAAATTTGAACAGTTACAGTTGCATCAGCGCATTAGACTCTGAACTGCTCTGGTAGTTGTATTGTGTGGATTCTTTTTGGTCTGTGACTTTCAGAATATAGTGCACATTTTAGAAAGAATCGTTTTTGATTATGAATCCCAGACAATCTCCTAATTCGTCAGAGCTATAAGCTGTAGCTATTAAGTGTATTTCTCAGATGAAGTGGGCACTAGGAATTCTAATTACAGGCTTCACGTTTTGCTAAGCAATTTCTGGTTGCCAATATTGAAGTTAGAGAGCCAGTGTTGAGAACGGTAAACAACAGCATTAAATAAATCATAGGAACATTTTAGTAACAATAATTCCACCCGCCGCCCCACATATGGTGCATGTGCTGGGAAATGCATCTTTTCTACATTACATTCCACATCCATTCATTATTATTCAATCAATTTATTTCCACCCGCCGCCCCACGACCTTTACACGCCATCCAAGCTCTGTTTCTCAATGCCCAGTCGTATCAAGGCCGTTATTACGGCCAGAGGTGGTTGTTCTGGGTACTGATTTCTCAGGATCTTTGCACCCAAACTGCGTGAAAATATAATTACTTGTCAGTTCTAGGATAATATATTTGTCCAATGAATACCGCCGGCCGCGGTGGTCTCGCGTGTTCTAGGCGCTCAGTGCGGAACCGCGCGACTGCTACGGTCGCAGGTTCGCATCCTGCCTCGGTCATGGATGTGTGTGATGTCGTTAGGTTAGTTAGGTTTAAGTAGTTCTAAGTTCTGGGGGACTGATGACCATAGCTGTTAAGTCCAATAGTGCTCAGAGCCATTTGAACTATTTTCCAATGAATACCCGCTTATCATCTGCATTTCCTCTTGGTGTAGCAATTTTAATGGCCAGTAGTGTACGTGTATTTCGCTCCCGTCTTACAAAATTTGAAAAGATTCGCACAAGTCTGAAACACAGAAGTGGCGAGCATAATAACAGTCTCAAAAAGTGTTTTTTTTGTGTGCGTAGAATCCAAATGAAGCTTGAGTTTGAAAGAGAGTTTTCAATTTTATCATAAGAATGTAATTTTTTATTTCTATGATTTACTTTAAACTGTTTGTTCGCATTAAGTTCATGTAAGAAAGAGTCTTACGTCCTACATTTAGCTCGACTTTAAACCATTGTATCTCAACTACGACTAAAGCAAAAGTAAAACCATTCGTTTTTACTTTGTCCATTAATCTACCTTCTGGTGAAGTTTGAACCGATTCGTGAAAGTTTGAAGCATAAAACAGGCGCGCTTCAAAAACATCACAGCAAAACATTAAACCATAACGTCTCTGCAACAGATAAACAACATTATTTGATAAAAAAATCGTTTTGACTTTCTCCATTTATCTACCATCGTGCAAAGTTTGAAATGATTCGAACAGTTCTAAAGTATCAAGTGGCACGCTTCAAAGACCTTCCAGAAAAACGTATTCTTACACCTAAAATTCAAACGAAGCAACATTTCTTAGATCAGTTGTGTTTGTGAAATCTTATGGGACTTAACTACTAAGGTCATCAGTCCCTAAGCTTACACACTAATTAACCTAAATTAACATAAGGACAAACACAGACATCCATGCTCGAGGCAGGATTCGAACATGCGACAGTAGCGATCGCGTGGTTCCAGACTGAAGCGCCTAGAACCGCTCGGCCACTTCGGCCGGCTTTACAACAGTTAAAACTTATCTTAGACCGAGGTGTGATACACCGGAAGAATTACTTAAAAGTGATTGTTTTTTCACGTAAAATCAGAACGGTGCATATACAAATAGTGCCATTAGCTGAGGATTTATTTCAGCCGATTTAAAATTTCCTAAAGGGATTAATCGATTCGCATAATTTTCCTGGGTGCCAGCTCCGGTTCGTGTTCAAACCTTGTTTAACATACTGTAACACAGCCACAGTAAGACAGACGTTCGAACCAGCTATACAAATGGCTGCTGGTCCGGGCTAAACCAAAAACTTTTCACATCATGTTCCTGGCTCAAATAGGAACCTAGTACCAAGACACGTTTACAAGTCTTCAGGCAGTATACGTTTGGTGTGCAAATTACCCGAACTATATACACAAGTCTGTTGGGTGAATAAGCTGAAACTAATAAAACCAACGTAATTAGGGCCTTGCGCCTTCAGCAGTAAACTCATTTGTAAAGCAATCAAATGTTTCAAGATGTATTATACATGGGAGTTCGATTCTTTAATGAATCGAGAGGGCGGTTACTGATCGAGGTATAATAGGGGATCGTGACGTACTGAACATTTTTATTTATAGATACATCGTACAAGTATTGAAAATTACACTTACGCCTACAGCTTTTCTTCGTCATCGGTAGGCGCATAACATTTGTGGTGGTATCTATCTTAAAAGCGTGAAAAACATAACACTGACTTGCAATAAGTACATTTCGTGAGTATCACTTTTGAAGCTTCCCCTTTGTATGCAAAGAATGACAGTGCTGGAAAAAATCTTACGTTATTTGATTTTCAAACAGCTGAGCAAAACTGAACGTACTCTCTCTTTACTTATTCTGATAATCACTAAACTTGAGAGGCACCCACATGCCTTGCTCATACTGTGGCATCCAGCAATCACGCCTGCAAGATGAGTGGTCTGCCAAGCGAGTGGATTTATTCTTATTTATCGCAAAACATCAATGGCTGATTGTGAGCTCTAGTAGCCACAATTAAGCTACAAATTATTCTCCTGTTTGAATATTACGCAACGGAAACGGATAATGCACATCTGACTATTAAAAATTTACACAACTCTGATTGTTCTCTACACACTGGCAAAACCACATTTTCTTTCTCACCAAACGGCTTTGATCTACACGTGGCCATCGCACTGAATATGAATGGCGCACACGTTATAAATTCTGGATATCATGACCACACACTATGCGAAGAACAAGGCCACCAATCATTTTCTTTTCACTATCTTCTTTATTCGGATATATTCTATTATGATTCACAGATAACCTAAACACACCAGTACATTTTATACTACAATTACACATGAGAAACTCTGCCCAGTGGGCATGGCTTTACATTGGTGATTATCTTATGGTCTCGTAATGATCTAACGCTGCAGTGCACTTTCTGGATAGGATGGTGGATCTTTTGCTATACTTCACACTTCCACTCTCACACCCATCAAAACGAAAATTTCCTCCAGACGGAGCGGTACAAAAAGGAACATGCATAACCCACTGCCTCTGAACCTATCTTGCTACTCTCCCATGCAAACCACACATACTTAAATTACATGAAATACATCACACTGGCAACGTACAGTACATCACAAAAAATTGTCACAACGTTAGAATCACTTCACTTTTAGCTTTCCCACTTCAACTAGTATTCATCCCAGTTTCACACGACACTGCCCCACTTCGTAACTTTTCTTTCCTACTAGGAACTCTGGAGGATATATGCACGTCTTCCTGTGCAATGCAAGCCAAGTGGCGTTGCTGGATAGACGGCTGACTCACCTTGCTTCTCTCTCAGAGTATTAGAGTTTGAATCCAGCGTCACACGGAAACATAACACCCAAAGTAATATTAAGAACATATTCGTCACACACGCGAGTCCTCAACTGATACAATGGACGAGTACTTCTCTTTATCCTTTGTCTCATACACAGATTGAGACTCACACAGTACTCACAACGTGGAAGTACTCGTCTCTAATTTCAAGTCCTGCACACGCCATTTCTTAAATATTTCCAACTTATAGTACACACGCCAGTAATTCAGCTTAACTTTAGCTCTTAGTACTAGCACTCGCAAGTATTTAAACTTATTGTTACATGCGGTTTCATTGTGACCGTTGGTCACTTCCGAAGATTACTACGATCCCCTTAATATTACCTGCCTGTCGTTTAATTCTCCCCCCAATAGTTCTTGAAATAGAGAAATAATTATTCCAAACTACTCTTAAGTATGCATACCATTCTCTTCAATCTTTTTCTTTATGGAGTACACCTAAGACAGGTCTTACCAACACAAGACCCAGCGCCAGAGTGCTGAAACATGTCCGTTCTTCAGGTCATCTCGCACCTCCGCCTAGATGGGGGAGCACATTGCTATAGTATTGGTCAGCCACATTTCATGCGCTCAAAGCTCAGGTAAATTTCATCTCTTTGGTTCCACCAAAGGACCGTCTCAAAGATGATCATATATTGCACATTCACTATCTGCAGTTAGCAGACAACCATATATTCATTCATTTCGCAGATCTCACCAAATTGGATATAGGGATTTATTTTGTGGGAGTGCACATGTGATCAATTAAATAAATAAATTGTCATTCTTTCCTACACTGGTATCCGGATTCTGTGTATTAAGTTAGCGTGCACGGTAGCTCAGCGTGTTCGGTCAGAGGGTCACGCGCCCTCTGTAATAAAAAAAAAAAACTGAGTCAATCGATCAAAAACGAACATGAGCAGATGCAACGAACAAAAGCGAACAAAATGAGATAAAAAAGTGAAATTGAGTTGTTATTACAAAAAATATGTTGTTCTGACGAGAATAACGAAGAATGTTGTATCTACTTTCAATGTCGGGCGGTACTGTACCTTTCAAACTGACAAACAATATTTTTAGCGCAACCCAGTCTGACTTTCTATAATCCCTACAAAAGAATAGCCCCTTCATGAATCACGTAAACTAAAACTAAACTCCTCCCGAACAGGCCATGAAGGCCCAACGGTACTGACCGGCTGCCGTGTCATCCTCAGTCCACCGGCGTCACTGGATGCGGATGTGGAGGGGCATGTGGTCAGCACACCGCTCTCCCAGCCGTATGTCAGTTTCCGAGACCGGAGCCGCTACTTCTCAATTAAAGAGCTCCTCAGTTTGCCTCACAAGAGCTGAGTGCACCTCGTTTGCCAACAGCACGCGGCAGAGCGGATGGTCAACCATTCAAATGCTAGCCCAGCCCGACAGCGCTTAACTTCGGTGATCTGACGGGAACCGCTGTCACCACAGCTGCAAGGCCGTTGGCTTTCATGAATCTCTTACCTCACAAAAATATACATTACTCGAACTACTGCAATACAGCGACGCCAATACTGCCAGCTAAATAACAGATCCTAACTACTGAAGGCACTAAATACTTATAGGCATAGATAGCAAATGAAAGATTTTGATAGAGAAGAAACAATGTATTTACCTTAATAGTGTTCAAAAGTCATAATAATATATACATCAGTTCATGACATCTAGTCCTACAAATTTCTTTTTTCTGACGGACATATGTCCAGATAGTCCGCTCATAGTAACCTCTCAAAACTTTGGCATCTCTCCACCTCCACCACTGCTGGCGGCTCACCTTCCAACTGCCCAACGCTACGCGCTGTTCACATACAACTGCCAAACACTACCCAAGCGAATATTCCAACAAGGAGTCCTACCAGCCACACACTGCACACAGCACAGTCAGCGATTTTCATACAGACATAAAAACCTAAGCAGCATATTTGAATATTGATAACTACAGCGGACAACGCAAGACACTAACATTAAAATAATAATAATAATGGAGTGTGACGAGGGCCTCCCGTCTGGTAGACCGTTCGCCTGGTGCAAGTCTTTCGATTTGACGCCACTTTGGAGACTTGCGCGTCGTTTAGGATGCAATGATGACGATTAGGACAACACAACACCCAGTCCCTGAGTGGAGAAAATCTCCACCGAGCCGGGAACCGAATCCGGGCCCTTAGTATTGACAATCCATCGCGCTGACCACTCAGCTACCGGGGGCGGACATTAACATAAAAAAAAATGCCATTCCAGAAAGAAGTTTTAACATAAACCATTCCTATTTCGACTTTTTTAAGGGGAATATTAGGAGTGAGGTAAATGCAGTCTTTACGAGATGAAATTTCTGTGTTACCCCACAACAATGTACAGGCATTCTGTAGTCGCTTCAAGACATTTTTGCCTCGTTGCTCTTGAGCAGCATCCAAAAGGATCGTAAAAATTTGAATCCGGATTTTTCGAAAATGCTCGATAAAAGCGTTGAACAAGAACAGAATTTTACACATCTAAGTTTGTACGGCATAGGACTTGGAAGAGCAGTTGAACGGAATGGACAGTGTCTTGAAAGGAGGGTATAAGATGATTATCAATAAAAGCAAAACGAGGATAATGGAATGTAGTCGAATTAAGTCGGGTGATGCTGAGGGAATTAGATTAGGAAATGAGACACTTAAAATAGTAGACGAATTTTGCTATTTGGGGAACAAAATAACTGATGATGATGATCAAAGTAGAGAGGATATAAAATGTAGACTGGCAATGGCAAGGAAAGTGTTTCTGAAGAAGAGAAATTTGTTAACATCGAGTATAGATTTAAGTGTCAGGAAGTCGTTTCTGAATGTATTTGTATGGAGTGTAGCTATGTATGGAAGTGAAACATGGACGATAAATAGTTTGGAAAAGAAGAGGATAGAAGCTTTCGAAATGTGGTGCTACAGAAGAATGCTGAAGATTAGATGGGTGGATCACATAACTAATGAGGAGGTATTGAATATAATTGGGGAGGAGAGGAGTTTGAGGCACTACTTGACAAGAAGAAGGGATCGGTTGGTAGGACATGTTCTGAGGCATAAAGGGATCACAAATTTAGCATTGGAGGGCAGCGTGGGGGGTATAAATCGTAGAGGGAGACCAAGAGATGAATAAACTATGCAGGTTCAGAAGGATGTAGGTTGCAGTAAGTACTGGGAGATGAAGAAGCTTGCAGAGGATAGAGTAGCATGGAGAGATGCAGCAAACCAGTCTCAGGACTGAAGACCGTAACAACAACAGTAACAAGTATGTACTCCAGTAACGCGAAAGACTAGCAAAATCGGCCACCTGTAAGATACGTGCTTCTGTTTTTAGTGGCAGTCTCTCCCAACCACACGCGCCCACGTGTAGCAGCGAAGGGATCAGCAGGTGAGCAAGTCACCATGGCACGTGGTGCGCACGTGAACGAGGAGCCAGCTGGAATTGCACTGAAGATTTATCTCGCAGGGAAAGTACATCCCACCGTAATGAGCAACCACGTCGCCCCGTGATACATGGCGCGGTACTAACAAACAAGACGCGCTGACAAAAAATACTTTCGGAAACAATAAATCAGCAAAACGATATTCCGGAATTAGCTGTTCACGTCACGAGCAGTCGCAATTAATTGTTTCTGTGGCCTCCAGTGTTTTGGTTTAATGAGAGGGGCGGAGGAATGGGAAGGGGGGGGAGGGGGGGAGGAAGCAGTTGCCAGTTACAGGATGCGGCAACGGCAAGTGTCGAGATTATATAGCGACCGTTCTCGTGCGATGACATTAGTTTGTAATCACACATTTGGTTATGGATGAAAGGATAAATAACTGTCGCGCCGTAAATTACAAAAATGACACTCGTCCTCGAATCAGTAACGAAAGCAGAGAGCCATTAAAAACTGAGGATGAGATTGTTTGTACCGATAGAGCGATCGGTACACTTCCCCCTCGTGGCTGGCGACGGCTGGGGGAAACGCCAGGCGACGGAGCACGAGCGAGCGAAAGAGAGAGAGAGAGAGAGAGAGAGAGAGAGAGAGAGAGAGAGAGAGAGAGAGAGGAACGGCCGATTGTCTGCGCTCTCCCTAACGAGCTTATTACTTAGTTGCCTATTCATGAGATCCGCTTACCAGTTTAGCGAGTGAAATGTATCTGTTGGACGAGTGGAGAAATCACTCACACGGCAATAACCGCAGCCGACGTTTAGAGCCATTGGCCCAATTAGGCGAGCCGGGGCGCTATTTACGTGCGCCCTCTTCTCGCCCGCGGCCACCGCACGCTGCGCCCCCAGGCCCGGCAGCCGTCATCCCAGCTGAGCGAACTCACCCCCGCGCAGGTGAGCCAGCCGGCTCTGCGGCCGCCGGGGTGACGACTCCCGCAATCCGAGACGCCGCCGCCCCCGGCCACGTGTCGCCCACGTTCCCTCCGCCATAGCCCGGGGCGAGGGTCCCGTGCGTTGCGCGGAGGATCAGTTCCGCCGTTCCGGCCCAGCCTCCTACTGTAGCGACCGGTCTACGCCCTCTCTCATTTCCCCCTCACCCATCACATCTACATCCATACTCCACAAGCCACCTGACGGCGTGTTTCGGAGGGCACCTTGACTACCTCTATCGGTTCTCCCTTCTATTCCAGTCTCGTATTGTCCGTAGAAAGAAAGATTGTCGGTATGCCTCTGTGTGGGCTCTAACCTCTTTGACTTTATCCCCATGGTCTCTTCGCGAGATATACGTAGGAGGGAGCAATATACTGCTTGACTCCTCGGTGAAGGTATATTCCCGAAACTTTAACACAAGCCCGTACCGAGATACTGAGCGTCTCTCTTGCAGAGTCTTCCACTGGAGTTTATCTATCATCACCGTAACACTTTCGCGATTACTAAATGATCCTGTAACGAAGCGCGCTGCTCTCCGTTGGATCTTCTCTATCTCTTCTATCAACCCTATCTGGTACGGACCCCACACTGCTGAGCAGTATTCAAGCAGTGGGCGAACAAGCGTACTGTAACCTACTTCCTTTGTTTTCGGATTGCATTTCCTTAGGGTTCTTCCAATGAATCTCAGTCTGGCATCTGCTTTACCGACGATCAACTTTATATGATCATTCCATTTTAAGTCACTCATAATGCGTACTCCCAGATAATTTATGGAATTAACTGCTTCCAGTTACTGACCTGCTATTTTGTAGCTAAATGATAAAGTATCTTTCTTTCTATGTATTCGCAGCACATTACACTTGTATACATTGAGATTCAATTGCCATTCCCTGCACGACGCGGCAGTTCGCTACAGATCCTCCTGCATCTCAGTACAATTTTCCATTGTTAAAACCTCTCGATACACCACTGCATCATCCGCAAAAAGCCTCAGTGAACTTCAGATGTTATCCACAAGGTCATTTATGTATATTCTGAGTAGCAACGGTCCTACGACACTCCCCTGCGGCACACCTGAAATCACTCTTACTTCGGAAGACTTCTCTCCGTTGAGGCTGACATGCTCCGCTGTGTTATCTAGGAACTCTTCAATCCAATCACACAATTGTTCTGATAGGCCATATGCTCTTACTTTGTTCATTGAACGACTTAAGGGAACTGTATCGAACACCTTGCGAAAGTCAAGAAACACGGCATCTACGTGTGAACCCGTGTCTATGGCCGTCTGAGTCTCGTGGACGAATAGCGCGAGCTGGGTTTCACACGATCGTCTTTTTCGAAACCTGGTTCCTACAGAGTAGATTTCTAGTCTCCAGAAAAGTCATTACACTCGAACATAATACGTGTTCCAAAAATCTACAACTGATCGACGTTAGAGATATAGTTCTGCACATCTGTTCGACGTCCCTTCTTGAAAACGGGGATGACCTGTGCCCTTTTCCAGTTCTTTGGAACGCTACGCTCTTCTAGAGACCTTCGGTACACCGCTGCATCAGGTCCAGCGGCCTTTCCTCACAGGCAGTTTGTAGCACAGATAAGCAGAGGTTTTTAATTCTGTGGCCCGCGATATCCTCACGCAAAAATAAAAATTAGCACGCCGGACAAAAAATTAGTCGTCCCCAGGAAACATTACATTAAGAAGTTCAGAAGAACGCGAAATGCCGAAGATTGGCTAAAATTTAGAAACGCGCGAAATTTGGCACGGACTTCAATGCGAGGTGTCTTTAATAGGTTCCACAACGAAACATTGTCTCGAAATTTGGTACAAAATCGGAAGAAATTCTGGTCGTATGTGAAGTACACAAGCGGCAAGAGGCAGTCAATACCTTCGCTGCGCAGTGCCGATGGTACTGTTACCGACGACTGTGCCGCTGAAACGGAGTTATTGAACGCAGTTTTCCGGAATTCCTTCACCAGGGAAACACGAGCAGCTGCTAGCATGAGCTTCTTAGAAGTAGATACATTTGGGGTTGCGAAGCAACTCAAATCGCTTGATACGGGCAAGTTTTCATGTCCAGACTGTATACCGATTAGGTTACTTTCAGATTACGCTAATACAATAGCTCCCTACTTAGCAATCATATACAACCGCTCACTCACCTACAGATTGGAAAATTGTGCAGGTCGCACCAGCGTTTAAGAACGGTAGTAGGAGTAATCCATCGACGTCGGTTTGCATTAGGGTTTTGGAGCATATACTGTATTCAGACATTATGAATCACCTCGAAGGGAACGATCTATTGGTACGTAATCAGCATGATTTCAGAAAACATCGTTCTTGTGCAACGCAGCTAGCTCTTTATTCGCACGAAGTAATGGCCGCTATCGACAGGGTATCTCAAGTTGATTCCGTATTTTTAGATTTCCGGAAAGCTTTTGACACCGTTCCTCACAAGCGACTTCTAATCAAGCTGCGGACCTATGGGGTATCGTCTCAGTTGTGCGACTGGATTCGTGATTCCTGTCAGGAAGGTCACAGTTCGTAGTAATAGACGGCAAATCATCGAGTAAAACTGAAGTGATATCAGGTGTTCCCCAGGGAAGCGTCCTGGGACCTCTGCTGCTCTATATAAATGACCTGGGAGACAATCTAAGCAGTTCTCTTAGGTTGTTCGCAGATGATGCTGTAATTTACCGTCTAGTAAGGTCATCCGAAGACCAGTATCAGTTGCAATGCGATTTAGAAAAGATTGCTGTATCGTGTGACAGGTGGCATTTGACGCTAAATAACGAAAATTGTGAGGTGATCCACATGAGTTCCAAAAGAAATCCGTTGGAATTCGATTACTCGATAAATAATACAATTCTCATGGCTGTCAACTAAGTACCTGGGTGTTAAAATTACGGACAACTTCAGTTGGAAAGACCACATAGATAATATTGTGGGGAAGGCGAGCCAAAGGTTGCGTTTCATTGGCAGGACACTTCGTTCGTCCTCTGTTAGAATATTGCTGCGCGGTGTGGGATCCTTACCAGGTGGGATTGACGGAGGACATCGAAAGGATGCAAAAAAGGGCAGCTCGTTTTGTATTATCACGTAATAGGGGAGAGAGTGTGGCAGATATGATACGCGAGTTGGGATGGAAGTCATTAAAGCAAAGACGTTTTTCGTCGCGGCGAGACCTTTTTACGAAATTTCAGTTGCCAACTTTCTCTTGAGAATGCGAAAATATTTTGTTGAGCCCAACCTACATAGGTAGGAATGATCATCAAAATAAAATAAGAGAAATCAGAGCTCGAACAGAAAGGTTTAGGTGTTCGTTTTTCCCGCTCGCTGTTCGGGAGTGGAATAGTAGAGAGATAGTATGATTGTGGTTCGATGAACCCTCTGCCAAGCACTTAAATGTGAATTGCAGAGTAATCATGTACATGTAGATGTAGAAGATCGTGTAACACCACCTACAACCCTGTAATGAACTACGTTCGACGACGAATAGACTGCACAAGTTTTTCAGCTATAACACTCACCGTAAGCCGTTCATTGGCTATCAGGTGCTGCAGAGCACCGACGGCCAAGAATTCTGCGGTGGAGCTCTTGCACACGTGCGAATCTCTGTCGCCCGAGTGCACACTTCCCCCATTACCATGCCACAGTGTCTGAAAATGAACAGCAGAAAGAGAGGGGGAAACTACAACGCTCCACACGGCAATACAATCCCGCAAGGAACTTGAACATATAACATGTGACTTCGTATCATACACGACTGGTCATTAGAAATGGTACACCAAGAAGAAATGCAGATGATAAACGGGTATTCATTGGACAAATATGTTACACTAGAGCTGACGTGTGATTACATTTTCACGCAATCTGAGTGCATAGATCCTGAGAAATCAGTATCCAGAACAACCACCTATGGCCGTAATAACGGCCTTGATACGCCTGGGCATTGAGTCAAACAGAGCTGGATGGTGTGTACAGGTACAGCTGCCCATGCAGCTTCAACACGATACCACAGTTCATCAAGAGTAGTGACTGGCGTATTGTAACGAGCCAGTTGCTCGGCCACCATTGACCAGACGTTTTGAATTGGGGAGAGATCTGGAGAATGTGCTGTCCAGGGCAGCAGTCGAACATTTTCTGTATCCAGAAGGTACCGTACAGGTCCTGCAACAAGCGGTCGTTCACTATCCATCTGAAAAGTAGCGTTTCGCGGCTATTCGGCTTGGAATTGATTGAAAGAGGTATTGGATCTTCTCCTGAGGGACAAGGTGCCAAATTCTGTCCAACTAGCTCGTTAGACCGTCAAAATCCAGAGCTAGTTTGTGTGCCCTGCGCACAATGCTCCAAACGTTGTCAGTTGAGGAGAAATCCAACAAACTTGCTGGCCAAGGTAGGTTCTGCAAAGCAAGAAGAGAAATAGTAGAAACTCTCGTCGTGTTCAGGTGGGCAATATCTTGCCCAGGATGGCTCGCCACGAAGGTCAACAGAACGGGGCTTATAATATCATCGACGTGCTGCTGTTCTGTCAGCGTGCAGCGGATAACAACCAAAGGGGTCCTGCTATGAAAGGAAATAGCGTCCCAGACCATCACATGTGTTTATCCGGCCGCCGTTGTGGCCGAGCGGTTCTAGGCGCTTCAGTCTAGAACTGCGCGACCGCTACGGTCGCAGGTTCGGATCCTGCGTCGGGAATGGATGTGTGTGATGTCCTTACGTTAGTTAGGTTTAAGTAGTTCTAAGTTCTAGGGAACTGATGACCTCAGATGTTAAGCCTTATAGTGCTCAGAGCCATTTGAACCATTTGGTTATCCGGCCATATGGTAGGAGGCACAGTGATTGGTATACCATTGTACTGTCAGGGGCTTCTCCAGACACACCTTCGCTGGTCATTAGGCTCAGTGCGAAGTGGAACTCACAACTGAAGACAGTTCTGCTCCTTTATATGAATACATGGCCTCTGTTCCTTCAAAGAACAGACACAATGCAGAACCCGCAGCTGTGAAACATTGTACGTAAATTGAAGGGCGATCACTGCTATCAGCTGCAACGGGCCGTTAAGCGGAATTAGCAGCGGACCGGGACCGGACTGCGGATAGGTGGCGCTTGGTGAGGGCGTGGATCGGCCGTGAAGTATACTGAGATAGTCCGTGCAGTTTCGATAACGCCGTCTCCCGGATGGCGCAGTAGTCACCGCGCCTGCCTAGTGTGCAGGAGATCCCGGTTCGGATCCTGGTCCGGTACACAATTTCGCTCGTCGCTCCTGATTCCGCTTAATGTCCCGTCGCAGCTGATACCACTGAGCCCCCTTCCATTTGCGTATAATTCTACACCGACCAATGAGATTTGAGACGCGTCTGGAGACATCCGTAATGGGAGGTAATGCCTGAAATATGGTATTCTCGGCACACTCTTTACATCTGGGAATACTGAATTCCCTAACGATTTCCGAAACGAAATATCCCATGCGTCTAGCTCCAACTACCATACCACGTTCAAAGTCTGTTAATTTCCATCGTGCGGCTATAATCATGACGGAAACCTTTCCAGATGAATTATATCAGTACAAATTACAGCTCCGCAAATGAGCTGCCCTATTATATCTTATGTACGTGGTACTATCATCATCTGTATGTGTGCATCTCGGTATCCATGACTTTTCTCACCGCAGTGTATACATCCTGGTTCATGTTCATGATAACAAGATTGAGTAGGCCCAAGTCATGATAAACAAAAACCCTGAAACATCAAAGAACGACCTTTGGCCTTAATTACATCTTCCGCAGACTCCAGCTCAAACTCCTCATTGGGATGCCAGTGATCTCTTTGTTTTGTGTCATTTGAAGAGAGGCTACATGGTGTTTCTGCGGCCCGGACTACACACCTCCAGTCAGCTACTGTGCAGTTTCCGTGTTTCTCGGCTCACATGAGACGAGCCGCAATATGTCGCGCAGTAAGAAGTGGCCTTCTGCGAGATACCAAATCTTTTTTTATTCTATTTCAGACCGTACCCATTACGCCATCTCACCAGCGGAATGTCAATATTGACGATAGGAATGTGAGGACAACACAACACCCAGTCCATGAGAGGAGAAAGTCTCTTATCCGGTGGGGAATCGAAACCGGGCCCCTTCGCTTGGCAGTACGCCGTGTTGACAGCGCAGCTAGCGAGGCGGACAGGTAATAGATTGAAAACTTGTTGCTGCGGATTTGCATTCACTGTAAACAGCAGTTCTTGTTTGGTTTGAAATTGATTGTCATTAAAGGCGTGACATTCGTGTCTAGTCCCTGTTTGTTAGAATATTTCCTTACGACCACTATTCGCGCGCCGTAATACATACCTGCAAATGGTACGTCAGTCCTTGTACACACAATGGACTGTCTGCAATGAAATACCAACACATCGGGCAACTTCACACACACAGCTCGGTCGGGTGCATGACGAAACAGTCACTCTACATCTACATCTAGATCCATACTCCGCAAGCCACCTGACGGTGTGTGGCGGAGGGTACCCTGAGTACCTCTATTGGTTCTCTCTTCTATTCCAGTCTCGTATTGTTCGTGGAAAGAAGGATTGTCCGTATGCTTCTGTGTGGGCTCTAATCTCTCTGATTTTATCCTCATGGTCTCTTCGCGAGATATACGTAGGAGGGAGCAATATACTGCTTGACTCTTCGGTGAAGGTATGTTCTCGAAACTTCAACAAAAGCCCGTACCGAGCTACTGAGCGTCTCTCCATCAACCCTATCTGGTACGGATCCCACACTGTTGAGCAGTATTCAATCAGTGACCGAACAAGCTTACTGTAACCTACTTCCTTTGTTTTCGGATTGCATTTCCTTAGGATTCTTCCAATGAATCTCAGTCTGGCATCTGCTTTACCGACGATCAACTTTATATGATCATTCCATTTTAAATCACTCCTAAAGCGTACTCCGTCCTGCTATGTCACGTCTCCACGTCTACCCATCTCAATCCGTTGATTCCATACAACCGACTGACACGTTCGAAGCCGCCATAACTTATGTCATCACTGGAGGATCAAAATAGCTCCTGGTACCAGCTCTACAGCATCTATAGTAGTTTCAGTGATCTGTTCTAAGTCAGCGATTAATATTTTGCCCATTGAGGTTATTATTTAATAATAAACATATCAGTTTATGATTTTAATGTTATAGGAATGAGAGAAAACGTATTGTATCAGATCCACGTCGACTGTATAACAATAGGCATTAAAAAATTGAAGCACTCAAAAATACCTCAAGCAACACGAAGGAATTATCAGAATTGGATATATACAGTGCGATTAAAAGTATCCGGACACTCACAAGAACATACGTTTTTCACATTAGGTGTATTATGCTGCCACCTACTGACAGGTGCTCCATACCAGCGACCTCAGTAGTCATTAGACATCGTGAGAGAGCAGAATGGGACGCTCCGTGTAGCTCACAGACTTCGAACGTGGTCAGGTGATTGGGTGTCACTTGTGTCACACGTCTGTACGAGATATTTCCCACTCCTAAACATCCCTAGGTCCACTGTTTCCGATGTGATAGTGAAGTGGAAACGTGAAGGGACATTTACAGCACAAAAATGTACAGGCCGACCTCGTCTGTTGACACTGCCGTCAGTTGAAGAGGGTCTTGATGTGTAATAGTCAGCCATCTGTATAGAGATCATCACACAGAAATTGCAAACTGCATCAGGATCCACAGCAAGTACTATGACAGTTAGGCGGGAGTCGAGAAAACTAGGATTTTATCGTCGAGCGGCTGCTCATAAGCCGCATATCATGCCTGTAAATGCCAAACGACTCCTCGCTTAGTGTAAGGAGCGTAAACATTGGACGACTGAACAGTGGAAATACGTTGTGTGGAGTGACGAATCACGGTACACAGTGTGGGGTTGCGATGGCAGAGTGTGAGTATGAGTATGGCGAATACCCGGTGAACGTCATCTGCCAGCGTGTGTAAAGTAAAATTCGAAGTCGGTGGTGTTATGGTGTGTTCGTGTTTTACATGGAGGGGGCTTGCACTCCTTGTTGTTTTGCATGGCACGATCACAGCACTGGCCTACATTGATGCCTTAAGCACGTTCATGCTTCCCACTGTTGAACAGCAATTTGGGGATGGCGACTGCATCTTTCAACACGATCGAGCACCTGATCGTAGCGCACGGCCCGTGGCGGAGTGGTTACACGACAATAACATCCCTGTAATGGACTGGCCTGCTCAGAGTCCTGACCTGAATCCTATAGAATACCTTTGGGATGTTTTGGAACGCCGACTTCGTGCCAGGCCTCACCGATCAACATCGATACCTCTCCTCAGTGCAGCACTCTGTGAAGAACGGGCTGCCATTCGTAGTTGTCGGGTCATATGGCTGTAAGATTGCTATCACACAGCTGTCTGGAGCGTCTGCAGAAACGTAATCGCTGTTCATTGGGACTCATTTCAGAGCAGCGCTTGTCACTGAAGATTCTACTGCAGTCAGTCAGATTCCAGGCTGAAGACGTGTCTGGAGACGCCCCAGAGAGCGGTGGGATACCAGTCTGTCTGTCGCTCGCCACTTCATAACAGGATCCCTCTGGCTGTCATACGTGGCAACCTTACGGCACAACTATGCATCAACTATATTCTCCCTCATGGTAAGCCGTCCTGGGATTACATTTCAGCAAAACAATGCCCACCCACACACGGCGAGAATTTCTGCCTCTTCTCTTCGTGCACCGGCCGCAGTGGCCAAGCGGTTCTAGACGCTTCAGTCAGGAACCGCGCGACCGCTACGGTCGCAAGTTCGCATCCTGCTCGGGCATGGATGTGTGTGATGTCCTTACGTTAGTTAGGTTTAAGTAGTTCTAAGTTCTAGGCGACTGATGACCTCAGATGTTAAGTCCCATAGTGCTTTGTCTTCGCGCTTGTCAAACCCTGCCTTGGCCAGCCAGGTAGCCGGATCTCTCCCGAGTTGAGAACGTCCGGGGCATTACGGGCAGCGTCTCCCAACCAGCTCGGGATTTTGACGATCTAACATGCCAAATGGACAGAATTTGGCATTATATCCCTCAGGAGGACGTGCAACAACTCTGCCAATCAGTGTCAAGGTCAGTGACCACTTGTAGAAAGGCCTGAGGTGGAACAAAGCATTACTGACTTGCTGAGTTTGTTTACCTTTTTCTCTTTAATGAATCATCCACTGTTTATGAAACTGTTTTCATTTGTTTGTCTATACATGTACATCACACCTACGTATTTCCGTCCTGTGAGCCTTTTTTTTTGTCTTGGAGGGTATTTTCAGGTCTCTGTTGTTTTTTAGAGGCATAAATCATATTTAGTTTGCAGTTTAAGAAAATTCTGAATTTATCCTATTTGCATACAATACAAATGTTGGAAAGGAGTACACTGCTGGTCATATAGTTACAGCACCAGGAAGGATACAAATAATGGAATTTTACTTATTGCGCGTATACAGTATTGTAGGAAGGATGTGGTATTAAATTTCTAAGCGATTTGCTGGTACACAGGTTGCGCAATTTAGTCCATTAAACTGCAAACTCTGGAAGTAACAATGACTCTAGCCTTGTTGGCCATCGAGCAGAACTGAGCTGCAGCTCTGTGCCAGAGTTCATCAAATGTAGTAGCTGGCTAGTGATAGCGTACCATTCTCTCGGCTGCTCATGACCACATGTTTTCGTTCTGTGAGAAGTATGGAGAGCGTTTTGGTCAGTGCTGCAGCTGAACACCCTCTATATCGAAGTGGATGAGGACAGCACTGGCAAACGCCACCTGGCATTATGTTGTTGAAAGATTACGCCACGGAGATCTCTAAGGTAGTAGAGCAGAGCCACCACCCTTTATAAAAAAAATGGTTCTGAGCACTATGGGACTTAATATCTGAGGTCATCAGTCCCCTAGAACTTAGAACTACTTAAACCTAACTAACCTAAGGACAGCACACACATCCATGCCCGAGCGGTCGCCCAGTTCCAGACTGAAACGCCTACAACCGCTCGGCCACAACGGCCGGCCCGCCCTTTACACTTCCGGGATGAAAAGACCGCTGTCCAAATTACCGGCTGTGCGCACCACAGGCGATCGTAATGTGTTCTCAATGCCATCCCGTACGATCATCTTCTTTTCCAACTACTTGTTTTACGTAGTCATTTCACTTAAGATTTCTCTGGAAAGTTATTCCTAGATATTTTACGGCAGGTGCTATTTTCTGCATTTTACCATCAGTAGCGTGATTGTGCAGTAGTGGCTTTCTTCTCCTATGTGTGCGCAATATGTCACATTTATGATGTTTAGCCTCAACTGACAGACCCTGCACCATTCACCAATCCTTTGCAGGTCATCTGCAAACAGATACTCTCTTCTGGCGTTGCTACTTTGTCATAGATAAACACATCTTCTTCAAACAGTCTTGAAAAGCATCCGACGTAGATCGATTAAATAGTTGTAAACACTAAGGGTCCTATCACGCTTCCCTGTGGTACTTCGCAGATTACCTTTACGTTGTCAATCGTTAGGAGTGACGTGTTGAGTTATGTTACGGCGTAAAGTCGAGCGCCGGCACGCCAGTCGGGAACGATAGAGCAGAGAGGGCTGTGAAGAAGACGTCAGCCAGTTACACGCTTACCGACCCCTCTCCAGGAAGCCAACGCGACAGAAGCGGCCCCTGTGTGAAGAGAAGATAAGCGTCGCGCCCAACTGGCCGCGGCCCACCTCTGCAGCAGCACCAACATTAGGCTCTTCAAGACCAGCGACTTGGGAAGTGTATACAGGGTGGTCCACTGATCGTGACCGGGCCAAATATCTCACCAAATAAGCGTCAAACGAAAAACCAAAAAAGAACGGAACTTGCCTAGCTTGAAGAGGGAAACCAGATTGCGCTATGGTTGGCCCGCTAGATGCGCTACCATAGGTCAAACGAATATCAACTGAGTCTTTTAAAAATAGGAACCCCCATTATTTATTATTCCTGTAGTACGTAAAGAAATATGAATGTTTTAGTTGGACCACTTTTTTCGCTATGTGATAGATGGCGCAGTAATAATCACAAACATATGGCTCACAATTTTAGACGAACAGTTGGTAAGAGATAGGTTTTTTTAAATTTAAATACAGAACGTACGTACGTTTGAACATTTTATTTCGGTTGCTCCACTGTGATACATACACCTTTGTGAACTTATCATTTCTGAGAACGTACGCTGTTACAGTTTGATTACCTGTAAATACCACATTAATGCAATAAATGCTCAAAATAATGTCCGTCAACCTCAGTGCATTTGGCAATACGTGTAACGACATTCCCCTCAACAGCGAGTAGTTTGCCTTCCGTAATGTTCGCACATGCATTGACAATGCGCTGACGCATGTTGTCAGGCGTTGTCGGTGGATCACGATAGCAAATATCCTTCAACTTTCCCCACAGAAAGAAATCCGGTGACGTCAGATCCGGTGAACGTGATGGCCATCGTATGGTGCTTCGACGACCAGTCCACCTGTCATGAAATATGCTATTCAGTACCGCTTCAATCGCACGCGAGCTATGTGCCGGACATCCATTATGTTGGAAGTACATCGCCATTCTGTCATGCAGTGAAACATCTAGTTGTAACATCAGTAGAACATTACGTACGAAATCAGCATACATTGCACCATTTAGATTGCCATCGATAAAATGGAGGCCAATAACCTTTCCTCCCATAACGCCGCACCATACATTAACCCGCCAAGGTCGCTGATGTTCCACTTGCCGCAGCCATCGTGGTTTTTCCTTTGCCCAATAGTGCATATTATGCAGGTTTACGTTACGTTGTTGGTGAATGACGCTTCGTCACTAAATAGAACGCGTGCAAAAAATCTGTCATCGTCCCGTAATTTCTCTTGTGCCCAGCGGGAGAACTGTACACGGCGTCCAAAGTCGTCGCCATGCAATTCCTGGTGCATAGAAATATTGTACGGGTTCAATCGACGTTGATCTAGCATCCTCAACACCGACGTTTTTGAGATTCCCCATTCTCGCGCAATTTGTCTGCTACTGATGTGCGGATTAGCCGCGACAGCAGCTGAAACACCTGCTTAGGCATCATCATTTGTTACAGGTCGTTGTTGACGTTTCACATGTGGCTGAACACTTCCTGTTTCCTTAAATAACGTGGCTATCCGGCGAACGGCCCGGGCACTCGGATGATGTCGTCCAGGATACCGAGCAGCATACATAGCACATGCCCGTTGGGCATTTTCATCACAATAGCCATACATCAACACGATATCGATTTTTTTCCGCATTTGACAAACGGTCCATTTTAACACGGGTAATGTATCACGAAGCAAATACCGTCCGCACTGGCGAAATGTTACGTGATACCACGTACTTATACGTTTGTGACTATTACAGCGCCATCTATCACAAAGCGACAAAAGTGGTCCAACTAAAAAAATTCATATTTCTTTACGTACTACATGAATATGCAATAAAAATGGGGGTTCCAATTTTAAAAAACGCAGTTGATATCCGTTTGACCTATGGCAGCGCCATCTAGAGGGCCAACCATAGCGCCATATGGTTTCCATCTACAAGCTAGACGAGTTTCGTTCTTTGTAGTTTTTTCGTTTGATGCTTATTTCGTGAGATATTTCCCCCGGTCACTATCAATGGACCACCCTATATACTGAAGAACATTGTGTATTTTGTCTGTCGCCCTTTGCTTCCGACACATCTGTATAAATAGAAAGTTAAATATTGTAATCATTTCCTTTTGCAATTAAATTCATTAATTCGATTTGTTTGGGTGTTGTCTAGCTATCCGAGAAAGCATGTCCCCTAGACACCCCACTTTCGACGACTAGGCAAGATTCAACAAGTTCTGCCTGAAAGGAAGTCGTGAATCCAGTCGAAAATCTGCTCCGATACTCCACAAGCTCATCACACAGAAATTCGAAACTGTGTCAGGATCCTCTGCAAGAACTACGACTTTTAAGCGGGAGGAGGGAAAACTTGGATTTCATGGTCGAGCGGCTGCTTATAAGCCACACATCCCGCCGGCAAATCCCAAACAACGATTCACTTGGTGTAAGGAGCGTAAACATTAGAAGAATGAACAGTGGAAAAACCATGTGTGGAATGACGAATCACACAATGTGGCGATCCGATGGTAGGTGTTCCTGAAGGAACCCGGCATCAACCTTGGTGCCATTGTCTGCTGTAGCTCTCATGGAGAAACACATCGATCTGAGTTTCGCAGGATCTCTGTTTGCGGAATCTGTGCTGATTTTTATAGAAGAGTTTTTCGTTCTCCAAAAACATCATAATTTTCGAGCATAAAACATTTTCCATAATTCTTCAATAGACTGACGTCAACAATATAGGTCTATAACAGTGTTCATGTGTCTTGTGGCCCCTTATGAAAGCAGGAGTAACCTTCTCTATTTTCCAGTCGTTAGACACCGTTCGTTACTCAGTGATTTACGCGAAACTGCTGACAGAAGGGGAGCAGGCTCTTTCACGTAACCTTTGTACAATCTTACAGGTACCTCATCTGTTCCTCATGCATAGTGAACAATGCTTTTGAATTTTTCCAGTTTAAGATCGCCATCTTCGTTCTCAGTACCGAATATTTGTGGCTGACTGCTCAGATGCTCTGCAATTTGTATTCTGTCACTATTGCTAAGAAAAAATCTTTTCCTACTTTTTCTAACATTCCTTGTAAAAATCGTGGTCCTCTGTGTTAACCGAGTCGATAAGTTGAGGTCTGTATGCTGATAGGTCTAAGACGTTATCTTCACGAGATGATTGCTTAATTATCTGCTCAAAACATGCGGAATAATCTCACACGAATCCCTGTCTCTGGCATCATTTTGGACATCGTGAATCTCCCAGTTTATAGCTGGCAAGTTGAAGTCACCTGTCATTAGAACGGCATGTTCAGGAAAAATACTGATAATGTTCTGCGAGTTTTGACTGAAGCACTCTACCACTACAGCTCCTGACCCAAGGCGCCTATAAAAGAATTCGATTACCTTTTTGACCGTCCTTTGATGCTTGCACTGATCAGCCAGAACATCAAGACCACCGACCTACTATCGATGTAAACCCGTCCAGGCGATAGCAGCGTCTCTTTGCGAGGAATGGCTGTTAGTCACACACACACAAACACACACAATGCCTGTAGTATCAGTTATTATGCTGCCCCTGTGTAGAATGGGGAAGGCGTGCAACCCTTTTGAGTTTGACCGAGGACAGACTGTGATGGCCCGGAAGTTAGGCAAGATCACTTCGGAAACTGCACGACCTGGTAAAAATGCATGTTTAATTCCGTAAGTATCCATAAAATATCATCCAAAATTGTGCTAAACGCATTCTCTGATAATTATTTCAGAGCAGTTCATGAGCCCACGAGAATAGTAAACGAATGTGAAAACACGCTTGACCTCTTACCAACAAATAATCCTCAGTTAGTAACGAGCATCAGAACCGATACAGGGATTAGTGAACACAGGGTTGTCGTAGCAATATTAAATATTGTAATCCCCAAATTCTCCAAAAATAAGCGAAAAATATACCTATTCAAAAAAGCAGATAAAACTTCACTTGACGCCATCCTGAGAGACAATTTCCACTCATTCCAAGTTAATAATATAAGTGTAGACCAGATGTGGCTTGGATTCAAAGAAATAATATCGGCAGCAATTGAGAGATTTATACCAAATACATTAACAAACGACGGAGCTGATACTAATTGGAACACAAAACGGGTTGCAGAAACAACGAAACAAACATGCCAAATCTAAACGGACGCAAAATCCCCAAGAGTGGCGATCTTTTACAGAAGGACGAAATTTAGTGCAGACTTCAATGCGAATGAAGCAAGGTCCCGAAACCTGGCAGAAAATCCAAAGAGATTCTGGTCATATGTGAAGCATGTTAGCGGCAAGAAACAATCAATGCCTTCTCTGCTTGATAATAATGGAGATACTATCGAAGACAGTGCTGCCAAAGCAGATTAGCCTTCCGAAATGCCTTCACAAAAGAAGACGAAGTATATATTCCAGAATTCGAATCGAGAACAGCTGCAAACATGAGTAACGTGGAAGTAAATATCCTCGGAATAGTGAAGCAACTCAAATCACTTAATAAAAGCAAGTCTTCTGGTACAGACTGTATACTAATTAGGTTCCTTTCGGAGTATGCTGATGCATTAGCTCCATACTTAACAATCAAATACAACCGTTCGCCCGACGAAAGATCCGTACCCAAAGACTGGAAAGTTGCACAGATCACACCAATATTCAAGGAGTAATCCACTAAATTACAGACCCGTATCGTTAACGTTAACGTCGATATGCAGCAGTATTTTGGAACATACATTGTGTTCAAACATTATGAATTACCTCGAAGAAAAAAGTTTATTGACACACAGCCAACATGCGTTTAGAAAACATCGTTCCTGTGAAACACGACTAGCTCTTTATTCACATGAAGTGTTGAGTGCTATTGACAAGGAATTTCAGATCGATTCCCTATTTCCGGATTTTCGGAAGGTTCAAATGGTTTAAATGGCTCTGAGCACTATGAGATTTAACTTCTGAGATCATCAGTCCCCTAGAACTTAGAACTACTTAAACCTAACTAATCTAAGGACATCACACACATCCTCGCCGCAGACAGGATTCGAAACTGCGACCGTAGCGGTCTCGCGGTTCCAGACTGTAGCGCCTAGAACCGCTCGGCCACTCCGGCCGGCTTTCCGGAAGGCTTTTGACCCTGTACCCCATAAGCAGTTTGTAGCGAAATTGCGTAATTATCGAATATAGTCACAGTTATGTGACCTGGTTTGTGATTTCCTGTCAGAGAGGTCACAGTACGTAGTAATTGACGGGAAGTCATCGAGTAAAGCAGAAGTGATTTCTGGTGTCCCCCAAGGTAGCGTTATATGCCCTTTACTGTTCCTTATCTATTAAACGATTTGGGAGACAATCTGAGCAGCCGTCTTAGGTTGTTTTCAGATGACGCTGTCATTTATCGACTAATAAAGTCATAAGAAGGTCAAAAGAAATTACTAAAAGATTTAGAAAATATATCAATAACGAAAAGTGTGAGGCCGTCCAGATGAGTGTTATAAGGAATTCGTTAAACTTCAGTTACACGATAAATCACTCTAATCTAAAAGCCGTAAATTCAACTAAATATCTAGGTATTACAATTACGAACAACTTAAAGTGGAAGGAACACACAGAAAATATTGTGCGGAAGGCTAACCAAAGACTGCGTTTTATTGGCAGGACACTTGGAAAATGTAACAGATCTATTAAGGAGACTGCTTACGTTACGCTTGTCCGTCCTCTTTTAGAATACTGCTGCGTGGTGTGGGATCCTTAGCAGATAGGACTGACGGAGTACATCGAAAAAGTTCAAAGAAGGGCAGCAGGCTTTATATCATCGCGAAATATGGGAGAGAGTGTCACAGAAATGATACAGGATTTGGACTGGACATCATTAAAGGAAAGGCGTTTTTCGTTGCGACGGAATTTTCAGGCGAAATTGCAATCACCAACTTTCTCCTTCGAAAGCGAAAATATTTTGTTGACACCGACCTACAATGGAATAAACGATCACCACGATAAAATAAGGGAAGTCAGAGCTCTTACGGAAAGCTATAGGTGTTCATTTCTTCGCGCGATATACTAGATTGGAATAATAGAGAACTGTGAAAGTGGTTCGATGAACCTTCTGACAGGCGCTTAAATGTGATTTACAGATTATCCATGTAGATACAAACTTGTCCGGTGTTAGAGAAGTGTTGTCGTGTGTGTCTTCAGTTCGAGGCGAAACCAGGGTGAAACCACGTCCAGACGTTGTGGTGTTGGGCGGCCATCATTACAGATGTCGGACGTCGAAGGTTGGGCAGACTGGTAAAAACAGGATGGGCTGACAACTGTGGCGGATCTAACTTCGAACTTTAATTGTGGTCAGAATACAAGCGAGTCTGAACACACAGTGCGCTTAACACTCCTAACGGCGAGCCTCCGCAGCCGACGACCCATGCATGTACCGATGTTAACACCACGACTTCGGTGATTGCGACTGAAATGGACACGTGACCATCGGCACTGGACGTTGGCACAGTAGTAGAGTGTTGCATGGTCTCATGAATCCCGATACTCTCTGCGTCATGCCGATGGGAGGGCGAGAATCCGTCATCTTCCAGGGGAACAGCTCCTTGACACCTGTACTGCGGGACGGAGACAAGCTGACGGCGGCTCCATTATGCTCTGGGGAACATTCACATGGGCATCCATGGGGCCAGTGGAGCTCGTGCAAAGCACCATGGTGCCAGTTACTATCGTGCACTGGTTACAGACCACGTCCATCGCTACATGGCGATCTTGTTTCCCAACAGCAACGGCATTTTTCAGCAATGTAATGCGCCATGTCGCTAGGCCAATAGTGGGATGGAGTGGTTCGAGGAACACAGTGGCGAGCTCCAATTGATGTGCTGGCCTCCCAACTCTCCAGATCTGAGCCCGATCGAACACATCTGGGATGTGAGCTCATCGCTTCCCCTTTTCTCCGGGATTTACTAGTATTAGGTGATATGTGTGTGTTGTTGTATTGCCAGCTCCCTCCAGCGACTTACCAAGGCGTCATTTCTTCCATTCCACGAAGCGTAGCCGCAGTTATCCGTGCGAAAGGTGTAAATACGGTTATTAGGTGGGTGGTCTTAATGTTCTGGCTGATCGGTGGATCTTCACCTGGATTAATACACATTCGGAATCCATGGTAACCTTGCCAGATAATATTAAAAACTTTGCTGCAATAAATATGCTGCCAATACTGGTGACTAACCTATCCTTACGGTAAATATTCTAATCTGAGCTTATGATTTCGTTGCTGTTCACTTTTGCGTTTCAACCAGCTTCCTGATCCTATTACTACCTGAGCATAAGAAGCTTCAAATAGCGTCATTTCTTTGGATGCGCCTGCAGTTAACTGATATATTGACGTTTTCTATAACTGATCTGTGAAAGCAAGTATTTCCTTAGATTCAACATGCAAAATGTCCAAACCATTATTGAGGGGGGAGGGGGGTAACATATGAACATTCTCTCTCAAATGACGTTTAGACATTTTGCATGATGAATCTTGGGTAGGGATCTCGATACGCTCGACGAATTGGAAGTTTACGTCCATCGCCGAACCGATCCGGAGGTTGTCATCGGTGAGCAAGTGGCAACTAGCAGGCAATGGTTTTTTAACATTTTTCACGATTTGCTTGTTAATTACTCTATCTCCTTTCACGCTTACTTATTTTATACTTATCAGAAAATAGTAGTTTATTTTATTTTTATTAATATTTGCTTTTGTATTAGAAATAAAATAACATTTTTTGACATAATTCTGTCTTGTTTGGTAATTTATTGCGTGGTGTTATCAGTATTCCTTTTGGTATGTGTTTGCATCAAATGCTATTGTTTCTGGTATTCTGAATGTGCCTTATTATGAGCTGTTTGGCCTTAGCGCCTCTCCCTGCGTATGCGCAAGTAACACATGACGACGTTTATTTATGATTTAGGAGATTCCTGTTGTTTTATCGGTTTTCTTACTTTGCATCACTTTGTATTATACTTTTTACGTAAATATTTTTACACTTTATACTTGGTCACTTGGTTTAAACGCCGCCTGGTGATGGCTAGTATAACAGTGTTTTTACTTTTATCAATTGTCAGTTTTTGGATTCAATATTTTCTCTGAATTTGTACGGACGTTGTTTTTGTCCACCTGGCGCGAGTAGCTTACCATTGTGACTTTATACCTGTCACAATGACTGTGATTATAATTATTCCACCAACTTTGTTACTTGCTTCTCACCATTTCTACTACCTACATGGTATTGTGTGACATTTCTGTATCACGTCTTGATCCGCATTACGAAGTGGTTATGGTTATTTTGTAAAGCATTTGTTGACAAGATCGCTAGTGATAGGCCACAACCGAAACGCGTAATGTAATAAAGAAGTTAACCAACATATATTGACTGTTATTAGCGAACTAACAGCATTGGTTATAATTTTCCCAAACTGCATTTATAAGAGTCGTAGGAGGGAGGCAGTAGTTGTGAAGCTAGTGAGAAAGGTTTATAGCAAATCCTGAAGCTATTCAACCTGCAAATTGAGCAAGCTGTGAAAGAAACTCAGGAAGAATTTGGAAGTGGAATTAAACTTCAGGAGAAACAAATTAAGAGTTTTGACGTACGTCAATGACATTGTAATACTTCAAAGACGTCGACGGATCAGCAACAGCAGTTGGACACAACTGACAGAGTCTTGAGGCTGCTTATTATAAGAACACCAGAAGAAGTAAAACAAGTATAACGAAATGTAGTCGAACTAAAACTGGCGATGCTAAAGGTATTAGAATAGGAAATGAGAAACTAAAAGTAACAAATGAGTTTTGCTACTTGGGCAAAACATAATGGAAGATGGCTGAAGCAGAGAGGATGTGAAATATGTTGTTGGCAATGTCAAGGAAAGTGTTTAAAAAAAAAGGAAATTTTTTGTTAACACCGAATACAAATTTAACCAGTTTAGTCACCAAGAGAATAGAAGCTTTTTGAACTGTGTCGCTACAGAAAATGATGAAGATTAGATGGGTAGCTCGAATAACTAATGAAGAGGTACTGAATGGAACTGGGCAGGAGAGAATTTGATGACAAAACTTGATTGAAGGAAGGGATCAATTGTTAGGGCACTTCCAGAGGCATCAAAGAACAGTCAGTTTGGTAATGAGGGAAGGTTTGGGACAGAAAAATTGCAGAGGGAGCCTAGGTTTGAATATAGTAGGTTACAGTAGTTGCACGGGACAGGCTAGTGCTGAGAGCTGCATCGAGCTATTCTGAAAAATAGTTCAAATGGCTCTAAGCACTATGGGACTTAACATCCGAGGTCATCAGTCCCCTAGACTTAGAAATAAGTAAAACTAACTAACATAAGGACATCACACACATCCATGCCCGAGACAGGATTCGAACCTGCGACTGTAGCAGCAACACGGTTCTGGACTGAAGCGCCTAGAACCGCTCGGCCACATCGGCCGAAATGGAACTATTCTGCGGACTTGAAAACCACAAGACCAAGTTACACGAATGGAGCATCAAATGACTTTAATAAGTGGTCTTACAACGTTATGAGATGTGTGAAGATCTAGCTTTTCCTAAAACGGAGTGCAAATTACCCAGAATATATACCCTTACAGTGTTCGAGACCCTCTTGCAAAAACCTATAAAAATACTGTGTTATACCTGGGATTTGATTCTTTTTTTGTTGCAGTCTTTCAGTGGTAGAGACAGTCTCCATAGTTGAGTGGCCAACGTGGCTGACTGCCATGCGGAGGAGCCGGGTTCGACCCCCCAGTATTGCTAGGGTTTTTCCTTAGTGGATGGAGCCGGCCGAGATGGCCGAGCGGTTCCAGGCGCTACAGTCTGGAACCGCGAGACCGCTACGGTCGCAGGTTCGAATCCTGCCTCGAGCTTGGATGTGTGTGATGTCCTTAGGTTAGTCAGGTTTAAGTAGTTTTAAGTAGTTTTAAGTTCTAAGGGACTGATGACCTCAGAAGTTAAGTCCCATAGTGCTCAGAGCCATTTTTAGAGGAGGGACTGTACAAGGCGCCATTGGGGTGAGGCTCTAGTCACTCTGTTATGGCACTGACATGCCATGAGTATCCCCCCTGAAGGTGCAAATCCTCCACTATGGTCCAGGCATATGTAAAGGAATTGTGTGCACAGAAACGGAAGAAAAGGTTGATCCAACATGTGGACTGTTGTTGTATGCCCTGATTAAATATTAATATTTAGTAAGAAGTAACGGGGACATTCATCTACTGTAATGAACAAGGGTCAAAAATTTCGTACATTTGTTATTACAACTTCAGTAATTACTCAGAACAAACAAGGGTCAAATACACGGGATGGCACAATGAGTGCATATACATATGTGAACGTGTGATAATTGTTCGTTAAATGAGATCCTTTATAATAATCATCCATTCCCACTGCGAATACTACGGGTTTGCACGTACACTGAAGACCGAAAGAAACTGGTATAGGCGTGCGTATTCAAATGCAAATATATGTAAACAGGCAGAATACGGCGCTGTGGTCGGCAACGCCTATTTAAGACAAGTGTCTGGCGCAATTGTTAGATCGTTTACTGCTGCTAAATGGCAGGTTATCAAAGTTTGTGAGTTTGAACGTGGCGATATAGTCTGCGCACGATCGATGGGTCACACCATCTTCGAGGCAGCGATGAAATGGGGGATTTTGCCGTAAGACCATTTCACGAGTGCCCGTGAATATCAGGAAAATGCTAAAACATCAAATTTGCGACATCGCTGCGGCTGAAAAAAGATCCTGCAAGAACGGGACGACGACTGACGAAAATCGTTCAACTTGACAGAAGTGCATACCTTCCGCAAATTGTTGCAGATTTCAGTGTTGGGCCATCAACAAGTGTCAGCGTGTGAACCATTCAACGAAACAACATCTATATGGGCTTTCGGAACCGAAGGCCCTTGATGACTGCACGACACAAAGCTTTATGCCTCGCCTGGGCTCGTCAACACTGACATTGGTCTGTTGATGACTAGGAATTGCTCCAATGGCTCTGAGCACTATGGGACTTAACATCTGAGGTCTTCAGTCCCCTATAACGTAGAACTGCTTAAACCTAACTAACCTAAGGACATCACACGCATTCGTGCCCGAGGCAGGATTCGAACCTGCGACCGTAGCAGCAGCGCGGTCCCTACTGAAGCGCCTAGAAGTGCTCGGCCACACCGGCCGGCTGACTGGGAATATGTTTCCTGGTCGGACGAGTCTCGTTCCAAATTGTATCGAGCGGATGGACGTGTAGGGGTATGGAGACAATCTCATGAATCCATGGACCCTGAATGTCAGCAGAGAACGGTTCGAGCTGGTGGAGGCTCTGTAATGGTTTGGGGCGTGTGCAGTTGGAGTCATATGGGATCCCTGATACGTCTAGATACGACTCTGACAGGTGACACGCACATAAGCATCCTGTCTGATCACCTACATCCACTCATATCTATTGTGGATTGCAGTGGACTTGGGCAATTCCAGCCGAACAATTCGACACCCCACACGTCCAGAACTGCTACAGAGTGACTCCCTGAACACTCTTCTGAGTTTAAACACTTCCGCTGGTCGCCAAACCCTACAGAAATGAACATTATACAGTATATCTGGGACGCCTTGCAACGTTCTGTTCAGTAGTGATCTTTCCACCGTCGTACAGTTATGGACTTATGGACAGCCCTGCAGGACTCATGATGTCAGTTCCTTCCAGCACTACTTTAGACATAACTCGAGTCCATGCCACGTCGTGTTTGACCACTTCTCTGTGCTTGCGGTGGCCCTACACGATAATAGGCAGGTGTACCAGTTTATTTGGCTCTTCATTGCACATCGGAATATATTTATTAGATATACCTTTTCGATGGATTAACTGTGCTGAGTAAAAAGTGACATCAACATAAGGCTGATGCGTTTCATCTTCTGCGGCGTGCACTCAGCATCGTGAGGCCGACTGAGAAGCTGCTCGACTGTTAAATATCCGTTCCAAGCTCAGGAAAAGCATCAGCCTAGAGAGTGGTGAGTTCGCCACATGCACCTCCATGCCGCATCCGATGACGCCGTTGGTAGAGGATGACACTGCGGTCAGTCGGGCCCAAATCGTCAGTCTAGGGCTAGAACGCGGGACTCTGCCTTTACCTTTTTCATTGGCAGAGGACTTCGCACAGCCGTGGATCCCTACCTGCCAAGAACCACCGCAGCGGTGGCTCCTAACAGGCCCTCCACAGTTTGGCAGTCTTTCAGGAAACCAGACATCAGCCTGGAGAGTGGTGCGTTCGCCACATGCCCCTCTGTGCCACATCCGATGACGCCATTGGCGGAGAACGACACTGCGGTCAGTCGTGCCCAAATCGCCAGTCTAGGGCTAGAACCCAACAACTCTACCTTTACCTTCTTCGTTAGTAGAGGACTTTGCACAGCAGTGGGTCGCTACCGGCCAAGAACCACCGCAGCGGCGGCTCCTATCAGACCCTCCACAGTTGGGCAGTCTGTCAGGAAACCAGCCATCAGCCTGGAGAGTGATGCGTTCGCCACATGCCCCTCTGTGCGACATCCGATGACGCCATTGGCAGAGAACGACACTGCGGTCAGTCGGGCCCAAATCGTCAGTCTAGGGCTAGAACGCGGAACTCTGCCTTTACCATTTTCATTGGCAGAGGCCTTCGCACAGCCGTGGATCGCTACCTGCCAAGAACCACCGCAGCGGTGGCTCCTAACAGGCCCTCCACAGTTTGGCAGTCTTTCAGGAAACCAGACATCAGCCTGGAGAGTGGTGCGTTCGCCACATGCCCCTCTGTGCCACATCCGATGACGCCATTGGCGGAGAACGACACTGCGGTCAGTCGTGCCCAAATCGCCAGTCTAGGGCTAGAACCCCGGAACTCTACCTTTACCTTCTTCGTTAGTAGAGGACTTTGCACAGCAGTGGGTCGCTACCGGCCAAGAACCACAGCAGCGGCGGCTCCTATCAGACCCTCCACAGTTTGGCAGTCTCTCAGGAAACCAGACTGGAGAGTGGTGCGTTCGCCACATGCCCCTCTGTGGCACAACCGATGAAGCCATTGGCAGAGAACGACACTGCGGTCAGTCGGGCCCAAATCGTCAGTCTAGGGCTAGAACGCGGAACTCTGCCTTTACCATTTTCACTGGCAGAGGACTTCGCACAGCAGTGGATCGCTACCGGCCAAGAACCACCGCAGCGGCGGCTCCTAACAGGCCCTCCACAGTTAGGCAGTCTTTCAGGAAACCAGCCTGGAGAGTGGTGCGTTCGCCACATGCCCCTCTGTGCCAAATCCGATGACGCCATTGGCGGAGAACGACACTGCGGTCAGTCGTGCCCAAATCGCCAGTCTAGGGCTAGAACCCCGGAACTCTACCTTTACCTTCTTCGTTAGTAGAGGACTTTGCACAGCAGTGGGTCGCTACCGGCCAAGAACCACAGCAGCGGCGGCTCCTATCAGACCCTCCACAGTTTGGCAGTCTCTCAGGAAACCAGACTGGAGAGTGGTGCGTTCGCCACATGCCCCTCTGTGGCACAACCGATGACGCCATTGGCAGAGAACGACACTGCGGTCAGTCGGGCCCAAATCGTCAGTCTAGGGCTAGAACGCGGAACTCTGCCTTTACCATTTTCATTGGCAGAGGACTTCGCACAGCAGTGGATCGCTACCGGCCAAGAACCACCGCAGCGGCGGCTCCTAACAGGCCCTCCACAGTTTGGCAGTCTTTCAGGAAACCAGACATCAGCCTGGAGAGTGGTGCGTTCGCCACATGCCCCTCTGTGCCACATCCGATGACGCCATTGGCAGAGAACGACACTGCGGTCAGTCGGGCCCAAATCGTCAGTCTAGGGCTAGAACCCCGGAACTCTACCTTTACCTTCTTCGTTAGTAGAGGACTTTGCACAGTAGTGGATCGCTACCGGCCAAGAACCACCGCAGCGGCGGCTCCTATCAGACCCTCCACAGTTGGGCAGTCTGTCAGGAAACCAGACATCAGCCTGGAGAGTGGTGCGTTCGCCACATGCCCCTCTGTGCCACATCCGATGACGCCATTGGCAGAGAACGACACTGCGGTCAGTCGGGCCCAAATCGTCAGTCTAGGGCTAGAACGCGGCACTCTGCATTTACCATTTTCATTGGCAGAGGACTTCGCACAGCAGTGGATCGCTACCGGCCAAGAACCACCGCAGCGGCGGCTCCTATCAGACCCTCCACAGTTTGGCAGTCCCTCAGGAAACCAGACTGGAGAGTGGTGCGTTCGCCACATGCCCCTCTGTGGCACAACCGATGACGCCATTGGCAGAGAACGACACTGCGGTCAGTCGGGCCCAAATCGTCAGTCTAGGGCTAGAACGCGGCACTCTGCATTTACCATTTTCATTGGCAGAGGACTTCGCACAGCAGTGGATCGCTACCGGCCAAGAACCACCGCAGCGGCGGTTCCTATCAGACCCTCCACAGTTGGGCAGTCTCTGCGGCGACGCGGCCGGCCGCGACCAGACGGGGCGAGCGACGGATGCCGCGGCATAGTTAGGCCCGCGCTTTCGGCGCCCGGGGGTCCTCTCTCTCTCTCCATAAACGACCGCTGGCGGCGTGAAATACGGCCGCCGCCACGCAAATCATATATTAAGCGGGCCCGGCCGGGCAGCACCGGCGATAAAGTGACTTTAAGAGCGCGCGCCGTCCGGCGGCCGCCCGCGAGCCGCCGCGGGGCCCGCGTTAAGGCGCGCAGATTTACGGCCGGCCACAATGTTGAAGCGGTAATTGGGTGGCGCTCGCCCTGCGCTCTCCACACCTGCAGCACGGCACCACCAACCCCCGCCGCCGTACGGCCTCTGGTCGGCGATCAGAATCTGGCGGACGCATCTCGTCCCTCTCAGACTTGGCACAGCCTGAAATGAAAAGGCCTTTCCATCGCTCCCGACAGTTTCGAGGTGAGCTTCACAGCTCTACCCTACGCTCAACAGGCGTAGCACACTGAACAAAAGGGTGTCGAGGTCCACGTACATGACACTTATTTTAACCCTGATGACGTATGCAGCTCCTGTCTGGGGATACGCAGCGCCCACACGCCTGCGCCGTCTGCAGCTCATACAAAACAAAGTACTCAAAATCAAAAACAATACTCCACGATACACTCGCATTGCCGACCTTCACCGGGAATACCGACTTGAGACTCTCACGGAGGCAATCAACAAACTCACCACAAGACTATACAGAAACTCCAGACATTCGCAGAACCCGTTTATTCTGAATCTGTGGAACTACGACCACAACCATAGATGGAAACACAAAAGACCAAAAGACATACTTGTAAGGACCTAACATCTATGGCCAAGCACACGCAAGCACAACGGTGCAGGTGAGCCCCTGTTAATCAGACGCCATTACTAGATATCCAGCTGGAACACACTTGCCGAATAACTGGCACCACACAGGGAAGCCGTACCTTACACTGCATGCAGACAAGCTCCACATACCCCCCACACAGTGAGATGATCTATGGCCAATTACCCACTACTATATAACGATCGTGATTATTCCAGGAATGCAGCGGCTGCAGCAAACTGGGATACATCGCCATCGCTTGCCACTGTAATGATGCATGATACCCATACTAACAAATCCAACCTTGCATGAACTATCGCAGCTAGTAAGCCACTACTGCTCTTACTACCACCCCACTGTCGCAGAGGTTTTTTTCCCACGGCACGAGCCTTGGCACTTTTTCCCTCTGCCCTTCAAATTGCTACCCTCATTCGCGTTTCGTCCACTATCCATCACCTGATGGACCGTCTTAATGCGTATTCTTACTCAGACTCACGGATAACATCACAGCCCAACATCCTGTGATCCACCTATTAGATAACCAACATGTTGACGGAGATGACAGTAGAACTTATGGTCTGGTCACCACGTTGGTGCTTGGGGGGGGGGGGGGGGGGGGGGGGGAGGGGCCCCATCTCTTCTTTCTTTCAGTGCGATGGTGAACGGGTTCATTTTCGTCAGATGCGATATACTAATGGTGACATTTAACGCTAATATTTCTCAAAAAGCGGCAATATTTCCCAGAGATATTGAAAGACGTGCACTTCATTCACCATTCAGTGCTCGTATCTCATATTTCTAATCCCAGCATTCTGGCATTCGGTAATATAATAATTCATGGCCTGTTAATAATTTCATGGGTTGCCTAATTTATTTGATGATTTTTAGTGTTTGTCTCACACTGATCTGTGAGAGGAGCTTGGCGCTAGGAATTTTCTTTATTTATGGAAGAGGGCAGCAGTCTTCGTAACAGCCATGACGACTTCCCGTTTCCCATCCTTTTTCCGATCGCCAGGGTAGCAGGTGGTGTCGTTTGAACGTTCAGTAGTGGCCAAAGCTTCTCCTGATCCCAGTTCCCCAACTTGCGTTACCAACTTTGTAACTCCTATTTCTGCTCGATTTTAACATCGCGAGGTCGCCTCCCCGTGAGATTCCATTCCTCTGATTGGCCAGTTCAGGACCGCGCCTGTTTTTAGTGGGTGGACGCCAACCGCCCTCCGCGGGTGGGTAGTGGACAAAGGGGCAGTAAATCATCTACATCTACATCTACATCTACATCTACATACCTACTCCGCAATCCACCATACGGTGCGTGGCGGAGGGTACCTCGTACCACAACTAGCATCTTCTCTCCCTGTTCCTCTCCCAAACAGAACGAGGGAAAAATGACTGCCTATATGCCTCTGTACGAACCCTAATCTCTCTTATCTTGTCTTTGTGGTCTTTCCGCGAAATATAAGTTGGCGGCAGTACAATTGTACTGCAGTCAGCCTCATATGCTGGTTCTCTAAATTTCCTCAGTAGCGATTCACGAAAAGAACGCCTCCTTTCCTCCAGAGACTCCCACCCGAGTTCTTGAAGCATTTCCGTAACACTCGCGTGATGGTCAAACCTACCAGTACCAAATGTAGCAACCCGCCTCTGAATTGCTTCTATGTCCTCCCTCAATCCCACCTGATAGGGATCCCAAACGCTCGAGCAGTACTCAAGAATAGCTCGTATTAGTGTTATATAAGCGGTCTCCTTTACAGATGAACCACATCTTTCCAAACTTCTTCCAATGAACTGAAGACGTCTATCCGCCTTCCCCACAACTGCCATTACATGCTTGTCCCACTTCATATCGCTCTGCAATGTTACGCCTAAATATTTAATCGATGTGACTGTGTCAAAAAAAAAAATGGTTCAAATGGCTCTGAGCACTATGGGACTTAACATCTGTGGTCATCAGTCCCCTAGAACCTAGAACTACTTAAACCTAACTAACCTAAGGACATTACACACATCCATGCCCGAGGCAGGATTCGAACCTGCAACCGTAGCAGTCGCGCGGTTCCGGACTGAGCGCCTTAACCGCGAGACCACCGCGGCCGGCAATGTGACTGTGTCAAGCGCTACACTACTAATGAAGTATTCAAACATTACAGCATTCTTTTTCCTATTCATCTGCATTAATTTACATTTATGTATATTTAGAGTTAGCTGCCATTATTTACACCAATCACAAATCCTGTCCAAGTCGTCTTGTATCCTCCTACAGTCACTCAACGACGACACCTTCCCGTACACCACAGCATCATCAGCAGACAGCCGCACATTGCTATCCACCCTATCCAAAAGATCATTTATGTAGATAGAAAACAACAGCGGACCTACCACACTCCCATAGTCAGTTCTAGTGTGACCGTGCCTGCGACTGGAGGTGCTGCTTCCAGGAGATGAAGTTTCGATAAACATGAGCGCCGACATGCACTGTAGCTTCGCTCCCTGCGGCCTAGAGGGAACCTTATAGGTCATTTCTACTTATGTGCGTTGCTTAAATTACGGTTTACGCAATTTTTCCGGGATATAGGACTGTAGGTTTTCCTTGTACAGTTGGGCATAATGTGCGCGATGTGTTGGTTAGTCACAATAACTTCCAGTTAGGCACTAAAGTGTATACTTCCATGCTCACTTTTCCGCTTCGTGTGGCAGTAGCTGTTTCAGTTCTCCAGTGTTAAATTTGACTCAGAATTTAGGTCTTCGTAGCTTGAAAACTTATGCCCTTTGTCCTACACCATGTGGTGAGAGTCTGACGCCCCTTCATGTTTCGTTAACGTAGTCGGACTGCGAGCCAAAGTTATCTAGTATCGCCTGAATGAATAGTTTCGTGTTTTGCTGGTTTTATTATAGTACAGGAGGCTACCTAGCGATTCACCCCCAGTAGCATCTATCTTAATCTTTGGCTGATTCCTGGTGGCGGTCGTTGCATGCCTGCAACCCCTTCCTTTAGTAAACTGAACTCCAGGTGATAATACGGCGACCGCTCCTAAAATTCCTTTTCTTCTGCTACCGTGGCTTATTATGAACGTACGTTGAGGCAGGCTGCTGGACTCAATTTTTTCTCCCCCCACACCCATTTGATTGTACAATTGTTCAATATTCAACTATGAAATAAATGAGTCCTTTAATCTTTACATTCTCCCTTTCATTACGTGAAATCACTCTTAGCGTCACAGTAGAATAATGCAGAACTATAACGGTTGCTGTAAGGTCGTGCAGGTCTCGCGCCTTGGTAGGTTAAAGGTTCATTATCGCACTCCTGGCTCGATCGTTGCACGCTTGGTACCGATAATAGTAATAGTAGTTTTCAATTACCCCCATTGATACACTGGGAAGTGTTCACGGCTCAGTGTGAGCACGTGAGCACTAAATCCACTTGATGTGGTGGAAGTGGTGGCCTCTGTTTTACCTTGCTGGTTTAGAAAAAAATATCAAAATTACAGCCCCTACAGGAAGGGATAGTAGCCTGTAAAAGGAAACGAGCCACCGCTTTTAATATACACTGAGGCTACAAAAGTTATGGGATACCTCCTAATGCCGCGTCGGACCTCCTCCTGCCAAATGTAGTGTAGAAACTCGACGTGGCATTGACTCAACAGCTCATTGGAAGTCCCTGCAGAAATACTGACAAGGGGAAGACCTCAGACACGGCCAACCGATTCAGCTCAGATTTGATAGTTCGCTTGTTTGCAACCTAAAACGAAGGAATCTAAGATATTTTGGGTCAACACCCCAACGTTTTTGAGAAAATCACCCCTAAAGGTTATGACGAGCGATCGACTCAAAATTGGCGGGATCGATAGATAATGTAAATAGAGCATTTTTCATCATGAGGTATGGGGTCCGAAAACGCATACTTTTCCAGAAATCGAGGTAGGAAACTTTTACTACTGTCGCGTCTGTACCCACATAGTTAACGCCTGTCGCCTACAGCGCCGCTAGTTGCCGCCACGGTAGCTCAGCGTGTTCGGTCAGTGGGTTAACTGCCCTCTGTAATAAAAAACTGAGTTAATGGATCAACGACGAACTGATACGGGTGTCTTGCGACGTCCGCCCCGCGCAGATACAACGAACCAGAGCGAACAAAATGAGATTAAAAAAAAAAAATAGCGCAACAGCCAAGGTAACTGACTGGGAATCGGAAAACCCGGGTTCGAATTTCGAAGAAACCTAGCGGATTTTATTCTTTTCGTTTGTATTTTTCCCTATCTCAATTGATAGGGATAGGAGGGTTAACAAGGTAAGTAAATTCATAAGGAATGATAATAATAAAGCAGGCAAACTAATTTCCCAAACGCCGTGAGTTAGTAAAGTATTAAGCTGTTAAGCCTTGTCACATGAAAACAACTCCGAGTAAAAGTGCTGCGACTTCCTCACGAGGGATCACAGGTAGCCAACCGTGCGACGCTTGTTTACAGCGAGGCAGGGATAGACTGCACGCGGGGAGAGCTACGAGGGTCGGTCAAAAAGTAATGCCTCCCATTTTTTTTCTACTTAAAAAAATTAAGTTAAGTGAAAAATTTGAATTTGGCGCCATTCCTCAAACCTTCTTCTACAATCCACTGCAGTAGTAACTTTCTGTGTCAACAGGTGGCAGCACAGCAGAAGTTTGTTAGATGGCCGACATCGATGTTCGTTTGAGACAGCGTTGTGTGATTGAATTCTTGAATGCAGAAGGTGAAACGCCCATACGCATTCATGAAAGACTGAAGAAGGTGTATGGTGTTGTGACAGTGGATGTCAGCACTGTTAGGCGATGGGTTCGTCGTTCTAAGGAAGATGAAGGGCAAACACCCTTGACTGACGAAAAGCGGAGCGGCAGGCCGGTGAGTGCAGTGACTCTACACAACATTCAGCAAGTTGATGACATCATTCGTGGTGACCGTCGGGTGACTGCAGATGAAGTGTGTCTCATTATTTCTCTTAGTAAAGGCAGTGTGATCATGATTATTAAACAATTGGGGTACTCAAAAGTTTATGCACGGTGGGTTCCAAGAATGTTAACCGATCAGAATAAAGAGGCAAGGAAAACAATAGCCTCCCAACACTTGCAGCGCTTCCGTTTGGAGGGAGATGAGTTTCTGAAAAAAATTGTGACCGGGGACGAAACATGGGTGCATTTTCTTGAACCCGAATCAAAGAGGCAGTCAATGGAGTGGCGGCACACAAGCCCGCCGAGGAAGAAAAAATTCAAAACTGTGCGATCGGCAGGGAAAGTTATGGCAACAGTTTTCTGGGATACAGAGGGTGTGATTCTGGTTGATTTTTTGGAGCAGGGATGCACAATAAATTCTGTTCAATACGTCACAACCCTCAAAAAACTTAAAGCACGTCTTCAGCGAGTTCGCCCAACAAAATCAATGGCAGATGTTCTTCTTTTGCATGACAATGCAAGACCACACACCAGTCGTTACACCTCTGACGAGATTGTCAAAATTGGATGGGAAGTTTTGCCTCATCCCCCATACAGCCCTGACCTGGCACCATCAGACTTCCATCTGTTCGGGCCACTAAAAGAAGCTCATCGTGGGATTCATTTTGAAGATGAGGAGCCCGTCAAAACATCCGTGCGTCAATGGCTTAGGAAGCAGAGCTGTGATTTTTACCGTGCTGGGATACATGCCCTTGTTCAAAGATTGACCAAAACTGTAGAGATGGGCGGAGATTACATTGAAAAATGACAAAATGATCCTCAATGTTGTGGTTTTCAACCTATGTAATTGCATTTAAATTTCCTGACAATTAAACGTAGAAAAAAAAAGGAGGCATTACTTTTTGACTGACCCTCGTATGTTGTCCCGGTTGCCTCTTCGTCATATCATAGGGAAGGAACAGTGAAGCTGTCGAATGATTGCGTTCATTAGATGCTCTTGGTGCCGTGAGTATATTTGTTTCGGATGTTTATATGACAAGTACCATCCATTTAGTTGTTCGAAGAAAAGTGAGGACACGTAACAGTGACTGGAAGAGCCATTGTAAAGTGACCTGCAGTAACATTTCAGTTGTTTACTATCTCAAGAGGTTTGAGAAATTTATTTGCCTATCTTATTATCATTCCTTGTTGATTTACTTACCTTATTAACCCTCCTATCCTTATCAATTGAGATATGGAAAAATACAAACGAAAAGAATAATATCCACTACGTTTCTTCAAGATTCGCAGCCAGTTAGTTACCTTCGCCGTTGCGCTATCGGTGCTGTCGGCGAAAAGCGTTGACCATGTGGGTACAGACGCGGCAGTTGTAAAAATTTCTTACCTCGATTTCTGGAACAGTATGCGTTCTCGGACTCCATACCTGGTGATGAAAAATGCTCTACTTACAATTATCTATCGATCCCGCCAACTTTGAGTCGATCGCTCGTCATAACCTTTTGGGGTGATTTTCTCAAAAACGCGGGGGTGTTGTCCCAAAATATCTTAGATTCCTTCGTTTTAGGTTGTACACAAGCAACCTGCCAAATCTGAACCCAATCGGTTGGCCGTGTCTGAGGCCTTCCCCTTGTGAGTCACCCAGCCTCTGTAGCTTTCCATAATTTCGAAAGTGTTACGGGTGCAGAGTTGTATGCACGAACTGACCCCCAGATTACGCCCCAGGGATAGTCAGTGAGGTTCATGTCGAACTATGTGGGTAACCAAATCAATCGCTGGAACTGTCCAGAATGTTGTTCAAACCAACCGCGAACATTTGTGGCCTGGTGACATGCCAGAGTATCACCTATAAAAATTCCAAAGTTGTTTGCGAACTTGAAGTCCATGAATGGCTGCAAATGGTCTCCAAGTTCAGTGGGACCAGAGGACTCAGTTCATTCCATATAACCGCAGTCTTTATCATTACGGAGCAGCCACCAGCTTGCACTGTGTCTTGTTGACAACTTTTGTCTGTGACTTAGTGGGGTTTGCACCGCAAACGAATCCTACCATCAACTCTTACTATTTGAAATCGGCACTCACCAGGCCACTCCACGTTTTCCCAGTCGTTTAAGTGTCCAACCGATATGTTCATGGGCCCAGGAGAGGCGCTGCAGGCGTTGTCGTGCTGTTAGCAGGGCAGTTGCGTCGGTCATCTGCTACGATAGTCCACTGACGCCAAATTATGTCTCGCCGTCCTAACGGATATGTTCATCGTACTTCCCACATTGTCTTCTGTGGTTATTTCACACAGTGTTGCTAGTCTGTAAGCACTGGCAGCCCTACGCAGACAACGCTTCTGCTGGTCGTTATATGAAGGTCGTCGGCCACTGCGTTGTCTGTGGTAAGAAGAAATGCCTGAGATTCGGTATTCTCAGCACACTCTTGTCACTGTGAATCACGATATATTGTATTACATAACGATTTCCTAAAGCGAATGTCCCATGCGTGTAGCTACAGCTACCATTCCACATTCAAAGTCTGGTATTCCCATTGTCACGTCGGAAACTTTTCATATGAGTCACCTGAGTACAAATGATAGGTGCGTTAATGCACTGCCCTTTCATATCTTGTGTGCTCGATACTAATACCAACTGTATATGTGCATTTCGCTATCACATGATTTTTGTCACCACAGTGTACGATAAAAAATATGTTCAAATCTAACAATAAATTACGTCACATGTTCCTCTATAATACGAAAGACAACTGAGATATACTGTTCAGACACATTAATGTGAGCACCTGTCAAAACCCTGAATAACTACCGCTTGGAGCGCTAACCGCTGTGAGCCGTGCAGAAAGAAAGTCACTGAGATTCCGGAAGGTAACTGACAGGAATATGGAACATCTACATCTACATCTACATCCGTACTCCGAAAGCCACTTGATGGTGTGTGGCGGTGGGTACTTTGAGTACCTCTATCGGTTCTACCTTCTATTCAAGTCTCGTATTGTTCGTGGAAAGAAAGATTGTCGGTATGCCTCTGTGTGGGCTCTAATCTCCCTGATTTTATCCTAATGGTCTCTTCGCGAGATGTACGTAGGAGGGAGCAATATAGTGCTTGACTCCTCGGTGAAGCTATGTTCTCGAAACTTCAACAAAAGCCCGTACCGAGCTACTGAGCATCTCTCCTGCAGAGTCTTCCACTGGAGTTTATCTATGATCTCCGTAACGCTTTCGCGATTACTAAATGATCATGTAACGAAGCGCGCTGCTCTCCGTTGGATCTTCTCTATCTATTCTATCAACCCTATCTGGTACGGATCCCACACTGTTGAGCAGTATTCAAGCAGTGGGCGAACAAGTGTACTGTAACCTACTTCCTTTGTTTTCGGATTGCATTTCCTTAGGATTCTTCTAATGAATCTCAGTCTGGCATCTGGTTTACCGACGATCAACTTTATATGATTATTCCATTTTAAATCACTCCTAATGATTTCGTCGTTCTAGAGAGCTCAATGGATCAACACAAGTATGCATCTATCCTTGGGGTCCATGTATCCCTACATACAGTGTACAGTGTACATACATGTCGACTTGAGCGCCGTGGCCAGCTAGGTTTCTCGGATGATCCATGGCGCGAACAGCCTGAACCAGGTGGTCCCACAGATTCTCGATTACATAAAAAAAAATGGTTCAAATGGCTCTGAGCATTATGGGACTCAACTTCTGAGGTCATCAGTCCCCTAGAACTTAGAACTACATGAACCTAACTAACCTAAGGACATGGCACACATCCATGCCCGAGGCAGGATTCGAACCTGCGGCCCTACCGGTGGCGCGGTTCCAATCTGTAGCGCCTAGAACCGCTCGGCCACTCCGGCCGGCTTACATTTAAATCCCCGGAGTTTGGTGACCAGGGGAGTGTGGTAAATTCATCCCGGTGCTTTTCTAGCTACGCACGTACACGGTGAGTTATGTGACACGTTGCGTTGTCCTGCTGTTAAATGCCATCATCATGAGAAAAATCAAACTGTATGTAGGGATACATGGACCCTAAGGATAGATGCATACATGTGTTGATCCATTGTGCCCTCCAGAATGACGAAATCACCCAGGGAATGTCACGAAAATTTCGTCTGCCCTGGACCTTCCAACGACTGTTGCGAGATGTTTGCTCTCAGACGTTTTACGTCGCCCGTACTAACAGCCATCTGTCTGATGGAGCATGAAACATGATTAATAAAAATGGCTACCCGTGGTCACTCGGCGGACTTCCAGTTGCGGCGGTGATGTGCAAATTCTACCGATCAATGCCGATGAATAGCAGTCAACATGGGTGCACGAACCAGGTCCCTGTTGCGGAGGCCAATCGCAGCGACGTTTGCACAGCGGTCGTTGAAGAGATACGGTTGGCAACCCCTTGGTGCATCTGGGTTGTCAGCTGCTCAGTGGTGGCTCGTCCATTCGCCTGTACAAGTTGTAACCTCCCCCTTACAAATCGGCCTATCCTGCTTGCGATATAAAATATGACCGTGGATCGCGTGTATGCGTAATGGAATTTTTTTGTAATTGGATAAGGCAATCTTTCCCGAAGAAGTAATACCGATAAGTAGGTGGAAAGTTTACAATCGATCTTTCTGATAGAAAAACCTACTAAAATTGAAAAAGTAATTAAATCGAACAGGGCTACAATTTGGAAAAATGAAAGTGATTTTGTGCATTCGCTCACGAACAACACTGGACAGAAAAGGGCTACCACTGATCATGAATCCAAAAGTTACACTAATGAACGAAAAGGAAATATTTACGGTCGCCAGCCCACTAGGGCAATTTATATCCAAAATCCTATACAAGATGATGGGAAAGAAAAACGTTTATTATTAAACACTGACGTGGTAACTGAAGGTTGTGACGTTTCTTGACACTATTTTTAAGTGAGTATGTAATGACCAAGAAAACTGAGAAGTCACTTTTACGTTAAGTTTGTCATTAAATTTTGAAAAAGGCAATCGAGTAAGGATTTGAAAATATACACTTAAACTGTATGTTACTATTGAACTTCGTTACGTGAACAATGACTTTTAGAGACCTCAACATAACGTCATCGAAGAAATTTAGAGAGAGGCAAGCCCTTTTTACGTTGCAGTTACTTAATTTTCAAATTGGATTTCATATTATTGTTTGAACAACTAAGCCTTTTTTACTGACTTGAACAGAATTAACTGAATACGTACCAAACCAAACAGCCATGTGCTCCAAGCTATATGTAAAATAAATAAAACTTCTGCACTCTTAATTTGTGCATTTTCTTTAGATTTGCATTTTTTTCCAGTGATAGATTCTCAAACTTCGGTTAGCATATAAGGAAATAAGGGAACAAGGACCTTGTTTGGTAATAATGTCTGGGGGCAATGAGGACACAATCGCCCTGAATTCAACTGATTATTATTTAAATAAAGTTCATTAATCAAATCACATTCAGTTGTGCTGCTGGGTTTGCGGTTAAAACTTTCTACCAATGAACAATCTTATTTCAGTGCTGTGCGTGCGACGAACCTCGGAGCTGACGACAGTCTGTGTTGCTGGAACTGCTACTGTTGTTGAAGACGGTAGCATCTTGCGAGGCCACGGCTAATTACAGGAACGGGCCATCGTAATTAATACAGCCTCTTCCGCCCGTCCACTGTCCTTACTACTGCTACTAGTCACCTGGACGGCGCGCCGAAATGGTACTCCCTACTGCGAGAGCGTTAACACCACACTTCCGCACACTACAAGCGCTGGATGCAGTCTCCCTCTCTCCGCGCCGCACGGGATTAGCCGAGCGGTTTCAGGCGCTGCAGTCACGGGCTGTGGGGCTGGTCCCGGTGGAGGTTCGAGTCCTCCCTCGGGCATGGGCGTGTGTGTTTGTCCTTAGGATAATTTAGGTTAAGCAGTGTGTAAGCTTAGGGACTGATGACCTTAGCATTTAAATCCCATAAGATTTCACACAAATTTGAACATTTTGAACCCTCTCAGCGCGCTCTGCGCAACAACTCCCTACCCAAAGATTTTACAACGCACAAGCACTGCTGTTATCGTTGCTAGTCGATGCAAATAACAATTCCTTCGGTTTTTTCCCAGAGCTTATAAGTTTCAAAGTAAAACACAGATAAATACACTCCTGGAAATTGAAATAAGAACACCGTGAATTCATTGTCCCAGGAAGGGAAAACTTTATTGACACATTCCTGGGGTCAGATACATCACATGATCACACTGACAGAACCACAGGCACATAGACACAGGCAACAGAGCATGCACAATGTCGGCACTAGTACAGTGTATATACACCTTTCGCAGCAATGCAGGCTGCTATTCTCCCATGGAGACGATCGTAGAGATGCTGGATGTAGTCCTGTTGAACGGCTTGCCATGCCATTTCCACCTGGCGCCTCAGTTGGACCAGCATTCGTGCTGGACGTGCAGACCGCGTGAGACGACGCTTCATCCAGTCCCAAACATGCTCAATGGGGGACAGATCCGGAGATCTTGCTGGCCAGGGTAGTTGACTTACACTTTTTAGAGCACGTTGGGTGGCACGGGATACATGCGGACGTGCATTGTCCTGTTGGAACAGCAAGTTCCCTTGCCGGTCTAGGAATGGTAGAACGATGGGTTCGATGACGGTTTGGATGTACCGTGCACTATTCAGTGTCCCCTCGACGATCACCAGAGGTGTACGGCCAGTGTAGGAGATCGCTCCCCACACCATGATGCCGGGTATTGGCCCTGTGTGCCTCGGTCGTATGCAGTCCTGATTGTGGCGCTCACCTGCACGGCGCCAAACACCCATACGACCATCACTGGCACCAAGGCAGAAGCGACTCTCATCGCTGAAGACGACACGTCTCCATTCGTCCCTCCATTCACGCCTGTCGCGACACCACTGGAGGCGGGCTGCACGATGTTGGGGCGTGAGCGGAAGACGGCCTAACGGTGTGCGGGACCGTAGCCCAGCTTCATGGAGACGGTTGCGAATGGTCCTCGCCGATACCCCAGGAGCAACAGTGTCCCTAATTTGCTGGGAAGTGGCGGTGCGGTCCCCTACGGCACTGCGTAGGATCCTACGGTCTTGGCGTGCATCCGCGCGTCGCTGCGGTCCGGTCCCAGGTCGACGGGCACGTGCACCTTCCGCCGACCACTGGCGACAACATCGATGTTCTGTGAAGACCTCACGCTCCACGTGTTGAGCAATTCGGCGGTACGTCCACCCTGCCTCCCGCATGCCCACTATACGCCCTCGCTCAAAGTTCGTCAACTGCACATACGGTTCACGTCCACGCTGTCGCGGCATGCTACCTGTGTTAAAGACTGCGATGGAGCTCCGTATGCCACGGCAAACTGGCTGACACTGACGGCGGCGGTGCACAAATGCTGCGCAGCTAGCGCCATTCGACGGCCAACACCGCGGTTCCTGGTGTGTGCGCTGTGCCGTACGTGTGAGATTTGCTTGTACAGCCCTCTCGCAGTGTCCGGAGCAAGTATGGTGGGTCTGACACACCGGTGTCAGTGTGTTCTTTTTTCCATTTCCAGGAGTGTACAATGAAACGTCGACAGACTTCTACCTAAATGTACACATACAGTGAAGCAATGTCTTTACTTATTAAAAAGAAGCATTTAAATTACAATTATTTACACATAATTCTGAAAAAATTATGTATCGGTAGCAGGTGCCATTCATCCTGCGTTTTCGGTGTTACAAAGTGTCTGCGGCCGTCGATCACCCCTGTCATATGTGATCCAAGGCGCACCCGAACTGCCTCGACGCTTGTTCTGGATGGCGTCATTTTGTCATTCACAGTATAGTTTAACCCTGGCGCCATGCGAAGCGTTTACAAACTTAAAGCATTTCGGAAATGTTTACACCCCCTGCCCAATAGTCAATCATCATACTCTTTTCGTTTTTAGATAAATCGCTCCATTTCCAATTTACGCCAATGACTGCACAATTTTCTGTGTCACCCGACATTCTTTACATACCTTCAACTGATAGTGCTGTCACCTGTGGTCTGTTGGTGTTGAACATAGACGTGGCCACATTAATGTGACTGGACATCTACATCTACATCTACAAATCTACTCTGCGAATCACATTTAAGTGCCTGGCAGAGGGTTCATCGAACCACCTTCACAATTCTCTATTATTCCAATCTACGAGCTCTGATTTTCCTTATTTTATCGTGGTGATCGTGCCTCCCTATTTAGGTCGATGCCAACAAAATATTTTCCCATTCGGAGGAGAAAGTTGGTGATTGGAATTTCGTGAGAAGATTCCGTCGCAACGAAAAACGCCTTCTTTTAATGATTTCCAGCGCAAATTCTCTCTCCCATATTTCGCGATAATACAAAATGTGATACCTTTGTTTCAACTTTTTCGATGTACTTTGTCAGTCCTATCTGGTAAGGATCCCACATCGCGCATCAGTATTCTAAAAGAGGACGGACAAGCGTAGTGTAGGCAGTCTCCTCAGTAGACCTGTTACATTTTCCAAGTGTCCTGCCAATAAAACGCATTGTTTGTTAGCCTTCCTCACAACATTTACTATGCGTTCCTTCCCATTTAAGCTGTTTGCAATTGTAATGCCTAGGTATTTAGTTAAATTTACGGCTTTTAGATTAGACTGATTTATCGTGTAACCGAATTTTAACCAGTTCCTTTTAGCACTCATGTGGATGACCCCACACTTTTCGTTATTTAGGTTGAACTGCCACTTTTCGAACCATTGAGATATCTTTTCTAAATCGATTTGCAATTTGTTTTGATCTTCTGATGACTGTATTAATCGATAAACGACAGCGTCATCTGCAAACAAATGAAGACGGCTGTTAAGATTGTCTCCAAAATCGTTTATATAGATCAGGAACAGCAAAGGGCCTATAACACTACCTTGGGGAACGCCAGAAATCATTTCTGTTTTACTCGATGACTTCCCGTCAGTTACTACGAACTGTGACCTCTCTGACAGGAAATCAAAAATCGTGTCACATAACTGAGACGATATTCCAGAAGCACGCAATTTCACTACGAGTCGCTTGTGTGGTACTGTGTCAAAAGCCTTCCGGAAATCCAGGAATAAGGAATCGATTTGAAATCCCTTGTCAATAGCACTCAACAGTTCATGTGAATAAAGACCTTGTTATGTTTCAGCCATGTTGACTGTGTGTCAATAGACCGTTTTGTTCGAGGTACGTGATGGCTGGGTGCTGTGTGTTGTCCTTAGGTTAGTTAGGTTTAAGTAGTTATAAGTTCTAGGGGATTGATGACCATAGATATTAAGTCCCACAGTGCTCAGAGCCATTTCTTTTGTTCGAGGTAATTCATAATGTTCGAACGCAATAATTGTTCTAAAATCCTGCTGCATATCGACGTTAACGATATGGGCCTGTAATTTAGTGGATTACTCCTACTGCCTTTCTTGAATGTTGATGTGACCTGTGCAACTTTCCAGTCTTTGGGTACGGATCTTTCGTCGAGCGAGCGGTTGTATATGATTGTTAAGTATGGAGCTAATGCATCAGCATACTCCGAAAGGAACCCAATTGGTATACAGTCTCGACCAGAAGACTTGCTTCTATTAAGTGATTTAAGTTGCTTCACTACTCCGAGGATATTTACTTCTACGCTACTTATGTTGGCAGCTGTTCTCGATTCGAATTCTGGAATATTTACTTCGTCTTCTTTTGTGAAGGCATTTCGGAAGGCTATGTTTAGTAACTCTGCTTTGGCAGCACTGTCTTCTAGAGAACCAGCATTTGAGGCTGACTGCTGTACAGTTTTACTGCCGCCAACTTACATTTCGCGGAAAGACCACAAAGATAGGATAAGAGAGATTGGGGCTCGTAAAAGGGCATATAGGCAGTCATTTTTCCCTCGTGTTTCGGAGTGGAACAGGGCGAGAAGATGCTAGTTGTGGTACAAGGTACCCTCCGCCACCCACCGTATGGTGGATTGCGGAGTATGTATGTAGATATTGATATAGATGTATCTCAATTGCCATCGTGCAGAGAAGGTATTGATTGTTTCTTGCCGCTTAGCCATCTTATGGCATATTATAGACGGCCGGAGCCGTCACCTCTGTGTTTGCCAGGTTGGCGCGGAGCAGAGTGCGGTGATGAGGATCTGTCGAACGCTAATGAGGCTTTCTTAACAGAATATTCATTTACTATTCATGGTTACATACCTGTCTTCTTTCATCACTGCCAGTAGCCAGGTGACCTGTTGGAGCTCACGGAAGGCCGGTATGTGCTGAGGCCGCCACACCTCGCAGTTTCAGCTGCCACAATGACCGGGAAGCAAACACAACGGGCGGCTGTGTCACAGGAGGTCGCTGACTGGCTGTATTGCGGACATTGCATAGCTGGTAATAGTGGCCAGCTGCATAGCTGGGTGCTCTCATTGACGATGTAGACAGCACCGTTCAAAGGCACCCAAGAGCCCTGTACAAACTGGCCGTCATTGTGCAGAGTTATGCTGCAGCCTCTCAGCGAGATAATGGCCAATGATGCCAGTGTCTAATCGTAGACACCAGTCAGGGAGGGTGGGGTGGGGACAGCTACGGCACCCAAGAGCCCTCTACAAACTGGCCGTCATTGTGCAGAGTTATGCTGCAGCTTCTCAGCGAGATAATGGCCAATGATGCCAGTGTCTATTCGTAGACACCAGTAAGGGAGGGTGGGGTGGGGACAGCTATAGCACCCAAGAGCCCTCTACAAACTGGCCGTCATTGTGCAGAGTTATGCTGCAGCCTCTCAGCGAGATAATGGCTAATGATACTAGTGTCTATTCGTAGACACCGGTCAGGGAGGGAGGGGTGGGGACAACTACGGCACCCAAGAGCCCTCTACAAACTGGCCGTCATTGTGCAGAGTTATGCTGCAGCATCTCAGCGAGTTAATGGCCAATGATGCCAGTGTCTATTCGTAGACACCGGTCAGGGAGGGTTGGGTGGGGACAGCTGCGGAACCCAAGAGCCCTCTACAAAATGGCTGTCATTGTGCAGAGTTATGCTGCAGCCTCTCAGCGAGATAATGGCCAATGATGCCAGTGTCTATTTGTAGACACCGGTCAAGGAGGGTGGGGTTGGGACAGCTACGGTACCAAAGAGCCCTCTACAAACTGGCCGTCATTGTGCAGAGTTATGCTGTAGCCTCTCAGCGAGATAATGGCCAATGATGCTAGTGCCTATTCGTAGACACTGGTCAGGGAGGGTGCGGTGGGGACAGCTACGGCACCCAAGAGCCCTCTACAAACTGGCCGTCATTGTGCAGAGTTATGCTGCAGCTTCTCAGCGAGATAATGGCCAATGATGCCAGTGTCTATTCGTAGACACCAGTAAGGGAGGGTGGGGTGGGGACAGCTACGGCACCCAAGAGCCCTCTACAAACTGGCCGTCATTGTGCAGAGTTATGCTGCAGCCTCTCAGCGAGATAATGGCCAATGATGCCAGTGTATATTCGTAGACACCGGAGAGGGAGGGTGGGGTTGGGACAGCTACGGTACCAAAGAGCCCTCGACAAACTGGCCGTCATTGTGCAGAGTTATGCTGCAGCATCTCAGCGAGTTAATGGCCAATGATGCCAGTGTCTATTCGTAGACACCAGTAAGGGAGGGTGGGGTGGGGACAGCTACGGCACCCAAGAGCCCTCTACAAACTGGCCGTCATTGTGCAGAGTTATGCTGCAGCCTCTCAGCGAGATAATGGCCAATGATGCCAGTGTCTATTCGTAGACACCAGTAAGGGAGGGTGGGGTGGGGACAGCTACGGCACCCAAGAGCCCTCTACAAACTGGCCGTCATTGTGCAGAGTTATGCTGCAGCCTCTCAGCGAGATAATGGCCAATGATGCCAGTGTCTATTCGTAGACACCGGTCAGGGAGGGTTGGGTGGGGACAGCTGCGGCACCCAAGAGCCCTCTACAAAATGGCTGTCATTGTGCAGAGTTATGCTGCAGCCTCTCAGCGAGATAATGGCCAATGATGCCAGTGTCTATTTGTAGACACCGGTCAAGGAGGGTGGGGTTGGGACAGCTACGGTACCAAAGAGCCCTCTACAAACTGGCCGTCATTGTGCAGAGTTATGCTGTAGCCTCTCAGCGAGATAATGGCCAATGATGCTAGTGTCTATTCGTAGACACTGGTCAGGGAGGGTGCGGTGGGGACAGCTACGGCACCCAAGAGCCCTCTACAAACTGGCCGTCATTGTGCAGAGTTATGCTGCAGCTTCTCAGCGAGATAATGGCCAATGATGCCAGTGTCTATTCGTAGACACCAGTAAGGGAGGTTGGGGTGGGGACAGCTACGGCACCCAAGAGCCCTCTACAAACTGGCCGTCATTGTGCAGAGTTATGCTGCAGCCTCTCAGCGAGATAATGGCCAATGATGCCAGTGTATATTCGTAGACACCGGAGAGGGAGGGTGGGGTTGGGACAGCTACGGTACCAAAGAGCCCTCGACAAACTGGCCGTCATTGTGCAGAGTTATGCTGCAGCATCTCAGCGAGTTAATGGCCAATGATGCCAGTGTCTATTCGTAGACACCAGTGAGGGAGGGTGGGGTGGGGACAGCTACAGCACCCAAGCAGCCCTCTACAAACTGGCCGTCATTGTGCAGAGTTATGCTGCAGCCTCTCAGCGAGATAATGGCCAATGATGCCAGTGTCTATTCGTAGACACCAGTAAGGGAGGGTGGGGTGGGGACAGCTACGGCACCCAAGAGCCCTCTACAAACTGGCCGTCATTGTGCAGAGTTATGCTGCAGCCTCTCAGCGAGATAATGGCCAATGATGCCAGTGTCTATTCGTAGACACCAGTAAGGGAGGGTGGGGTGGGGACAGCTACGGCACCCAAGAGCCCTCTACAAACTGGCCGTCATTGTGCAGAGTTATGCTGCAGCCTCTCAGCGAGATAATGGCCAATGATGCCAGTGTATATTCGTAGACACCGGAAAGGGAGGGTGGGGTGGGGACAGCTACGGCACCCAAGAGCCCTCTACAAACTGGCCGTCATTGTGCAGAGTTATGCTGCAGCATCTAAGCGAGTTAATGGCCAATGATGCCAGTGTCTATTCGTAGACACCAGTGAGGGAGGGTGGGGTGGGGACAGCTACAGCACCCAAGCAGCCCTCTACAAACTGGCCGTCATTGTGCAGAGTTATGCTGCAGCCTCTCAGCGAGATAATGGCCAATGATGCCAGTGTCTATTCGTAGACACCAGTAAGGGAGGGTGGGGTGTGGACAGCTACGGCACCCAAGAGCCCTCTACAAAATGGCTGTCATTGTGCAGAGTTATGCTGCAGCATCTCAGCGAGTTAATGGCCAATGATGCCAGTGTCTATTCGTAGACACCAGTGAGGGAGGGTGGGGTGGGGACTGCTACGGCACCCAAGCAGCCCTCTACAAACTGGCCGTCATTGTGCAGAGTTATGCTGCAGCATCTCAGCGAGTTAATGGCCAATGATGCCAGTGTCTATTCGTAGACACCAGTAAGGGAGGGTGGGGTGGGGACAGCTACGGCACCCAAGAGCCCTCTACAAACTGGCCGTCATTGTGCAGAGTTATGCTGCAGCCTCTCAGCGAGATAATGGCCAATGATGCCAGTGTCTATTCGTAGACACAAGTAAGGGAGGGTGCGGTGGGGACAGCTACGGCACCCAAGAGCCCTCTACAAACTGGCCGTCATTGTGCAGAGTTATGCTGCAGCATCTCAGCGAGTTAATGGCCAATGATGCCAGTGTCTATTCGTAGACACCAGTGAGGGAGGGTGGGGTGGGGACAGCTACAGCACCCAAGCAGCCCTCTACAAACTGGCCGTCATTGTGCAGAGTTATGCTGCAGCCTCTCAGCGAGATAATGGCCACTGATGCCAGTGTCTATTCGTAGACACCAGTAAGGGAGGGTGGGGTGGGGACAGCTACGGCACCCAAGAGCCCTCTACAAACTGGCCGTCATTGTGCAGAGTTATGCTGCAGCCTCTCAGCGAGATAATGGCTAATGATACTAGTGTCTATTCGTAGACACCGGTCAGGGAGGGAGGGGTGGGGACAACTACGGCACCCAAGAGCCCTCTAAAAACTGGCCGTCATTGTGCAGAGTTATGCTGCAGCATCTCAGCGAGTTAATGGCCAATGATGCCAGTGTCTATTCGTATACACCGGTCAGGGAGGGTTGGGTGGGGACAGCTGCGGCACCCAAGAGCCCTCTACAAAATGGCTGTCATTGTGCAGAGTTATGCTGCAGCCTCTCAGCGAGATAATGGCCAATGATGCCAGTGTCTATTTGTAGACACCGGTCAAGGAGGGTGGGGTTGGGACAGCTACGGTACCAAAGAGCCCTCTACAAACTGGCCGTCATTGTGCAGAGTTATGCTGTAGCCTCTCAGCGAGATAATGGCCAATGATGCTAGTGCCTATTCGTAGACACTGGTCAGGGAGGGTGCGGTGGGGACAGCTACGGCACCCAAGAGCCCTCTACAAACTGGCCGTCATTGTGCAGAGTTATGCTGCAGCTTCTCAGCGAGATAATGGCCAATGATGCCAGTGTCTATTCGTAGACACCAGTAAGGGAGGGTGGGGTGGGGACAGCTACGGCACCCAAGAGCCCTCTACAAACTGGCCGTCATTGTGCAGAGTTATGCTGCAGCCTCTCAGCGAGATAATGGCCAATGATGCCAGTGTATATTCGTAGACACCGGAGAGGGAGGGTGGGGTTGGGACAGCTACGGTACCAAAGAGCCCTCGACAAACTGGCCGTCATTGTGCAGAGTTATGCTGCAGCATCTCAGCGAGTTAATGGCCAATGATGCCAGTGTCTATTCGTAGACACCAGTAAGGGAGGGTGGGGTGGGGACAGCTACGGCACCCAAGAGCCCTCTACAAACTGGCCGTCATTGTGCAGAGTTATGCTGCAGCCTCTCAGCGAGATAATGGCCAATGATGCCAGTGTCTATTCGTAGACACCAGTAAGGGAGGGTGGGGTGGGGACAGCTACGGCACCCAAGAGCCCTCTACAAACTGGCCGTCATTGTGCAGAGTTATGCTGCAGCCTCTCAGCGAGATAATGGCCAATGATGCCAGTGTCTATTCGTAGACACCGGTCAGGGAGGGTTGGGTGGGGACAGCTGCGGCACCCAAGAGCCCTCTACAAAATGGCTGTCATTGTGCAGAGTTATGCTGCAGCCTCTCAGCGAGATAATGGCCAATGATGCCAGTGTCTATTTGTAGACACCGGTCAAGGAGGGTGGGGTTGGGACAGCTACGGTACCAAAGAGCCCTCTACAAACTGGCCGTCATTGTGCAGAGTTATGCTGTAGCCTCTCAGCGAGATAATGGCCAATGATGCTAGTGTCTATTCGTAGACACTGGTCAGGGAGGGTGCGGTGGGGACAGCTACGGCACCCAAGAGCCCTCTACAAACTGGCCGTCATTGTGCAGAGTTATGCTGCAGCTTCTCAGCGAGATAATGGCCAATGATGCCAGTGTCTATTCGTAGACACCAGTAAGGGAGGGTGGGGTGGGGACAGCTACGGCACCCAAGAGCCCTCTACAAACTGGCCGTCATTGTGCAGAGTTATGCTGCAGCCTCTCAGCGAGATAATGGCCAATGATGCCAGTGTATATTCGTAGACACCGGAGAGGGAGGGTGGGGTTGGGACAGCTACGGTACCAAAGAGCCCTCGACAAACTGGCCGTCATTGTGCAGAGTTATGCTGCAGCATCTCAGCGAGTTAATGGCCAATGATGCCAGTGTCTATTCGTAGACACCAGTGAGGGAGGGTGGGGTGGGGACAGCTACAGCACCCAAGCAGCCCTCTACAAACTGGCCGTCATTGTGCAGAGTTATGCTGCAGCCTCTCAGCGAGATAATGGCCAATGATGCCAGTGTCTATTCGTAGACACCAGTAAGGGAGGGTGGGGTGGGGACAGCTACGGCACCCAAGAGCCCTCTACAAACTGGCCGTCATTGTGCAGAGTTATGCTGCAGCCTCTCAGCGAGATAATGGCCAATGATGCCAGTGTCTATTCGTAGACACCAGTAAGGGAGGGTGGGGTGGGGACAGCTACGGCACCCAAGAGCCCTCTACAAACTGGCCGTCATTGTGCAGAGTTATGCTGCAGCCTCTCAGCGAGATAATGGCCAATGATGCCAGTGTATATTCGTAGACACCGGAAAGGGAGGGTGGGGTGGGGACAGCTACGGCACCCAAGAGCCCTCTACAAACTGGCCGTCATTGTGCAGAGTTATGCTGCAGCATCTAAGCGAGTTAATGGCCAATGATGCCAGTGTCTATTCGTAGACACCAGTGAGGGAGGGTGGGGTGGGGACAGCTACAGCACCCAAGCAGCCCTCTACAAACTGGCCGTCATTGTGCAGAGTTATGCTGCAGCCTCTCAGCGAGATAATGGCCAATGATGCCAGTGTCTATTCGTAGACACCAGTAAGGGAGGGTGGGGTGGGGACAGCTACGGCACCCAAGAGCCCTCTACAAACTGGCCGTCATTGTGCAGAGTTATGCTGCAGCCTCTCAGCGAGATAATGGCCAATGATGCCAGTGTCTATTCGTAGACACAAGTAAGGGAGGGTGCGGTGGGGACAGCTACGGCACCCAAGAGCCCTCTACAAACTGGCCGTCATTGTGCAGAGTTATGCTGCAGCATCTCAGCGAGTTAATGGCCAATGATGCCAGTGTCTATTCGTAGACACCAGTGAGGGAGGGTGGGGTGGGGACAGCTACAGCACCCAAGCAGCCCTCTACAAACTGGCCGTCATTGTGCAGAGTTATGCTGCAGCCTCTCAGCGAGATAATGGCCACTGATGCCAGTGTCTATTCGTAGACACCAGTAAGGGAGGGTGGGGTGGGGACAGCTACGGCACCCAAGAGCCCTCTACAAACTGGCCGTCATTGTGCAGAGTTATGCTGCAGCCTCTCAGCGAGATAATGGCTAATGATACTAGTGTCTATTCGTAGACACCGGTCAGGGAGGGAGGGGTGGGGACAACTACGGCACCCAAGAGCCCTCTAAAAACTGGCCGTCATTGTGCAGAGTTATGCTGCAGCATCTCAGCGAGTTAATGGCCAATGATGCCAGTGTCTATTCGTATACACCGGTCAGGGAGGGTTGGGTGGGGACAGCTGCGGCACCCAAGAGCCCTCTACAAAATGGCTGTCATTGTGCAGAGTTATGCTGCAGCCTCTCAGCGAGATAATGGCCAATGATGCCAGTGTCTATTTGTAGACACCGGTCAAGGTGAGTGGGGTTGGGACAGTTACGGTACCAAAGAGCCCTCTACAACCTGGCCGTCATTGTGCAGAGTTATGCTGCAGCTTCTCAGCGAGATAATGGCCAATGATGCCAGTGTCTATTCGTAGACACCAGTCAGGGAGGGTGCGGTGGGGACAGCTACGGCACTCAAGAGCCCTCTACAAACTGGCCGTCATTGTGCAGAGTTATGCTGCAGCATCTCAGCGAGTTAATGGCCAATGATTCCAGTGTATATTCGTAGACACCAGTGAGGGAGGGTGGGGTGGGGACAGCTACAGCACCCAAGCAGCCCTCTACAAACTGGCCTTCATTGTGCAGAGTTATGCTGCAGCCTCTCAGCGAGATAATGGCCAATGATGCCAGTGTCTATTCGTAGACACCAGTAAGGGGGGGGTGGGGTGGGGACAGCTACGGCACCCAAGAGCCCTCTACAAACTGGCCGTCATTGTGCAGAGTTATGCTGCAGCCTCTCAGCGAGATAATGGCTAATGATACTAGTGTCTATTCGTAGACACCGGTCAGGGAGGGAGGGGTGGGGACAACTACGGCACGCAAGAGCCCTCTACAAACTGGCCGTCATTGTGCAGAGTTATGCTGCAGCATCTCAGCGAGATAATGGCCAATGATGCCAGTGTCTATTCGTAGAGACCAGTCAGGGAGGGTGGGGTGGGGACAGTTACGGCACCCAAGAGCCCTCTACAAACTGGCCGTCATTGTGCAGAGTTATGCTGCAGCCTCTCAGCGAGATAATGGCCAATGATGCCAGTGTATATTCGTAGACACCAGTCAGGGAGGGTGGGGTGGGGACAGCTACGGCACCCAAGAGCCCTCTACAAACTGGCCGTCATTGTGCAGAGTTATGCTGCAGCTTCTCAGCGAGATAATGGCCAATGATGCCAGTGTCTATTCGTAGACACCAGTCAGGGAGGGTGGGGTGGGGACAGCTACGGCACCCAAGAGCCCTCTACAAACTGGCCGTCATTGTGCAGAGTTATTCTGCAGCCTCTCAGCGAGATAATGGCCAATGATGCCAGTGTATATTCGTAGACACCGGTGAGTGAGGGTGGGGTGGGGACAGCTACGGCACCCAAGAGCCCTCTACAAACTGGCCGTCATTGTGCAGAGTTATGCTGCAGCCTCTCAGCGAGATAATGGCTCATGATGCTAGTGTCTATTCGTAGACACCGCTGAGGGAGGGTGAGGTGGGGACAGCTACGGCACCCAAGAGCACTCTACAAACTGGCCGTCATTGTGCAGAGTTATGCTGCAGCCTCTCAGCGAGATAATGGCCAATGATGCCAGTGTATATTCGTAGACACCGGTGAGGGAGGGTGGGGTGGGGACAGCTACGGCACCCAAGTGCCCTCTACAAACTGGCCGTCATTGTGCAGAGTTATGCTGCAGCCTCTCAGCGAGATAATGGCCAATGATGCCAGTGTATATTCGTAGACACCGGTGAGGGAGGGTGGGGTGGGGACAGCTATAGCACCCAAGAGCCCTCTACAAACTGGCCGTCATTGTGCAGAGTTATGCTGCAGCCTCTCAGCGAGATAATAGCCAATGATGCCAGTGTATATTCGTAGACACCGGTGAGGGAGGGTGGGGTGGAGACAGCTACGGCACCCAAGAGCCCTCTACAAACTGGCCGTCATTGTGCAGAGTTATGCTGCAGCCTCTCAGCGAGATAATGGCCAATGATGCCAGTGTATATTCGTAGACACCGTTGAGGGAGGGTGGGGTGGGGACAGCTACGGCACCCAAGAGCCCTCTACAAACTGGCCGTCATTGTGCAGAGTTATGCTGCAGCCTCTCAGCGAGATAATGGCCAATGATGCCAGTGTATATTCGTAGACACCGGTGAGGGAGGGTGGGGTGGGGACAGCTATGGCACCCAAGAGCCCTCTACAAACTGGCCGTCATTGTGCAGAGTTATGCTGCAGCCTCTCAGCGAGATAATGGCCAATGATGCCAGTGTATATTCGTAGACACCGGTGAGGGAGGGTGGGGTGGGGACAGCTACGGCACCCAAGAGCCCTCTACAAACTGGCCGTCATTGTGCAGAGTTATGCTGCAGCCTCTCAGCGAGATAATGGCCAATGATGCCAGTGTATATTCGTAGACACCGGTGAGGGAGGGTGGGGTGGGGACAGCTACGGCACCCAAGAGCCCTCTACAAACTGGCCGTCATTGTGCAGAGTTATGCTGCAGCCTCTCAGCGAGATAATGGCCAATGATGCCAGTGTATATTCGTAGACACCGGTGAGGGAGGGTGGGGTGGGGACAGCTATGGCACCCAAGAGCCCTCTACAAACTGGCCGTCATTGTGCAGAGTTATGCTGCAGCCTCTCAGCGAGATAATGGCCAATGATGCCAGTGCATATTCGTAGACACCGGTGAGGGAGGGTGGGGTGGGGACAGCTTCTGCGCTTCTCCGGAATGATTGCAGTTTAGCAGCTCAACACGTATCATCAGCTAATCCTCTAGAGAAGTTGGGAGTAGGATGCAGCCAAGTCTTTTCATCAGCAAAGGCAGACACGAGTTGGCAGTAACCAACTGCAGGCAAATCGTTCAGGCCAGGCGGTTTGTTGCAACGTAGATCGAAGTCATCTTGGCGGACCGCAGATAGAACATGACAGGAACTGGTTGTCTGCGGACAGAGAACTGGGCTTTTGAGGTCAGAGTATGTGTTCCGATCAGTCTATGACGTTATCGTGTGAACAAACGTTGACGCCGTTGCCACCGAATTTGCGTGGTCTGAAAGTGACGTAACACGTCTGCGACGCTGTCGGGCACCATCTCCGCGCCCACTAGTCACATGTCTGTAATTACGGGAATTGTGTGACTTTGACTGTACACATCTGGTGGCGCATACCTCCAGTAACCTGCTAACGACTTTTCGCATCCACTCACGCGGAATCGCTGCTGTATTGCGTTCCCGAGGTGGACCATCACGCTATTAAACAGGCTGTCATAATTTTTTGTCTCATCAGTGTGCATCCGTTCTAATGATGTTGTTGTGGTCTTCAGCCCTGAGACTGGTCTGATGCAGCACTCTATGCTACGCTATCCTGTGCATGCTGCTTCATCTCCCAGTACCTACTGCAGCCTACATCCTTCGGAACCTGCTTAGTGTATTCATCTCTTGGTCTCCCTCTACGATTTTTACCCTCCACGCTTCCCCCCAATACTAAATTGGTGATCCCTCGATGTCTCAGAACATGTCCTACCAACCGATTCCTTCTTCTTCTCAAGTTGTGCCTCAAACTCGTCTCCTCCCCAATTCAATTCAATACCTCCTCATTAGTTATGTGATCTACCCATCTAATCTTCTGCGTTCTTCTGTAGCACCACATTTCGAAGGCCTCTATTCTCTTCTTGTTAAACTATTTATCGTCCATGATTCACTTCCATACATGGCTACACTCCATACAAATACTTTCAGAAACGACTTCCTGACACTTAAATCTGCACTCGATGTTAACAAATTTTTCTTCTTTAGAAACGCTTTCCTTGCCATTGCCAGTCTACATTTTATATCCTCTCTATTTCGACCATCATTAGTTTTTTGCTCCCCAAATAGCAAAACTCCTTTACTACTTTAAGTGTCTCATTACCTAATCTTATACTCCCTGCATCACCCGAATTAATTCGACTACATTCCATTATCCTCGTTTTGCTTTTGTTGATGTTCATCTTATATCCTCCCTTCAAGACACTGTCCATTCCGTTCAACTGCTCTTCCAAGTCCTTTGGTGTCTTTGACAGAATTACAATGTCATCGGCGAACCTCAAAGTTTTTATTCCTTCTCCATGGATTTTAATACCTACTCCGAATTTTTCTTTAGTTTCCTTCACTGCTTGCTCAATATACAGATTGAATAACATCGGGGAGAGGCTACAACCCTGTCTCACTCCCTTCCTAACCACTGCTTCCCTTTCATGCCCCTCAACTATTGTAACTGCCATTTGGTTTCTATACAAATTGTAAATAGCCTTTCGCTCCCTATATTTTATCCCTGCCACCTTCAGAATTTGAAAGAGAGTATTCCAATCAACATTGTCAAAAGCTTTCTCTAAGTCTACAAATGCTAGAAACGTAGATTTGCCTTTTCTTAATCTTTCTTCTAAGATAAGTCGTAAGGTCAGTATTGCCTCACGTGTTCCAACATTTCGACGGAATCCAAACTGATCCTCCCCGAGGTCTGCATCTACCAGTTTTTCCATTCGTCTGTAAAGAATTCGCGTTAGTATTTTGCAGCCGTGGCTTATTAAACTGATAGTTCGGTAATTTTCACATCTGTCAGCACCTGCTTTCTTTGGGATTGGAATTATTATATTCTTCTTGAAGTCTGAGGGTATTTCGCCTGTCTCATACATCTTGCTCACCAGCTGGTAGAGTTTTGTCATGACTGGCTCTCCCAAGGCTGTCAGTGTTTCTAATGGAATGTTGTCTACTGTGGGAGCCTTGTTTCGACTCAGGTCTTTCAGTGCTCTGTCAAACTCTTCACGCAGTATCGTATCTCCCATTTCATCTTCATGTACATCCTCTTCCATTTCCATAATATTGTCCTCAAGTACATCGCCCTTGTATAGACCCTCTATATACTCCTTCCACCTTTCTGTTTCTCTTATTTGCTTAGAACTGGGTTTCCATCTGAGCTCTTGATATTCATACAAGTGGTTCTCTTATCTCCAAAGGTCTCTTTAATTTTCCTGTAGGCAGTATCTATCTTACCCCTAGTGAGATAAGCCTCTAAATCCTTACATTTGTCCTCTAGCTATCCCTGCTTAGCCATTTTGCATTTCCTGTCGATCTCATTTTTGAGACGTTTGTATTCCTTTTTGCCTGCTTCATTTACTGCATTTTTATATTTTCTCCTTTCATCAATTAAATTCAATATTTCTTCTGTTACCCAGGGATTTCTACTAGCCCTCGTCTTTTTACCTACTTGTTCCTCTGCTGCCTTCACTACTTCATCCCTCAAAGCTACTCATTCTTCTTTTAGTGTATTTCTTTCCCCCATTCATTTCAACTGTTCCTTTATGCTGTCCTTGAAACTTTGTACTACCTCTGGTTTAGTCAGTTTATCCATGTGCCATCTCCTTAAATTCCCACCTTTTTGCAGCTTCTTCAGTTTTAATCTACAGTTCATAACCAATAGATTGTGGTCAGAGTCCACGTCTGCCCCTGGAAATGTCTTACAACTTAAAACCTGGTTCCTAAATCTCTGTCTTACCATTATATAATCTATTTGATACCTTTTAGTATCTCCAGGGTTCTTCCATGTATACAACCTTTTCATGATTCCTAAGCCAAGTATTAGCTATGATTAAGTTATGCTCTGTTCAAAATTCTACCAGACGGCTTCCTCTTTCATTTCTTAGCCCCAATCCATATTCACCTACTTCTCTCCCTTTTCCTACGCTTGAATTCCAGTCACCCATGACTATTAAATTTTCGTCTCCCTTCACTACCTGACTAATTTCTTTTATCTCATCATACATTTCATCAATTTCTTCGTCATCTGCAGAGCTAGTTGGCATATAAACTTCTACTACTGTAGTAGGCGTGGGCTCCGTGTCTATCTTGGCCACAATAATGCATGCACTATGCTGTTGGTAGTGGCTTACCCGTTCTCCTATTTTTTATTCATTATTAAACCCACTCCTGCATTACCCCTATTTGATTTTGTATTTATAACCCTGTATTCACCTGACCAAAAGCCTTGTTCCTCCTGCCACCGAACTTCACTAATTCTCACTATATCTAACTTTAACCTATCCAATTCCTTTTTCAAAATTTTCTAACCTACCTGCCCGATTAAGGGATCTGACATTCCACGCTCCGATCCGAAGAACGCCAGTTTACTTTCTCCTGATAACGACGTCCTCCTGAGTAGTCCCCACCCGGAAATCCGAATGGGGGACTATTTCACCTTCGGAATACACTCCTGGAAATTGAAATAAGAACACCGTGAATTCATTGTCCCAGGAAGGGGAAACTTTATTGACACATTCCTGGGGTCAGATACATCACATGATCACACTGACAGAACCACAGACACATAGACACAGGCAACAGAGCGTGCACAATGTCGGCACTAGTACAGTGTATATCCACCTTTCGCAGCAATTCAGGCTGCTTTTCTCCCATGGAGACGATCGTAGAGATGCTGGATGTAGTTCTGTGGAACGGCTTGCCATGCCATTTCCACCTGGCGCCTCAGTTGGACCAGCGTTCGTGCTGGACGTGCAGACCGCGTGAGACGACGCTTTATCCAGTCCCAAACATGCTCAATGGGGGACAGATCCGGAGATCTTGCTGGCCAGGGTAGTTGACTTACACCTTCTAGAGCACGTTGGGTGGCATGGGATATACGCGGACGTGCATTGTCCTGTTGGAACAGCAAATTCCCTTGCCGGTCTAGGAATGCTAGAACGATGGGTTCGATGACGGTTTGGATGTACCGTGCACTATTCAGTGTCCCCTCGACGATCACCAGAGGTGTACAGCCAGTGTAGGAGATCGCTCCCCACACCATAATGCCGGCAGTTGGCCCTATGTGCCTCGGTCGTATGCAGTTCTGATTGTGGCGCTCACCTGCACGGCGCCAAACACGCATACGACCATCATTGGCACCAAGGCAGAAGCGACTCTCATCGCTGAAGACGACACGTCTCCATTCGTCCCTCCATTCACGACTGTCGCGACACCACTGGAGGCGGGCTGCACGATGTTGGGGCGTGAGCGGAAGATGGCCTAACGGTGTGCGGGACCATAGCCCAGCTTCATGAAGACGGTTGCGAATGGTCCTCGCCGATACCCCAGGAGCAACAGTGTCCCTAATTTGCTGGGAAGTGGCGGTGCGGTCCCCTACGGCACTGCGTAGGATCCTACGGTCTTGGCGTGCATCCGTGCGTCGCTGCGGTCCGGTCCCAGGTCGACGGGCACGTGCAGCTTCCGCCGACCACTGGCGACAACATCGATGTACTGTGGAGACCTCACGCCCCACGTGTTGAGCATTACGGCGGTACGACCACCCGGCCTCCCGCATGCCCACTATACGCCCTCGCTCAAAGTCCGTCAACTGCACATACGGTTCACGTCCACGCTGTCGCGGCATGCTACCAGTGTTAAAGACTGCGATGGAGCTCCGTATGCCACGTCAAACTGGCTGAAACTGACGGTGGTGGTGGACAAATGCTGCGCAGCTAGCGCCATTCGACGGCCAACACCGCGGTTCGTGGTGTGTCCGCTGTGCCGTGCGTGTGATCATTGCTTATACAGCCCTCTCGCAGAGTCCGGAGCAAGTATGGTGGGTCTGACACACCGGTGTCAATGTGTTCTTTTTTCCATTTCCAGCAGTGTATTTTACCCAAGAGGACGCCATCATCATTTAATCATACCGTATAGCTGCATGCCATCGGGAAAAATTACCGCTGTAGTTTCCCCTTGCTTTCAGCCGTTCGCAGTACCAGAACAGCAAGGCTATTTTCGTTAGTGTTACAAGGCCAGATCAGTCAGTCATCCAGACTGTTGCCCCTGCAACTACTGAAAAGGCTGCTGCTCCTCTTCAGGAACCACACGTTTGTCTGGCCTGTCAACACATACCCCTCCGCTGTGGTTGCACCTACGGTACGGCTATCTGTATCGATGAGGCACGCAAGCCTCCCCACCAACGCCAAGGTCCGTGGTTCATGTCTTGAAAGTTATGTGATCTACCCATATAATCTTCAGCATTCTTCTGTAGCACCACTAATAATAATTATTATTATTAATAATAGGTACAGGTCACGTTCTACACATGGTGTAACGTCTGGTTGGATACAGTCTTGTCAGGTGAAATGTGTACATAAATAAATTAATACTAAGGTGATGTATACATAAATAAATTAATACTACATCACTTGCTTCCACGCAGTTCGTAAGTGGAGATGCTTAATGGTTGTCAGGTGTCACGAAAACCATCGGCAGAACCCCACACAGAAAAAGAACGGTGGTTGAATTCAGATGAGAGGACAAGCCAAGAAATAGGGTTATTTCATCTACCTGCTGCTGGACTCAGTCAAGCGCAAGGAAGAGTGCAACAGTGCCATCGTCCACGAAGTACTTTCTTCGTTGGATTGGTGTTGGTTCCCTCTCTAAATCACCACGCAATACATGTGTTACAACAGCTCGTGAGCTTCAAACGAGTGAGGCGCCAGCCGTAACTGCACATCTTGTGTTAACTCAGGAACTAAGCGTTTCTGAGCTGAGGGTAACGTAGTCCTTTTGCTCAAATGTTTGAGCGGAGGGAGAAGCAGACTCCTCAGAAATTAACACAGGGTTTTGTTCGAATTTTCGTAGAGCGGGAAGTGAATAAATGGGATATCAAATTGACCGGCGTGAGCTCACGTTCTGTAAAACAGGATGGTTTAGTTGTTTGAAAGTAATCAAGGTAATTAAGAAAAACTTATTCAGTGATTTGCGGAGAAACTGAAATATTTCGCAAACAGCCGCTACTAGGTGTGTAAATGAAGTGCCAAAAATTTTATTTCTAGAAGCCACAGATAATTTGCGCATAAAGGTTTACATAGGTGTCATATTTAACTGTGAAAAAAAGGACTGAAAGAAAGGCTATCAAATGTTGGTGATACGTCTAAATTTAAGAAATAAAGTAGAATAAAGAAACATTCTGCATGTTTTTGTTTGATGCTTTGGAGTGTCATTCGATCTCTTTTATTTCTTACTTTTGGACGAACCATTTCACAAAACATTTGACCGTATTTCTTTCAAAATTTTAAATTTATTTTGGCATGCAGGTTTCAGAAGTATTGCTCATAATTTTCGATTTACCCCGTATTTACGTTCTGCTGTTATATCTTATTCTAAAACATGGGTTTGCAAGTCCAGGTCGTTTTTATTCTTCTCTCTTGTTTTGTTGAAGGCAGCATCGCGAATCATAGCATTTGCTTCGTGGCTGATGAAAATCTCCATAAAATTACAGGAGATGTCGGGGCTTCTTCTAGAACTGGAAAAGATTTGTTCCGGCATTTCGAAAGATTTTGTTGATTTCACTGTTCAGGCCACACTTTATCTCTAGCTTGGCCAACTGAAGTGGATGTTTTGAATAACACTGAACTACTACACAATGTTGGTCGATAATATAAGGAAGATGTATGTCGCAGAGTAACCAAGGGGGAAAATTTTTCTCTGACACAGTTTTCAAAGGTACTTCAGGATTGAGTATGCTGGCTTTCACTTGGTCTCTCTCTGAAATACTCCGTGATCAGGCTCCATAAATCGCTTGGTACTAATAGAGTGACTGTCATCCTCTGTCAAATGCTTCATTCGATCCCAATATGGGGAGATATGTGATTATAGCACTGATTTCCCAGCCGTTAATTGCAGCTTTTCAAAAACGAGACCGATACGTCATCAAGTAACTCCTAAAGTTCTCAGGAGGCTGTGTGCAACCCGTTTCAGTCCTCCCACCATACAAAGAAATATACACGTGGCATCATACCCGAAAGAACAGACACCATTTTGATCCTGCAGCCACTATGGATCAACACACAAAGAAATTAAAGACTGACTGTGGGCACTGATTTATATCAATGAGGCAAGTTGAAAATTTGTGCCGAACCAGGTCTCCTGCATAATAGGCACACACGCTGAACGCTACGCCATCTAGAGACACTGCAACTGAAAGGGACTATCCTTTCACGGTTCCCGTCGGACCCAGATTCTCAACTTATACCACATGCTACTGACTTAGTGCCCCTGATTAAGAGTAGTAAGAATCGAAAACGGGTTCCCTACGAATGGCAGTTAGCCAAGCTTATCACTCGTCTACAGACCGGAGGCTCTTTGGGTAGCACTGTCTTTGGTGTGACGTATTTAGAATTGGTCGTTTATCTTAACAAACAGCACACTAGTTTGAGATACTAGAAGATAAGCCACACCAGCACTGAATACGTGCGACAGATTAACAACCATTGGTTTGGTACACCGGAAAGTCTGAGTGTCTGTTTCGGGAAGTTTTCCACGCTCGTTTAGGAAAGTCCGGGCCGGTATCCAATATCCGCTTTAGAAACTGTTAAAATACAACAGCACACAGAACAAAGCTTACACTCTTTGCAAACAGATGGTGCACGCGACTTCTCTCATTCCGGAAAACTGATAACTGTGACCACAGGAAGGGCATCGGAAACAAAGTTAAAAATAGTCATTTAAATAAAAGGAACTTTTTAGTGTAACAGGTTTTTAAATCAGAGTAAAAAGTATAAAATAATTTCTCATAGTAGCATACAAACTCATAGCCCCATACAAATGGTTCTTAAAATTTGTGACTGTAAATTTTTAATAACAGCTATGAAAATTCTTGTAAGATTTATAACGATAAAGGTAGGGCGCATAAAATTCACGATACATGCATGTACACTTCACCTCGTAACTATTATTTGTGGCATATACCTCTCGTTTTTCATTATAAATCTTGCAATTATTTTAATAGCTATTGCAAATTCAGGAACACAAATTGTGAGAACTCTGTGGATGGGGTTGGTAATCAGGATGAGCTTAGGATAAATTGTCTTATACTGTTTCGTCTGACATAAAATCCTGTCATATTAAAAAAAAATTAATATAAATACTTACTTCCTGCTTTTTCGTCTTGTGGGTGTGAAATTTCTAAATGGATTTTAATCATTTTGATAAGGTTAGAAGAAAGACATGTCTTAATGTTGAGGTTTATTTCAGTGTTTTTTCAACTACCACATCTGAAACTGAATTACACATTACATTACATTTATCATTTTCCATGGATCCCTTGGAGAGGAGTCTCTGGGATGTGGAAAGAGCCAACCGTTTTTTTCTTCTTTTTTTACTCAGAGAAATGCATATTGTACAATTCTAATGCAGATAGAGTTATGAGCTATAATCCCTGTGAAGATATTCATCGATGGGGTAGAAGAACTTGACCAACAGGAAGTTCTTTAATTCACTTGTATCACTTACAAGACCCTTGATATGCTCATGTAAGTTATTGAATATATGAGTACCCATGTATTTGACTCCTTTTTGTACTAATGTTAAGCTTTTATAGTCCTTATACAGATTGTTTTTGGTTCTGGTATTATAATCATGTTTTGCACTATTTTGTGTAAAAAGAGACATGTAGAAAATGGCAAAGGACATCAATGAGTGTATGTACTGAGAGGTAGTTAGATAACCAACTTTCTTAAAGAGGTCTTTGAATGATGATCTAGGACTGACACCAGATATAATTCTAATGACTCGTTACTGAATTTAGAAAATGTTCTTTTTGTGAGAGAAGTTTCCCCAAAAGAGGAATCCATAACTCATTAGTGAATGGAAGTAGCCCAAATAAACTAACTTCTTCATTTTTAAAGGCGTTTCATTAAGTCTAGTGTGCGAGTTTTCCAATTTAGGTTGTGGTCAATTTGTAGCCCTAAAAATTTGACACTGTCTACAGTTTTAATTTCATTGTGTGAATACATTATACTTATAGCGTCAGGTATTCTTTGTAAGGTACTGAACTGTATGTACTGGGTCTTGTCAAAATTCAGTGACAATCCATTAGCTGTGAACCAGCCATTGATACTTACAAATATTTCATTAGCTGATTGCTCAGTGAGATCACGGTTACTGTTTTTTATACTAATATTTGTATCGTCTGCAAATATGACAAAATTTGCATTTTGTGACACTGCATATGGAAGGTCATTAGCATATAATAGGAACAACAAGGGACCTAAAATAGGACCCTGGAGCACCCATTGTCTGATGGTTTCATATTTTGAATGGCTATTGTTATGTGTGCCGTAATATTTTAACTTTTGTATAAGGGTATCATGCTTAACACAATCAAAAGCTTTAGCCAAATCACAGAATATTCCAAGAGATAATGACTTTTGCTTTATTGATTCTAATACATCATGTGTAAAAGTGAATATAGTTTGATGAGTTGACAATCCTTCCCAAAATCCAAAGTGCTTGCGAATGACAATATTTTTCTGTATTAAGTGTTTATAAAATCTGTTGTACATAACCCTTTCAAACACTTTTGAAAATATTGCCAACAATGAAATGAGATGGAAGTTTTCCACTGATGATATGTCTCCTTTTTTGTGTAATAGTTTGAGTATAGCATATTTAAGCCTATCTGGAAAAGTACCACTGTGGAGGGATTCATTACATAAGTAACTCTGTATGTCACAAAGTTTTGAGGAGCAACATTTAATTATGGTAGTGCTGATTTCGTCATAACCACTGGAACATTTGTTTTTAAGAGAGCTAATAATATTATACATTTCTTTTGGTTAGGTACGATATAGTTGAGTCTTGTCAAACTTCTGTGGAAATGCATATTTTAAATATTTTAAGCTGTCTTCTGAGGAACTATGCAAACCTAAGTTGTCTTCTACTGAAAGGAATTGTAATGTGATTTAGCTCTGCAGTAATCATTTTCCCTTGACGTTAAGTACAGCCTTCTATTTGTTTTGCAAGATACTTTTATTCCATTTGTAATCCAAGGTTTTGAAAGATTTAATCTATTTGATTTGTTTACTTTCTTAGGGCAGCAGCTTTCAATGTGATTTATGATAATATTAGACAGCCAGTTATATTTTTCATCTATCCAAGGTGAAATGTATACATCTTTCCAGTCTGTGTTCCTCAAATAGTTTTTGGCACCTTCAATTCCTGTTTCAGTTATTATTTTTAGAAGTTAAGAAATTTAATACTGCATCAAGCTGTTTAGTGAGTAGCTGGAAATTACCAGTTGGAGACCTGTATATTCTGACTATAATTATTTTTCTTTTGTGTGTTTCTACTTGTGTGGCACATTCTTCAAAATGCTGGTCACTACAGTATTTAAGAATGTCAATGCTTTTATAACTGGCCATTTCTAATGTAAGTGGCAACTCCTCCTTTCTTCACCTCTTTTCTATGGTACTTTGAAGCTAAGGTATACCCTTCCATATTAAGCATTTCAGTTTCGCTACCTAAATGATGTTCAGAAATAAAAATGCTGCAGCTCATCTAAACAGATCAGAAATTCATTAATTTTGTTTTTTAAACCTCTGATTTTTTGATGTAATAAATTTACTGTAACTTTTTTTGTCTTCACAACTATTCCTACTAATATATATCAGTCTGTTTAGTTGTTATTTTACTTACAAAAAATAAGGAAGCAAGAAAAATTAATTTTTTATGATTTGTAATTTTTATTTCATTGTTGCAAACTATTCTGACTGGAATCTCACAATGACTAGGAATGACTCAAAGAACCTACATAAACTGGATGACTGACCCGTGATCGACAATAGAGGTTAGCAAGATGTGAACAAGAGGACAACAACAAGAGGAATGTGGAAACTTAGATGGCACATCAGAATAACAAAGTGCACACGAACAATTCAAGAGCTAAACCAAAGGCCTAGCGAAATCTGAGACCAAATTAATGGTATGCAAGGAGGAAGTTAGGAGAGTGCAGCAAAAACAGAACTGATGGCAGAAGCATAGCGTGGTTAGCTTTATAGTACGGCAGTGAGCACTAATTGGCTGGCAAGGTGTCACGAAGCCAGTGCTGCAGGGGCAATACTAGTGCTCACAGAATGTAGCAGGGACGTCTAGCGGCTGTCTTTGAGATCCACGTTTATCACCTGGAATGTATTCTGATACTACCTACCCAACACACCAATCCTGCAGGGCTGATGTAGCACTTTCCGTCTTCCATCTGTTTGGCCCAATGGAGTATGCACTCCACCGGAAGAGTTTCGTTGGACGATGGGGAGGTTATTGATGCAGCAAGGCGTAGGATCCAATGTAAACCAGTAGAGTGATACCGTGTGGTACCAAGCGGGCACTGAACGTATATTATGCAAAAAAAGGGGTTTTGTAGCCAGAAGAGTGGGAATAATATTGTGTATTGGAATTCTGAAGTAAACCAATCTGCTTTCAAAGACACAATGTGTAGCATTACTTACTGAACGTCCCTCGTACTATGCCACGTATTATCGCACAGTTTGATCCGTGTCAGTAGTCACTGTCGTATTGTGACGAGCCAGTTGCTCCGCCACCATTGACCAGACATTTTAAGTTGATGAGAGATCTGGAGAATGTGCTGGCCAGGGCAGCAGTCGAACATTTTCTGTATCGAGAAAGACCAGTACAGGAGCTGCAACATGCCGGCGTGCATTATCCTGCTGAAATGTAGGGTTTCGCAGGGATTGAATGAAGGGTAGAGCCACGTGTCGTAACACATCTGAAATGTAACGTCCACTGTTCAAAGTGGTGTCAATGCGAACAAGAGGTGACCGAGACGTGTAACTGTGAAACTGTGGAAAATTGTTACGATTACAAAGGAAACCGTGCGCATTCTGTAAGCCACTATACAGTACATGGCGTGTGGGAACTTGGTACAGCATTAGCAATCTCGTCGGACAGTATTGAGGGAGTCTCAAGCAGTAGCGAAAAGACACCTGTGCACAGGGAGCAGCTATGACTGGTCGTAGTGAAACACAAGGCAACCTCAAGAGCAGCAGCTCGCCGTAGCTGCGCTTGACTCACTGCTTAATGACGTAGGCAGTGGAGACGTCAGACTGCAGGATACGGCTCGCCCGCCTCCTCCTCCGTGTATTATTATTATTATTATCATTATCATCATTATTATACCCCGGGACGGTACTCGCATACGCTGAAGAGTGTACTTTGTGCGGTTACGCGGCGACCAAATGGAGTAAATAAACCCTTGTAGGAGGAGGAGGATGCGGCCAGTTCTTTAGAATGACCACGCAATTACGGGGGAAGCCACGCGAGGCGGTTCACGTACGGCTGGGCCAGCACGCACGTAATGAGGAGCAGCGCAGAGCAGGGCAGGGCAGGGCAGGGAGAGCGGGGTCCCGGGTTGTGTTTCAGCCGGCGCCGGCCGCTTCGAGGGCCGCTGCTCCGGAGGCCCCGGCACTAGCCGGGCTCTCGAATTAACAAATAAAGGGCGTCGGAGGTGCAGCCGCAGCCAAAGTGGCGGCCGCCCGCTCCTCACTGTATTGCGGCCGGGGCTTTCGCCAGGGGGGGAATTGAATTAAAGCCATTAAGGGGCGCGCCGGGGCGGTGCGGGCTAGGGAGGTGGTGGGCGGGGGGCCAACAAATCAGAGCGCGCGGGACGCGGGTTGCCCAAGAGCCCTCCGCGGGGGCCGCACGGCCGCGGAAGTTTGCGCGGGTCCCGCCGCTAATTGAGGAAACAGCAGATTACTCCATCAGGACACGCGTGTCGCGGCCGGGCCTGTCCGCCCTGCCCTGCCCCTGGCCCCAGGGCCCGCGTGCTCGAGTGCGTGGCGGAGAGTGCCTTCCGGCGTGGCCCTTACCTAGCCCTCGTGTCCCACTGCCGCCTCCTCCAGCTCGTTTATTTACTGACGAACTTTTACCGGCGGTCCCGCGCTTGGCACTAATCTTGTGCCCACCTGACTGAGGACGCGTAAGGTGTGAGCAGCTCCCTGCAAGGATGTGTATCGCGCAATCCACTGTAGCTCGGCAACAGGAAACGCATAGGCAGTGTACTCTATCTAGAACCACCGATCCTTTAGAATCTAACCAGTGTCTACTAGAGCTGTTCAATAAGTACACAACTGGACATTAAAACTGCTACACCAAGAAGAAATGCACATCGTAAACGGGTATTCATTGGACAGATATATTATACTAGAACTGACATGTGATTGCATTTTCACGCAATTTGGGTGCACAGAGCCTGGAACATCAGTACCCAGAACAACCACCTCTGGCCGTAATAACGGCCTTCATACGCCTGGACATTGAGTCAAACAGAGCTTGGATGGCGTGTACAGGTACAGCTGCCCATGCAGCATCAACACGATAGCACTGTTCATCAAGAGTAGTGACTGGCGTATTGTGACGAGCCAGTTGCTCGGCCACCATTCGCCAGACGTTTTCAATTGGTGAGAGATATTGAGAATGTGGCCGCGCGAGATTAGCCGAGCGATCTAGGGCGCTGCAGTCATGGAAAGTGCGGCTGGTCCCGGTGGATGTTCGAGTGCTCCCAGTCGAACATTTCCTGTATCGAGAAAAGCCCGTACAGGACCTGCAATATGCGGTCGTGCATTATCCTGCTGAAATGTATGGTTTCTCGGGGAACGAATGAAGGGTAGAGACACGGGTCGTAACACATCTGAAATGTAACGTGCACTGTTCAAAGTGCCGTCAATCCGAACAAGAGGTGACCGAGACATGTAACCAGTGGCACCCCAGCCGGCCAATGTGCCCCTGCGGTTCTAGGCGCTTCAGTCTGGAACCGCGTGAACGCTACGGTCGCATGCCTGGGGCATGGATGTGTGTGATGTCCTTAGGTTAGTTAAGTTTAACTAGTTCTAAGTTCTAGGGGACTGATGACCTCAGATGTTAAGTCCCATAGTGCTCAGAGTGGCACCCCATACCATCACGCCGGGTGATACGCCAGTATGGCGATGACGACTACACGCGTCCATTGTGCGTCCACCACGATGTCGCCAAACACGGGTCCTACCATCATGATGCTGTAAACAGAACCTGGATTCATCCGAAAAAATGACGTTTTGCCATTCGTGCACCCAGGTTCGTCGTTGAGTACACCATCGCAGGCGATCCTGTCTGTGATGCAGCGTCAAGGGTAACCGCAGCCACGGTCTCCGATCTCATAGTCCATGCTGCTGCAAACGTCATCGAACTGTTTCTGCAGATCGTTGTTGTCTTGCAAACGTCCCCATCAGGTATCGATACGTGTCTGCACGATACGTTACAGCCATGCGGATAAGATGCCTGTCATCTCGTCTGCTAGTGATACGAGGCCGTTGTGATCCAGCACGGCGTTCCGTATTACCCTCCTGAAGTCACCGATTCCATATTCTGCTAACAGTCATTGGATCTCGACCAACGCGAGCAATCGCGTTAGGCTACAATCCGACCTTTATCATAGTTGGAAACGTGATGGTACGCATTTCTCCTCCTTACACGAGGCATCACAACAACGTTTCACCAGGCAACGACCGTCAACTGCTGTTTGTGTATGGGAAGTCGGTTGGAAACGTTCCTCATGTCAGCACGTTTTAGATGTCGCCACCGGCGCCAACCTTGTGTGAATGCTCTGAAAAGCTAACCATTTCCATATCACAGCATCTTCTTCCTGTCCGTTAAATTTCACGTATGTAGCACGTCATCTTCGTGGTGTAGCAATTTTAATGGCCAGTAGTGTAATTCAACACGTTTTTCTCTGAAAGCAGGCTGCTTTCATTCAGGATTCCAAAACACCATATTATTCCCCACTCTTTTGGCTATGAAACCCTATTTTACAACGTAGTCTACGTTCAATGTGAGAGTGCCTGTATGCCCGCACGGTAGCACTCTGCTCGTCGACGTTGGAGCCAACGTCTCGCAGCATCAATGACCTCCCCATCATCCATGTTATGCTTCACGCAGAGTGCATCCTTCATTGCGCCAAACAGATGGAAGTCGGAAAATGAGAGATCTGAGCTGTAGGATGGATAATGAAGAAGTGGAAATCCAGAAGTGTTATGTCGAGAGATCGCGGTGACCACTTGGTTGGTCCATCACATTAAGTGTGGTGGTGCACCATCATCCTAAAAGTTCACATTTGGCTGAAGGGGAAGCAGCGGAGGGACCGAAAAATGCTGAAGCATGTCCAGATAAACGATTCCTATTACTGTTTCATCGATGAAGAAAAATAGTCGAACTATGCCGTCTTTTACCAGCGCACGCCACACACTTATCTTTTCGCTGTATCTGATATGTTCCCGAAAACTGTGGCGATTTTCCGAAACCTAGTTGCGAATGCTGTGCCGATTAACCTTTCGACATTTCTCAGTTGAGGTTTTGTTCGATCTGGTCCATCATCTCAACAAAAAATTCGTGGCGAAGGTTGAAATCGTTTGTCTTTAGTGGTTGCACAGTGTGGACTTTATAATCGTGCAAACGAAGTTGTTTATGCAGCATATTTTCAACTACTGCACGAGAGATGTTCTGACCCTGTGATGTTCAGCAAACTGGGCTGATGGGCTCGTTTGCGAGATTGGTCTGATCTCCTCTACCATTTTTTCAGATGTGCTTTTTCTGCCAGAACTTGACTGTCAGTTTTCACAAACAGCGGTTAGGAACTTGCCACCTGCCGTAACTGTCTTAACGTATGGTAGCTCTCTTTGAAATTCCTGTCGGAAATTTCGTTGGACAGCAATAGCTCACTTCGTTTCTGCACACCACACCGCTATGCACTGGGCTTTCTCTTGCAGTGCAGTCATGTCTGGTAATTATTTAGCACTTGAAACAAAACAAAATGAATCGGTTGGAAAAAAATTCACAAAACCTTTTGAACTGCTTTACATTGTGCCACAAAATGCAAGTATCCATGTCTCATAATGTTCTATAAGTGCATTTCAGCGCCATGTCACTGACTGCGCTGCCGCTGCCCGCCGGAGGTTCGAGTCCTCCCTCGGGCATGGGTGTGTGTGTTTTGTTTGTAGCATAGGTTAGTTTAAGTAGTGTATATGTCTAGGGACCGATGGCCTCTGCAGTTTGGTCCCTTAAGACCTTGCACGCATTTGAACTTCTTTTTTGCATTTCGACATCAGGGAGATTTCCTTTGGACACGTTGTACTTTAATTGAAATTTTGGCAGCCAACATTCTTTACAGAATAGTGAGTTCCCTCGGTGCAGTCGCCGCTAATCAAACAAACAAGCACTTAGCTGCAGAACATGCTTACGCGAAATGTAGCATTTTCTGCCAACCGGCGACCTTGATAACTCTTGGTGTTGCACGTGAGTAGTTCATTGTTTTGTATGTTATCCGTGAGGTTACGTTTGACAGGTTTCAGTCTCCTCTATTAGTCTTCTTTGTTCCTACGTATGCATGCACTAATTGAAAATCGTGACGAGATTAAGTATCTTGTAGCTATGGAGCGGACTTCATTGACCAATAAAACTATACGTGCAGGTTACCAGTTCGATAGTTTATTTGGAGCAGCGATTTTGCTAGACTCAACCACTTACAACATTGAAGTAAAAAGAATACGTGGCACCGTTCGCAGCATGTTCTCCTTCTCAAAATGTCCGATTTATACTGACCTCCTCAAATAACTTTTTGTCCACAAGCAAAATAAGAAATGTGTCAAGCAAACATTGTTTAGATACCAAGGGAACATTAAGCACCACCATGATTGTCTTTCCTGTGACTTTGTTCGTTATGTAGATTTGAGCAGCAGTACATCCTTTATAAACGAGCACCATTTATTTTTAATTCGGTAGTTCAGTTCTTCTTGTTCAAACATTGAACTCCACGAAGGTTCTTTGGGTTATCAGATTCTGCCTCACTCACAATATTGTCCTGATATGCCTCTATGACATCTTTCTCTTTCTTCGGATGATGTGACGCAGTGGTTGCCACGGTGAACACACTTTCAGAGGGTCGACGGTTCAGATCCGCCTCTGGCCATCGAGTTTTAGGTTTTCCGTGATTTCCCTAAATCGCTCCAGGCAAATACCACGATGCTTCCTATGAAAAGGGGAGCTCCAGTTTCCTTCCTCATTGTTTCGTAGTCCGAGCTTGTGTGCTTCATTTCCGATGACTCTGCTCTCGATGGGATATTAAACTCTAAAGTTTTATAGGTTCCGTACCTCCATTGATAAAAAAAAAAAAGAATCCTTATGTGATCACTTTGTTAGCCGTCTATCCTCGCTTCAGGACGCCTTTTAATCCCTCAGAGAAGTAAATAATTAAACTTTTAAGTCATTGCAGTCGAAAGATACAACCATTTAAATCACATACTTTTATATTCGCAACCCCATTCATCAAAACCTATAGATCAGGGGCGGCCAAGAATTCGGCACATGAGCCGTGCCTTGGCGCCAGTGCCTTAGCGCTCAGCCACGCTGCACACTTCCCCAACAGCACTCATGAGGAGAGGGAAACAGTAAACACGACGCATTTAACTGGCAGTGCAATCACACGGCGTAAGGCTTGGTTTGATAAAAAATGGCTCTGAGCACTATGGGACTTAACATCTGACGTCATCAGTCCCCTAGACTTAGAGCTACTTGAACCTTACTAACCTAAGGACAGCACACACATCCATGGTCGAGGCAGGATTCGAACCTGCGACCGTAGCAGCAGCGCGGTTCCGGACTGCAGCGCCTAGAACCGGTCGGCCACACCGGCCGGCTTTGGTTTTATATTTCTCATTTCGCAACAATATAGGTGTCAAACAAAACAATTTCAATATCATTTTGTTATTTATGGCACGCTGAAGTCATAATTATTATCTGGTACAAACTGTTAGTATACGGAGAGACACCGACAGTTTCATTGACTTTCGCACTTAGGTTGCCATGTAATGGTGTCTTATTTGGTTCCATAATCGAAAAAAGATCTTTCCCACAAAGATGTCGATCGAAATATTGCAGCACTTTTGCAACCTCGTTATGGAGGCATGGAAACGCTGTCCGAGGAAAACACTATAGACGTCTTAGGAAATTTTAAAGCAAAAGGCTTTTTTTTTTTTTAATGGGAATTACACTGCATGTCGGTGAGTTACATCTGGACATACACAGGGGTCTTTCAACTGAAACGGGCCCGCATCTCGTGGTCGTGCGGTAGCGTTCTCGCTTCCCGCACCCGGGTTCCCGGGTTCGATTCCCGGCGGGGAATCTGCCTCGTGATGGCTGGGTGTTGTGTGATGTCCTTAGGTTAGTTAGGTTTAAGTAGTTCTAAGTTCTAGGGGACTCATGACCTAAGATGTTAAGTCCCATAGTGCTCAGAGCCATTTGAACCACTTTGAACTGAAACGGTAAATAGTCTCAAAAACAGCTCAAAAACAGATGCACGACTGGCAGTGCCCCCAAACGCTTAGGAAACTATCTGTGTGATTCTTTCAAGGCCACAATGAATTCTTCACTCTCTCGCGTTTTCTTTGATGACATTGAGCATAGGTAACTCGACTATGTCTGTCAGAATGCGTCTCTTCCCCAACGCGATTTTCTTTTTAAAAGCATCCCCGTCAGATAAGAAAGATGTTGTTTCTGCACATCCAAAGTCTTACTCTGGGCAGTGTGCAGTCAAGTCCATTCAAAGTGCGAGGTGAGCAATCCACATCGGATGTTCTAATTTTCTTGACCACACTCATTTTTTCTTAATACATGCAAGAATAATGAGTTTTAAATTGAAAAATTGTCCCACGCATGCTCTTCGTTTTAACCAACGTACTTTGCAGTAATATATAAAGTCTCCACATTCTTTGTTCAGTTCCATCGGAAACAGTTGCAACTGAATTGGAACAATACGTGTGACTTAAAAAATTTTAGTATTCGTGCCACCAATTTCTTCACATACCGCAAGCTTTCGAATTTAGTACAAAGCGCTTCTTGATGTAGAGAACAATGAATCCCGTCTACCGATCATTGCAGTTTTTTGGTCTTTCAGTGTCAACTAAATCTTCAAATTCTTCCTGAGTGGTATTTTAATATCGTTTCATAGCGAACTTGCACTACCCATCGCTAATGTGGCCGCATAATATACGAGGGTTGCCCAGAAAGTAATGCACCGCATTTTTTTCTTCAACAGTTCTTTATTGAACATAATGAGCATTACACATACGAAAGAATGATGCCTTATCTACACTCTGCTTTTCCACGTAAACTCCATCTCGTTCTATTTTATTCCTCTAGCGCGAAACAAGGGCGTGTATGCTCTGTCGATACAAATCCTTTCCCAGCTGGCGGAGCCAGTACTTCCTTTTTGAATCACCTCCTCATCGTCCTCAAAATGTCTTACACGATTGTCTTCCATGAATGGCATCCTTTAAGGCCCAAACAAGTGGAAGTCCGAGGGGGCTAGGTCAAGGCTGTAGGGTGGTTGTGGTAACACTGTCCAACCCTGTTTTCATATCACGAACAAATAGCGAAAGGTAAAGGGCGCTGCCACCACGATTCTGCCGAACTGAAGTGAGTTGTGCAGACCGAAAAATGCCAGCCACACCGCAATACTAAACGAAATGTCACGCCATAATGGGTATTTTCGAAGAAGAATAAGCAGAGCCGAGAAAGACCGAGACTTGGCGCTCTACCCACCCTGCCCACGTGAATTTAGGCCCGCTGTGGCAGACCCTATCTTAAATATAAGTAACACGTTCGTTGCCGCATCACCCGTATCTGGGTGACGGTTACGCTTCCGCTGGCTTCAAATGACTCTGAACACTATGGGACTTAACATCTGAGGTCATCAGTCCCCTAGAACTTAGAACTACTTAAACCTAACTAACCTAAGGACATCACACACGTCCATACCGAGGCAGGATTCGAACCTGCGACCATAGCAGCTGCGTGGTTCCGGACTGAAGCGCCTAGAACCGCTCGACCACAGCAGCCGGCGTTGCGCTTCCGTTGGGGCTTCGTCACCCGGATGTGGGGGACGTTCTTCTTGTTCAAGGTAATAGGATTTTCGTTTGGAATTTTCAAAGGAATTGAGTGAAATAAGCACTGAAATACAACGTGAACATACAAACAATATTCATTTATATTTAGGATAACACATTATACGATGTCGCTCGCTCGGTGATTGTTAAAACACGCAAAACACATTTGAGGCGATTTTGGACAATTGGAGCAGTAGATCGTACTTTTCTTACATTTTTCTTCACTTTTTGGCTTTCGGCGGGTTGCCTGTTGTTCTGGTAACATAGGGCGCACGTCCTACATACAGGCTTGCTCTGCTGATTCTTATGAATCTCTAAATGGGGGGACACGTTCCTTGTTTTATTTCTATTCTTGCGGACATAGTTTTTCCCCCGGACAGCTATTCGGTAATGAGACCTTCCCGAAATTTTCTTATTTCTACTTTCGTATTTGTGGCTCTCTGGTACACGATGTCGCCACTTACTAGTTCCTGAAAGCAGTTCTAGGGCTAATTTCCGATACAACTTGACACCCTTCCGTATCGTTGTGGGATATGACACCATCTGGTCACTTTCGTCGATGCCAGTTTTTCTATTGCTATATGAAACTACCGCCAAAGGTTTCCGTTTAGGAAGATGACAGCAAAGTGTAACAACTGAGCTTGGCGTCATAATGGGTGCATGTTTTGTTGGTTACGTCGTAACATCACGAACTTCCCTCCATTTTAGCACCACAATACCGTGAGTTTTGCACATGCTATCAAGATGAAGAAGCTTGTACAGGATAGAGTAGCATGGAGAGCTCCATCAAACCAGTTTCAGGACTGAAGACCACAACAACAACAACAACATCATTTCACCTCTCTTCAGTCAGTACGAACTTACGAAACATAAATTTTTTATTGTACCGTAGAGTTTCAACGACAGCGATTTTGAATTTTAGACATTTCACTGCTAATTCATAGCTCGCGTAAAAGTTGTCGACAAACCAAGTACGTCTTTCATTTAGCAATTTATCTGCAAGTTCAATGCAGACGTTTTCGGCTGTGCCAACTTGTTTTCTTTCACTGATATCTCGTCCAAAATACACTTTGGCACACCATGTGTACCGTTCCGTGGGACACAGGTTGAAAAGTTGTACACCATACTTATGCGATTTCATTGGTATGTATTGCCTCGGCCTTAGTCGTCCCTTCCAAGAAACCATCGTGTCGTCGACTCAGTATCTAAGCATGTCTATGAATACGTTTAGGAGTGCTACTCTCTTCCATCGTTTCGTCATTTGCGAAATACAAGTTTGCTGAGCGTAATTCAAAACCATTATGGAACATCCTGGTGAGCGACGTGGGACTTGTAAATAGGGTCCGTTGACCAATATTTAACGAGCAGTGTCTGTACTAAACCTATGCAAATCACCAGTCAGATAAAGTCTGTATTTTCTTCAGGCGTGATCTGTTTCCATCTGTTCAGTAGTTCAGTAGAGGATGTTCAGTCATTTCATGCTGATGCACATTTTGCTCTATACATCTATTAATCCTTGTGACTAAAAGACTTATCACTTTGTCGTGCGAAAGCATTACACTTTTGATAGCACGAGACCGCAAATCCATCAGAAGTGCACCTTTTCCGGTGAACGGAAGAGTGTGTTAATTGTTAGTGATTTCGTTCTTCTGAATATTCTCCAGTGAATCATCAAAAGCGTTCAGTTCAGCTTCATTGTCTGCAGCAAGTTTTTCCAACATGTCATCGTGATCTTCATCTGCGTATGGTGCCTCCTTATCGGGATCTGAGCTCGATGAAATTCTATTTATCACTCTTTGTCTAAATCGCATTACTTCTCCATCATTACTCTCCTGACTTTCAGTTATTCTTCTACGGCGCCCAAGGAACATTTTGAGGATATGAAGGCCACTGACGTGCGTCTCAAACACAGTATGCTTCTCGACTCAATGACTGGTCTATGATAACTGCAAGGAGACCACGGGCAGTTTTCCAGCTGAAATGCTTATCGCTTTCCCCATTTCGGAACTAAACACTTTATTCTTTACAATGAATCGAAAGGTCTGGGGCATTACATTACCAGCATCGCACGAGCCTAATCCAGTTGCATCCTTCCTGTTCCCGCTTATCGCTCCGTTTACGTTGCAGCTCTCTGGAAGTCAGATTTCGGCCCCACGTGAAACTCAACTGAATCGTGCTGGACGAAGAACGTGTTAAGTTTGTACGGAACTCTCAGAGCACGAGTGTTACTTGCATTTCTCGGCTTTTTTAAAATGAAGAAACCATTTTGTGCCAGACATTTCCAGAATGAGGACGAGGTGATTTTCAAAGAAGAACGTTACGTGAACTGCTGTGTCGTCCGAACAAGACACAGCCAGAGCAAAAACGCCACAGACGCAAAGATGCGAGACTTGCACTTGCGCGAGTTCTACCAGCGCCACGGGAGGCGCTGAGGATGAAGATATCGACTTCGCCTCGGCCAGTTGCCGGCCGAGTACAATCCACCAATGACCGGACGACAATGGACAGAGGCCTACTCTGGAGATAAAACAGCAGCTCCCGCCCACTTGGTTATAGATCATCGTCCAGGGCTGACTTAAGACAGGGAACGTTGTTTAGTGAACTCTTAGAAGTGAACAGACAGTTGTTGTAAACTGCATTTGCTATGTGTTGCGAAGTTTACCTACGATTATTTGCACTTAGGCATTGAGGGCTTTTTTGTGTTATGTTACACGCAGTGTTGCAGACTTCATTATTCAACAAGTCACAAAGATAAGGAAACTTTTTTAACATATTTGTGAGACTTTCTTACTAATTTGTTGGAGTGATGTAGAACTTTTGTACTCCTATCCTGTTACCTGACCCTATGGCATGACTGTGTAATAGTGGCAGGGAGAAATTGTCTTAGCGGTGTACTGCACCAGAAGCCGTTTCACGAACTCACAAACTCAACCTACCGTAACAATAGTGGCAACTCGGCCTTCATAGCAGTAGCGACGAGGCCTTTACAAAACTGGCGACGAGGGTTTACAAAATGAACAATCATAATGCAGACTTCTACAAGCAAAGTTTCCTTGAAGACATCCACCGTTGGAAAAGAAGAGCAGCATTATAGGGTGAATATCTAGAGACCTAAGGCGAAACAAATTCCCGGGAGTAGACAACAACCTATTAGAACTAATGACAGCCTTGGGAGAGCCAGGCCTAACAAAACTCTACCATCTAGTGAGCAAGATGTATGAGACAGGCGAAATACCCTCAGACTTCAAGGAGAATATAATAATTCCAATCCCAAAGAAAGCAGGTGTTGACAGATGTGAAAAATACAAACTATCAGTTTAATAAGTCACAGTTGCAAAATACTAACGCGAATTCTTTACAAACGAATGGAAAAACTGGTAGAAGCCGACCTCGGGGAAGATCAGTTTGGATTCCGTAGAAATATTGGAACACGTGAGGCAATACTGACCTTATGACTTATCTTAGAAGAAAGAATAAGGAAAGGCAAACCTACGTTTATAGCAATTGTAGACTTGGAGAAAGTTTTTGACAATGTTGACTGGAATACTCTCTTTCAAATTCTGAAGGTGGCAGGACTAAAATAAAGGGAGCGAAGGCTATTTACAATTTGTACAGAAAGCAGATGGCAGTGATACGAGTGGACGGGTTTGAAAGGGAAACAGTGGTTGGGAAGGGAGTGAGACAGGGTTGTAGCCAATCCCCGATGTTATTCAATTTGTATACTGAGCAAGCAATAAAGGCAACGAAAGAAAAGTTCGGAGAAGGTATTAAAATCCATGGAGAAGAAATATAAACTTTGAGATTCGCCGATGCCATTGTAATTCTGTCAGAGACAGCAAAGGACTTGGAAGAGCAGTTGAACGGAATGGACAGGGTCTTGAAACGAGGGTAGAAGATGAACATGAACAAAATCAAAACGACGATAATGGAATGTAGTCGAATTAAATCGGGTGATGCTGCCGGAATTAGATTAGGAAATGAGACACTTAAAGTAGTAAAGGAGTTTTCTATTTAGGGAGCAAAATAACTAATGATGGTCGAAATAGAGAGGATATAAAATGTAGACTGGCAATGGCAAGTAAAGCGTTTCTGGAGAAGAGAAATTTGTTAACATCGAGTATAGATTTACGTGTCAGGAAGTCTTTTCTGAAAGTATTTGTATGGAGTGTAGCCATGTATGGAAGTGAAACGTGGACGATAAATAATTTAGACAAGAAGAGAATAGAAGCTTTCGAAATATGGTGCTACAGAAGACAGCTGAATATTAGATGGGTAGATCACATAACTGATGAGGAGGTATTGAATAGAATTGGAGAGAAGAGAAATTTGTGGCACAACTTGACTAGGAGAAGGGATCGATTGGTAGGGCATATTCTGAGGCATCAAGGGATCACCAATTTAGTACTGGAGGGCAGCGTGGAGGGTAAATATTGTAGAGGGAGACTAAGAGATGAGTACACTGTTGTGTTGGCAGAAGATCCAACACCGTGTTACTAGCGGAGACCGAAATGCACGCATTTTAGCTCACGCAGGCTGGCGTGAGGAGGGAAGAACTATACTGAAGTGAGGTCTGGAACATGACAAGGAATTAGAATTCAGAAAGCGGACGTAGCTAGTTTGATACTTAACTTTAATCCATTAATGATGAACGTCGCTCTTGACGGTACATGATTCACGATATTATCTGTTCAGAACACAGTAACTGAAGATGGCGCCTTGCTAGGTCGTAGAAAATGCCGTAGCTGAGGGCTATGCTAAACTGTCGTCTCTGCAATTGAGAGCGTATGTAGTCAGTGAACCATTGCTAGCAAAGTCGGCTGTACAACAGGGACGAGTGCTAGGGAGTCTCTGTAGACATGCCGTGTGGCGACGCTCGGTCTGCAATCACTGATAGTGGCGACACGCGGGTCCGACGTATACTACCGGACCGCGGCCGATTTAAAGGCTACCACCCAGCAAGTGTGGTGTCTGGCGGAGACACCACATACACTAAACAGATTCAGAAGGATGTAGGTTCCAGTAAGTACTGGGAGATGAAGAAGCTTGCACAGGATAGAGTAGCATGGAGAGCTGCGTCAAACCAGTCTCTGGCCTGAAGACCACAACACCAACATCTAGAGTACTAACGCCGCCGGCAAGTTTCAGGCTCGCTGCTCGACTTTTCCTAGGGGGCGGTTGTAACTCTGCGACTAGTCGTTACACGTGTAGCGGCCTCCGCCGCCCCCTCCCGTCGCCCAGCAACGCGCCAGCGGCGGCTGCTAACCAGTGTCGGGGAGCGCGCGACCCACGGACCCCGCCGCCGCGCCTCGTCAGCGCGCCTCCCCCAGTCTATATCTGTCACCGCCATTAACTCGCGAGGCCGGGACACCCTGCCGTCCCCCTTGCGGTTCCAATCAGCGGGCTCAGCCACTCGCCGGCCTCCCCGACAAGTAGTTTTTTACGGCGGCGTTGTTAGTCATTATCGGCACGGGGACAAGTGCCGCCCCCTGTGCCGAGGAAACCACACCGCCACGGGGATTAGGCGCTAATCCCTGGCTGCGCTGTTGCAACGTGAGCGCCTGACAACGGCGGACCGCTAACGCACTATGCTGGTCGAGCTTCGCTAATGGTAATACACTACTTGCAACGCCAAGAAGAAATGCAGATGATAGACGGGTATTCATTGGACGAATATTTTATACTAGAACCGACATGTGATTACTTTTTCACGCAATTTTTTAGCATAGATCCTGAGAAATCAGTACCCAGAACAACCACCTCTGGCCGCAATAAGGGCCTTGATACGCCTGGGCATTGAGTCAAACAGAGCTTGGATGGCGCGTACACGTACAGCTGCCCGTGCAGCTTCAACACGATATCCTAGTTCATCAAGAGTACTGACTGGTGTATTGTGACGAGCCAGATACTCAGCCACCATTGACCAGACGTTTTCAATTGGTGAGAGATCTGGAGAATGTGCTGGCCAGGGCAGCAGTCGAACATCCAGAAAGACCCGTACAGGACCTGCAAAATGCGGTCGTGCATTATCCTGCTGAAATGCACGGTTTCGCAGGGATCGAATGAAGGATAGAGCCACGAGTCGTAACACATCTGAAATGTAAGGTCCACTGTTAATAGTGCCGTCAATGCGAACAAGAGGTGACCGAGACGTGTAACCAACGGCACCCCATACCATCACGCCGGGTGATACGCCAGTATGGCGATGACGAATACACGCTTCCAATGTGCGTTCACCACGATGTCGCCATACACGGATGCGACCATCATGATGCTGTAAACAGAACCTGGATTCATCCGAAAAAATGACGTTTCGCCATTCGTGCACCCTGGTTCGTCGTTGAGTACACCATCGCAGGCGCTCCTGTCTGTGATGCAGCGTCAATGGTAACTGCAGCCATGCTCTCTGAGCTGATAGTCCATGCTGCTGCAAACGTCGTCGAACTGTTCGTGCAGATGGTTGTTGTCGTGCAAACGTCCCCATCTGTTGACTCAGGGATCGAGATGTGGCTGCACGATCCGTTCGTTACAGCCATGCAGATAAGATGCCTGCCATCTCGACTGCTAATGATACGAGACCGTTCGGATCCAGCACGGCGTTCCATATTACCCTCCTGAACCCAACGATTTCATATTCTGCTAACAGTCATTGGATCTCGACCAACGCGAGCAGCAATGTCGCGATTCGATAAAGCGCAATTGCGATAGGCTACAATCCGACCTTTATCAAAGGCGAAAACGTGATGGTACGAAAAAAAAATGCTTCAGATGGCTCTGAGCACTATGCTGTGGTCATCAGTCCCCTAGAACCTAGAACTACTTAAACCTAACTAACCTAAGGACATCACACACGTCCATGCCCGAGGCAGGATTCGAACCTGTGACGGTAGCGGTCGCTCGGTTCCAGACTGTAGCGCCTGGAACCGCACGGCCACTCCGGCCGACGATGGTACGTATTTCTCCTCCTTACACGAGGCATCACAACAACGTTTCACCAGGCAACGCCGGTCAACTGCTGTTTGTGTATGAGAATTCGGTTGGAAACTTTCCTCATGTCAGCACGTTGTATGTGTCACCACCGGCGTCAACATTGTGTGAATGCTCTGAAAAGCTAATCATTTGCATATGACAACATCCTCTTTGTGTCGGCTAAATTTCGGGTCTGTAGCATGTGGTGTAGCACTTTTAATGGATCTGTTGCTATACCTACACCTACAATCCACTTTACGATATGTGGATAAGTGACAGACAGTACTTCTTTACCATTGTCATCCCCCCCCCCCCTTTCCTGTCTCTGTCGACATTGGTTCTTGGGGATAACGAATGTTAGTAAGCCTCCGTGTGAAATCGAATCTCGCTGATTTTATCTTCATGGTATTTTCTCGAGATATAGTAGCAAGAAAAAGCAATATATTGGTTTACTCTTCTAGAAAGTATAAAACATTCTCGGACTTCTGGCCACGTCAGTACAGGGTAAAACCTACAGCTTTCGACGGTTACTTCATTTGTCTAAGTGAAGAGCAACTGACTGTCAAAGCTGCTGCTATGATGGCCTTTGTAGCCCATAGACGGCTTCTGATTGGTCGGTGCCAACGTCTGCGCTGGTGGTGCCTCCGCTCTGGCCATCGTGTAAACTTTGCGACGATTATCTCTGCTTCTCTGCTTCGAGAGCTCGCTTCCATGCACCACCAATATTATGTCCGCTGTCACGGTTGAAGGCCTTCTTACACACTTTTGTTTTTACAGCGTCTTCAGTTACAGCATCCCAGTGTATAGAAGCCTTTGACAAAACTTTTATTTGTGAAGCTGTGCTCAGCAACTGCAGATATCTCCAGTTCTCGATTTTTAATATTCCGTCGATATTCTGCACAGCGGTCGGAAACGGTGCGGATGGACTGACCGATGCAATTGCTTACGCATTCATAAGGGATGTTGCAAATCGAAGGGATCCTGAAGCCGAGACTGTCCTGAACAGGGCTTAGCATCTCCTTCGTCTTCTTAGGAGGTCAGAAAATAGTTCTTATACCGCCTCTTCCCCGGACTCTGCCTACTTTGCTGGATGCAGCGCTGCAGAGAGGAAGCAATTCAATCGATGGCTCATCATAGTTCAACATTTTCATGTATACTGTAAGAGGTCCATAATTAGAGAACTTGTTGCTAGCGCACTCGAGCTGATGTAATTTCGATGTATTGCTCACGCGCTGCCTGCGATATGTAAGCTAGAAGAGAATCTGAAACCAAAGAGCAGTATTGACTGCAGTAGGAACAGTGTAGCAGTAGCGGTTAGTTGTTGGTAGCGAGCAGTCGTGTCTGGTGTATCGTGTTGGCTGGGCCGGTCGTGTGCAGCGATGGCAGAGCCTGAGCGTTATAGGATAAGGTAAAAGCAGCCTCGCGCATATGTAGTACTGTTACATCAAGTCCCATGTAAATGTTTTTAAAAAAATCTGTTAATAATAATCTTTCTCATAAAAGTAACTTTTGACATTAATCTCAATTTAAACAATTCAATAATTTCTCCAATCCTTGGCCATCCCGATTATTGAAAAGAAAAATCAGTTCTTGCCTTTTTATAAGACGAATCTATCGGCCAGCATTGCACTTAGCTGCGCCAGGAAAATTTCTTATAGGAGCAGATATATATGGGTTATCCGGCGACCTAATTAAGGTAAGATTTTTCAGCTTATTCAGAATGATGTATCAGGGCCATGACGCAGCATTGCTGACGTCCAAAATTTACCATGTTAACTTGACTGTCAATTATTGAAAGGTTATAGGTTTGTCACAGTGTATTATATTTTCACTGTTGGGTAGTTACGCTAAATGAGAGTATTATTCATATTATTATTATTTTATATTTTGTGGGGAGGTTGCAATACTTTTCTTGGAAAACGCTGAATTCGTGGCATGTGACTCATACTTCAGACAATTAATTTAGCAATCCAGTTGGACCGCGTCTGAAACAGTTTCTGCTCTGTGTAAAAGTGTATTTAAAACTGCTGTCTTCTGGACTGGTTGGTGAAAATTTTCAGCTATAAGATATAAATAATTGTGCTCGGCCACTCAGTGTACAGCAAGCCGATGCACACTGGTTTGTGTCTTAGCGCCCAGAGTTCACCAGTCAGTCCAGAAGAGAGCCGTTTTAAATACACTGTCAAAGAGAGGGAAAATTGTTCTGACGGGAACCACTTGTATCCCGAAATCAATCGTCTGAAGTATTTAAGAGGCTGTAAAATCAGAATTTGTGAGAAGTACTTCAACCGTGGTAGCGGATACAATCTTAGCGGCGCATGGAACGAGCTCACGATGCAGAGAAGAGTCAGAGATATTCGTCGCAACGTTTACGCTACGACCAAAGTGGTGACCTCCACCAGCGCCGACGTTGAAACAACCTGCGACGGCATTACGTAATTAACCACTAATCGTAAGCTATCTGTGGGGTATATAAAGCCACTATAGCAACAGTTTTGACAGCCAGTTGCTCCTAACGAAGACAGTGGAGGTAATCGACGAAAGCACAGTTCATCCCCGTTTCTAAGAAGGGACGTCGAACGGATGTGCGAAAGTATAGACCTATATCTCTAACGTCGATCAGTTGTAGAATTTTGGAACACGTATTATGTTCCAGTATAATCACTTTTCTAGAGACTAGAATTCTACTCTGTAGGAATCAGCACGGGTTTCGAAAAAGACGATCGTGTGAAACCCAGCTGGCGCTATTCGTCCACGAGACTCAGCGGGCCATAGACACTGGTTCCCAGGTAGATGCTGTGTTTCTTTACTTCCGCAAGGCGTTCGATTCAGTTCCCCAGAGTCGTTTAATTGATAAAAGTAAGAGCATATGGACTATCACACCAATTGTGTGATTGGATTGGAGAGTTGCTAGATAACAGAACGCAGCATGCCATTCTCAATGGAGAGAAGTCTTCCGAAGGAAGAGTGATTTCTGGTGTGCCGCAGGGGAGTGTCGTAGGACCGTTGCTATTCAAAATATACATAAATGACCTTGTGGATAACATCGGAAGTTCAGTGAGGCTTTTTGCGGATGATACTGTAACAATGGAAAATTGAACTGAAATGCAGGAGAATCTGCAACGAATTGACGTATGGTACAGGGAATGGCAATTGAATCTCTGTGTAGACAAGTGTACTGTGCTGAGAATACATAGAAAGATAGATCCCTTATCATTTAGCTACAATATAGCACGCCAGCAAGTGGAAGCAGTTACTTCCATAAATTGTCTGGGAGTAGGCATTACGAGCGATCTAAAATGGAATGCTCATATAAAGCTGATAGTCGGTTAATCAGATGCCAGTCTGAGATTCATTGGAAGAATCCTAAGGAAATACAATCTGTAAACAAAGGAAGTAGGGTACAGTACATTTGTTCTCCCAGTGCTTGAATATTGCTCAGCAGTGTGGGATCCGTATCAGATAGGGTTGATAGAAGAGATAGAGAAGATCCAATGGAGAGCAGCGCGATTCGTTACAGGATCATTTAGTAATCGCGAAAGCGTTACGGAGATGATAGATAAACTCCAGTAGAAGACTCTGCAAGAGAGACGCTCAGTAGCTCGGTACGGGCTTTTGTTGAAGTTTTGAGAACATTCCTTCACCGAGGAGTCAAGCAATATATTGCTCCCTCCTACGTATATCTCGCGAAGAGAGCATGAGGATAAAATCGGAGAGATTAGAGGCCACACAGAGGCATACCGACAATCTTTCTTTCCACGAACAATACGAGACTGGAATAGAAGGGAGAACCGATATAGGTACTCGAAGTATCTTCCACCACACACCGTCAGGTGGCTTGCGGAGTATGGATGTGGATGCAGATGTAGATGTAGATGTAGAAGCTCGAGGTTTTATCCTGAACTGACGCGACAAGAAGTCCTACAGTGCTTTATACAACAATGCCGTCGCGAAAGACTTCGTTCTTATCTCTTCTAGAAACTTACGCTCTCGGAACTTCAAGAATAAAGCACACGATGATACCGAACGCTTCTACTACGGTATCTGAGCACCTCAGTGTCGCTTTTACTCTTGCTAAATAAACCTGTAGTTAAACGCGCTGTTCATCTTTGAACCCTGTCTAGTTCCTCTATCAGTTCTATCTGGTGCTGATCTCACTTTGAGGAGCAATATTCCAGTACTAGTCGAACAAAGGTTTTGTAAGCTACTCCATTTGTGGGTGGACTACGTTTCCTGTGGATTCCTCCAAAGGCTCTTAGTCTGGCGTGTGCTGCAAATCACTACCTACGCATTCTTCAGGATGTTTTATGGATGGAACCGCTTCCAGTGATTATTCCGCAATCGCATGATCGTATAGTACTGGGTATTCTTGCATATTTAAGTGCAATAGGTGGCATTTGTTTGTGTTACTGGTCGACTACTAATTCCTGCACCACGCGTCGGTACTCTGCGGGACTTCCTGCATTTCGTTACAATTTTCTACCGTTGCAGCTTATCACTAAACAACACAATAGTTCACGATAAGCATCATACAACTCCGACATATCCACTGGGTCATTTTTACACATATTATGAATAGTAATGGTTCTATAAAAGTCCCTTGCGGTACGTCCGAAATTTCTTTTACTTCTGAAAACTTCTTTCAGTGGAGACTGTGAGGTAACGGGCGAGTTGTGGCGCCGTGGAAATATTAGCTTAGCAACAACGTGATGCGGCAAACGGCCGGTCCATGCGCGTGGCTTGGAATTCCATTGTGGCACTGTGTCAATGAAGGAGACACGATGGGAGTGCCGAAGATGGCGGAGTTAGTAAAACCTTAATGGCAGATATTTCATAGTTAGTATAGAAATTAACAGTAGCCAGATGAATCATGATACCTCAAAAAGAACCATGTAATTACTATTATTTACACGACGCTTCTGATGGTGTAATCAGATTTTCAGTATCTTTATTAGTTTAAAGTTTAGTATCTGATGGTAAATTATACAACAAACATCCGGCAACGAATTTCCAAAATATAAACGCTTCATCCGATTTTGTCGATCGCCGTGTCTTTAGAAAACTATTAGTGTAAACCTAAATTGGCATGAATTACAGGCATGTAACTTGAATAGTACATGAGCTATTGGAGGTCAAAGTGGTCGATTGATCGCGTCAGACCATATGTACTCCACAGTTACACGAAAAAACGGTAGCAGCATGCTTATAAATATATTTATTCGTCTATGTATTTGTTTATATTCGATATATACTATTCATGAAGAAGTTAGTTAAATATTTACTGTGTTTTAGAAAGCACAGAGACATTAGGCTCCTGGCCCACCTTTTGCTTCTTTTCTTTTGACACATGTTTATTTAATTGTTTATCTTTTAATAATGTTTGTTAGAGCGTGTTTATGGCCTAGACGTAGGAATATTTATTTAATTTCAAGTATTTTAATGTAAATCCAGTATTTCGAATGTGTTTCATTATGTTTGTGTGGATACGTTGTCTTGGAGACATGGAGGGAGCACTCTAGACAATAACAGCGCTCGTTACTAAGAGAGACGTATGGAAGTTGGGGAGGAGCATCGCTTCCGGACAGGACACAAGGTATTTCGGGACAGTACGGCACAGGACACGGAGAGTCTTGGACAGTACGGCGCGACGGACGCACTGTCGCGGGGAGACTTGGAGGGCGCAGTGGTTTGCGCGTGGTCCCGTGAGATAGAAATACTTCGGAGTGCGGACTTGTGAACTGCCGGCCGCGGTGGCCGTGCGGTTCTGGCGCTGCAGTCCGGAACCGCGGGGCTGCTACGGTCGCAGATTCGAATCCTGCCTCAGGCATGGGTGTGTGTGATGTCCTTAGGTTAGTTAGGTTTAAGTAGTTCTAAGTTCTAGGGGACTTATGACCTAAGATGTTGAGTCCCATAGTGGTCAGAGCCATTTGAACCATTCTGAACTTGTGAACTTGTGAGAATTCCGAGGTTTCTGCAGTGAAGACGTAGTATGCGTTTAGAAGTGAATATCTCGCGAGCTATGTTGTCGTTCATAACTAATTACGTGCAGTAGGAATCTATTGTATCCCTGTTATTCAACTTATATTTTATTTAATTGCTGGACCATCGACACCAATAAGTGTTTTGCAGAGATATACCACATTCTCAAAAATACTTTTAATATCGTACTCATCATTTAAAGTCGTTAGATAGTACCTGCGGATTATATTTAATTGCAATCTTTCATTTATAAACGTCTTTGTTACGTTCTAAATTCGCAATTGCCGAGTGATAGGCACCTTCGCCCATTTGATTCATGTGTATATTGTATACTGTAGACTCAGCGGTATTTGGCCTGTAGTGCGGCAGCTACGTATCCCAGGCCCTAGACAACGAAACCAGCCAAAACTTTTAATATTTCAACACTGAGTCTGAGGGTACGTAGTTGAGGGCCACCACATCACATCACCACATCACACCACCTCATCATACTATTAGAAAGCCCGCAAGATTGAAATGTTGCGTTTATTTTGCTAGAAACTCTTCAAGTTAATCACGCACTGGTCTGATACTCCTTACTATCTTATTTTGTTCATTAGGCGTCAATGTGGAACTGTATCGAACGCCTCTCGCAAGTCATGAAATACATCAACCTGGGGACCGAAATCTCTTGCTTTCTGGATCTCTTGGACAAACGGAGCCAACTGGGCTTCACACGATGATTCTTTTCGGAAGCCCTGTTGATACCATCAGAGAAGATTTTCGGTCTCTGGATATGTCATAATACGCGAGCATGAAACATGGCCCCAGGCGGCCGCGGTGGCCGAGCGGTTCTAGGCGCTTCAGTCCTAAATCACGCGGCTGCTGCGGTCGCAGGTTCGAATGGATGTGTGTGACGTCCTTAGGTTGGTTAGGTTTAAGTAGTTCTAAGTTCTAGGGGACTGATGACCTCAGATGTTAAGTCCCATAGTGCCTAGAGCCATTTGAACCATGGCCCCAAATTCTACAATAGTCTGTTCGACAACTCTTCTTAGAGAAAGGAATGATCTGTCCTCCTGTTCTTTGTTCCAATCTTTAGGAGCGCTTCGCTCCTGCAGAGACCGACGGCACACTGCTGCCAGAAGAGGAGTAAGGTCTTCCATGTACTCTATGTAAAATCTCATTGGGCGTAGTGGCTTTCCTCTGTTGAGCGGTTTTTCTATCCCATGGTCCCATATTTTTCTGTCATTTCTACGATCGTGCAACGATTTAAAGTAAGAATCTCAGTACGACTTTCCTTAGTGAAATAGTTTTGGATAACGGTGTTTTGTATTTCGGTCTTCTCTCTGTCATCTTCCGTTTCGATGCCATTATGGTGACAGAGTGTCTGAACGGATGACTCCGATCCGTTTACTGATTTAGAATAAGACCAAAACTTCTTACGACTTTCCGTCAGGTCGGTAGATAGTGGAGGGAGGCGTTATTCGCGCTGACATGAGGCGCGATTGTAGCAGGGTGCACGCAGACGCTCATTCGCTGTGTGCAGAACCTCCTCCACATCTTAGATGTGGCCCCTCCGACAAGGAGAGTTGACAATGGCTTTCCTTCTCGATCTTCCCGCTTTTTCTTTAAGGGGCTGCATCAGCTCCCTTACATTGGAGCTCCCAATAACAAGCAGTCACATCCTTTGAAGTTGTTCAGATCTTTCAGGAAGGTCGGTTCCATTCACCACAGACGACTACTTTATGTAACTTCGTCGGTCTTGCACCATCTTGTATCTTGAGGGTCTTTTACCGTGGAACATATGATACTTGCAAATGAATCGAGTTTCCTTAACGTCCTAACAACTTTACCTGTCTTGAAAATGGAAATTTGTGTTAGTTTCTATTTCAAAACATATTTAAGTTGTGACCGGTTTTTGACAATAGAGCTTAATTTGATTTCGATTACTGATTATTGTTTGTACTAGACTAATAATGTAACAGACAGATTGTTAAATGCACTGTTGACATTATTTTCTCGTTTCCAAAGCTTTTAAATTTCGAAGGAATATTAGTTCCTAGGTATATGACCATAGTAGTGGAGCAACCTGTGTACCACCCCACGTTGCATTGTTGCCAAATGTATTTAAGATGATGATACAAGTTGGCATCGATAGATATGACAACATAGCAATGACGTTATGGTGGGAAGACTAAATTTAGGTGGGAAGATAGGTCAACTGCACTACCTCCACTGATCTAAACCTCTCCCCTCCCCCCTCCCCTCTCCACCCCAGAAAGTGGCAGGAAGTTCAAATTCCAGCAGGACAATGCAACACACCTCAGCTACCTCCACTAACCTAAGAAAATGGTGGGAAGAAAGGACAATTTGTCTACCTCCACTAACGTTAAGTTATCCATCCGCAACCTCTTCCTAGGAATTGGCTGGGAAAGAATTCAGCCTGTGCTGGATAGGATGGACATAAGTCTTTATTTTTGCATGCAGTGTTTATTTAAACAATTTTAGGCAGTACCACCATCAAGTGTCTTCGCCATGAGGTCTGGAGTCCAACTGACCTAGTACACAGTACCGCCACCAAAGGATGCTGTTGTCCCTTCTGTGACATAATCCAAGATGGCGGTCTGGGAGGGGGGGGGGGGGGGGGGGAATGGTGGGAAAATGACTCAGCCTGTGGTGGACTGCTGGATTGGATAGACATAAGTCTCTCTTTTGCAGGAAATCTTTATTTAAACAATTTGAGGCAGTAGCTCCATCCACTGTGTCCACCATGAGGTGCAGAGTCCAACTGATCTAGTACACAGTACTGCCACCAGAGGGCTCTGTAGTCTCTTCTGTGATGTAATCCAAGATAGTGGTTTGGGGGATAATGGTGGGAAAAGGACTCAGATTGTGCTGGGCTGCTGGAGAGAGGAAGGAGTGTACTTTATTTATTTTGGAACAATTTATTTAGAGATGGATATTACAGTTTGTGAATGACCAAAATAATGCAGTACGCTGATGTACAGACACGCAAACAACTCGTAAATTACCGAAATATTGAATTGCACAGCCTTCAGAGTTGCCAAGTAGTCGTAGATCACCGAAATAATGCATGTATAATGCTCTGCAGACACGCTTGCTAATTGTAAACTGTCGAAATAATGCACTGTACAGCCTACAGACCTGCTAACTACTCATAAATCATCAAAATGAAGCAGTACATTGATGTGCAGGGAGGCAAACAACTCATAAATTGCCAATTAATGCATCTAAAAGACTTTGCATACACACTTGCTAATATTCAGCTGTCGAAATCATGCACTGCATACCTATTCCCAAAATAATGTGACAGACTCCAAAACAACTCGTAAATTGTCTAAAGATAAACAGCTGAAAATAATCTAGTGCGTAAACACTCAGGGCACGCTTTCGAAATATAATCAATGGCAACTATCAGAGGTTCCAATATACACAAGAGCTTTGCAGGTCCAGCCGGATGCAAGCCAGAGCCAGAGCACTAGACTTTTGCTCTCCCACCACTGCAAATGGCATGTGAAAGTCACGTCTACAGTTAGAGTTGTTCGAGTGTTATACTGATGTCACATCTCTATGTAGATAATAGCCAAGTCACCCTCTAGACCACACGCACGTGTTCACTGCTGGTAGCGTGATCCCCCTCTCTACCTGCAGTCTATCGAAGACCAAATTGCTGAGTGACTCATCCTCACAGACGCTGCAGAAATCCGTTCCATTGCTTCCCCGAATCACAAAGGCTGCTTTCTCCCTAGCCATCCTAATGGGTCATGCGAGCTGCGTCCAGCCATCCATGCATGCTTACCTGCTCAGTGTGGCTGACACCTCGCCGCAAAATGCACTCATGGTGACTCACCATCTAACAGGTTCTCAATGTTATACTGATGTTCCATGGCTATGTTAAATAAGAGCCTAGTTAACCTCTCTGAGATTGTATACTATCCCCAGAAATAGATAACAGTCGCTTTTGTAGGAGCTTACGAGGTGTCTCAGCTTGTCTGCATGGAAATTCTTGCTCTAACAGAACCTGTTTACGAAAAAATAGCGCATAATAATGCTGAATGCATTCTTCCCCACACTACTAATGTTTCACCTCGTCTGTCATGTGCTACCATTCCTGCTTTCAACATACGCATGTGTTCTCACCACTGTGTAGAGACTCCTATATCCTGGCACAAAGGATGTCTTGTGAATGAATGGAGCATTATCACTGCCTCTAATTGAATTTACCCACGAAATGACTGATGCCACCAGAGTGGAAGCACCATCTGCCATTTTTTCTCTCTGTAGAAAAGACTTACAGTGGTAAAAAACTATTTTTTATTAATCACCATATCGCACTGACAATTAAACCCTGTAAAATCGCCTACAGTTCGTCAAATACGGAAAGACTCTTACTCAATTACACCACTGTGCCACTGAGGGCTGTAGTTTGAATATTAGATCATGAAACCAATCTCCAACCCGCCGATATATCACTCAATACTGTGTCGATGTAGTAAACATACAATTTATATCCTGCAGCAGAGAAAAATCGCCCCTTTTACATCATTCGTATAGCTATTGGCCACCAGACACTCGTACATATACTGCAAAGACAGACAGGGTAATCACATGCACTATAGGTATACTCCTTGCTGCGCTAGATATTCCCCTCAATGTCGGGTGGTCATCCACTCCAGACATTTTGATCAGAGTGCTTTCAGTGGACTGAAGTCACTCTCAGAACTGTTGTGCAAATACTGGCTCATTTCCCCTCAGCACAAGTGCAGTACTGTTTCTGGTCCGTTCCTGCTTGCTGGCCTGTTTTCTACACGCATCTCCAGTCTCTGGGATTAAAAGAACATATGTAATTCCGCATGATTTGCCAGAATATCATACCATTTTTGTGATACTTCTCGATATGAAGTACATAGCAATATCGCTTGCATAGCGGTATCGCTCATGCAATGTCATACCGAATATATAGACTGGTAATTATTTCCCTAGAAACCTGAAACTTAAGCGAGATGGAGCGTGCTATAAACCAATGAGTAACTGGAAACTTATCCCATCTGCAAAGACCTTTATGTCAAAACTCGAAAAAAAAGAAGTAACTGATATTTACACTTTTGAGGCCAGCCGGAGTGGCCGTGCGGTTCTAGGCGCTGCAGTCTGGAGCCGGGCGACGGCTACGGTTGCAGGTTCGAATCTTGCCTCGGGCATGGATGTGTGTGATGTCCTTAGGTTAGTTAGGTTTAAGTAGTTCTAAGTTCTAGGCGACTGATGACCTCAGAAATTAAGTCGCATAGTGCTCAGAGCCATTTTTTTCCACTTTTAAATACCGATGTCGGCGTTATAACAGATTCCAAATCATCCCTATAATTTACAAAGTCAACTAAGGTGTTTATCATGTCTAGAGAAACTGCAAACGTGTCTTACACCTGTCCTTCACCTGATAGATGCACACACCACAATCGATTTTCTCTCAACCAAATAAAGGCGCGAGATGCGAAGAAGCAGTCAACTGGACAATTTACATGGGAGGGAATAATGATCCAGCACAAACACATATTCATATTGAATCTTCTCAAATTTCCAAGTGATCACGAAAGCTGCCCAACACGTACTAAGTATTAGTTCGCTACTCGGCCGTGTAGATCACGACACAGTTAAGTGAACTACATTCCTACACTGCAACAGTCTTACCATTCAAATGGCTCCTCCCGTTAACGGGATACATGAATCATTCCCTCCACAGGTCACCCACACTGTATGCCAACCGTGCATGTACAGAATAATCACCCTAGGGAAATTGATCACATATATATTTGATTGCTATACTTACAATTAAATGTTACGATTGCGGTCTCTGTTGAACGACATTCGACAGTGAGCGAAGTATCGGAAATACACCCTGCTTGCAGCTGTGGCTCTGGAAATAGGAATATCTGTACCATTCTTATGACTTGACATACTTTTCCCTTTGCTATCACTGTACTCCATGTCAAATCCATTCCTTCCATACGACAAGACATAGCCATTTCCTTTGCACATGTCAGAACACAAACACATACTTTATAAGCCTGATGCTCAAGGCGAGCCTATCAAGCACCCCCTAATACAAAGCATAATACTTCGTCAGTAACCGATTGCTTGTAATATGGAATAATATTGACTGAAAATCAACGATGGGTGGACATGTCTCATAAATTTTTCTTGCGAGTGTTACCACCATGCCTTAGAAAGAGAGCCACAATCGTCTTACAAACCGCTCATGTAAAAAAAAAAAAAAAAAAAAAAAAAAAAAAAAAAAAAAAAAAAATGTTACCATCACAAGCAGTCTTGGTTTTAGGTTCTACGGGTGCACACAAGTATCCATTTTAAAAGCTATACTGGCTTTATGAATCCACGTAAGGCATTACCTACAAATGACATGGTTTTTTTCAGACGAATACCATGACATTGAATACAGATGGTGATCGCCAGAGTGTACATTATCAGATCAGCAGGGCGGTGCACCCTCATAATAAAATTATCGAATTCTGAGAGTGATTTGGCTAAGGAGCGTGGTATGAAACCGATATTTGAAACTCACTCACGCTGCTGCTACTATATACCTGTATTTCTCTTGTATTTGTAATGCATTCTGTCTCGATGCCATGTCAGAAGTTCTGCGATATATCCATTGAGTTATAGTCACTGATTGATTCAGAAGGATCACAAACAGTGTAGAAGGTGTGCTGATTGAGGTCGTAAGAAATATACACTAGCTTTTTAGATCTCTAGTGCTACGCTTTCGGTAGAAATGATGTCTATGGTTTGGAATCAATTCTTTCCATTCAACCACATACATGCATTGGATCCTATGCATAAGTCCTTTAATGGTTACAGCTACTAGTGAATCATATTTCTGGCACTGTCTTATCTTGAAACTAGTTATGTTTCTTGAACCTACCTGCTACAATAAAATTCCAACATGGTTTTAGGTAGCCCCTATACATCTTGCAACTACCCCTCAGACTGCGCTACCGTCCCTGCAGCTTTGCGCATGTGATCGATCCAGTGTAAGTCGGAACGGAGTATAAGTCAAAGAAAGTGACATCTACCACCTTCCACAACCCGTGTAGAAGCAGGCTAAACTAAGTTACTGCGACAGAAAGGTGTTTTGACCATTCGACGGAAACGAAGCCTGCTGCTGCAACATGAGGTAGTATAAAATACAGTATGGGAACCGGGGGAAGGATGTGGATTTTGCTATTGCATTGTGGTGCTTCTCCAATCTACAAGCAGGCACTACAGATCTACATCCCTCAGGGCCCATCCACGTTTATCACCCCAACGTTCTGTCATCATTATTATGTAGCATCCACCAGAGAAAAATTACGAACTATAAAAGCTCCACGAACTTCATCTGATAGAAAACTCAGTAAGATTTTTACCATATCTCTCTCCTCCCATATATCGAAAACAAATACTGCATGCATGCCAACATCAAGCACATGTGATGATCTTATTAAATATACAAGTATTGATCCACTACACAGATTAAGTTAAAAGCTTCACCACATGTGGTATATGAGGATGATCGCATCCCACAGACTATACTGTAAGTGACACTCCCTGTGACCCTGTGTCGTTGTTCGAAACATTGTTTTTTTCTGCTGTAAGATGCTTTGTACACTGCCATACATTTAGTTTTTCCACCACAACTTCGAGGTCTGTGTCAGGTTCTAAACTGACATTAACACGTTCTGATCCATTGCCTCTCGCAGAAAACTAGACGCCACATGTTGTAAATCATGTTGTTACTGCAGCTACCATAATACGCACACACACTGGATGATTTTAAATAAAAGACAGTCACAAGATAAGGAAACTGGAAGAGTTTGGCGTCGTTGTGGACGTCTCCAAACTACTGTCAAAATGTGACTGACGACCTCTACATTTAAACTCATGTGTCACAGTGACAGAACAGATAATGACTCTGCATTCTGTTTCGACTGATTCCTCACATTGCAGTCATGTACGCAATCACTGTTTCGTGCTAGCCATCCGCAGAAGGTGTTGCTCCTCCACCAAAATTCTTTCTTCAACACAAACAAGCGATGTCAGTCAATCATTATGTGGTAACCAACAGCGTATCAGTGGAGGGATGGGATGGGAAAGACACCATCGATGTACACTGACAATATGCATCATGGTTGATAGTATGAACAATTTAGCAATTTTACAGTAATTTCAACACTGGCCATTTATGCGACAGCATGTTTCCCAGTTTCAGCCGGTATAGCTTTCAACATGGATACTTGTGAGCACCTGTAGAACCAAGACCGTATGTGATGGTAATATGTTTGTGTTTTTCTTAACACATAGCAGTTCATAAGACGATTACGCCTCTCTTTCTAAGCTGCAGTGGTAGCACTCACAAGAAGAACTTATGAGACATGTCCACCCATCGTTGATTATTGGTCAGTATTATTCTGTATTGCAAGCAATCAGTTACTGACGAAGTATTATACTTAGTAGCTGGGGGTGCATGATAGGTTCACGCTGAGCATCAGGCTTATAAAGTATGTGTTGGTATTCTGACGTGTGCAAAGGAAATGAGTATGTCTTGTCGTATGGAAGGAACGGATTTGACGTGGAGTACAGTGATAGCAAAGGGAAAAGTATGTCAAGTCATAAGAATGGTACAGATATTTCTGTTTCCAGAGCCACAGCCATAAGCAGGATTTAGCTCCGATACTTTGCTCATTGTCGAATGTCATTCAACTGAGACCACAATTGTAACATTTAATTGTAAGTACAGTGAACAAATATATGTGTGACCAATTTTCCTGGGATGATGATTCTGTCCATGCATGCTTGGCATGCAGCACCGGTGGCCTGTGGTGTGAATGATTTATGTATCCCGTTAACGGTAGGAGCCGTCTGAATGGAAAGGTCTGATGGAGTGTAGGGATGTAGCTGACTTAACTGTGTCGTCCTCTAGATGCCCGAATAGCAAACTAATACTTAGTATGTGTTTGGCAGCTTTCGTGATCGCATGGAAATTTGAGAAGATTCAATATTCCCTCCGATGTAAATTGTCCAGTTGACTGCTTCTTCGCATTTCGCGCCTTTATTTGGTTGAGATAACATCGATTGTGGTGTGTGCATCTAGCAGGTGAAAGACAGGTGGAAGACACGTTTGCAGTTTAAACACCTTAGTTGACTTTGTAAATTATGGGGATGATATGAAATCTGTTATATCACCTACGTCGGTATTCACAAGTGAAAATGTCAGTTACCTCTATTTTTTTGGGGGTGGTGATGTAAAGGTTTTTGTAGATGGGATACGTTTCCAGTTACTCAGTGGTTTACAGCACGCTCCATCTCGCTAAACTTTAAGATTTCCAGTCTATATCTTTGGAATTACATTGCAGTAGCAACACCGCAAGCGTTATTGCTATATACGTGATATCGAGAAGTACCGCGCAACTGGCGTGATATTCTGGCAAACCATGCGAAATTACATATGTTCTTGTAATCCCAGAGTCTGGAGATGTGTGTAGAAAACAGGCACGCAAAGAGGTCCAGATCATAAACAGCAACGCGTTTGTACTGAGGGCAATCGTGCCAGTCTTTGCGCAACAGTTCTGAGAGGGACTTCAGTCCACTGAGGGCACTCTGGCCACGCGTCAGGAGTGGATGACCACCCGACATTGAGGGGAAATATCTAGCACAGCGAGGAGTATACCTTCAGTGCATGTGATTATGCTATCTGTCTTTGCAGTATATGAGTGTCAGGCGGCCAATAGCTATGCGAATGATGTAAAAGGGGCGATTTTTGTCTGGCGCAGGATACGAATTGTATGTTTACTACATCGACACCGTACACAGCGATATATTACAGGGTTGGAGATTGAGCAAGAGTCTTCCCGTGTTTGACGATCTGTAGGCCACTTTGCAGGGTTTAATTGTCAGTGCAATTCGGTTATCTGTACAAAATAGTTTATTTCCACTGACAGTCTCAACTGCAGGAACAAAAATAAGGCGGATGGGGCTTCCACACTGGCGGCATCAGTAATTCAGCAGGTAAGTTCAATAAGAGCCCGTCATAATGCTCCATTCATTCACGAGACATCCTTTGTGCCAGGACATAGGAGTCTCTACATAGCGGTGAGAATGTTTGTGTATGTTGAAAGCAGGAAGGGTAACACGTGGTGGACGGGGTGCTACATTAAGACAGCGGGGAAGAATGCATTCGGCATTATTCTGCGCTATTTTTTCGTAAACAGTTTCTGTTAGAGCAAGAGTTTCTATGTAGACAAGCTGAAACACCACGAAAGCTCCTATGAAGGAGACTTTTTACTATTTCTGGGAACGCTATACAATTTCTGAGAAGTTGACTTGGCTCTTATTTTACACAGCCATGTGACATCAGTAAAACACTGCGAATTCTTTAGACTGTGAGCCACCACACGCGCATTTCGCGGCGATATGTCAGCCACACTAAGCATATAACCACGTGTGCATGGCTGCACGCAGCTCGAATGTCCCATTAGGTTGTCTATGGAGTAAGCAGCCTGTGTTATTGTGGGAATCAATGAAACATATTTCTGCAGCGTCTGTGCAGGTGAGTCGCTCAGTAGTTTGGTCTTCGCTGCACTGCAGGTTGAGAGAGGGATCACGCCAGCCGAGGTGAACACATGCGCGCGGTCCAGAGGGTGACTTGGCTCTTATCTACATAGAGATGTACCGGGTGATCAAAACGTCTGTATAACTTTGAAAACTTAATAAACCACGGAAAAATGTGGATAGAGAGGTAAAAATTGACAGACATGCTTGGAATGACATGGGGTTTTATCAGAACAAAAAAAAGTTCACAAAATCTACGACAGATGGCGCTGGACAACAAAACGTCAGTGACTGCACATGACAATCATGTATAAAAGGAACCGTAATGAGAGAGAGAATCAGATGCGCCAGCAGTCGCAGAATGTTGACGTTAACTGAAAAGGCGCTTTTAGTGAAGCTGTATTATCAGAATGGGGAAATTGCTAGGTCAGCTTCACGATCCTATCGCCATAGGAAGGGGATTTGAACGGGTAAAGGTCCGAAGATAAATGCAGCTGTGGCGAGAATGATTTCGAAGTTCGAAGCCACGGGTTGTTTAGACAATAGACCCCATAGTGGCCGACCGAGCATAAGGCGTAATGCTGCTGAGACAGTTCAGGAAGAAATGGAGATTGTAGCGGGTTCATCTATGCAGGGGAAAGTCAGCGCTCGTGCAGTCCAACGTCACACCGGCATTCCATACACTACTGTTTGGTTGGCACTTAGGCGTACTCTCTGATGATATCCATACAAAGCCCATCGGCATCATGAAGTGTTACCTGGCGATTTAGTGAAGTGGAGGGCATTTGCGGTGTGGGCGTTTTAAAAGATGGCGGAAGATGACGATTGGTTGAGTAACGTGCTGTGGACCGACGAAGATCATTTCACGCTCCGAGGGTCTGTCAACGGCCATAACTCCAGAATTTGGGCTACCGAAAATCCTAGAACTGTTGTGGAAACTCTATTGAACGACGAGAAAGTCACGGTACGGTATGGGCTGGATTTACCACACCTACCGTTATCAGGCCTTTTTTTCTTCGAGGAAATGCGTGATTCTGGTTTTGTAACTGCTACCGTGACGGGTGAGAGGTACACCTATATGTTACAGAATCGCATCATCCCCAGCCTGACTTATAAACACTTGCTGGAATGTACAATGTTTATACAGGATGGAGCTCCACCCCATATTGCTAAACGCATGAGAGATCTCTTGCACGCATCGTTTGGTGATGATCGTGTGCTCAGCCACCACTTTCGTCATGCTTGGCCTCCCAGGTTCCCAGACTTCAGCCCGTGCGATTATTGTCTTTGGGGTTACCTGAAGTCGCAAGTGTATCGTGATCGACCGACATCTATAGGGATGCTGAAAGACAACATCTGACGCCAATGACTCACCATAACTCTGGACATGCTTTACAGTGCTTTTCACAGTATTATTTCGCGACTACAGCTATTATTGAGGAATGATGGTGGACATATTGAACATTTCCTGTAAAGAACATCATCTTTGCTTTGTCTTACTTTTCTTGTGCTAATTATTGCTATTCTCATCAGATGAAGCGCCAACTGTCAGATTTTTTTGAACTTATGTATTTTTTTGGTTCTAATAAAATCCCATGTCATTCCAAGCAAGTGTGTCAATTTGTACCTCTCTATCTACATTAATCCATGATTTATTAAATTTTCAAATTTATACCAACTTTTTGATCATCCGGTAGATACCCGAAGAACTCTATCTCTAGACCTGACTTTCTCATGCTGTTGGCATTGGTGGGAGAGCAAAAATCTCGTGCTCTGGCTCTGGCTTGTGTCCAGCTGGACCTGCAAAGCTCGTGTGTGTTGGTGCCTTTGATAGTTGCCGTTGATGATTGTTTGAAAGCATTTTTTACGTGCGCTAAGTGTTTATGCATTGGATTTTTTTCGGCTGTTTAAGCGCTGTGTGTGTTACTCATGCATTATCTTTAGACAATTTACGAGTTATTTTGGTGTATGTTGCATTATTTTATGGACAGTTGTACAGTGCATGATTTTGACAGTTGATGATTACCAAGCATGTTTGTGGAGTCTTTCAGATGCTTTATTTTGACAAATTATGAGTTCCTTGCCTCTCTGCACATCAATGTACTGCTTTATTTCAGTGATTTACAAGTAGTTTGCAGGTCTGTAGGCTGCGCAATGCATTATTTCGACAGTTTATAATTAGCAAGCATGTCTGTAAAGCCTTTTACATGCATTGTTTCGGTGATCTATGAGTACCTTGCATCTCTGTGGCTGTGCAATGCATTATTTCGGTAAGTTGTTTGCGTGTCTGTACATCAGTGTACTGCATTATTTCGTTGATTCACAAGTTTTTTGAAGCTCTGTGAGCTGTGTAGTGTGACCCCATGCACGTCAGAGTGAGTTATTTGTATCAGTGTAACAAATATATTTTGCCAAACCCATCCCTAAATAAATTGTTCGAAAATAAATAAAGTACACTCCTTCTTCTGTCTGGGAACTCCAACACAGGCTGAATCCTTTTCCCACCATTTTCTCCCAAACCGCCATCTTGGATTACTTCACAGAAGATGCGCAGAGCCCTCTGGTGGCAGTACTGTCTACTAGATTAGTTCGACTCTATACCTCATGGTGGACACAGTGAATGGAGCTACTGCCTCAAATTGTTTAAATAAAGACTGCCTGCAAAGTAAAAGACTTACAGCCATCCTATGCAGCAGCCCACCACAGGTTGAGTCCTTTTCCTGTCATTTTCCTTCCCCTAGGCCGCCATTTTGGATTACTACACGGAAGGGACAACAGTGTCCTCTAGTGGCAATACTGTATACTAGGTCAGTTGGACTCCAAGCCTCATGGTGATGGCAGTACTGCCTCAAATTGCTTAAGTAAACAGTGCTTGCAAAATAAAGAACTACATCCATCCTTTCCATCACAGACTGAGTCTTTTCCCAGCCAATTCCTAGGAAGAGGTTGCAGGTGAATGACTTTGGTTAGTGGAAGTAGAACAAGTGACCTTTTTTCCCGCCATTTTCTTAGGTTAGTGGAGGTAGATGGGGTGTGTTGCATTGTCCTGCTGGTATTTGAACTTCCCACCACTTTCTAGGGGTGGGGCAGTAAGGGGGAAGGGGGGGTTTGGTTAGTCAGGTAGCCCAATAGATATATCTTCCCGCCAAAATTTGATCTTCCTGCCATGACGCCATTGCTATGTTGCCATTTCTATCGCCGCCATTTTGGATCCGTCACCTGTAATACATTTGGCAAAAATGGACTGTGGGTTGGTGTGCAGGTTGCTCCACTACTGGCCATATTACAAATTTTCAGATGAAACAGGTCATTCATAGGAATCACCTAACGAAAGAATTTCAGTTTCGTATATCTGTTTCAGTTGTATTATAGTCTGAAGGTTGAATGTGTAGATTATCTTATTGATCAGTCACTTGCTTCTGCTCCAATCAATCTATGTCTCATTATAGTCACTGATACCATTTTGAGACCGTGACAAGAATCAGAAAGTGTTACGTTTGCGGAAACTGAAGCAGGTGCCGGCCGCAGTGGTCTCGCGGTTCTCGGCGCCCAGTCCGGAGCCGTGCGACTGCTACGGTCGCAGGTTCGAATCCTGCCTCGGGCATGGATGTGTGTGATGTCCTTAGGTTAGTTAGGTTTAAGTAGTTCTAAGTTCTAGGGGACTAATGACCACAGCAGTTGAGTCCCATAGTGCTCAGAGCCTGAAGCAGCTGAAAGACAAAAAATGGAGGGTCATATATGGGCTCTAGAATGCAAAGAAACAAGTTAGTAATTACGGTTAAACTTTTACTTCATTATTGATTTCATCCGTTTTTGATAGGTTGCTCGAAAGCGTACCTAATCTGTTTGTTTTGGCTCGAGATGGACGTTTAATCATCGACAAAATCCATTACTTTACGACTGTGCTAATGAACTCAACCGCATCCGGACGGCCATGGACGACGTGCAGACACTCTCTGCAAGTGGGCAAATCACCATTGTTTGACTGTGGTGCGGAACGACATACAGTTGCCCATCTTGTGTTGACATGTCCCGCAAGTGCCTACAAGTGTCCTTTCGAAGATTTCGTGACAGCTACGAGTCGTGTTATGAAATACATAAAAGCACTCGATACCCATATATAGCTGTCATTTTGTGTTATTTTATGCTGAAGACCTGTGCTTAAATGTTGACGTGCAATACTTTTTAAATCTTTGTATATGTACTGCTATAGGATACATAAATAAGTAAATGTGCTGGTGTACATTAGATTACTTCTCTGCGAGTCAGAAGAGTGTCAGTGTAAACCACGGACTTGACCCCTCCAGCCAAGCATGTTTTCTCACAACTTGACCGTGGCAGCGCCTTCGATGGCGGCAACCCGGCAAGCCACTGGCAAGAATTCTCGGTCCGCGCCGTACCTTTAAGTGTGCAGACCTGACCAACAGCCCCATTCGCGAAGTAACCTTTTTCAGATGGTAATTTTCTTCGTCAACACGCTCCGACAAAAGGCACAGGAGCCGCGTCGTCCATTTATTAACCTTAGATTACTAAACGCTCGTAAAATTTACGACTGCAGTTGATACCTTCCAGTCCCGTACCTTCAGTGCAGGGTGTAAACGGGACATTTTGTCCTTCTTTTGTATGTGACATACCTTGGAGACATTATAATTGTAATTAACTTGTGTAAATTTATAAACGTTGCCGTCCTTTAAATAAAATATGAAGTAGTAAAATTAACGATAGTTTAGTAGAACTGGAAGTTTGTGGTAAGGACTATGAGAACAAACTTTTGAGGTCACCGGTCCCTAGGCTTACATACTAATTAATCTAACTTAAAATAACGTACGCTAAGGACAATTCACACACACACACACACACACACACACACACACACACATGCTCGAGGTAGGACTCGAACCTCCGACGGGGGGAGTCGCGCGACCCGTGCAAGACGCCCTAGACCGCACGGCTACCCCGCGCGGCATGCTGTTAAAAGAAATCACTAATGCTTCCAAGTAAAACAGTTAGTAACAAAGTAATATTTTGCCCTCTTTAGAGTTGTAGGGTTAAAATTGAAATTATTGCATTATGTCCATTGTAAGGCACGAAAATTGGGATTTGGTTAGAAAAACTAGATGGAATCGGACTGGCACTTACATCCGATTGCAAAGGAGAAAAATTATGTGTCGTAGAAGGCTCACGTAATCTCTTGCGAACTTGCTGCAACATCAGACATAACTGATTTTGGAGGCTATTTAACTCAGGAATAATCTTTTCTTCTCTTTTTTCCCTTTATTTTTTTCCTTTTCTCTTCGGGGTCGGCACTGTTGCATCGGTTTTGGTAGTGTTAGCGGCATTTGTGGCCGTATGTACTTTCTGACTTCGACACTCCGCCTGCGAAGGAATCTGAGCACGCTGCGTTTATTGTAGATCCAACTTTCATGTCTAACTACATTTTCTAAGTCTTTGCATTGTGTTTATCTGAGACGGAACGTGGGTACCAGCACGATATTTACTTAGATGGATGTGGGAAACTGCCTCGGGAAACTACTCTCGGTCATCCGGAATACTGGTGTACTGGCGCCGTAAGAAGGAGCGAATAACGTGGATTGTTGTGAGGTATGTGGGGCTAGCAGATACTTTCGCTAGCAGCAATTCACGCCTCTAAATTCGCACCTCCACGGTCTCTCGCTACGATCATCACTGTAACAATCGAAATTGATTGGTATATTAACTCTCCTTTGAACAGAGTGATATTTTTTTTCTTCTTTCTTGAAGAAAGAGATGCACCGACCATCTCCGTGATAAAGAATATAGTATAATACAATCATAAATAATGTCGCCATTTTATCCGAAGATTGCAGGCTACGGTGTATCCAGGTAACATTTTCAGGATGAGCAATTTAGAAGTGGAAGGACCTACGGCCTTTTCAGATGATGTATTGTAAAAACTTTTCTGTAACTGTATCGGTATTGTTGCCTGACATACAAGCAATATGTCCACCTAGAATCACGGACGGGAAGGGACAGATAGTTGAAGAGAGAAAAATTTGATATCGGGCACGGATATGTTTATGTTGCATCTTTGCCGAGCACATCGGGACACTGTCATTATTAAACATCATTATTAAATGACATATATTTTATGGCTGAACCAAAATCAGATCTGTCACACCGGGCGGCTCACTATTTAATCCAGAAACAATGGCTCATCAAAGAGTTATAACAGATATATAAGCCTTTTCTACAGTTTTCTGGAAATCTGTTTCTGTATAGGTGACTGAAGTTGTAACAGAGCTAGTACCCTCCGCCCCGCCCCTCACACAGATATTTTTTATTGTTTTGCGGAAAAGTGCTACTCAGAAAGAAAATTTATTGTTTTTCGTGGAGAATTTGTTTTCAAGAAGAGTTTCTATTCTTTATTGAAGAAGGGCTACTACTCTTCGTTTTTCCAGAAGAGCATCTATTCTTAATTTTTTCCGCTCATTTCCTCGCAAGAAGATGTTTATTAGCTTTCCAAGAAGTGTTCTATTTATTTCTGTTTCCAGTAAGTGTTCGTTTAATTCATTCTCTTACAGAAACTGGCTAATTGAATAAGTGTCAAACTATAGACCCAAAGGTGTTGGGTTCACTCCTTGATCGGTCCTAGGATTTTTCTTTCAGGTATCACTTTCTACAGCTTTACTAGTGATTTGTGTGCTGGTTTGGACAACACATTGAACTATAAGTTCCTGTATGACTGTCTGACTAAGTCGCTTCAAAGTCTGGAGGTAGGCAAGGCGATACTGCCTGCAATAGGATCATGTCTGGTTAAGCTCTCTCAGTTTTTTAAGCAATTCAGTGGTTGAGGACTACTTTGCTTAACAGTTAATGGAAACAAGACAGAATACGTCATAGTTCGACGTTATGAGAATTGCTTAGGAATGGATCAATAAAGAATTGAAAACTAGTAAATTACACAGAGACCTACGGTTGTGAGTGACTAAAGGAATCAGGAAAGTAGAAGTTGTGAATTTAGCAGCTCCAGGTGTGACGGCAATAAATCATTTAAGCAGCGTCCTCTGGCGTAAATATCTGACTCAAAATGTCAGGGATTAATGTATAAAGCAGCAGCTGAAAGTATGAGGATATCGAGCAGATTTACAGGAAATTTCAGATGAGAATGAAAAGAAAATTAAAGCAGTGGAAATGTTGTGCGGTAACTAGAGGCATCAGGTAAGATGTAATGAAATAAGAGAGGAAGAATGGCAACTGAAAGTGATTTTATGAAATAAATAGAAAGAAAATGGCTCAAATGGTTTGGACATATTAATGGAATGACTTTGGACAGATGGCTAAAGAGAATAATCGAGTAGGCACCCACTAGGACACAAAGAGTACGGTCTAGAGCAGGGTTGGCCTCGGCTGTGAAACTTCATGCTTGCACAGTCTGCTACCTGCATGTGGACCAAGGCCCTGCTTGTCTAAACACTATTCGGTACGTCTTGGCGTTGCTTGGACTTTCTCAGTATAGCAATGAGATCCAACACTTTCTTACAGCATTTGATGTGGCTTATTTTGGTTGTCACTACTTTATTCAATTCAGCAGACTCGTGATGTAAGTCCTGTTTATGCTTCGCTATTTGTTCGTGGTGCAAAGGAAGTCCACAGGTCCTTTCTATCGACAGACTGTATATACGGGATTCATTGTTCTGTATTTCAGGAAGCACTTTGTGTTAAACATGCAGGCACAAGTGATAGAAATGGTAGTGCGCGGCCCTCCCCCTCAGACAGCGTGCCATGGTAGGGGAGAAGAGTCCACTTGGAGGAGAGAGACTGGCACGTGTGCACGAGCACTGACCACGAGCCGAGTTCTCGACCGTCCCTGTGCGATGTTACACCACTGGCTGTGGTGCATCAAGTTTATGAGGAGTCACTTTTTCTATTAATGTGCCTGATCGTGCTCGGATTTCTTCCCATCAGATTGTAAGCAGCAGCTAAACCTTGAATCACCGAGCGAGGTGGCGCAGTGGTTAGACACTAGACTCGCATTCGGGAGGACGACGGTTCAATCCCGCGTCCGGCCAACCTGATTTAGGTTTTCCGTGATTTCCCTAAATCATTCCAGGCAAATGCCGGGATGGTTCCTCTGAAAGGGCACGGCCGACTTCCTTCCCCATCCTTCCCTAATCCGATGAGACCGATGACCACGCTGTCTGGTCTCCTTCCCCAATCAACCAACCAACAACTAAACCTTGAATCAAGATCAATTAATTCCAGCTTGTAGTTAATTAGCAGATTTGTGCATCGGGAAAGACCAATATGAAAATATGTTATTTTCTTTTATTATGATAAAACTGCTTATTTTGCGGGTGAAGTTCAAAGATTCTATTTATCCCTTCAGCTTGCTTCTGATCTCAGGCTCAGATCTCAGTCTTAGCTAACTCACAACTTGTAAAGTAATTTCATTTTAACGTCGAAAAATTCACATAACTTGGTAAGTGAACTGCCTTAAAATCGTTACCCTCACATCAAGTAATCTCTTTACATATCTTGACTGAATAGAGAAATAACTTTCACTTCGTAAAACTTTTATTACCGCCGTATAGTGCACAAATGTTATCTGATATTCTGCTCTAATTACAGTTACCGTATTAATTTCATAATAAGAATCACAGGGGAATAACAGTCGCCGGCAGTATCTTCTTATTGGCGCTGGCTGTCTCCACGTTTGCAGTAGTCTTGAGCACTGTATCTCTGGCGGCAGCGACGAAGCTGCTGTCGTCAGCGTTTAGCTGAGTTCTCGTTCTCATCATGTAACATAATAAGTGAAACACTTGTGTACAACACTATCGCAGCAAAATAACAAGAATCTTATCATTCATTAAGTATATTATGGTGCCTTCTCATCTCTACACGCTAGTGGAGTTCTGGCTAGCGGAATTGGTAAAGACTGCCAGTCTTGCTTTCGAGATTAAGGCGGAGCTCACCATCTGCAGCATCGTCGATGGAACCGACTGTGGTCCTTTGGTGCAAAGCCGAGTGGAGGGTCTGAATCATAGGCTCAGGCGGTCCTGTGACCGTGTAGGCTGCAGATTCCTTGACTTGCGCCATCGGGTGGTGGGTTTCCGGGTTCCGCTTAATAGGTCAGGAGTCAACTACACACAGAAGGCTGCTACACGGGTAGCGGGGGCTGTGTGGAAGGGACTGGGTGATTTTTTTAGGTTAGAGGGTCTCAGGGAACCACAGAAGGGGCGTCCGTCATAAAGTGAGCAGGTAAAAAACGATTGGTATTGTAGTTGTAAATTGTTGTAGCTGTGTTGGGAAAGAACCAGAGCTACAAGCCCTAATAGAAAGCACTGAAGCTCAAATAGTTGTAGGTACAGAGAGGTGGCTAAAGCTGGAAATAACTTCAGCCGAAATTTTTCAAACGATCTAACAGTGTTCAGAAAGGACAGATTAAATACAGTTGGTGGTGGAGTCTTTATTACTGTCAGAGGTAGTTTGCATTGTAGCGAAATTGAAGTAGATAGTTTATGTGAAATACTATGTGTAGAGATTATACCTGACAATCGGACTAAACTATTAATTGGGGCGTTTTACCGACCCCCAGGCTCAGAAGACATAGCTGCTGAGCAGTTCAAAGAAAACTTGAGTCTCATTTCAGATAAGTACCCCGCTCATACAATTATAGTCGGTGGTGACTTCAATCTACCCTCGATATGCTGGAAAAATTATACGTTTAATGCCGGCGGCAGACATAAAACATCATCCGAAATTGTACTAAATGCTTTCTCAGAAAATTATTTTGAAAAATTAGTTCACGTGCCCACTCGAGGCGTAAATGGTTGCGAAAGCATACTTGACCTTTCAGCGACAAATAATCCTGGACAAATAGTGAGTGTTGTTCCAAACATTCATGGTGGTGTCTGTTTGTTCTATATCGTCTCTCCCTACCACTTTCGCGCAACGACGCTCTGAGCGTGTTTTTTAGGGAATTGACTAGTTTGAACCTGGGACCTGTTGCTGGTAAGGAGACGCCAGACCACACATGACATGTAGAATTCAGAAGAGTTCAGTGAGACTAGCGATGATATAACCAAATACTAAATGATCTCAGCGTCAGCTCCACTGCACTCCCTGTAAAAGAATCTTAATACTAACTAAATTTAGTAGAAGGGGTTCAAGGCTTTCCTATTTTTAGTTAGCTGGTAAAATAACGTCGAAAAAGCAGTTAAGTTTACCATTGGAAATTTTATTCTACTCACAAAACATTGTTTATAAATTGCACTATTGATAAAAGGAAGTGTTTTAATACAGGGTGGTAAAAACCAACTGCGTTCAACAAAAATGTGAACGAATATTCCCTGAATGGGTTTCCAAGTTCTACAATGGATCGAAGGATTACCTATGCCATATAAAATCTATAATCTAGGTTTAAATTAAGTTTCACAAAAGAGAAAAACTATCAAAATGGTCTACAGTGACCCTCAATTATCTTTAATAACTTATCTAACTTGTCGTAAATTACAGTGGCTGATGTGGCTTCTCAATAACTATATAACAGAGAAATCATCGCGTTTCAGATTTTTACTTCAAGTGGCAAATGTGAACACCATGAGCTTTAATTGACGATCGACACTAGTATTACTGAGATGTAACAGATGAGACTTTTGCAGTTCTGAGTGCAGCTTTATGCGCTGTTATGCGGCATCGCGTGCGTTCATTACCTTTTCGGTGTTTAGGCAACATCAGGGGGGCAGCGGCGGGCAGCACAGCTCCGCTCACCTCGCCATCTCGGAACTAACTCTCTCCTAACTTCTCCTTACTACAATTTACCGAAGTTGGTTTAAAAAAAAAAACTATCTGGCTGTGCTTTCATCTGACCAATCAGGGTCTCAATGTTATTCTCAAGCTCCGCCTACAAAAATTCTGTCTATCCAATGAGAAGCGTTATACTTTTCGTGGTGGGGCAATGTTTTAAAAGGTTGCAAAGTAACAGAGATGCGAAAAACTCTGACGCTAAAACCTGCAGCTGGTGTTGTCCTTTTAGCGTTATCGTAAGATCTATACTGTTCTTCTGGAGGGCTCTATCTTTTAACACGTACTGGGGGTGGTCCTAATGTAACAGAGACGCGAAAAAGTCTCAATAAAGAAAAGTGTGACGTTATTCACATGAGTACTTAAAGAAATCAGCTAAATTTCGATTACGCGATAAGTCACACAAATCTGAAGGCCTTAAATTCAACTAAATACTTAGGGATTACAACTACAAATAACCTAAACTGGAAGGATCACATAGATAATGTTGTGGGTAGAGCAAACCAAAGACTGCGATTCATTGGGAGAACACTTAGAAGGTGCAACAGGTCTACCAAAGAGACTGCTTACACTACGCTTGTCTGACCTGTTATGGAGTATTGCTGTGCGCTGTGGGGTCCGCATCAGGTGGGACTGACGGATGACATCGAAAAAGTACAAAGAAGGGCAGCTCGTTTTATATTGTCACGAAATAGGGTACATAGTGTCACAGACGTGATACGTGATTTGGAGTGGCAGTCATTAAAACAAAGGCGGTTTTCGTTGCGACGGGATCTTATCATGACATTTCAATCACCAGTTTTCTCCTCCGATTGCGAAAACATTCTGTTGGCACCCACCTACATAGGGAGAAATGGTCATCACGATAAAATAAGAGAAATCGGGGCTCGCACGGAAGTTTTAAGTGCTCGTTTTTCCCGCGTGCCGTTCGAGAGTGGAACGGTAGAGAGACAGCATGAAGGTGGTTCATTGAACCCTCTGCCAGGAACTTAATTGTTAATAGCAGGGTAATCACGTAGATGTAGATGTGAGGTGGTAAAAGTACGAGGGATATTGCGTTGTGAAGATACAGACACGTTATAAACACAGACATTGTAACCATCAATGAAGTATCCATGGTAATGTATCCATGACTCGTTGTCCTAAAATTACGATATAATATTTATCTCTCTGGACAGGAATCACGATATGTGCGCGCATGAGGTTTGTTACTACGTGACGTATGGGAAGTTTGGATCAGTCCTGGAGGTGTCTTCGGATAGCTGAAATGGTAAAGGCGACCGCTCGCGATAAATGGGAAATCTGTATTCGAGGCCCGGTCCGGAACAAATTTTCATGTCTCAAACAGCTGACGTCAATACATAGTCGCAAAATGCGAAACTATTTCGTAATGTTGATGAAGTTGATTAACAAAAACGATTGAATCATTCAGTTGTATTTCTCCGTAGTACTGTTTAATAGTTGAGGGAGTTTTTAACGCAGTTTTGGTTCTTTTCTGTCACTGATTTCTGTCCTGAAAGATTGGTGTACGCGGCACTAAAACACTCAAAAACAACTGTACATTCCATTATCCCATTGACTGTCAAATTTCTCACATGTACGTACACTTCGCGTCGGCTCGGCGATCCTCAACAATGCTCGTATGACGCTATGAAGAGACGACCGTTGCCTGGCAATGGAACAAGAAGTTCGAACGTTTCGTCTTTCTGGGTCGGTGAAATGACTGGAAAGCTATGGTCTTTTTTTTAAATATTGAACGTCGAGGAATCTAACCAGGTGTCTCTACAGCGTCTCACAATGTCTCTCACAGCAGGAGACGAAACATTAAGAAGAAGAATATGTGTCAGAACACAGCTGAATTCCCGGCAACCAGCTGCCTAAAGGTAACATTACGCACCGTCCGTTATCAGTTATCTGGCACTAACATCTTATAAATGCAGATCATTTTTACTATAGTTTAAAATTCTTTTGGGTGCTGTATCGCGTCATTGTATAAAATACTTTAATTATAAACTTAAAGCCACGCGGGGTAGCCGTGCGACTCCTAACCCCACCCCCCTCCCCGCCCCACCCGCCCTCGGTGCTTCGAGTACTCTCTTGGGGCATGGATGTGTGTGCTCTCCTTAGTCCTTAGCATAAGGTAGTTTAATTTAGGTTAAAGCAGTGGGTAAGCCTAGTTACTGGTGACCTCGGCAGTTTGGTTCCGTACGAACTTACCACAAATCAGTTTTTTTATAAACTAAAGACCAACGTTTCGACGGTATTACAGTGGTCTTCCTCAGAGCAAGACTGTTTTTTGTGGATGAAAGGTGATTGCTTATTGCAGACAATCGGCGTCGATAGGTTATATTTTTGTGGTTGGCAGGAGAGCCAACACCGTGTTACTAGAGGAGGCCGAAAGGCACGCGATTTAGCTCACGCAGGCTGGCTTGAGGTCTGGAACAGGATAAGGAAATTAGAATTTAGAAACAACGGACGTAGCTGGTGGAATACTTAACTTTAATCCATTAATGACGAACGTCGCTCGTGACAGTACATGATTCACAGAATCAATAGTAACTGATAATGGCGCCTTGCTAGGTCGTAGCAAATAACGTAGCTGAAGGCTATGCTAAACTATCGTCTCGGCAAATGAAAGCATAGAAGTCAGTGAACCATCACTAGCAAAGTCGGTTGTACAACTGGGGCGAGTGCTAGGAAGTATCTCTAGACCTGCCGTGTGGCGGCGGTCGGTCTGCAATCACTGATAGTGGTGACACGCGGGTCTGACGTATACTAACGGACAGCAGCCGATTTAAAGGCTACCACCTAGCAAGTGTGGTGTCTGGCGGTGACACTACACATATTTTTGGAACTGTATTGGCCGTATAATATAAGAGGTAGCCATGTTGCAACGGGCACGGTAGGAAGGAAGCTACTTGTGGGCTAGGCAGCTTGTCAGTGATTGGCGACAGTCAGCAAATCAGCCTTAGCTTCTGGTGGGAACGTTTTCTTCTTGGTGTGCGCGGAAATCCATTGACAGTCCGTCTATGGCTGTAATCTAGGCTGTCACGGCCGTGCCCGGCGAGTCTTCTGCCCCGCGACAGCTCGCGACCCTTTGGAGTAGGATAGCTGGCAGCCAGGATACCGGAGTTTTCAGCTGTCCTCTCCACTGATGTTGTCAGGCTGTTAATAACTTCAATCGCCTCTCGAATTTTTCGTTGTCGCTTCCACGACTCTTTCGCCAGCACATGGGCCTCCTTGTTCTAGATAGGCTGTCCACACTGACGGTGTGTTCCGCTATCGCCGATTTATTATGCTGTGCTAGTTGCAGGTAGCTTCTCGTGTAGTAACTGCTCTCCCTGTCTCCCATGTCTGCCAGGTATCCTTATCCAACCGACAGCGAGCGGTCGCTGGGTAGAAGCCTCACCACCCAAGGAGGTGACAGTTTCAACAAACAGCTGTAGGCGAATCGTCAGTACATTTCCGCGCACACCAGGACGAAAGCCTACCCAACAGAAGCCAAGTGCTGATTTGCTGACTGTCACTAACCGATGACAAACCGGCTAGCCCACGAATAGCTTCTTTCCTACCCTCCCCGTTCCATCATGACTAGCCTATTATATTCTATGGCCAATAAAGTTTCAAAAATATGACGTATTGAATTCGATCGTCTGCAATAAAAAAAGGAACCTTTCATCTACCAAAACCAGTCTTGCCCTGAGGAAGGCCACTGCAATACGGTTGAAACGCTGGTTTTAAGTTTATGATTAAAGCATTTTATACACTGACGCGGTGCGACACCCAGAAGAGTTTTAATCATCATGATACCAACCTCGGAAGCTTACGTATTGTAGTTACATGGATTATAGTTATTTGTGTATTGTATTTGTTGTCTCTAATTAATGAAGTGAATTATTCCATGACCACGTGGTAGTGTTGCAATAGCACTATCGCAATTTTATACAGGGAGTATAATAACGAAAAGCCTAGATAGGAACACGAAAGTAGACTCTAGTAGAAGGAAGAACATTGCTGTAAACATGAGGTCGCAGACGAGCCGTGTGAGGGAGAACTACGAATCCGTGATTACGAGGCGCCACTAACTAGGTAACAGAAACGTGTTTATACTTTACGATTAAGTGTTCGTCTCTAAGTGAAAAGTTACTGTTGGGATCTATTGCCAAACGCGCAGACCTAAGTGGTTCCAGTAATGTCATGTACGAATTTCTCTTCACTAGTGCCTACTGAGACATAGCAATTTGTTTATGTTTCCAACCATTACTGTCGTAGTCAGTGTCTCACCAGTGCAAGTAACTGATTGATTTTTTTCTTCATTGGCTTCATTTGAGCCCCTTAACCTGGTTTTCGAAATATCTAGAAATATTCTACGAGGGGCGTCATGCAACACACTTTTTAAGGGGCAATTTCGGTTAAAAAAAAAAGCAGAGTTTGTTGTGGGTCATCGTGAAATATTATCGCTTCGGCCCCTATAGTTTCATGAAGTTCGACAGGTTGCCGCGCTCTACCCTTCAAAATGGCATCTGTAACTGAGGTTGCCCTCCTGGCAGAGAACTGTCATCGTGTTTCTTTTAGTAGAAAACTAGAACGTCGCAGATATTCATAGGCGCTTGCAGAATGTCTAGCGAGACCTAGCAGAGAAAAAAAGCACGGTGAGTCGTTGGGCGATGTATCTGTCAACATCGCAACAAGATCGCGCAAACCTATCTGATCTCCCACGTGCCGTTTGGCAGCACCCAATTGTGACTACTGCAGTGTTGGAACGTGGTGTCACTCTCATTCGAGGTGACTGACGGATCACAGTGAAACACCTCGGTGTTCAGCTGGACGTCTCTCTCGGCGGTGCTAAGACCGTCGTCCATCAACTGCGGTAATCAATATTGTGTGCCCGCTGGGTCTCTCGCAGCCTAACAGAAGACCATAAAGACAAACGAAGGACCATCTGTGCGAATTTGCTTGCTCATTACGTGGCTGATGGTGACAATTTTCTGTTGTGCATCGTCACAGGTTATGAAACATGGGTTTATCATTCATCGGAAACAAAACGGCAATCCGTGGAGTCGCACCACACCACTTCTCCACTGAAGATAAGGTTCACAGCCGCACCCTCAACCGGTAAGGTCATGGTGGCGGTCTTTTCGGACTCTGAAGGGGTTATTCTGTTTGATGTTCTCCCTCATGGTACAACGATAAATGCTGAAGCGTACTGTAATACTCTCAAGAAATTGAAGAAACGACTTCGGTGTGCTGGTCGCCACAAAAGCTCAAACGAACTCCTCCTGATCCATGATAACGCAAAGCTTCGCACAAGTCTGCGCACCTGAGAGGAATTTAGATAACGTCATTGGACTGTTGTTCCTCAACCACCCTACCGAGTTCGAGTCTCGGTCGGGCACACAGTTTTAATCTGCCAGGAAGTTTCATATCAGCGCACATTCGTCTGCAGAGTGAAAATCTCATTCTGGAACCATCCCTCAGGCTGTGGCTAAGCCATGTCTCCGCGGTATCCTTTCTTTCAGGAGTGCTAGTTCTGCAAGGTTCGCAGGAGAGCTTCTGTAAAGTTTGGAAGGTAGGAGACGAGATACTGGCAGTAGTAGAGCTGTGAGGACCGGGCGTGAGTCGTGCTTAGCTCAGATGGTAGAGCACTTGCCCGCGTAGGCAAAGGTCCCGAGTTCGAGTCTCGGTCGGGCACACAGTTTTAGTTTGCCAGGAAGTTTCACGGGCTTTATTGTCCCTTCAAGGAGCAATAGAGAATTGTCACGCAAAAGGAAACGTATGACAGTTGTGTTATATGGGCTGCATTGCATCAGGCGAAATTTCACACCAAGCCCTCATACTTGGCGGGAAACACTATTGTTCTAAGCATTTCTGCGTGCTCGCTGTGCGCACAGAACTGAAAAGAGCGACGTGACGAGATCGACGGGCATACTAGAGACCCTGCCCAACTGTGGTTTCCATTTCTCACCCCATTCAACCTTCCTTTCCGAATAGCCCTCGTGTAACGTTCAAACTTCGAGCAGGCAGTAATAACGCCAAAGGATGCAGGCCAGATTCACATAAGCGAAGGTTTGTAAATTCTCAAGGTTCACTCAGATTCGTGTGTACACCTACATCCGTCCGCTTCCAGTACTGAGATGAGCCAACATCTGTTTCCACAGAAGGAATTTCATAGTCGTCGCACAAATGCCGAAAATGCGCTCGGATGTTCTGTTCCATTGTGTCAGTGTATTAGCACAGGTAAAGCTGATGTGATTCAGTTGAAATATTTAGTCTCTAGGATTACCTCAAAGTGGCGGTGTTGTACATTTTACTTTGTCTGGCGGTGAGTATTTTTAATTTTTCGTAATAACCCGCTTCCGTAACCTAGATCGCTAATATACGCCTGTAAAGTCGCATTTCAGTCGGCGGTAGCCCATTCAAATTCCGGAGGTGGAAGAAATTTTCACTGGTAGTGTTTACCTATGAATGGAAGAAGATGTGCTGGCGTAACGCTACTGATCACCACACTATGTGCCAATGTCATGGACAAAATTCCAAACATCTCGGCAGAGGCTCATAGAGTGAGGGCAGGCGTAGTCTCTGATGGTGATCGGTCCAACGGATGTGGAGGTAAAGTGCGTAGTGCTACAGGGTATTTGCCGGGATCTTGGTGACGATACAGGTATCTGTGATGAAGTAATGTCTGAAAAAAGCCACAAAAATATTTAGCTATATAATCATAAGAGCTGTGAGTGACATCTTGCTTTAAATTTCAGAAATGTAAAATTAGGAATTTTACAAAAGGCAAAAAAGTCACAACGGAAGTCAAGCAAATCATACAAAAACCAGCGTATGAACTTTTATAGGGGTATAAAACAGTACTTACGCCCAGTCTCAGGTAAAGTAGATGACAGACTAAGATTCAATAATTTGGACACTGGAAAACTGCAAAGGACTGGAAAACTGCAAAGGACACGATATGTCCTACCTAGAGCATTGCTCAAACGTGTGGAACACGTACCACACTTATATCCTCTCCCATCTCCATTTTTCAACATATCTACACTATTGGCCATTAAAATGGCTACACCACAAAGATGACGTGCTACAGACGCGAAATTTAACCGACAGGAAGAAGATGATGCGATATGCAAATGATTAGCTTTTCAGAGCATTCACACAAGATTGGCGCCGGTGGTAACACCTAAAACGTCCTCACATGAGGAAAGTTTCCAATCGATTTCTCATACACAAACAGCAGTTGACCGGCGTTGCCTGGTGAAATGTTGTTGTGATGCCTCGTGTAAGGAGGAGAAATACGTACCATCACGTTTCCGACTTTCATAAAGGTCGGATTGTAGCCTATCGCGATTGCGGTTTATGGTATCGCGACATTGCTACTCGCGTTGGTCGAGATCCAATGACTGTTAGCAGAATATGGAATCAGTGGATTCAGGATGGTAATACGGAACGCCGTGCTGGATCCCAACGGCCTCGTATCACTCGCAGTCAAGATGACCTGCATTTTATCCGCATAGCTGTAACGGATCGTGCAGCCACGTCTCGATCCCTGAGTCAACATATGGGGACGGTTGCAAGACAACAACCATCTGCACGAACAGTTCGACGACGTTTGCAGCAGCATGGACTATCAGCTCGGAGACCGTGGCTGCAGTTACCCTTGACGCCGCATCACAGACAGGAGTGCCTGCGATGTTGTACTCAACGACGAACCTGGGTGCACGAATGGCGAAACGTCATTTTTTTCGGATGAATCCAGGTTCTTTTTACAGCATCATGATGGTCGCATCCGTGTTTGGCGACATCACGGTGAACACACATTGGAAGCGTGTATTCGTCATCGCCATACTATCGTATCACCCGGCGTGATGGTATGGGGTGCCACTGGTTACACATCTCGGTCACCTCTTGTTCGCATTGAACAGTTGACGTTACATTTTAGATATGTTACGGCCCGTGGCTCTACCCTTCATTCGATACCTGCGACACCCTACTTTTTAGTAGGATAATGCACGACCTCTTGTTGCAGGTCCTTTTCGGGCCTTTCTGGATACAGAAAATGTTCGACTGATGCCCTGGCCAGCGTATTCTCCAGATCTCTCACCAATTGAAAACGTCTGGTCAATGGTGGCCAAGCAACTGGCTCGTCACAATACGCCAGTCACTACTCTTGACGAGCTGTGGTATCGTGTTGAAGCTGCATGGGCAGCTGTACCTGTAAACGCCATCCAAGCTCTGTTTGACTCAATGCCCTGGCGTATCAAGGCCGTTATTACGGCCAGAGGTGGTTGTTCTGGGTACTGATTTCTCAGTATCTATGCACTCGAATTGCGTGAAAATGTAATTACATGTCAGTTCTAGTATGATATATTTGTCCAATGAATACCCGTTTATCATCTGCATTTCTTCTTGTTCTTGATGTAGCAATTTTAATGGCCAGTAGTGTATGATACCTTTCTCCTACTCCTTGTCGTTACTTCGTTTTTCTTATAGGCCCCTTTACCTCCACTTGTCTTAATGAGTCCGCCCAAAACAGCATTCTGCAAGTTACATTCACCCAAGTTACAAAATCCTAACGAATGATTGGTTCTGAGCACTATAGGACTTAACTTCTGAGGTCATCAGTCCCCTAGAACTTATAACTACGTAAACCTTACTAACCTAAGGACATCACACACATCCATGCCCGAGGCAGGATTTGAACATGCGACCGTAGCGAAGAAAATATTGTCTTCCTTCTTATCAGCTAGTGTATGAAATTGGTAACTATCTTTTTTAGCGTCCTACTTTTTCATAATGCAGTCACATCCATCTCGACAAATTTTTCCCGGCGCATATTTCTTGGTTTTGTCTCTTGCATAACTTTCGCCACTGCCCTTCCAACCATCATAGTTTCGTATAGCTTTTTCAGGCCTAACTACAACATCTTATTCGTTTGTATCAACACTCGCCATGCTTAGGTTACAAACTAGAAATGGAACACTCGAGCAGAACGAGGCAGCCGTGAAATCTCCCCCCACCACTGTACATGTTGGCATAGATCCTTTTCTTTCTCACGGAATGGCTGACGCTCGAACCACTCTATTTGCCACGGTGTTTTGAACAGACAAGAGGATGCGCCACAGGTCCAAATAGTTTGTCATATAACGGGAAGGTAGCACCGCAAACCAGAACCGTGAAAACATGAATATTTAATATCGTGGGGCATAGCCTCTTCTGTCTCTCTGGAATTCGATTAGTTTTTATATACCAGGTGATAAAAAAGTCAGTATAAATTCGAAAAGTAAATAAATCACGGAGTAATGTAGATAGAGAGGTTCAAATTGACACACATGCTTGGAATGGCATGGAGTTTTATTAGAACCAAAAAAAAATACAAAAGTTCATATAACGTCCGACAGATGGCGCTTCATCTGACCGGAATAGCAATAATTAGCATCACAAAGTAAGACAAAGCAAAGATGATGTTTTTTCCAGGAAATGCTCAATATGTACACCATCATTCCTCAATAATAGCTGTAGTCGAGAAATCATGTTGTCAGTAGCACTTTAAAGCATGTGCGGAGTTATGCCTCATCATTGGCGTCGGATGTTGTCTTTCAGCATCCCTAGAGATGACGGTCGATCACGATACACATGCGACTTGAGGTAACCCCAAAGCCAATAATCGCACGGTCTGAGATCTGTGGACCTGGGAGGCCAAGCATGACGAGAGTGGCTGCTGAGCTCACGATCATCACCAAACGACGCGCGCAAGAGATTTTTCATGCGTCTAGTAATATGGGGTGGAGCGATATCCTGCATAAACATCGTACTTTCCAGCAGGTGTTTATCAGCCAGGCTGGGAATGATGCGATTCTGTAACATCGGCGTACCTCTCACCCGTCACGGTAGCGGTTACAAAACCGGAAACACGCATTTCTTCGAAGAAAAAAGGCCCGATAACGGTGGACGTGTTAAATCCAACCCATACCGTGAGTTTCTCTTCGTGCAATAGAGTTTCCACGACAGTTCTAGGATTTTCGGTAGCCCAAATTCTGCAGTTGTGGGCGTTGACAGACCCTCGGAGCGTGAAATGAGCTTCGTCGGTCCACAACACGTTACTCAACCAATCGTCATCTTCCGCCATCTTTTGAAACGCCAACACCTCAAATGTCCTCCGCTTCACTAAATCGCCAGATAACATTTCATGATGCCGATGGATTTGATACGGATAGCATCGGAGTGTACGCCTCAGTGCCAACCAAACAGTAATGTATGGAATGCCGGTGCGACGTGCGACTGCACGAGCGCTGACTTCCCCGTCCATAGACGAACCCGTTACAGTCTCCATTTCTTCCTGAACTGTCTCAGCAGCATTACGCCTTGTGCTTGGTCGGCCACTACGGGGTCAATCGTCTAAACAACCCGTGGCTTCGAACTTCGAAATCATTCTCTCCACAGCTGCATTTTTCAACGGACCTTTACCCGTTCGAATGCCCTTCCTATGGCGATAGGATCGTAACGCTAAACTAGCAAATTCCCCATTCTGAAAATACAGCTTCACTAAAAGCGCCTTTTCAGGTAACGTCAACATGCTGCGATTGCTGGCGCTTCTGATTCTCTCGCAGAAGCAGACACACATGACGGAGGGTTGGACCCTCTGCTGGGAGCGAAGTCTTAGCGCTACTGGGGCGCTTCTCCTTCTTGTATGGTGTGGTGGTGTGGAGATGACATGATGTTGATGTTTGACTATTGTGCTGTGTTCTTTTTTAATATAAAGTTGAAAGGGTAGTCAGAGGGATAGCAGAAGAGGTAGGACAGCGAACGGCCCAATTGACTGGCCGGCGTGATATTTGAAAGCTGACAGGACAGTTGAAGGGACAGCAGGAGTGTGATGAAAACGAACAGTCCATGGCTGGCCAGGAATTACAGCTAAATGCTAAATGACAGATTAAAGGATTGGAGAAGAGACAATAAGAGTTAAATGAAAGCAAAAGGCCATTATCCTGGCCTCTTCTTCGTGGCGGTGTCGGTGATGGCGGTGGCAGACAATCTTGTGGTGGTGGAGTGGGGGGGGGGGGGCGGGGGGAGAAGAGGAAGAAGTCAGAGGGTGACAGATGGTCTTATTGTCTCTCTCATTACAGCTCCTTTTATACACGATTGTCATGCGCAGTCACTGACATTTTGATATCCAGCGCCATCTGTCGGACATTTTGTAAACTTTGTTTTTTGGGTGCTAATAAAACCCCATGTCATTCCAAGCATGTGTGTCAATTTTTAGCTCTCTATCTACATTATTCCGTGGTTTATTAAGTTTTCAAATTTATACTGACTTTTTGATCACTCGGTATTTCTACAACTATGACGTACCTATCACATCACTTGTCAATAAAATAACCATGCTCTTCAAGGTGTTTCACTTTTTCCGGCAGTGTATAATGCGAAAGCTTACTTACAAGTTTCCAAGAACTAACTATAAATCATGAATCTAGGAATGTACTTCAGACTCTTTATATCACTCCAGTAGGAGACATGGAGATAGTATTACAGTTATTTCAGAGCGCACAGAGAAATTCAAGCAATCTTTCTGCGCCCAATACGCGAATGGATTGGAAGGACTGCGTAAAACGAGGTGCTCGATACACTTGACAGTGGTTTGCAAAGTGCGGGTGTGGATGTGGAAGTCGGCTTTCACGCAGGCTGTGGAGGGAGGCGGGGGCGTCGCCGCCCTGCCGCCCCGCGCCGACTGCGCACTTGCGCGCAGCCCCGGTCGGTGGTGGGAGGTCGCGGCGGCGGGGGGCGTGGTCGCCCGCCAGCCACCTATTCAAAGAGCGTGCCAAAAACTTCCGGCGGGACCCAAGTCTCCTCCACGTTAATTAATGAGTTTATCGGGACGTGGGCCCCCTCTCCGTCGTGGGGCAGGGAGGCGGGGGAGGCGGTCTGGAGGCAGAGGCGGGGGCAAGACGCCGTGCGCCGCCACCGCCGCTGCAGTGCCATTTTAATTTTCGCCCAAGAAACTTTCTAATTACGAACTTTTCTGATTAATCACAGTAATTAATTAGTGCCTGAGGAAAATAAAGTTAGGGAAGGAGGCGGGGCGGGCCGGTGAGCGCGGCTGGTGGCTGGCAGCCTGGGGGACGCGAAAGGTGTCGCCCTGCTCGGGGATTCCCCGAGCCGGCAGCCGGCTAATGACGCGCCGTTAAAAGCAAGCGCAGGCAGAAGAAGTCACAATCACGTGTATAGCAGCCAGACTGAATTCTGCGGAAGGTGTCACTCGTTTTAGTTACGCTCACGATTCTCCGCTAGCCACTTTAGGTGCGGGGTGGAGGGTACTCCGGACACCACTCTCGATTCCCCCCTTCCTTACATCTACATCTATACTGTGCAAACCAGTTTAAAGTGCATGGCTAAAGCTGCTCGCTATCGTATTAGTTGCATTCATGTGTGGAGTGCAGCAGCCATGATTGCTTAAATGCCTCTATCCGTGCTCCTTGTGCAACCGATATGTAGGGGACTGTACCACATTGCTAGCTAAGCCTTCCGCCTCTGTCGCTATGTGATCAGTCACTTATTTCTGCTCCAATCAATCTATGTCTGATTATAGTCACTGATACCATTTTGAGACCGTGACAAGAATCAGAAAGTGTTACGTTTGCGGAAACTGAAGCAGGTGCCGGCCGCGGTGGTCTCGCGGTTCTCGGCGCGCAGTCCGGAGCCGTGCGACTGCTACGGTCGCAGGTTCGAATCCTGCCTCGGGCATGGATGTGTGTGATGTCCTTAGGCTAGTTACGTTTAAGTAGTTCTGAGTTCTAGGGGACTGATGACCACAGCAGTTAAGCCCCATAGTGCTCAGAGCCATTTTGTCACGCGAGAGGTGGGGTCCCAAATCGATTTCCGGCCGGTTTGGAGAGATTATCCGCTCACGGACGGGTGTCGTGTTGTCCTCATCATCATTTCATTATCTTTGACGAGCAAGTCGCCGAAATGGGGTCAAATAATCACACTTACACTAGCGATCTGAAAAACCCGACATGAGGTCTCCCTGCTATTAATGCCATACCATAATTTCTCTTCTAGATATACATCTACAACCATACTCCGCAAGCCACCTGACGATGCGTGACGGAGGGTACCTTGAGTACCTCTATCGGTTCTCCCTTCTGTTCCAGTCTCGTATTGTTCGTGGAAAGAAGGATTGTCGGTAAGCGTCTGTGTGGGCTCAAATCTCTTTAATTTTATCCTCATGGTCTCTTCACGAGATATACCTAGGAGGGAGCAATATACTACTCCACTGCTCGGTGAAGGTATGTTCTCGAAAAGCCCGTACCGAGCTACTGAGCGTCTCTCTTGCAGAGTCGTCCACTGGAGTTTATCTATCATATCCGTAACGCTTTCGCGATTACTGAATGATCCTGTAACGAAGCGCGCTGCTCTCCGTTGGATCTCCTTTATCTCTTCTACCAACCCTATCTGGTACGGATCCCACACTGGTGAGCAATATTCAAGCAGTGGGCGAACAAGAGTACTGTAACCTACTTCCTTTGTTTTCGGATTGCATTTCCTTAGGATTTTTCCAATGAATCTCAGTCCGGCATTTGCTTTACCGATGATCAACTTGATATGATCATTTCATTTTAAATCACTCCTAATGCCTGCTCCCAGATAATTTATGGAATTAACTGCTTCCAGTTGCTGACCTGCTATATTGTACCTAAATGATAAGGGATCTTTATTTCTATGTATTATCAGCACATTACACTTGTCTACATTGAGATTCAATTGCCTTTCCCTGCAGCATGCGTCAATTCGTTGCAGATCCTCCTGCATTTCAGTACAATATCTGATTCTTGAAATGTTATTGGTAGGTTTTCGTGAAGTCTTTTTCAGGCGTCTGCAAAATGAGCATCTTCAGCATTTCCCTGGCGCTCTCTTACAAATCAAGCAGATCTGTCACGATTTGTTGTGCTCTTCTTTATACTCATTCGATGTGTCCCTATTAAACGTTGTAGCTGTTCTTAGATTAGCTACACAAATCATAATATTTCCTCTCCGACAACACCCATGTATCAAAAATAGTCTTAATTGTAACACTGAGTACGAATTATTGTAAGAGCACTTTTGGTGAGGTTAGTAACTAGTGTAACACAATGTACTTATAGTTGGGAAGAAATAATTACAAACACTAGTTATTTTCTACTTCTCTTTTCTCGTCGTCTTGCAGATAGTTCGCAGATAATCTTCGGATCTGCTGTCTAGTGGGGAGGTTTCGTTTCCGCACTAACTGAAACAGTCTTTTAATATCTGAAAGCTTGATATTTAGTTTATTCCGAAACTCTGCTTAAAAACTTAATCTTCAAAACACACATCTGAAAAATCAACATCATCTCACTGTATCTTTGCGTGACTTAGCATCTCAAAGAGCTGAACATTACAATACATATCGCAGTATATCGGAAAAATGTTTTGACTGCTTCTCTAGGTCCCACGCACTTCATCAGTGTTCGAAGGTGGAAATAACACGTCTGCATTTTCTCAGTAGCCTACGAATGAACAGATGTCTGCCACCTTATTTACCTGCGACTGAACCTGTGTAGTCATTACGTTCCATGTCGGGATGAATTATTATTCCCGGTATTAATGTAAGATGACTGATTTCAGTTACTCCTTAGTAATGTTGTTGTAATCGTACACACATTTTTACCTGTTGTAAAGTGCACCATTTTACATTTCTGGACATTTTCAGCATCGTTGCAGCACTTCGAAATCTTATCAAGATCTGAATGAATATTTGTGCAGCTTTTTTCAGTTGTCGAATTCCGTGGAGTTGCATGCAGCTCCTGAAATCGGTAAAGGTCGGCCGACTACCGTCGCAGGAGTAGCAGGTTAGCTGCTGCCCTCTGTGGCGGAGGTGGTGTTTTAGAATGTTAACAATCCGGAAGTCGTGCGTTCGTTGGCCTTTGTAACCAAGAAGGTTACCTTTCCAGTATGGGAAGGTATGAAAGAGTTCTTAACAGCGTCCCTGTGTGAGCACTTAGAAAACTACTAATTTTTTGGTTTTCTCGGTGAGTATAGCGCGCTTGTATGTACTCGGCGCTAAGAAGCCTCATAGCACAACGTGGAGCCATTAGATACCTGCAGTTGGTGACGGATACAAGTGATGGACTTGGCGAGGCTTAATTGAAGGCAATAAATTATATTTGTTTGCGAGGTAACTCGAAGTATGATGTTTTTGTGCGGCTCTTTACCTTTTGACTTCGAACTGCACTGCTATTTTTATTTTTGTAAAGATTAACGGTGGAAACTGCTAAGGAGCCAGGTCGTAGCTGTATACCAACTGGTAGCGGTGTATATTTTCCTTCCAGTGACTGAATCTCGAAATTTCTGTGAAAGTTGTTAGATTGCTGCAGGGCATTCATTAATGGCGAAAGAGTAGTGACAGTTTTAACCGTATCCCCCGGATCACTGCAAGGCTGACGACCTTTATACAGACTGAAGTAATACTGTAGCAGCGCAAACGATTAATCCTCATTCGCCATGTAACGTCACCTACATGCGACCTGAGTAAAGAAGGCATTACGGAAAATCTTTTAGCTTAAACTAATCCCATGTCGGACTGAATCAATAGCGAATCGTGGTTTCAAATCACATAAAATATGTCGTTACATCGGTGAGAAAAGTGTACTGATCTTTCCACGATAATAATACTATTTTTGAATCTCTCATTCTATCTCTCAGTAAGTCATAATAGAAGTGAACAAGAAATATTTCTTTTTGGAAGTAACTGGTTTGATCGAAAATTTTCAAAATTATAAGCACGTCAGTCTCAATCCATGTCGATAGGTCGGGCTTCGTTAAGATAGAACAGGCGGGCTCTATGTAATAATGTAAATGATGATTATCTAAATGAGATGGCCACAATGACTCTGTCAAGTCACGACGAACCGTCTGATCGAGTAGATGAGCAACTAAAAAAATCAAGAATTAATTAGCATGCTATGGTATTGAAATAAAGAGATACAGTACATCTGTCATGTAAAATATTCCATATTACTTAACATGATTTACTTGAACATTTAGTTCCAGAATTACAAGTAAGAAGAACATAGGAAGAACGTAGACAAGGAGCCACTGGTATAACAATTCTAAATTATCGTAACTTTATTGAGGAAGTACTAGAGTTCAAAGCTCGAATAGACTGCACGGATGCTCAAATCGTTATACACTGCTGGAAATGGAAAAAAGAACACATTGACACCGGTGTGTCAGACCCACCATACTTGCTCCGGACACTGCGAGAGGGCTGTACAAGCAATGATCACACGCACGGCGCAGCGAACACACCAGGAACCGCGGTGTTGGCCGTCGAATGGCGCTAGCTCCGCATCATTTGTGCACCGCCGCCGTCAGTGTCAGCCAGTTTGCCGTGGCATACGGAGCTCCATCGCAGTCTTTAACCCTGGTAGCATGCCGCGACAACGTGGACGTGAACCGTATGTGCAGTTGACGGACTTTGAGCGAGGGCGTATAGTGGGCATGCGGGAGGCCGGGTGGACGTACCGCCGAATTGCTCAACACGTGGGGCGTGAGGTCTCCACAGTACATCGATGTTGTCGCCAGTGGTCGGCGGAAGGTGCACGTGCCCGTCGACCTGGGACCAGACTGCAGCGACGCACGGATGCACGCCAAGACCGTAGGATCCTACGCAGTGCCGTAGGGGACCGCACCGCCACTTCCCAGCAAATTAGGGACACTGTTGCTCCTGGGGTATCGGCGAGGACCATTCGCAACCGTCTCCATGAAGCTGGGCTACGGTCCCGCACACCGTTAGGCCGTCTTCCGCTCACGCCCCAACATCGTGCAGCCCGCCTCCAGTGGTGTCGCGACAGGCGTGAATGGAGGGACGAATGGAGACGTGTCGTCTTCAGCGATGACAGTCGCTTCTGCCTTGGTGCCAATGATGGTCGTATGCGTGTTTGGCGCCGTGCAGGTGAGCGCTACAATCAGGACTGCATACGATCGAGGCACACAGGGCCAACACCCGGCATCATGGTGTGGGGAGCGATCTCCTACACTGGCCGTACACCTCTGGTGATCGTCGAGGGGACACTGAATAATGCACGGTACATCCAAACTGTCATCGAACCCATCGTTCTACCATTCCTAGACCGGCAAGGGAACTTGCTGTTCCAACAGGACAATGCACGTTCGCATGTATCCCGTGCCACCCAACGTGCTCTAGAAGGTGTAAGCCAACTACCCTGGCCAGCAAGATCTGCGGATCTGTCCCCCATTGAGCATGTTTGGGACTGGATGAAGCGTCGTCTCACACGGTCTGCACGTCCAGCACGAACGGTGGTCCAACTGAGGCGCCAGGTGGAAATGGCATGGCAAGCCATTCCACAGGACTACATCCAGCATCTCTACGATCGTCTCCATGGGAGAATAGCAGCCTGCATTGCTGCGAAAGATGGATATACACTGTACTAGTGCCGACATTGTGCATGCTCTGTTGCCTGTGTCTATGTGCCTGTGGTTCTGTCAGTGTGATCATGTGATGTATCTGACCCCAGGAATGTGTCAATAAAGTTTCCCCTTCCTTTGAAAATGAATTCACGGTGTTCTTATTTAAATTTCCAGGAGTGTAGAAACTAAAGCTGGCTAAAGCCGGAGATAAGTTCATCCGACATTCTTGCGAAGGAGCTAACGGTGTTCAGAAAGGATAGGCTAAACACCGTTCGCGGTGGCGTGTTTTGTTGCTGTTAGAAGGGGTTCATCTTGCAGCGAAATTAAAGTGGACAGTTCCTGTGAGTTACTTTGGGTAGCGGTCATTCTTGGCAACTAGAATAAAATAGTAATTCGATACTTTTAGCGACCTCCCAACTCATACAACTGCTGAAAAGTTCAAAGAAAATTTATGTCTACTCTCAAAAACGAGCCCGACTCATACAACTATAGTTGGTAGTGACTTCAATTTACCCTCTATATGTTGGCGGAAAGACATGTTTAAAACCGTGGGTACTCATAAAATATCAGTCAAAATTGTGAGATACGTCTTCTCCGAAAATTATTTTGAGCAGTTAGTTCATGAGCCCACTCGAATAGTAAACGTTTGTGAAAACACTCGATCTCTTAGCTAGAAATAATCCTAAGCTAATAACGAGGATCAAGATGAATACAGGTGTTACTGAACACAGGTCTCTCTTAGCGAGACGGAGTACCGAAACTCCCAAATCCACCAAAAATAAACGAAAAATATATCTATGCATAAAGCAGACAAAAATTCGCTTGACGCCTTCCTGAGAGACAATCTCCACTCCTTCCAAATTAATAATGCAATTGTAGACTAGATATTGCTTGAATTCAAAGAAATAGTATCGACAGTAACTGAGAGATTTATACTAAATACATTAACCAACACCAGAGCTGATCCCCATTGATACACAAAAGGGGTTAGAACACTATTGCAGAAACAACGAAAAAGCATGCCAAATTTAAACGGAAGCAAAATCCCAGAGATTGGCGATCTATTACAGAAGCTCGAAATTTATTGCGGACTTCAATGCGAGATGCTTATAATAGCTTCCACAATGAAACTTTGTCTCGAAACCAGGTAGAAAATCCAAAAACATTATGATCGTATGGAAAGTATGCCAGCGGCAAGACATAATCAATGCCTTCTCTGAACGATAGCAATGGAAATACTATCGATGACAGTGATGCTAAAGAAGAGTTGCTAAACACATCCTTCCTAAATTTCTTCACCAAAGAGGACGAAGTAAATATTCCGGAATTCGAATCAAGAACATCTGCCAACATGAGTAACATAGAGGCAGATATTATCGGAGTAGTGAAGCAACTTCAATCACTTAATAAATGCGAGTCTTATGTTTGAGACTGTATACCAGTTACATTCCTTTCAGACTATGCTGATGCAATAGCTCCATACGTAACAATCATATGCAACTGCTCGCTCGACGAAAGATCCGTACCCAAAGACTGGAGAGTTGCACAGGTCACACAAGCATTATAGAAAGGCAATGGCAATAGTCCACTAAAGTACAGGCCCATATCATTAACGTCGATATGCAACGGGATTTCAGAGCTTATATTGTGTTCGAGCATTATGAATTACCTCGGATAGAACGGGCTATTGACACACAGTCAACACGAATTTAGAAAACGTCGTTCTTGTGAAACACAACTAGCTCTTTACTCGCACGAATGTTGAGTGCTATTGGCAGCGGATTTCGAAATTACTCCACATTTCTAAATTACAAGAAGGCTTTTGACACCTCACAAGCGGCTAGCAATCAAATTTCGTGCATACGGAGTATCGTCTCAACTATGTGACTGGATTCGTGATTTCCTGTCACTGAGGTCGCAGTTCGTAGTAACTGACGGAAAATAATCGAGTGAAACACATGTAATGTCTGGCGGTCCCCTAGGTATTGTTATAGTCCCTCTTCTTTTCTTTGTCTATATAAACGACTTAAGAGAAAATCTTAGCAGCCGTCTTAGGCTGTTTGCAGATGATGCTGTCCGTTATCGTCTAGTAATGTCATCAGAAGATCAAAACAAATTGCAAAACGATTTACAAAAGATATCTGTATGGTGCGAAAATGAGCAATTGACTCTAGATAATGAAAAGTGTGAGGTCGAACACATGAGTGCTAAAAGGAATCCGTTAAATTTGAGTTACGCGTAAGTCGATCAAACCTAAAGACCGCAAATTGAACTAAATACCTAGAAATTATAAAAAAAATGATTCAAATGGCTCTGAGCACTATGGGACTTAACATCTGACGTCATCAGTCCTATAGAACTTAGAACTACTTAAACCTAACTAACCTAAGGACATCACACACATCCATGCCCGAAGGAGGATTCGAACCTGCGACCGTAGCAGCCACGCGGTTCCGAACTGAAGTGCCTAGAACCGCTCGGCCACCGCGGCCGGCTAGAAATTGCAATTACGAACTACTTAAATTGGGAAGAACACATAGAAAATGTTGTGGGGAAAGCGAACCAAAGACTGCAATTTGCTGGCAGAACACTTTGAAGATGCAGCAGATCTACTAAGGAGACTGCCTACGCTACACTTGTCTGTCCTCTTTTGGAGCACTGCTGGGCCGTGTGGGATCCTTACCATATAGGATTAACGGAATACATCGAGATAGTTCAGAGAAGAGCAGCACGTTTTTTACTATCGACAAACATCGAAGAGAGTCTCACAGACACGATACAGGGTTTGAGGTGAACACCACTGAAACAAAGCCGTTTCTCGCTGTGGCGGCATCTTCTCACGGAATTTCGATCATCGACCTTCTCCTCCGAATGCGAAAATATTTTATTGACGCCAATCTACATAGGGAGAAACAGTCGTCATAATAAAATAAGGGAGACCAGATCTCGCGCGGAAAGATTCCTTTTTTTCCGCGCGCTGATGGAGAATTGAATAGCAGAGAATTATATTGAAGGTGGTTCGATGAAGCCTCTGTCAGGCACGTAAGTGTGATTTGCAGACTATCCAGGTAGATGTAGATGAAGAAGAGACAAATGAACTAACAAATTGACAAGATCCTTTTATAGTAAAAAAAAAATCAAAGTTATAAGGAGACTATATGAATGTGATATATATGCGTGTTCCTCGCTCGGTAGAAATATATTGTTTTTCGTTTGACCAAATACGATTACGCACCCAAGCTGAATTACACAGCTCAGGGGCGAAAAAACCACGGTGACGTTTCATCCAGTAAATGTTGCCGAGTAAATCTATGCAGCAGTCCCTCGCATAATTTGTCGTTTTTGTCACATCGTATTTGTTGCACTGTGTGTCAGTTAGCTCAACGCTTCCACAGGGCTAGAAGACGAAATATCAGTTACGCCTCATGGTCTACAAGACGCGTGAAATAGCTTATTATGCTTTTATAAGAAGTAACATCACTCCTATCCATACCGTCCGTTTTCTAGACAAAATGAGCTTTTGTATTTTGTAATTTTTGCCTAATCCAGTATTGATACTGAAGCAATACCAGGATAGGAAGCTTTATTTATTAGAAAACGTTGTTTATAGGGAAAAGTCAAGTAGTGAGTTAGATATTAACATTCAGTCGTCACAAAATCTTTGTCATTAATCGAGTTTTAGGTGACAGGTGAGAACCAATCTACTCAACAATTGTGGCACTGTTAGTTGGGTAAGTCCATCCACCATTGCAAGGTCGTACCACATCGGATGGGTAAATCGGCTTTTAGTGCCCTGAGGCCGAAAAACGCATAAAAAGCAAAAGTAAATCGATTTCTAATTGTCGTGAGACTGGCGCAAGACATGTTCAATATGTTGAAATCGAGGAACAGCATGTACCACAACAGATCGGAGTGTCCAGGGGTCACGTTCAGAAAGCGTTCCGCAATGCCTGTCTTGTGTTCAGCTATATTCGTAACAGGAGCACTGAACACATTTCAGATAACCCAACAGCCAGAAGTCACAGGGAGTAAGATGAGGTAATCTGTTCGGTCAGACTACAGGGAAATGACGGCTGATAATTCTAGAATTCCCGAAATGCTTCTGCAGCAGCCGCTTGATTGGCTATGCAACGTGCGGAGAAGCGCCATCTTGTATAACAATGATCGTACCCACACATCCACGCTGTTCACGAAATTCCAGAGCACGGTTCGTTTTGCTGGCAGGTCAACAGCAAGAAAATCCTTGACTCGAGTGGTTTTGTGTGGTTAACAATGCAGGACGTTTCGTAGGATTTTAACAATCGTGCTCGCAGGCATATCCAACGGTCGGGCAATTTCCCGCGCCGCTCCAGCCTTCCTGCATTGCTGTTACCATATGTTCGACAGAACCTGAATCTTGTAATCGTTTTCTAAAGACTTTTATCACTCTTAGTTTCAATAATTGAGATGCCCCTATCTACCCCATAGACATTAGTGATATTTATGTAAGTGGTTACTAGCCCACGAACGGTGAAATGAAGCCTCAGGTGACAAGATGAAGTTTAGCTGGTCCGTCTCGACCTTTTTGGGTAATTCCCTTTCCATTTATTTATAGTTGCAATCCAGAGACGACTTCGTCCTTGTCCATTTATAGTATGCACATCGGCATATTAGTAGCTATCTTTATTACTTTTTAATTCTTCCCTGTGAAGAACATGCCGTTTCCCATGTCAAGGTCCAAATTGCTCTGAGCACTATGGGACTTAAATACTGAGGTCATCAGTCCTCTAGAACTTAGAACTATTTAAACCTAACTAACCTAAGGACATCACACACATCCATGCGCGAGGCAGGATTCGAACCTGCGACCGTAGCGGTCGCTCGGCTCCAGACTGCAGCACCTTGAACCGCTCGGCCACCCCGGCCGTCCCATGTCAAGGGTCCAAAAAATTTTCCTATCTGTCTTTTCGGGTCAAGCACGTTTTACCATATCTTATCTAATTAACAATAGCCTTTAATATAAGAGGCAATAATACTCTTTAGTAGCACGTAGTGAAATTGACCTCTGTCGGTCGATAGAGTATAAGGGTGATGAAAGGGTGTTGTACGTCCGTTCACGCAATTGCCATATTTTTTACACGTAAACGTAATGTGACCTATGCTGGTCAACTTCTATTACATGGCGATGAAGTGGCGTTGTTCGTTCACTCACGCGTTGTTTTTAGAAATAAGATAAAAATTAATCTTGATAATATTCTTCTTCGCCGGCCGGAGAGGCCGAGCGGTTCTAGGCGCTACAGCCTGGAACCGCGCGACCGCTACGGTCGCAGGTTCGAATCCTGCCTCGGACATGGATGTGTGTGATGTCCTTAGGTCAGTTAGGTTTAAGTAGTTCTTAGTTCTAGGGGACTCATGACCTCAGAAGTTACGTCAGATAGTGCTCAGAGCCATTGGAATTATTGGAATTTGATAATATTCTTCATTCAGTGCGTGTCAGCAATAACAAGTATATTTACATCAACTAATGAAAACACTTACTCTACCATACGTGTACAGGTTATCCGAAATTATTGCATTTTGGCGTTTGCAAACTACAGTTTCGCTGTTTTATGTCATATTGCATTAATAACGATGGTCGTGTTATGCAGCATTCGTTGCGAAAGGGCCAATATATTCTAATAGTGTAAGTCAGGGTAGTGTTTTCGCGCTCATATCAATCCATGCATAGTTTGTTACATTTTAGTCAAATCCTGGTGCAGAGGCTTTATGTTTCAAAGTTTCAACCATTCTATAAGTTATTTGTTTGAAGATATAACTGCTTTGGTCTTTTATCTTTGACAGTCGAGGGTCTCAGTTAAACAACCGCAGTGTTCCCTGCTATGTTATTACGCAGCGCGTCATCTACGTCTACTTACACTACTGGCCATTAAAATTGCTACACCATGAAGATGACATGCTACAGACGCGAAATTTAACCAACAGGAAGCAGATGCTGTGATATGCAAATGATTAGCTTTTCAAAGCATTCACACAAGGTTGGCGCCGGTAGCGACACCTACAACGTGATGACATGAGGAAAGTTTCCAACGGATTTCTCATACACAAACAGTCTTTGACCGGCGACGCCCGGTGAAACGTTGTTGTGATGCCTTGTGTAAGAAGGAGAAATGCGTACCATCACGTTTCCGACGTTGATAAAGGTCGGATTGTAGCCTGTCACGATTGTGGTTTATCGAATCGCGACACTGATGCTCGCGTAGGTCGAGATTCAATGACTGTTAGCAGATTACGGAATCGGTGGTTTCAGGAGGGTAATATGGAACGCCGTGCTGGATCCCAACGGCCTCGTATCACTAGCAGTCGAGATGACAGGCATCTTATCCGCATGGCTGTAACGGATCGTGCAGTCACGTCTCGATCCCTGAGTCAACAGATGGGGACGTTTGCAAGACAACAACCATCTGCACGAACAGTTCGACGATGTTTGCAGCAGCTAGGACTATCAGCTCGGAGACCATGGCTTCGGTTACCCTTGACGCTGCATCACAGATAGGAGCCCCTACGATGGTGTACTCAACGACGAACCTGGGTGCGCGAATGGTAAAACGTTATTTATTCGGATGAATCCAGGTTCTGTTTACAGCATTATGATGGTCGCATCGGTGTTTGGCGACATCGCGGTGAACGCACATTGCAAGCGTGTATTCGTCATCACCATGCTGGCGTATCTCCCGGCGTCATAGTATGGGGTGCCATTGGTTACACGTCTCTGTCACCTCTTGTTCGCAATGACGGTACTTTGAACAGTGGACGTTACATTTCAGATGTGTTACGACCCGTGGCTCTACCCTTCATTCGATCCCTGCGAACCCTACATTTCAGCAGGATAATACACGACCACATGTTGCAGGTCCTGTTCGGGCCTCTCTGGATACAGAAAATGTTCGACTGTTGCCCTGGCCAGCACATTCTCCAGATCTCTTACCACTTCAAATAGCAATGGTGGCCGTGGAAATGGCTCGTCCCAATACGCGAGTCACTACTCTTGATGAACTGTGGTATGGTGTTGAAGCTGCATGGTCAGCAGCACCTGTACACGCCATCCAAGCTCTGTTTGACTCAATACCCAGGCGTATCAAGGCCGTTATTACGGCCAGAGGTGGTTGTTCTGGTTACTGATTTCTCAGGACCTATGCACCCAAATTGCGTGAAAAAGTAATCACATGTCAGTTCTAGTACAATATATTTGTCCAATGAATACCCATTTATCATCTGCATTTCTTCTTGTTGTAGTAATTTTAATGGCCAGTAGTGTAGTTTCTCGTGAGCTGCCGAGGCCCACCGCACAACGTCCATGGAGACGAGGCGCTCGCCGGAGCTTAAGTCTTGGTGGTGACTTAGTACATACGTACCTCATTTTTAAAATATTACTACGCCTATTCAGGCTGTTTTGGTTTTATTTCTAGACCATGCCCTCGTAGTCATATTATAGAATCAGGTTTATCTTCCGAAGAAGGCTCAACTACTTGGGCTGAAACCTAGGTAAATGTTGGTTTCATTACCGCAGTCGAAGTTGATAGTTTCTCTTATATTTCTTATTGTATTTCTTATGAACTCTAGCAGACATGCGACAGTACCTTTCTACATACCCTTGAGTGTCCGGAATTTCTGCAGAGCTTCTGGCACACAGCCACCATTATTTTTAAAAGAGCCTTACCAGCAGAGCACGACCCTTCATGGAGGTAGTAATGTTGGACGTGTCAGATGCAGGCTGAGAAACCACCGTGTGACACCCGCCTGTTGGTGTGCGTGTTCTAACGTTTACAGCGTTGGTTAAATTTTCGTTATTTTTTTCCCTTGTTCGACGATGTTTCCCCCTGAGTCAGTATTATGATATTCAAATTTGAATTCATCTTAGCAGTTGTTCTCGTCGACAGCGTTTTGAAACTGGATCTTTAATTATGGACACCGTGTACAGTGACCCTTGTCATTCAGTTCGTAATGAGTAGACTGAAATAAATACTCTCAAACAGAAGAACATTTGCATCAGCTGAGTAAAGATACCACTCTTTTGCTTCAGCCAGTAAATGCACCGACTCAGCCTCGAAAACAGTTTTCATATATCTTTTCTCATTTCTAAAACAATTTTACGCGTGGAACGAAAACTACTGCCTTTCACGTATCTCTCGGTGCAACCAATCGCCGTACAAGATTTCAACAGTGGAGTAAAGAAATTTTAACCGAAAGTCTTAGACTGATGATAAATAGGACAGTATATCAGAAATCATCCACAAATAGACGGCGTCACTATTCACCTAGTCGAAATTCTGGTCTAAGATCTGAATCCACTGGAATTTTTATCACTTGATCGAAACAGTGTGTTACAGAGATTGCTACTGTAGGCGCGTCAGTGACGAGTGAGACTGAAAATCTTTTACCTATCTGAGGGAACACCTGCTAATCTTCCTAAACTGCGAAGGCATCCATGTTCTTCAAGCCGGCCGGGGTCGCCGAGCGGTTCTGGGCGCTTCAGTCTGGAACCGCGCGACCGCATAGGTCGCAGGTTCGAATCTTGCCTCGGGCACGGATGTGTGTGATGACCTTAGGTTGTTAGTAGTTCTAAGTTCTAGGGGACTGATGACCTCAGAAGTTAAGTCCCATAGTGCTCAGAGCCATTAGCCATGTTCTTCACCTATTTGCAGGGAATTTGGTTGCAGAGTCGGTGATATACTTAATAAAAATGAGTTGCGGGAAAATCTGTGTAAGTGAAAAGCCTTCAGTGAAGTTAAACATGGAAGTATACCGTAAACTAAGAGGACTATAAATTGTGGCAGACCTGTCACACAATTACATTTGCCTGCTCACAATTACAAACGGTTTGGCGAGCCCCTTACTTGCTATAGGCCAGGTATCACACGTGGCAAACATATCAAGAAGTTCGATAACGGCACTGAAATCGAACACCTGGCCGGCCTGTGTGGCCGAGTGGTTCTAGACACTTCAGTCAGGAACCGCGCGGTAGTGACAATTCAATTTAGTAATGCCCTTTATACACTACTGGCCATTAAAATTGCTACACCAAGAAGAAATGCAGATGATAAATGGGTATCAATTGGACAAATATATTATACTAGAACTGACATGTGATTACATTTTCACGCAACTTGGGTGTATAGATCCTGATAAATCAGTACCCAGAACAACCACCTCTGGCCGTAATAATGGCCTTGATACGCCTGGGCATTGGGTCAAATAGAGCTTGGATGGCGTGTACAGGTACAGCTGCCCATGCAGCTTCACCGCGATACCACAGTTCATCAAGAGTAGTGACTAACGTATTGTGACGAGCCAGCTGCTCGACTACCATTGACCAGACGTTTTCAATTGGTGAGAGATCTGGAGAATGTGCTGGCCAGGGCAACAGTCGAGCATTTTCTCTATCCAGAAAGGACCGTACAGGACCTGCAACATGTGGTCGTGCATTATCCTGCTGAAATGTAGGGTTTCGCAGGAATCGAATGAAGGGTAGAGCCACGGGTCGTAACACATCTGAAATGTAACGTCCACTGTTCAAAGTACAGTCAAAGCGAACAACAGGTGACCGAGACGTGTAACCAATGGCACCCCATACTATGGCGCCGGGTGCTACGCCAGTATGGCGATGACGAATACACGCTTCCAATGTGCGTTCACCGCGAAGTCGCCAAACACGGATGCGACCATCATGATGCTGTAAACAGAACCTGGATTCATTCGAAAAAATGACGTTATGCCATTCGTGCACCCAGGTTCGTCGTTGAGTACACCATCGCAGGCACCCCTGTCTGTGATGCAGCGTCATGGGTAACCGCAGCCATGGTCTCCGAGCAGATAGTCATTGCTGCTGCAAACGTCGTCGAACTGTTCGTGCAGATGGTTGTTGTCTTGCAAACGTCCCCATCAGGTATCGAGACGTGGCTGCATGAAACGTTACAGCTATGCGGAGAAAATGCCTGTCATCTCGACTGCTAGTCATACGAGGCCGTTGGGATCCCGCAAGGCGATCCGTATTACACTCCCGAACTTACCGATTCCATATTCTGCTAACAGTCATTGTATCTCGGCCAACGCGAGCAGCAATGTCGCGATACGATAAACTGTAATCGCGTTAGGCTAGAATCCAACCTATATCAAAGTCGGAAACATGATGGTACGTATTTCTTCTCGTTACACGATGCATCACAACAACGTTTCACCAGGCAACGCCGGTCAACTGCTGTTTGTGTATGAGAAATCGGCTGGAAACTTTCCTCATGTCAGCACGTTGTAGGTGTCGCCACCGGCGCCAACGTTGTGTACATGCTCTGAAAAGCTATTCATTTGCATGTCACAGCATCTTCTTCCTGTCGGTTAAATTTCGCACCTGTAGCACATCATCTTCGTGGTGTAGCAATTTTAATGGCTAGTTGTGTATACATTTCTTTTGTTGTCGTTCTGATCACAGTAAGAACTTTCTTTTATATATAACAATTTTATATGTTTTGTATGGCGTCTAATGATTCTCACTTTCTTACACTTCACTCGGCTTTCCTTTGCACGAATATTTTTGCAAATGTAACTATTTTTGCTTCAAAAGCGGTCAGCATGCTTGACGATTCTTGCCGTTTGTGGATCATATGTAGCAACGATAGCGGAACTGATTTCCTCTGCGTTGGGGAATAGTTATATTGCTTTTGACTTTGGTATCACGTATGTGTCGTCCTCCCTTCGGCTACTGGTGTGACAGTTTATTTGGTATGTTAAATAATGTAGGTAATACATTCCATAGAGGTTCGCTAGATTCCACATTCACTTATTTGACTCAAGTGTAGTGAACAAAACGTCCCTTTTTTGAGTTGGTATACGACGTCTTTCTGCAAAAGGTCAGGCGTTGTGTTGTTTATTAGCCACTTTTTGTTCTTTATAGAAACCGATATTCTACAATACATATCTGTAGGTTATAAGGCAGTCGTAAACAAGCCGCCCTATAGTCTGGAACCGCGCGACCGCTACGGTCGCAGGTTCGAATCCTGCCTCGGGCATGGATGTGTGTAATGTCCTTAGGTTAGTTAGGTTTAAGTAGTTCTAAGTTCTAGGGGACTGATGACCTTAGAAGTTAAGTCCCATAGTGCTCAGAGCCATTTGAACAAGTTGCTGTGTAATGTACTGTTTCATACCTCTCGGGGTTCTCATGAAACTAAAGGAAGACAAACGTGTCTTTCTTTTTCGGTATTGTCGATATTTATTGCACTACATATGCTCCTCGTTATAGAAACTATGTTGAAAATCGGTATAAATGATACTATTCGCACTCATCCAACATCGTGTTCAGAAGTGTAGCTTCCTGATCGCTTGAAGCGTTTCTGTCGCAGAATGTAACGAAGATAAGCAGAAGTGTCGTGACTGTGAGTGTTGGACTTTGATAGAACTGCCGGCCGTTGTGGCCGAGTCGTTCTCGGCGCTTCAGTCTGGAAATGCAATGCTGCTACGGTCGCAGGTTCGAATCCTGCCTCGGACATGGATCTGTGTGATGTCCTTATGTTAGTTAGGTTTAAGTAGTTCTACGTCTAGGGGACTGATGACCTCAGATACTAAGTCCCATAGTGCTTAGAGCCATTTGAACAATTTTTTTTATTAGAACTGAGCCCGGAGACCGGTTCACCGTACTTTTGTTACCTCGGGCGCCACCCAGCAATATGCCTTCGGGAGAGGAGAAGAGCATAATTAGGGAAGGGAGCAGTAATTGTTCATGTGACTTCAGTTTGGCCGTTTGAATTTATGTTACAAAGCCTGTTTGGGCAACAGCTCTTCGAATACATAGATAGTTGTCCCTAAATGCCAGGCTGCTCTCTGGTCGAGTTAGAAAACAGTAACAGCTCCAAATTTCAGAGAACTCGTCATCGTGAGCGGTTTCAATATTAACTGAAATGGTGAACGGGAAAAATTGTTGAGACCCCTCGACCCGCTACTTTGTCATTCAGGCATGACATTCGCGGAGTTTGTTGGCCAGAGGAAATTGGTTTTGATACTCAAATTGATTAATTTAAATAGGGAGCACTTAAATTACGCAGTTGATAGATCCGTGTGTGATAACAATAATCTCGTCATTTCGTCAGCATCATGAAGCTGTAATCACATTTTATGCATTAATTTTATTCCATTCTCTCCCTTTGCTTTATGGTACTAGTAAGTGCAAATGGGTGGCTTTGCTATGTGCTGTGTCTATGGGTTACAGTTCTACACATAAAGACCGCGAATGCATTTTTGCCCTCTGTCACGTGACTTTGATGTCGGTTTCAATATAATGACATCACACACGGTCTATATAGGGTGTTTCAAAAGGTGACAGCGAAACTCATATAACAACAAGAGAAAAATTCCATTTGTCATGGTATATCTTAAGAGCTATGCGTACGTTTTCATCTTCATTACTGTGAAACAAATCTCTTTTACCACAATCTCTATGCTTACCATATTTCGGGAGGGGGTAGTATGGACCAAAATTAGAAAAAAATGTCCAGTAAACATTAGTGCTTAAATGCACACCTTACGAGCTATGAACAATTGTTCAACAGAAGAAATGCGTTTCACAGTAACGAAGATCAACAAGTGCGCGTAGCTCTCAAGATCTCAAGATACGCATTTTAGAGCCCATGTCTGCTAATTTTTTTTTTTGGTCCATACTACCTCCTTCCAGAGTATGGAAAGGAATGAGATTGCGGCAGAAGATGAAGGGGCGCTCTTAACGTAAGCACAACACAGCCCATATTTACTAGGCTGTTTTTCTTCTTGTTAGGCCTGTATGAGGAATTCAGCCCTCAAGTTTTGCCGTCGAGTTTTGAAACAACCTGTATTATATATGACGAGAACGTAGAAGAGCAATATGTGCCAGTGCCTTTACATCTTTTTATTTATCTTTGATTCCCAGAATAAACCTTTTCTCGAAGAGAATTTGTTATCTTACTTTTTAACTACCCTTATGCAATAAACTGCCACTCAGAAACACAATACTACGCTCCGTTCAGTAAAAAACACACATGCACACACCTACACAAACACGATTTTAATTTTTGACTGGGACAGTATCCTCAACGAGAAATGACGTTCCACAAATCATTGAGTATGGTTCCAATCCCCCGGTTCTGACCAAGGATTTCGGAATGTATCTCTTGTTTGTAAGGCGTATGTCGGAACTGGTAAACTCCTCCGTTTTATTCCCAGTTGGGATCCCCCATGTGTGATAGTTGGCTGAACAGAACCGTGACACTTACTGGGTCGGATCTCGACGTCGAACAGGCCGCTCAGCTTCTAGGAGTGGAGAATGAAAAAAAAAAAAAGATTAAATAAATGAAGCTGTCACTAGAGAGGCGCTAGTTTTGTTGTGACATCTGAGCAAAGCAGTACCGGTATCATATGAAGGGCTTATTTCAATAGTGGTAAAAGTCCATTTTTGCTCATTCTGAGATACAACAGAGTCCTAAAGTTAAAATCTGCAGTTGAGACACCAGAAATATTCAAGTATATATTCTTGAATATTTCTGGTATCTCAACTGCAGATTTTTCAGCGCTCATTTAACTTTAGGACTCTGTATCTCAGAATGAGCAAAAATGGACTTGTTCCACTACTGAAATAAGCCCTTCATATAATATGATACTGATGACCGTCTCTAATGGCCTCCATGTCGACAGGACGTTACAGATTAACCTTCTTTCTATACTTTCTTCGTTTTGCCCTCTGATGAGCTACTTTATATGCTATTCTGCAACTACTAGCTCACCAAGTTTCATTCTGGAATTCGCAGTGTCCAGAATGAGATTTTCACTCTGCAGCGGAATGTGCGCTGATATGAAACCTCCTGGCAGATTAAAACTGTGTGCCCGACCGAGACTCGAACTCGGGACCTTTGCCTTTCGCGGGTAAGTGCTCTGTCATCTGAGGTACCGAAGCACGACTCACGCCCGGTCCTCACAGCTTTTCAATTCGTAGTGTGATTGAAAAGATGAATAACAGAACGTTCTTCCTCTGAAAATATTTTGGGAGAACGGAGCTCACCTGAATGCAACACAGTAATGGTTATTGTGTAACAAACCCATCGATTCCGTATCTGTGTCCATGTAGTGATATCTCGACCAACACGAGCAGCAATATCACAGATTGGTGAACCGCAGTCAATATGCGCCATTTTCCTGTCGAATTCCGAAAAATGCTTGCAGACGGTTCTCATTTTATGTGAGGAATAACCTGAACATACAAATTCGATGTCAGAATGAGAAGCCCGCATCTCGTGGTCGTGCGGTAGCGTTCTCGCTTCCCACGCCCGGGTTCCCGGGTTCGATTCCCGGCGGGGTCAGGGATTTTCTCTGCCTCGTGATGGCTGGGTGTTGTGTGATGTCCTTAGGTTAGTTAGGTTTAAGTAGTTCTAAGTTCTAGGGGACTAATGACAATAGATGTTAAGTCCCATAGTGCTCAGAGCCATTTGAACCATTTTTCAGACTGAGAAATCCACAGTATAATCTTTCCCCATGTACAGAACTAGATAGTTACCCAAGTTTTGCTTGTGCCTGCAACTCCTACTTGGTGCTGAGATTTTCTTCCGTTAATGTATTATGTTGCAAGCCCTGTTCACGATGTTGCACATCTAATTGTTAGCAGTGTACTCGAGTTTCAGTACGGCGTATGGAGGAAGGGCGGTGCAGACAGGGAGGCGACCGTGTCGGACGCTGCGCCCCGCTGGGCGGCGGCCAATCGGCTTAGGCGGAGCGTCGGCCAGACGCGCACTGTGCGTGGGCGGGGCGGCCGCGGTCGCCGGGCAACGCGCCCATCAGCCGCAATAATCACGGCCGTGGCCGCCTAATGAGACGCGCAGTGTGAGCGGTCGCTCCCCGCTAGCTGCTGGGCTGCCTCCACGTGGTAGCGAAACCCCAGTCACCTACGCTCCCTGACGGCAGAGGTGTCACATTACGAGGCGTGTTTTTAAAGTAAGTACAGTTTTGAAATTAGAAAAAGACGTGCTAAGATATCTCAATAATTTTATTTTTACATGAAATCCTGTACCTTAATCTACTTTTCTACATAATTTCCCTCAATATTGAAGCACTTGTGATAACATTGTACCAGTTTTTGGCTGTTGTTGTTGTGGTCTTCAGTTCTGAGACTGGTTTGATGCAGCTCTCCATGCTACTCTATCCTGTGCAAGGTTCTTCATCTCCCAGTACCTACTGCAGCCTACATCCTTCTGAATCTGCTTAGTGTATTCATCTCTTGGTCTTCCTCTACGATTTTTACCCTCCAAGCCACCCTCCAGTACTAAATTGGTGATCCCTCGATGTCTCAGAACATGTCCTACCAACCGATCCCTTCTTCTAGTCAAGTAACGCTACAAGCTCCTCTTCTCCCCAATTCTATTCAATACCTCCTCATTAGTTACGTGATCTACCCATCTAATCTTCAGCATTCTTCTGTAGCACCACATTTCGAAAGCTTCTATTCTCTTCTTGTCCAAACTATTTATTGTCCATGTTTCACTTCCATACATGGGTACACTCCATACAAATACTTTCAAAAACGACTTCCTGACACGTAAATCTATACTCGATGTTAACAAATTTCTCTTCTTCAGAAACGCTTTCCTTGCCATTGCCAGTCTACATTTTATATCCTCTCTACTTCGACCATCATCAGTTATTTTGCTCCCCAAATAGCAAAACTCCTTTACTATTTTAAGTGTCTCATTTCCTAATCTAATTTCCTCAGCATCACCCGACTTCATTCGACTACATTCCATTATCCTTTCAGGACACTGTCTATTCTGTTCAACTGCTCTTCCAAGTCCTTTGCTGTATCTGACACAATTACAATGTCATCGGCGATCCTCAAAGTTTTTATTTCTTCTCCATGAATTTTAATATCTACTCCGAACTTTTCTTTTGTTGCCTTTATTGCTTGCTCAATTTACAGATTGAATAACATCGGCGATATGCTGTAACCCTGTCTCACTCCGTTCCCAACCACTGCTTCCCTTTCATACCCCTCGACTCGTATGACTGCCATCTGCTTTCTGTTCAAATTGTAAATAGCCTTTCGATCCCTGCATTTTACCCCTGCCACCTTCAGAATTTGAATGAGAGTATTCCAGTCAACATTGTCAAAAGCTTTCTCTAAGTCTACAAATGCTGGAAACGTAGGTTTGCCTTTTCTTAATCTTTCTTCTAAGGTATGTCGTAGGGTCAGTATTGCCTCACGTGTTCCAACATTTCTACGGAATCCAAACTGATCTTCCCCGAGGTCGGCTTCTATCAGTTTTTCCATTCGTCTGTAAAGAAATAGTGTTAGTATTTTGCAGCTGTGACTTATTAAACTGATAGTTCGGTAATTTTCAAATCTGTCAACACCTGCTTTCTTTGGGATTGGAATTATTATATTCTTCTTGAAGTCTGAGGGTATTTCGCCTGTCTCACACATCTTGCTCACCAGATGGTAGAGTTTTGTCAGGACTGGCTCTCCCGAGGCTGTCAGTAGTTCTAATGGAATGTTGTCTACTCCGGGAGTCTTGTTTCGACTCAGGTCTTTCAGTGCCCATTTCATCTTCATCTACATCCTCTTCCATTTCTACAATATTGTTCTCAAGTACATCGCCCTTGTATAGACCCTCTATATATTCCTTCCTCCTTTCTGCTTTCCCTTCTTTGGTTAGACTACCCTCCTCATAGAAGTCTGCCGCCTGACTAGTTAAACACTGCATCCCCACTGTTTTGACTTCCTCATCGTCTTGAAGACGCTGATCGCCCAGGTGTTTCTTCAAGTGCAGGAACGGATGGTATTCACTGGGCGCAAGCTCGGGGCTGTACGGAGGATGATCAAGAGTTTCCCATCGAAAAGATGTGATGAGATCTTTGGTCTGATTCGCCACTTGCGGCCGGCCACTGTCGTGGAGCTTAACTTCCATGGACTGTTGCGTTGAAGTGACGTAGGCCACGCATGTTTCATGGCCCGTCACAATTTCGCTTAAGAAATCATCGCCGTCGTTGTGGTACCGCTCAAGGAAAGTCAATGCACTGTCTGAACGTTTGGGTTTGTGCACATCCGTCAACATTTTCGGTACCCAGCGTGCGCAAAATTTTCGGCAATTCAAGTGCTCCGTCACAATGCCATACAAAACACTACGAGAAACACTAGGAAAGTCATCCCTCAAGGAAGAAATAGTAAAGAGTCTCTTTTCTCTCACCTTATTGTCCACTTCCTGCACCAAACTTTCATTAACGACCAAAGGACACCCACTCCGTTGTTCATCATGCAAATTTGTGCTGCCGTCTATAAATGCACTCACCCACTTTCTTACCATTCCATCACTCATATTGCTTTCTCCGTAAACTGCACATATCCCATGATGAATATCGATCGCTTTCTGCATCTACATCTACATATACAGGGTGATTCAAAAAGAATACCACAACTTTAAAAATGTGTATTTAATGAAAGAAACATAATATAACCTTCTGTTATACATCATTACAAAGAGTATTTAAAAAGGTTTTTTTTTCACTCAAAAACAAGGTCAGAGATGTTCAATATAGCCCCCTCCAGACACTCGAGCAATATCAACCCGATACTCAACTCGTTCCACACTCTCTGTAGCATATCAGGCGTAACAGTTTGGATAGCTGCTGTTATTTCTCGTTTCAAATCATCAATGGTGGCTGGGAGAGGTGGCCGGGACACCATATCCTTAACATACCCCCATAAGAAAAAATCGCAGGGGGTAAGATCAGGGCTTCTTGGAGGCCAGTGATGAAGTGCTCTGTCACGGGCTGCCTGGCGGCCGATCCATCGCCTCGGGTAGTTGACGTTCAGGTAGTTACGGACAGATAGGTGCCAATGTGGTGGCGCTCCATCCTGCTGAAATATGAATTGTTGTGCTTCTCGTTCGAACTGAGGGAACAACCAATTCTCTAACATCTCCAGATACTGTAGTCCAGTTACAGTAGCACCTTCGAAGAAAAAGGGACCAAAAACTTTATTGGCTGAAATGGCACAGAAAACGTTCACCTTAGGCGAGTCACGTTCATACTGAGTTGTTTCCCGCGGATTCTCAGCGCCCCATATACAGACATTGTGACTGTTAACTTTCCCGTTAGTGTGGAAAGTTGCTTCATCACTAAACACAGTCTTTGAAACGAAAGATTCATCTGTTTCCAGTTGAGCAAGGATAAAAATCGATTCTTTTAATCTTATCAGCTGCAGACAGTGCTTGAACCAATTTCAGACGATAAGGTTTCATAACTAACCTTTTTCGTAGGACTCTCCATACAGCTGATTGTGGAATTTGCAGCTCTCTGCTAGCTCTGCCAGTCGATTTTCCTGGGCTGCGAACAAATGCTTGTTGGATGCGTGCTACATTTTCATCACTCGTTCTCGGCCGTCCAGAACTTTTCCCTTTGCACAAACACCCATTCTCTGTAAACTGTTTATGCCAACGTTTAATACACCACCTATCAGCAGGTTTAACACCATACTTCGTTCGAAATGCACGCTGAACAACTGTCGTCGATTCACTTCTGTCGTACTCAATAACACAAAAAGTTTTCTGTTGAGCGGTCGCCATCTTAGCATCAACTGGCGCTGACGCCTAGTCAACAGCACCTCAAGCGAACAAATGTACAACTAAATGAAAGTTTATAGCTCCCTTAATTCGCCGACAGATAGTGCTTAGCTCTGCCTTTTGTCGTTGCAGAGTTTTAAATTCCTAAAGTTGTGGTATTCTTTTTGAATCACCCTGTATATTCCGCTAGCCACCAAGCGGTGTATGTCGGAGGGCACAATTCGCGCCAAAGTCATCTTTCCCCCCCTCTGTTCGACTCGCGGATCGCGCAAGGGAAAAACGAGTGTGTGAACGCCTCAGTACGAGCTCTTATTTCTCATATCTTTGAATGATGAATTAGGCCTTTAGCACTAATAAATCTTAATAACAGCCTGTACTTCACAGTCGGTGGGACTCACGATTATCGGAGCCACCTTAAACACTAAGTACACAACGTAAACAAGGAAGAATCAGACAGTAATGCCGTCAGTGCGTAGATTAAAGTACAAGCTTTCATGTAAAAATAAAATTTTTGAGATATCTTAGCATGTGTTTCTTTAATTTCAAAACGGTACTTACTTAAAAAACACGCCTCGTAAAACTGATTTATTCCTTACGGTGTATATGGCCCGAAGGCGTCGAAAATAATTCATAGGCGATGAAAGGATGCTGTCTGTTCACATCTCCCCATCACTATAGCAGCTGCCCATAAACAGAAGGCTAGCAGCATCTACGAGGAAAGATCGTTATTCCTACGACATTAGTAAGTCAATGTGTGCTTATAGACAAATTTTTGCTTCTTCCTCTACATTCAGCTGACAAAAATCACGGGGTACCTCCTAATATCGTGTCTGACCTTTTATCTGGTGTAGTGCAGGAACTCGACATAGCATGGATTCAACAAGTTGTTGGAAGTCCCCTGCAGGAATATTGCATCAAGCTGCCTCTACAGCCATTCATAATTACGAAAGTCTTGCCGACGCAGTATTTTCTGTACCAGCTGACCTCTCGCTTATGTCCCAGAATTGTTCGATGGGATTCATGTCGGGCGACCTGAGCGGCCAAGTAATTCAACTGAATTGTGCAGAATGTTCTTCAATCACGAACAGTTGTAACCCGGTGATATGGCACACTGTTACCCATAGCAGTTATATCGTTGTTTAGGGACATGAAGTCGATGACTGGATGCAAACGGTCTCCAAGCAGCCGAACATCACTGTTTACAGTGAACGATCGGTTCAGATGGACCAGAGGACCCAGTTCGTTCGATGTAAACACAGCCCACACCGTTACAGAGCCACCACCATCTTGCGCAGTGACTCCTTGTTAAACCTGGGTCCATGGCTTCGTGGGAGTGCATCACATTCAAACCGTACCAACTGAAATCGGGACTCATCTGATCAGGCCACGGTTTTCCAGTCGCATAGGGTCCAATCGATATGGTCACAAGCGCAGGAGAAGCGCTGCAGGAGATGTCGTGCTGTCAGCAAAGACACTCGCGTCGGTCGGCTGCTGCCGTAGTCACTAACGTTACGTTTCACCGCACTGTGGTAACGGATTCGTTTGTCGTACATCCAACATTGATTGCTGCGGTTATTTCATACAGTCTTGTTTGTCTGTTAGCGCGCCGGCCGCTTTGGTCGAGCGGTTCTAGGCGCTTCAGTCCGGAACCGCGCTGTTACTACAGTCGCCGGTTCGAATCCTGCCTCAGGCATGGATGTGTGTGATGTCCTTAGGTTAGTTAGGTTTAAGTAGTTCTGAGTCTAGGGGACTGATGACCTCAGATGTTAAGTCCCATAGTACTTAGAGCCATTTGAACCATTTGAACCATTGTCAAGGTATAGGATGTTAGATTCCTGCATAATAAATGTTACAACAGCCTCCAAAGTTACTCTCCTTCGCAGCACCTCGAAAATAAATGCTATAGCTGATTCTGTTAGTCTTGAATTCAAAATTGGCCCTTTAACTAACCTATTCGATTTGTTTTAATCATAAACAAAGTGGAATTAGAGTGCTAAAAAGATAGAAAGGAACCATTCACTGCATAAATCTCTATTCTAAACAGAAATTCACATAATAATCCGCGCTGTCAAGTTTTCTTATTTAATTTAATTCCTAAGCAACTCGTACATCATCTCTGCTTGTAACGAGTTCTCCGTCTTTCTTTGAGATCTATGTCTAAATAACACAGGATACATGTGTAAATGTCTATTCTCGGAGGGTTTATTATTAAGACATGTAAACAAATTTCGCAGGCTACTTACAAGTTATGCTAGTGGAATATGCCATCGCTATCGTGCAAAGGGGTCAAGCGTGATGGGATGAAGATGGTCCACAGTAACTTTCACGTATTCCAAAGCTGTCGAGGTGTCTTCGAGTACTAGCACAGGTCGCATGGAAATCCAGGTAAATGTCCTCCATAGTATAATTACATCCTCACCGGCCAGCGTACGTGCCGCGGTGGGTGTTTCGAGCAGCCGTTCTCCTGGGGGAGGGGGGATGACGACGACGACGACGACGACGACGACGACGACGACGACGACGCCGACACCGTATTTGGAGACGAGCGTCGTTCTGGTTTGACAAGAATCGTGATTCGTTCAGCCAGATGACACGGTTCCGTTGACCCGCGGCACAGTCTCGATGATCCTGTGCCCCCTGCAATCGTAAATGACGATGGAATTGGGTTTACGTGGGAAAAGTTAGCGGCCGTCTGTTGCGGAGCCCTATGATCAACAAAGTGCACTGAACGGAGTGCTCGAGCACCCTTGTGCCTGGCTCAGCATTGTACTCTGTCATCAGATATGTCTATCCTCTTGTACGGAGCGATCTCACATCCGAAGTCGATGTTCTTTGATGAGGCGCAGACGGCCAACACTTTGTCACCTACTCGTAGTTTCACTATCCTTCAACCACTCCCTATAGATGCTCAAAACAGTAGCATGCGCATAGCCGACCTGCTTCGCCGTTTCCGACATGCCAGTTCCCAGACGCGGGCGGGTCGTAAAAATCTACTCTTTGAAGAACTTCATAATTTGCCGCCCTGCTGATAGAATATGTTTATTGAACAGTCAGTTTCGGCCCACAGACCATCATCATGTTCCTGTATACTAACGGAAAAAATATATAAAGAATATTACAAAATCCAACTGTCACTATTTCAATAACTGAAAGAGTTTGTGAAAAAGCTGGCGTAATAAAATCTTATACACTCAAGTAAAACTATTGCGTCATATTAGGCCAACAATTAATAAAATCCATTAAATCTTCACTGATTTTATCACCTGGTGTGATGTTGTAAATCTTTTATATCAGTTTGTGATATTTTATTAGGCGATGTTTTTCGTAAACATACAACATATCAGAATGAGATTTTCACTCTGCAGCGGAGTGTGCGCTGATATGAAACTTCCTGGCAGATTAAAACTGTGTGCCCGACCGAGACTCGAACTCGGGACCTTTGCCTTTCGCGGTTAAGTGCTCTACCAACTGAGCTACCGAAGCACGACTCACGCCCGGTACTCACAGCTTTACTTCTGCCAGTAACTCGTCTCCTACCTTCCAAACTTTACAGAAGCTCTCCTGCGAAACTTGCAGAACTAGCACTCCTGAAAGAAAGGATACTGCGGAGACATGGCTTAGCCACAGCCTGGGGGATGTTTCCAGAATGAGATTTTCACTCTGCAGCGGAGTGTGCGCTGATATGAAACTTCCTGGCAGATTAAAACTGTCTGCCCGACCGAGACTCGAACTCGGGACCTTTGCCTTTCGCGGTTAAGTGCTCTACCAACTTAGCTACAGAAGCACGACTCACGCCCGGTACTCACAGCTTTAGTTCTGCCAGTAACTCGTCTCCTACCTTCCAAACTTTACAGAAGCTCTCCTGCGAAACTTGCAGAACTAGCACTCCTGAAAGAAAGGATACTGCGGAGACATGGCTTAGCCACAGCCTGGGGGACGTTTCCAGAATGAGATTTTCACTCTCCAGCGGAGTGTGCGCTGATATGAAACTTCCTGGCAGATTAAAACTGTGTGCCCGACCGAGACTCAAACTCGGGATCTTTGCCTTTCGCGGGCAAGTGCTCTACCAACTGAGCTACGTCTGGCACTCACAGCTTCACTTCTGCCAGTACCTCGTCTTCTACCTTCCAAACTTTACAGACGCTCTCCTGCGAAACTTGCAGAACTAGCACTCCTGAAAGAAAGGATATTGCGGAGACATGGCTTAGCCACAGCCTGGGGGATGTTTCCAGAATGAGCGCACACTCCGCTGCAGAGTGAAAATCTCATTCTGGAAACATCCCCCAGGCTGTGGCTAAGCCATGTCTCCGCAGTATCCTTTCTTTCAGGAGTGCTAGTTCTGCAAGTTTCGCAGGAGAGCTTCTGTAAAGTTTGGAAGGTAGGAGACGAGGTACTGGCAGAAGTAAAGCTGTGAGTACCGGGCGTGAGTCGTGCTTCGGTAGCTCAGTTCGTAGAGCACTTGCCCGCGAAAGGCAAAGGTCTCGAGTTCGAGACTCGGTCGGGCACACAGTTTTAATCTGCCAGGAAGTTTCATAAAACATATCGTACATCAGTTAGCGAGATAGTGACAGTTCAGTGTCGCTGGTATACTGAAACCTGACGATGAACTGTGGACCAAACCAGATTGTTCAATAAAGAAATTTTATCAGTAACGCTAGGAGGCAAATCGTGTCGTTATTCAAATATTTATGAGCTGCAGGGCCACCATCTTTTTAAAATAATCTACCCTTCGTCAAAATCATTTATGTTCGAGAATTTCCCTGTTAGTATGCGAATGATTCGCCATTCGTCTCTGCTCCGCTTATACACAATGTGGTTATAACTAAGCTTTGCCACTTGAACCAGTGTAGACGAAAATTGCTTACCGCATGTTAGAATACTGCTGAGCGGTGTGGGATCCTTACCAGGTGGGATTGACGGAGGACATTGAAAGGGTGCAAAAAAGGGCAGCACGTTTTGTATTATCACGTAATAGGGGAGAGAGTGTGGCAGATATGATACGCGAATTGGGATGGAAGCCATTACAGTAAAGACGTCTTTCGTCGCGGCGAGATCTTTTTACGAAATTTCGGTCACCAACTTTGTCTTCCGAATGCGAAACTATTTTGTTGAGCCCAACCTATATAGGTAGGAATGATCATGAAAATAAAATAAGAGAAATTAGAGCTCGAACAGAAAGGTTTAGGTGTTCGTTTTTCTAGCGCGCTGTTAGGGAGTGGAATAGTAGAGAGATAGTATGATTGTGGTTCGATGAACCCTCTGCCAAGCACTTAAATGTGAATTGCAGAGTAGTCATGTAGATCTAGATGTAGAAACCATTTAGAAGACAATCTCAACAGCCCTCTTATATTTTTTGCAATGATGCTGCCATTTATTGTCTTGTAAAGTCATCAGATGATAAAGAGGGATGCAAAATGATTAGATAAGATCACATAGATAATGTTATGGCGAAAGCAAACATTGCGGCAAGACCTTCTCACGAAATTTCAGTCATCAACTTTCTCCTCAGAGTATGAAAATAGTGAGAAATCTATATTAGATTCGTTTCATATTATTAGAAGTTGTATTTCGTGCTGTTCACACTCAATCATTTGTGATTATGTTTTGTACCTCTTGTTTGTTCTTATGCAATGGTATGGAGCTACTTTAAAGTCTTGACTTTTCCAGTAAGCACCCAATATTACCTACATTTGGAGCTTCCAAATTTCCTTCCTCTCTGTATGAATGAGCGATATAGTTTAACCTTTCAGCCCCTGACTTATTGTGATGGACAAAATTCTTTTTATGTCCATTCTTGTGTGTGTATGTGTGAACTAGTCCCATGCGCGCCTAAACTTTACTTTCTATTTATCACCGTAATACACTTAAGCACTTAGGAGATAGAAGTATAAACGAACTAAATAATTAAATGCCAGGCAATGACAAATCACAATGAAAAATTACTTTGTGAATTTTTTATACGATGTTATATTCCAATAAACTGTGTTAAACTCTATGACTGTTTCTCAAACAAGACCCTCCCCTTTCGTAATATCATCTTAGTCCATCCTACCTGGCGTTTCTGAACGCAAAAGGCAGGACTAGTAATTCTAGATTTTTGTCTGATTATCTTTATTTTTGTTTGGTCAGACTTAAGCTTTTTCTTGTTATGAATTATTTGTTTTATCATGTGTACTTAAATTGTTCCCGTATGCTCATTCCAGCTATTCACTTGGATCTTTTTTTATTAATGTTAACACGTTAGTAATGTTTACCAGTTCAGTGATTAATTCCAAATTTTATTTAAAGTGGGTGGCGACTAAGCATAATTTTGTGGCACACGGAACTTACATTAGACTGCATACTTCCCCATTGACTAACGTCCCCCAATTTCGATTTGCAAATCACTTTCTAGATAACCATTCACCCATTAATAACCATTTAATATTTTGTTGCCGCCCTCTTTCATAGGATGGAATGGCCATCGTAACGAAATAAGAGAAATAAGAGCTTGCACGGGAAGATTTAAGTGTTTGTTTGCCCCGTGCGCTGTTCGAGAGTCGAACGATAGAGAAGTAAGGTGAGGGTGATTAGATGAACTGTCTGCCAGGCAGTTAATTGTGAAAAGTAGAGTAATAATGCATATGTAAGTATAGATATAGGTAGTTCCAAATCGTTTGGCCACCAAGATCAGCAGACTTGAGCCCATGTGATTTTTGGCTGTGGGTTTATCTGAAGGTCACGTTGGAGGTTCAAGACGGGTATAGCAACGGAAGTAGCCAACTTCCCGCCTGAGATGTTCGGGCAGGCGTAGAGCAATCTCTAGTGCGGTTCCAGGTTGTCGTCGATGCAGGCGGTCGTCACAGTGAATAACGTTTGTAAACTGGAACGTAAACATGGTACGCAATTCACTAATGTTACCATATCATTCCTCTGCCGCATGTCCTTACAAACACTTACACGAAGTTCATTGTCCTACGACCTCTCATTTTTCATGGGGGCCGTCTCAGGTAACGTAAGCTTAGTTATAATCACCTTGTGCTTTCCTTACCGCACACGTACTCTTGTCGACACCAGGCAGCACTCCATCTTCCAGTATGCAGCAGGGACGACGGTTATCGCTGAAACAACCAGTTTTCCATTAGTTCGTTTTTTCTCACGCCAGTTTAATGCGACAGTCAAAACAGCTCAAAATAACCGGTTTCTGAAATAACCGATTTTCCGTTTTTTTATTCCAATTATTTCCAATAATAAACGTAGAAATAGACCAAAAATTGAAAAATTTTCTGTCTCAAATTCAAGATACATGGAATGAAAATATTAAATTCAGTAGTGCAAACAAAAGAAAACTTAATCTGTCCATCATTCGCGGCTTTTCTCGAAAAGTGACATCTCGTTGAATACTACAAAAATCAGTAGTATTCTCCTATTGATTCCAATTTTTTTGAAATTCTGTTCAAAAATTACGTTGTAATCGAGGATCATACCACTATTTGGTCCTTACGAACAGTCAGTAGTATAGGGTGAAAACTGAAGTTGAAGAACTCTGTTTTTGGTGCCAATTTGTCCGTTTCCAAGGGCTTCAAGCAGATAAAGGCATGTAGCGTAGACACAGGCAGAGGATCAAAATGGTTCAAATGGCTCTGACCACTATGGGACTTAACTTCTGAGGTCATCAGTCCCCTAAAACTTAGAACTACTTAAACCTAACTAACCTAAGGACATCACACACATCCATGCCCGAGGCAGGAATCCAACCTGCGACCGTAGTGGTCGCGCGGTTCCAGACTGAAGTGCCTACAACCGCTCGGCCACAACGGCCGGCCGGCAGAGGATCAGCTACTTTCTATTTTCATTGTGTACTACGAATGAATTGTTGTTTTTAATTTATAGCTGCTACCATAATTTCCTTCATCTTTTACTGCTTTATAGAAATGGGTGACGAATCTTTCATTTTTTTTAAAGAGAATGAAGCATCATACTTCATTTCTACGTAACTTCGTAAAAAAAATTTCCAGCCTAACTTCGGTGGTATTCTTCAGTATATCGGATTCCGGCGACGAGAGCTATAATCTCCCGTACAGACCAAATGGGGGCAAGTTTTGCACACTAAGTAGACGCATAACGTAGGCCGCACCACACTGCGACAAGTACATTACTGTCTCAGCAATACCGTACCAGATCTTATGCCAAGTGTTCGTTGCTCATTTCCGTCGGCATTGTCATTAAAATAGCACTGATCACTTTTCCTATTTTCTACAGTACCGCAAATTTTTCAAAAATGTTCAAAGGTGTGTGAATTCCAATGGGACCAAACTGCTGAGGTCATCGGTCCCTATACTTACACAGTACTTAAACTAACTTATGCTAAGAACAACACATACTCACCCATGCCCGAGGGAGGACGCGAATCTCCGGCGGAAGGGGCCACCCAATCCGTGACATGGCGCCTAAGACTGCGCGGCCACTCCGCGCTGCCACTATTTTTCAAACCAAAGCAGATTTTACAAATAAAAATTACTTCTTTTAGTAAAAGGTATATTTTAAAACAATAACTTGTCGACTGCTGCTATGCCTAATTGATATTTCGTTTTTTTATTCGGTCATTTGTAAAAAATAAAAAAATAACACCTGTTGCACCCGAGACCAAACGAATATCGAAAAATACCGGTTATTCAGAACTAAAATGGTCCGTTTTCTTCCAACCCTAGTGTGTAGTGGGCACGAGGTTTTGGTTCATCAGCATATCTAGATTATTTTGGATGTTAAAGTGACGGAAAACCCAGGAGAATTGTTCCAATTTAATCATCGTACCACTGAAAATATGAATGAAATAAGTATTAGTGTGGTGGTGTTGAGAAACAGCTGAAATCGTTAAAATTGAACAAAACTCGAGGCCCCGATGTAATACCTGTCAGATTCTATACTAAATTTGCGTCTGAGTTAGCTCCTTTTCTAATTATAATCTATCTGAACAAAAAACCATACGTAGTTCTTCGAAAAAGGCACAAGCACACGCGTCTACGGGAAGGGAAGTAGAAGTGATCCACAAAACTACCGTCTAATATTCGCGACATCGATTTGTTGTACAATCTTATAACATATTCTGAGCTCTGGCCGAGCGGTTCTAGGCGCTACAGTCTGGAACCGCGCGACTGCTACGGTCGCAGGTTCCAATCCTGCCTCGGGCATGGATGTGTGTGATGTCCTTAGGTTAGTTAGGTTTAACTAGTTCTAAGTCCTAGGGGACTGATGACCTCAGAAGTTAAGTCCCATAGTGCTCAAAGCCACTAGAACACTAGAACCATTTTCTAAGTTCTAGGGGACTGATGACCACAGATGTTAAGTCCAATAGTGCTCAGAGCTACTTGAACCATTTTATTCTGAGCTCAAACATAACGCGATATCTTGAACTGAATGACTTCCTCAGTGCCAGCCAGCATGGATTTCGAAAACATCGATCCTGCGAAACCCAACTCGCACTTTTGTCACATTACATACTGAAAGCTTTGGATCAAGGCAACCACGTAGACGGAGTGTTTCTTGATTTGCGGAAAGAATTTGACTCAATACTGCACCCTTATTGCAAAAGTAGTATGATGTGTGGTATCAAGTGAAATTAGTGACTGGATTGAAGACTGTATGGTAGGCAGGACACACCATGTTACCTTGGATGGAGAGCCATCGCCAGACGTAGAAGTAATATTGGGTGTGCTCTAGTGAAGTGTGTTGGGATCATTGCTGTTCATGTTGTATATTAATGACTGTGCAGACAATGTTGGTAATTAAATCAGGCTTTTTGCAGATGACGTAGTTATTTATAATGAAGTATTATCTGAGAGAAGCTGCATAAATATTCAATCAGATCTTGATGAGTTTTCAACGTGTTGCATAGATTGGCAACTTGCTCTAAATATCCAGAAGTGTAAAAATTTGCGCTTCACAAAAGGAAGAGAGGTAGTATCAATGAGTCACTGCTGAAACTAGCCAAGTCATACAAAAACCTGGATGTAACACTTTGTAGAAATGTGAAATAGAATGACCACATAGGCTCTGTAGTGGGTAAAGCAGGTGGCAGACATCTGTTTTTGTGGTAGAATACAGGGGAAGTGCAATCAGTCCACAAAATAGATTGCCTACAAATCACTCGTGCAAACGGTTCTAGAATATTGCTCAAGTATGTGGGACCCGTACCAGATAGGACTAACATGGGCTACAGAACATCTACAGAGAAAGACAGCAGGAATGGCCACAGGTTTGTTTAACCCATGGGAGAGTGTCACAGAGATAACGAAGGAACTGAAATGGCAGACTCTTGAAGACTGACGTAAACTGTCCTGAGAAAATCTGTTAATAAAGTTCCGAGAACCGGTTTTAAATGATTATTCTAGGGATATACCACAAGCCCGTACGTATCGCTCACACAGGGTTCGTGAAGATAAGATTATAATAATTACTGCACCCATAGTGACAATTAAACAATCATTCTTCTACATCTACATCTATACTCCGCAAGCCACCTGACGGTGTGTAGCGGAGGGTACCTTGAGTACCTCTATCGGTTCTTCCTTCTATTCCAGTCTCGTATTGTTCGTGGAAAGAAAGATTGTCGGTATGCCTCTGTGTGGGCTCTTATCTCTCTGATTTTATCCTCATGGTCTCTTCGTGAGATATACGCAGGAGGGAGCAATATACTGCTTGACTCCTCGGCGAAGTATGTTCTCGAAACTTCAACAAAAGCCGGTACCGAGCTATTGAGCGTCTCTCTTGCAGAGTCTTCCGCTGGAGTCTACCTATCATCATCTATCATCTCCGTAACGCTTTCGCGATTACTAAATGATCCTGTAACGAAGCTCTCCGTTCGATCTTCTCCATTTCTTCTATTAATTCTATCTGGTACGGATCCCACACGGTGAGTAGTATTGAAGTAGTGTTCAAGCAGTGAGCGAACAAGTGTACTGTAGCCTACTTCATTTGTTTTTGGACTGCATTTCCTTAGGATTCTTCCAATGAATCTCAGTTTGGCATCTGCTTTACCGACGATTAATTTTATATGGTCATTCCATTTTAGATGACTCTTAATGTCTACTCCCAGATAATTTATGGAATTAACTGCTCCCAGTTGCTGACTTGCTATAATGTAGCTAAATGATAAAGGATCTTTCTTTCTATGGATTCGCAACACATTACACTTGTCTACACTGAGATTCAATTACCATTCCCTGCATCATGCGTCAATTCGTTGCAGATCCTCCTGCATTTCAGTACAATTTTCCATTGTTAAAACCTCTCAATATACTACACCATCATCCGCAAAAAGCCTCAGTGAACTTCCGATGTTATCCACAAGGTGATTTATATATATTGTGAATAGCAACGGTCCTACGACACTCCCCTGCGGCACACCTGAAGTCACTCTTACTTACTTCTTCCGGCGCTCCTTGCGTGAATGGGACTGGAAGAAATCTCAGGTGAGTCCTTCGTTATGTGTAGCGACTCCCTGAGCGGTTTACGAGCTATCGACCAGTGTTTCCCTCGTTCTCGTCTGGTGATGGCTATCCAGGAATCCATGGATACTCCTGCCCGTCGCGGCCGCTCTGTAGTCTTTGTGTTAACCCACGCCATGTTGGGATACCCGGCAATGAAAATGTTGACCGGCTGGCGAAACAGGCCACCAGTAAACCATCTCTGGACATTGGCCTCCCGGCGCCTGATTTGCGAGCACTCTTACGCCTCAAAGTTTTTGAACTTTGGGACACTGAATGGCGCAACCTGACCACACCAAACAAACTCCGTCCTATCAAGGAGCGGTCATCCAAGCGAGCCACTCGGAGGGACTCAGTATTCCTTTGCCGGCTCCGCATTGGCCACATCCGCTTGACACACAGCCATTTACCGCGGCGTGAGGACCCGTCTATATATCGATGCGGGTCGGCTTTGACCGTGGTTCACATTTTGTTGGCCTGTCCATTTTTAAGTGTGCTCAGGCAGACGTTTGCGTTGCCTGATACGCTCCCTGCCCTTTTAACTAATGACTCTGCTATCGCAGCCTTAGTTTTGCGTTTTATTCGGGCAGTTTTTTTTTTGGCCTACGATTTTCGACTGAGTTTTTAGTGTGTTTCTCGGTGGTTGGCTTTTCCTTTTTTGTCTCTATGGTCGGCCAACCACTGTCACACTCCGTATGATTTTAATTCGTTTTGTCTGACCTTTGTCTGAGCCTTTCTTGTCCTGTGTCGTCTGCCGGCTTTTCTATTGTTCGTTTTTTATTCTCTGTGGGTGTTTTTAGTTTTTGAACAATGGAAACGATGACCGTAGCAGTCTGGTCCCTTTAATCCCACAAACCAACCAACCAACAGGAAGAAATGTAGTGAGTGGTACAATAGGACGCACCCTGCGCCATGCATCTCAAGGGGGCTTGCAGAGTATAGATGTAGAAATAGAAATGGAGGAGCAATAAGAGAAATGAAGATCGCGGGGGTTAGCAGAGCAGAGTCCACAGATCCACGGCGCCAGCCTGGAACCTCCGGGACGGCGCGACGAGCAGCCCCCCGCCCCGGTCCCCGGGTTATTTTCCGGATATCAGGAGCGGCGCGGGCCAGCGGAATGCGGGCTCCTCTAATTAATTGCTTGTCTCGCGCCTGTCACTGCGGTGCCCGCTGCATAGTCATCCCCGATCAAGGTCACCGCGAGGGGAGGAGGGGCGGCAATATCGGCTCCTAATATCCGCCGGGGCCTTGGAATCGGGATGAAATGAAATTCCAATTAAGTCGCCAATCAGTTCTTTAGCGGTAATGAAAGTCGACAGGTAGCGGCGATGAGTCGGTAAGTTTGGGCGGCCCCGTCATCCCGGCAGGCAGCACCTGCGCCCCGCCAGCCTGCAGGTCACCGAAAAACACCACAACACCGCGCCGCCTCCTGGAAACCGCCGTCTGCTCACTGCGAGACCTGCCTGAATATACCACGTAATACAGATTCTTGGAAACTATTCTACATCTACTTCTACACCTACATAGATACTCTGCAAATCACATTTAAGTGCCTGGAAGATTGTTCATCGAACCACCTTCACAGTTCTCTACTATTCCAATCTCGTATACCGCGCGGAAAGAATGAACACCTGTATCTTTCCGTACGAGCTCTGATTTCCCTTATTTTATCGTGGTGATCGTTCCGCCCTATGTAGGTCGGTGTCAACAAAATATTTTCGCATTCCGAGGAGAAAGTTGATCATTGGAATTTAGTGAGAAGATTCCTTCGCAACGAAAAACGCCTTTCTTTTAATGACTTCCAGCCCAAATCCTGTATCATTTCTGTGACACTCTCTCCCATATTTCGCGATAGTTCAAAATGTGCTGGCCTTCTTTGAACTTTTTCCATGCAGTCCATCAGTCCTACCTGGTAAGGATCCCACCCCACACAGCAGTATTCTAAAAGAGGACGGACAGGCACAGTGTAGGCAGTCTCCTTAGTAGGTCTGTTACATTTTATACCAGTCCTGCCAATAAAACGCAGCTTTTGCTTAGCCTTCCCCACAACATTTTCTGTGTGTTCTTTCCAATTTAAGTTGTTCGTAATTGTGATACCTAGGTATTTAGTTGAATTTACGGCTTTTATATTACACTCATTTATCGTGTAACCGGAGTTTACGAGTTGATTTTAGCACTCATGTGGATGACCTCGCACTTTTCGTTATATAGGGTCAACTGTCACATTTCGCACAATTCAGATATTTTTTCTATATCGTATGCAGTTTGTTTTGATCTTCTGATGACTTTATTAGTCGATAAACGACAGCGCCATCTGCAAACAACCGAAGACGTTTGCTCAGATTGTCTCCCAAATCGTTTACATAGATTAGCAACAGCAAAGAGCCCATAAAACTCCCTTGGGGAACGCCTGAAATGACTTCTGTTTTACTCGATTACTTTCCGTCAATTACTAAGAACTGTGACCTCTCTGACAGGAAATCGCAAATCCCGTCACATAGCTGAGACGATATTCCATAAGCACGCAGTTTTACTACGAGCCGCTTGTGTGGTACAGTGTCAAAAGCCTTCCGGAGATCCAGGAATGCGGAATCGATCTGAAATCCCTCGTCAGTAGCACTCAGCACTTCATGTGAATAAAGAGCTAGTTGTGTTTCACAGGAACGATATTTTCTAAATCCATGTTGACTGTGTGTCAATAGACAGTTTCCTTCGAGGTAATTCATAATGTTCGAACACAATATATGTTCTACAATCCTGCTGCATATCGACGTTAACGATATTGGCCTGTAATTTAGTGGATTATTTCCCTTAAACTTCACAAAAAGAATCTAGGAATTCATACTGTGTGCAACTAATGCACTGAGGTGAGAAAAGTCATGGGGTAGCGATATGCACATATACAGATGGCGGTAGTGTCGCTTATAGAAAATATAAAAGGGCAGTGCATTGGCGGAGTTGCCATTTATGCTCAGGTGATTCATGTGAAAAGGTTTCCGATGTTATTAAGGCAGCACGACGGGAATTAACAGACTTTGCACGCGGAATGGTAGTCGCAGATACACGCACGGGACATTCCATTTCGGAAATCGTCAGGAAATTCAGTATTCTGAGATCCACAACGTCAAGAGAGTGCCGAGAATACTAAATTTCACGCAACACCTTTTACCACGGACGCCGCATTGGCCGAAGGCTTTCACTTAACGACTGAGAGCAGCGGCATTTGCGTAGAGTTGTCAGTGCTGACAGACAAACAACACTGCATGAAATAGTCGTAGAAATCAGTGTGGGTCTGTTAGGAAAGTGCGGCGAAATTTGACGGTAAAGGGCTATGGCAGCAAATGACCGTGCGAGTGCCTTTGCTAACAACACGACAACTCCCGCAACGCCTCTCCTGGGCTCGTGACCATATCGGTTGGCCCTAGAGGACTGGAAAACCGTGGTTTGGTCAGATAAGCCCAGATTTCAGTTGGTAAGAGCTGATGATAGGGTTAGAGTGATGCGCGGACCCCGAGAATCCTAAAAATCCAAGTAGTCAACAAGACACTGTGCAAGCTGGTGGTTGCTCCAAAATGGTATGTTTACAGGGAATGGATTGGGTCGTCTGGTCCAACAGAACCAATGATTGACTGGAAATGGTTACGTTCGGTTACTTGTAGGCTATCTGCAACGAACAACGATGGAATTTTCGCAGATTGGAGTGCACCATGTCACCGGGCCACAACTGTTCGCGACCGTTTTGAAGAACATTCTGGACAGTTCCAGCGAATGATTTGGCCACCTAGATCGTCCGACATGAATCTCGTCGAAGATATATGGACGTAACAGGGAGATCAGTTCGTTCACAAAATCCTGCACCAGCAGCACTTTGGCAGTTATGGACCGACTATAGAGGTAGCATGACTCAGTATTTCTGCAGGGGACTTCAAACGACTTGTTGAGTCCATTCCACGTCGAGTTGCTGCACTATGCTAGACAAAAGGAGATCCGACACGATATTAAGAGGTATCCCATGAGTTTTGTCGCCTCAGTGTAATACACACAGACTACAACATTTTGGCTGATATCAATTCATACTATCCTCAAGTTTCAGTTTTGGATCTAATACTTTTTCTCTCTGACTGTCGAATTAGTTTATTTCACTGCTTCTAATACATCTACAGCTACATAAATTCTCCGTAAGCCACCATGCGGTGCAAGGTGGAGGGTACCTCGTATCACTGTTGTACATTGTATGTTAACCGGGGACCTAGAAACGATGGAGAGGCTCCGTCCCCGCCGCAGCCGCAGTGGTCCACAACCCGACGACGACTACCGCAGTCCACTTCACCCCTCCGCCGCCCCACACCGAACCCATGGTTATTGTGCGGTTCGGCCCCCATTGGACCCCCAGGGAGCGTCTCACACCAGACGAGTGTAACCCCTATGTTTGAGTGGTAGAGGAATAGTGGTGTACGCGTACGTGGAGAACTTGTTTGCTCTGCAATCGCCGACATAGTGTACCTGAGGCGGAATAAGGGGAAACAGCCAGCTTTCGACGAGGTAGATGGAAAACCGCCTAAAAACCATCCACAGACTGGCTGACTCACTGGACCTCGACACAAGTCGCCGGGCAGATTCGTGCCGGGGACCAGGCGCTCCTTCCTGCTCCGGAAAGTCCGCTCGGCTAACCGGACAGGCTCGTGCCACTGTTAGTCTTTCCCTTTCTGTTCCACTCGCAAAAGGAACGATGAAAAAGCGACTGTCTCTATGCTTCCGTACGAGCCCTGTTTCCTCTTACTGGTTGTCATTATCCTTGCACGAGATCTCTGGTGGTGGCAGTAGAAACGCTCTGCAGTCTATCGCAAATGTCGGTTCTGTAAATTTTAACAGCAGTGTTTCTCGAAAAGAACGACGTCTTGCTTCCACGGATTCCCATTAGCGTTCACGGAGCATTTCTGCAACACTCGCTTGTTTATGGATGCTACTGACAACAAATCTGACAACAAAATCGAGAATTGCGTCGACGTCTTCCTTTAATCGGAGTGAAGGGTATCCCAAACACTGTAGCAGTACGCAAGAATGGGTCACGGAAGTGTTCTGTACGCGGTCTCCACTATAGGTAAGCAACACTTCCCTACAATTCTCCCAATAAACCGAAATCGATCATTCGCCTTCCCTACAATCCACGTCACGTGCTCATTCAATTTCATGTCGCTTTGCAACGTTTTAGCTAGGCATTTAATCGACGTGGCTTTGTCAAGCAGCACATCAAAATGATTCAAATGGCTATAAGCACTATGGGATTTAACATCTGAGGTCATCAGTGCCCTAAACTTAGAACTACTTAAACCTAACTAACCTAAGGACATCACACACATCCACGCCCGATGCAGGATTCGAACCTGCGACTGAAGCAGTAGCGCGGTTCCAGACTGAAGTGCCTAGAACCGCTCGGTCACAGCGGCCGGCGTAGCAAATCACTAACACTATATGCGAACAATACAGGATTATTTTCTCTGTAAAGTTGTATTAATTACATTTTTATCACATTTACGGCAAGCTAGCATTCATCGCAATTCTGTCCACCAACCTGCACCAATGATGGTACTTTCTCGTACACTGCAGCGTTGTCAGTAAATAGTCGCAGACTGCTGATCACCCTATCCGTCAGATAATTTATGTATGTAGAGGATACAGGCGTCCTATCACAATTCAATTGGGCACTCCTGACGACACTCTTGTCTCAGACGAATACTCGCCGTCCAGGACAATGTACTGTGTGCTGTTGCTTAAAACATCTTCGAGCCACTCACACATCTGAGAAACTGCACCATATTTTTTGACATTCGTTAACAGTCTGCAGTGTGACACTATGGCAAGCGCTTTCTGAAAGTCTAGGAATATGGAAACTGCCTAGCGTCCTTCAACTTCGTAGCATATCGTGCGAGAAAAAGGCAAGCTGAGTTTCGAACAAGTGATGATTTCTAGGATTTCTAAATTCGAGTTAATTTGTAGGTGCAAGCTTTTCTTTCTCAACGAGATTTTTTTCCCCCGCGTGACTAGGGCCGGTCGTCTGGTGCAAGGCTTTTGGGTTGACGCCACTTCGGCGACTTGTTTGTCGATGGGGATGAAATAATGGTGATATGGACAACACAACATCTAGTCCCTGAGCAGAGAAAATCTCCGACTCAGCCGGGAATCGAACCCGGGCCCATTGGTTCGACAGTCCTTCGCGCTGACCAATCAGCTACCGGGGGCGGACCTCAACAAGATATTGTCATATTAGAGCTTGGAATATGATCAGGAATACCGCGGCAAACGGAAGTTAAAATATTGCAATGTTTCAGGTCTTTTTTTTTATATATACAAAGGCCACCCTGCCCTTTTTTCCAGTCGCTTGGGATTTCCCTCTAAACGAGAGATTCTCGATAAAAACAAGCTAGTAACTACCATCTGCAGCACACACACAACTTCTAGGCGAGCAGTAGGTAACACTGTCAGATATTGATAGCTATGCATGAGTCTCTCGAGCCGTGTTGTCCATAACACATACAAACAACCGTAGAACGAAATGCGTCGGAGGATTAACACTGCAGCCACTACCGCAGAGGTGGTACCGCAGACGTACAAATTAATCCGCGGTATTTTGAAGTTATGGAAGCAAGTTGAAATGTTAATCGTAGTCTTCCTCCTATTTGTCCTCCTGTGAACATCATTTCTAGGCCGACGACCTCCAGCTCTACCTAAGCGTCAGACCTGAAGATGTAAACACTGCAATCGCTCTGATGAATCATGATCTGTTTTCAGTAGTGACATGGGCGAAAAACCTGGGGCTTAAATTAAATGCAAAAAAGACGCAAGTAATTTTAATAGCCCATCAGAAATTAATAAGTTCAGATTTCCGCGAACGCCTGCCTCCTATTCTGCTCGACGGTACTCCAATACCATATCAGAAAACAGTGAAGAACTTGGGTGTAACTTTGGACGAGCATCTCAACTGGGCGGAGAATACAGTCGCAGTGTGCCGAAAGACGTCTGCTTGTCTTTATGCTCTCAAAAAGCTTCGGAACATATTTCCACAGGACTTGAAACGCCAGCTCGTGCAAGCACTCGTTCTACCGAACCTCCACTATTGTGATGTGATTCAACAAGGCATGAGTAGTGAAAACAAAAGACGGCTAGAGCTAACCATGAATGCCTGTGTGCGTTACACCTGCAACATTCGCTGATATGATCATGTTAGTGCTTCATACTCCGAGATAGGGTGGCTGCGGCCGGACAAACTGCGTGACTACCACACTCTATGTCTACTTCACCGACTCCTCGTCGCGCAAGCACCCCAGTACCTTGCTCCAGAGATTAAAAACCTGTCATGCCATCATAATCGAAACACGAGGTCACTCTTATCTGGTATCCTAACTGTGCCCACTCACAAAAAAAAACTTTTGCAAAGTCCTTCTCAGTTGCCGCTGTCCGTCTCTGGAACAAACTGCCCCTTACCTTGAGGAAAATTCAATCTCCTGTTGCTTTTAAGAAGAAGTTGAAGCATTTCCTACTATCATCCTCATAAAATTCTCCACAAAATTAATGTGCAAGGCCAATCCTCTCATCTGTCAAATAGCAAAGCTAGCGTCTCCTATCTTGCTCCTGAGATGCCTTCCTCTTCATCTATCTCTATTAGCCACGTAGTCTTCTTTTCCTTTATATTTCCTTAATTATGTTTCATTATGTTTCTCTATTCTTCTCCTCCCTTCACCACGAGTCTCCCTCATACTCCCTGCTGCCAGCACTCCTATCTAAAATCTTTCTCTTCAATAATGTATTTTTCGAGGTGTACCTTTCTAATTGTTTATCTCACTTTTAGTATTAGATGTAGTTTAACACGCCTACTAAAACATATGAATGTAAAATAAGTAGAATGCCTGGTTAGATGTAAGAGAGGGCCTGATGGCCCTAATCTTGCCAGGTTAAATAAATAAATAAATAAATAGATAAATAAATAAATAAATATTTGGTCAAACTTATAGCAGCTTATAGTGGTGTATTGATTTCCTGGATAAATCAATCGTCCATGCGGAAATGAATGGTGAACTTCGATTGTTTTCAACCTCAACTGAAAACCCGAAGGTCAAGAAACTTAACTGTAAAGGCAGCTGGTGCATGTCTGGTAGAGTTATTGGGAAAGTGTGATACGGGTTGATGAGAGGCATTCGTAAATATTATATGCCCAGTGAGACCACACGTTCGGGTTTGCGTGTGCCACAGCCCGGATCATGGAACGAGGAGAGAAGCTGAAAGAGGGGAATCACTTTACCATGCTGCAACCGTTCGTTTGTCACCCATTGTGTGTAGGAGCGGGAAAGAGGTTAGTATAGTACGATAGAAGAGGGGTGAAGTAAAGCCGAAGCACAAAAAAGCGTATTCGCACATTTATGGTGCGCTCACCCATCCGCTGAGGTCGGGGGTGGAACCGATCATAAGCGGCTGAAATTCTAACTCCTCCGGAGGGAGGAGGGGGGGGGGGGGCGTAGGTGCCGTCAGCTCGCGATACTCCCCAGTTAAGTGAGGATGTGACGGAGACCCCTCGAAGATAGTAGGCAAATAAAAGTAGGTAGCATGGCGTGTGTTCGAGCTCTGCACAGGCTGATTGTGAGTAGTTCCTCACTGGAAAGGTAACTGACCGCTTACCCCTTTACCCATCTGAGGGCATGATATTTGGAGGCGGGAATATATGTGTCCTCCGCGTGTAGAAATACTTGCTGTTCGATCGCATCTGGTGGCACTCGGATGTAGCCAGACGTCGTGCTAAGAGGCACAGGTCAGACGGTGGTCATCAGTCTCGAGTTGTCAGCAAAGAAGACTAAGAGTGGAATATGACAAATCAGTGTTGTACAGTCTCTGTTTTGTAGCACATTTCCTGTTTGTTACGTGAAACTACGTCGCCCCGACGTCAGCAGGGAGGAAGGGCTGGTGGATGGTACTCTACACTATGGGGACAACGCGGTGCAAAAGTAGGGAGTAAAAGTCCTTAATCCTGGGTGGACGCATGTCTGGGAGGCTCGTATGTGCGTAACTAAGGTCGACAAAGAAAGCTAGAATGTGAGAGAGGTGTGGCGCGATATGCCGACAGACACCAGCGGTGAACTTGGTGCAAGCAAGAGAACTTCAAGCAAGCTGCGCGTTATGTACGTACCCCGTCCGGTCCACTGCTTTCTCAAACTGTGGGGGAAGGGTAAGAGCCTCGTAGCTGGCCTTAGACATGAAACCAACCGTAAGATAATAGCAAAGCGCCGCCTGAAAGTTGCGCCCAGTGGCCGTCGGCATAGGAAGCAGTTGCGCGACATGGAACAATTTAGATGACTCATAACGATTAGGGAAATCAATGCATTGTAGAATATCTTGGTGGCGCAGGAGGTTCTGGCGGACGTCGTTGCAGAAGATGTGTAACAGGCGACGGAAATTAGTCGCAGCTACGCGTGTGATGGTGGGGGGAAAGATAACGGCCAGGTACCGGAAAGTCCACAGTTGTGACTGTGGTGCAAGTTCACCCTCCTGGAGGCCTCGTCCAGTAGTTTAATAAATTTGAAGACAGCAACAATCTCGGAGGCAGAGCGGATGAGAAGTATGAGGTCATCAGCAAATGCCTGGCAACGAAATTTGCGATGGCGAAGGGTGAGTCCAGAGAGATCGGTCGTTAGGCCTCAAATTGGGGGCTCTAAGGCAATGGTATATAAAAGGATAGATAGGGGCATCCTTGCCCAACCGTGCGGCAGATGGACAATGGCGCTGACAGTCCTCCATTGACTTGGTCTTGGGAAACTGCACTGCTGTAAGTGCGTTGGAAGACATGGATGAATGGAGGCCGGGTGCTCATGCAGTCCGTCACCAAAAAGAGAAAATGGCGGCTCACTTTATCGAAGGCGCTATCGAAACCTAATGCGACGACCACTGTTTGGGAATTTGTGAACTTGTGGTAAGTTCCTATGCGACCAAACCGCTGAGGTCATCGGTCGCTATGCTTACACGCTACTCAGTCTTACCTAAACTAACTTACGCTAAGAACAACACACACACCCATGCCCGGGGGAGGACTCGAATGTCCGACGGGAGCTGCGTGAACTGTGGCAAGGCGCCTCAGACCACGCGGCTACCCCGCGTGGCTACTGTACGGAATCTGCAGGTTGCCACTGTTGCAATTAAGTCACGGTATTCGCCTGCGCCTGTGGCAGTTCGTGTTTTAACCTGTCCCCCAGGCATTGTCTGCTCTGGATTAAGGACACGTAGAGAGTATCGTTTGGAGACGCATTGCCAACAAGCGAGGGAAGATATTGTTATCTGCATTGGTTAGGGTGAGAGGTCGATAGTGTCTGACAGTCGAAATGCGGGATGATTTGTGGAGAAGGCCGGGAAAACTAAAGCAGTAAGCCTTTGATGCCAGGTGGTTTGTTGACTGCACCCATATCGATTGTGTCATCGACTTCGTTGCGTGTGACCAGCACCATTGAAGTATATGTCACTGTGTGGCGAGGGTGCACGTGACGTAGTGCAAGATGGCGTCGTCTGCACTAGGGTCAGCGTCCTCTTCCCTCCCACTGCATTGGTAGTGTTCGAGCAATGCGTTTATGATGTCATTCTGATTGGTCACACGCAGGTCATGTGGCTTAACCAGAGCGTCGATGAGCTGTCGATGACGTCGTTCACTGGACATTGTGTGATGCATGGATGGAAATTCCAAACTGCCTTACTTCTGTGCTATTTCATCTGGTTGTCTGGGATTGGTGGCAAGCGTCCAGATCTCGGAGGATTGCATAGGAGAAGTTGATGGTGCCACAATGCCATTCGGTCAAGTCCTTCCTGTATCTCATGGATGCCCTTCAGATCGCCAGTTTGGCGCAGTCCATCCACAGCGTCGAGCAGTAGCTGGGAAGGTGTCAGTCACAGGCCACCTATATTGCAGCGATGTGCTGCTGACAAGCTGTGTCATGCAGATGAGTAGTATTCAATTTCATCGATGCTCAACTGCTCCATACGGATTGGGGCAAAAGGATGACCATGTATTTGTAAGCACAAAGGTCGGAGAAGGCCAGTAGCCTGTCCTGTATTGCATATGTAAGAACCCACATTACATAAATCCTGTCAAGATGGGTTGCAGAATGACTTTTAAGGTATGGATGGTCTGAATGGTTTTCATATTGAACTTCCCAGTTATCATGGAGCCGGAGTTCCTGGCATATAGTAGACTGGGGAGCCTGATCTTCCGGTGCAGAACTCTATTAAAATTCACCTCCTAGTCAGAAGTAGTCATATTGCCGTAAAAACGGGGACAGTGTCTTCAGAATAAGACTGCGCCATTTAATGTCATTGGGCAGTGCCCAATTGGACATACCAGGTGATCAAAAATGTCAGTATAAATTTGAAAACTGAATAAATCACGGAATAATGTACATAGAGAGGTACAAGTTGACACACATGCTTGGAATGACATGGGGTTTTATTAGAACCAAAAAATACAAAAGTTCAAAAAATGTCTGACAGATGGCGCTTCATCTGATCAGAAAAGCAATAATTAGCATAACAAAGTAAGACAAAGCAAAGATGACGTTCATTACAGGAAATGCTCAATATGTCCACCATCATTCCTCAACAATAGCTGTAGTCGAGGAATAATGTTGTCAACAGCACTGTAAAGCATGTCTGGAGTTATAGTGAGGCATGCCCCCCTCCCCCCCTTAGAGATGTCGGTCGATCACGATACACTTGCAACTTCAAAGCTAATAATTGCACGGACTGAGGTCTGGGGACCTGGGAGACCAAGCATGACGAAAGTGGGTGCTGAGCACACGATCATCACCAAACGACGCGCGCAGGAGATGTTTCACGCGTCTAGCAATATGGGGTGGAGCGCCATCCTGCATAAACATTGTACGTCCCTGCAGGTGTTTATCAGTCAGGCTGGGGATGATGCGATTCTGTAACATATCGGCGTACCTCTCACCCGTCACGGTACCATTTAGAAAACCATAATCACGCATTTCCTCGAAGAAAAAAGGCCCGATAACGGTAGACGTGGTAAATCCAACCCATACTGTGACTTTCTCGTCGTGCAATGGAGCTTCCATGACAGTTCTAGGATTTTCGGTAGCCCAAATTTTGCAGTTGTGGGCGTTAACAGACCCTCGGAGCGTGAAATGAGCTTCGTCGGTCCACAACACGTTACTCAACCAATCGTCATCTTCCGCCATCTTTTAAAACGCCCACACTGCAAATGCCCTCCACTTCACTAAATCTCCAGTTAACAGTTCATGATGCCGATGGATTTTGTACGGATGGCATCGGAGGGTACGCCTAAGTGCCAACCAAACAGTAGTGTATGGAATGCCGGTGCGACGTGTGCACGAGCGCTGACTTCCCCGTGCATAGACGAACCCGCTACAGTCTCCATTTATTCCTGAGCTGTCTCAGCAGCATTACGCCTTGTGCTCGGTCGGCCACTACGGGGTCTATCGTCTATACAACCCGTGGCTTCGAACTTCGAAATCATTCTCACCACAGCTGCATTTGTCAACGGACCTTTACCCGTTCGAATCCCCTTCCTATCACTAAAAGCGCCTTTTCAGGTAACGTCAACATGCTGCGATTGCTGGTGCGTCTGATTCTCTCTCTCATTACAGCTCCTTTTATACACGATTGTCATGCGCAGTCACTGGCGTTTTGCTGTCTAGCGCCATCTGTCAGACATTTTGTGAAGTTTTTTTGGGTCTAATAAAAGCCCATGTCATTCCATGCATGTGTGTCAATTTTTACCTCTCTATGTACATTATTCCGTGGTTTATTAAGTTTTCAAATTTATACTGACTTTTTGATCACCCGGTAGATGTTAATCTTCATGACAATGAGTTCCACGTCCCTAGATGATGGAAGGAAGGGGATATCGGTGACAGAAACCCTTTCTTAGATGTAGATGGCCATTGTGTGTCCCATGAGATCACCCCTTGAGGCATAGGCCACAGAATTGGCAGAAGAATGTGGGCACTGCAGTGGAAAGGCTTTCCACCCGCCCTCGGGCGGAGAGTATAATTAGTGAAACGGCGCCCCCAATGCAAGGCTCCATAACAGCTCCTACCCCTCAAACTCCTCTTTGTCGCATGCCATGGAGGCAGGAACCGGTGCATCGTACATTTGATCCTCAAAAGATCGAATAGTGGTTTATGGTGTGGTACCGTCAGAGCTATATCTGTTGGGTTTTTCGGGGCTCTAACTGTGCTGTGGTGGGATGTGTGCAGGCAGACTGGTAGATGTCACCTCATGCACCTTCTCTCCTTCAATGGTGGTGGTTTCATGGGCGGTGGCGGCCTTGTCTTTATCCTGCTTCTTTTCCTGTTGGCCAGAGACCGTTCAGCGTCTTCTATTGCGACGTTTTGAAGAACATTGTTTCCCCATATGACCTTCCGTGTCGTGGCGCTCTGGCATGAAGACCACTGTAGCGACGATGAGTGAATCGATCTCCTTCTTGTTGCCCAGGACTAGGTTGTTCTTCAGCAGTTAGAAGCAGCGTAATGCGCCATTGTAGGTATTTGGATCTAAAGGTGCGTTTTTGCTGCTCCTGGAACACATCTAAGGCAGGCCGTCAAGTGTGACTATTGAACGGCATTTGCCGATCTGTAGGTAAGATGGGACGTGGTTTCGGAGATCAGTGTTGACCTGTCAGACGGATTTTGTGACGGGATATACCCGAAACTGAGTCCATTTCTCTGCATTATGGACTGTGCAGTATGGTTGCAGTGCCACGATAAAGTGCGCTGCTGAAGTTCAAATGGTAATACGTAAACGCGTATTATACACATGCTTAACGTACCTAAGCCAGCGTGTTCCACGATCACTGCCTCGACATTCCTGTCGGTGTGATAGAAACAGAGCCCCTGTTTGGTCTTGCGCAGGATGCATTCGCAGGCCACGTCGTTGACGACTTGAAATAGACCGTGCCATTCATGATCGACAAGTGTATGCCTAAGATGTCAATAGCAGGAATCTTGGCTTCATCTATAAGAAAATCCGGACACGAACGCCTTGCGTTGGGAATAATCGTTGCAAAAAGAAAACCAGAGTTTAGATTTACGGTAATGGTTCGCCATGTATCGCAGATGCTAAGCCAGCGGGTAAGTAATGGCCGTCAGAAACAAGAAGAGCTCTTGCTCCGTGTGCAGAAACACAACAGCGTGGCTGAACCGTTTCCCTGCTACAGGCGGACTGCGCCACTAGACCACTGAGTCTGACATCTACATAAATAGTTCATCTCACTGGGAAAGCGGTCTGCCTGGCGCCGCTGAGAGGGAGGTATGTTGCTTTCCCGTAACTTGGTTTAAAATCACCAGGAGACCTTCTGATCCCGGAAATCTTCGGATTTATTCCGAAGTGGTCATGTGGCTCAGAGGAACCTGAGTGGGATGGGGACCTCAGCGTCCGATCCTGTGGCCTTGACGTGGCCCTGGCACTCGGTAGCCCCATTGGATGGGGTGCAGCTGACACAGGAAGGGCTGCCCATGCATGACGTTAAGGCTAGCCCTTAACTGGGTGAAATCCTCACTGGACCGCCGGCCGCGGTGGTCTCGCAGTTCTAGGCGCGCAGTCCGGAACCGTGCGACTGCTACGGTCGCAGGTTCGAATCCAGCCTCGGGCATGGATGTGTGTGATGTCATTAGGTTAGTTAGGTTTAAGTAGTTCTAAGTTCTAGGGGACTAATGACCACAGCAGTTGAGTCCCATAGTGCTCAGAGCCATTTGAACCTCACTGGACCGCACTGGCCCACCTTGGATTATCAAAAGCGGTAGGTGACATATGGTCGGCCATGATCCCTCAATACGAGTGGAGGCCCTCTGGGGAATGTAACTCGGGTTTTAGTGCTACACCGTCTCGTTGATGTCAAACTCCTCAACATAAGACCCGGGCCAACATCCTTCTAGACCTCCTGCCTGTGTTGAACGGTGAGGGTTGTCGTGTGTCAAGGATGGACGTTAAACTCACATCATGGTAGAATGTTAAACGCCCCCAACTCAAGACGAAAGCAAAGGGTGCGTGACGCAGCGGGAGTTGCGTTGCGGGAGACACACCATCTCTCTCTCTCTCTCTCTTGAGTTGATCAACAGTGGTTGGATGGGGAGTTGAGGGCAGGTCTAACGTCTAACCTGAGCTCCTGCGGCCTGGCTGCTCCCCACGTCCTGGGCAATGTTGAAAGACCCCAACCCAAAGCGAAAGCAAAGGTGCATGGCGCAGGGGAAGCTGCATCAAAAGGAAGACAACATCTGTCCCTCCTGGACTGAGTGGTGGGTGTAGGGCAGGTGCAGCATATTGCTGGCTTCAGCTGTGACGCATAGTGCCTGTCTTGCGCCGCTGCTCCCCAGAATGCAAAGACACACCACCACCTGTATCTTTGCTGCTGGTGGCCTGGTTTGCTGGTGTGGTATCTTTGCCCGAGTCCGCAAGTGTGCTTCACCGTTTTTCTGGTTTCTCGAGGCATGTTCCACCAAGCCCAGGAGGAAGGGCGAGAGGTGTATCCACTTTTCCAGAGTGCAGGGCACACTTGCATACAGGACGAGTGAAATTGACAGTGGCCATGTACTGAGGGGGACCAGTGTGCTGGAGATGGATTGTTGAATCCAGCAGTTCTAAGGGGTCCTTGGTCTAGGGGCGAGACTGGTGGACGACCTGCAGTTAGTTACCCCCGCCCCCACCCCCTTGTCAGAGGAGCTGGTCCAGGGCAAGTGACGTGGTTCCCAGTTTCTTCACTTGTCAACTTTTCATGATAGCCACAGATGAGACAAGCGATTCGAGTGCACCCACTATGAGGGTTTCTATGCTAGCCGACCTCTCGCCACAAATGGCCTGGGTCAGGTGATGGAGGACAGCGTAATGAGTAGGCACACAATGATCACCCATATCCTTGAGAATACAAAAACGGTAAAATTAGTCAAGTCACAGTCCAGGCCATTAAAAAGGAACTGGCTGTGTGGGCAATCGCAAATGCGAAGCTCAAAGGCTGCATTGAGGAATTAGAGAAACAAAATGATAGGCTGCGTAAACAACCTGTGAAAAGGTGGGCTGGTGTGGCTGCGGAAGCGGCATCAAAGGCCCAAACGACTAGAGAGACCATAGCCAGAGTTTCCAAATGGCCGGACATGGATGTCTTTTAGAAACCTATGACTGGCAAAGATATCAAAAACGTGCAGGAAATATTTACTACAACAGTGAACCCGGGGCGAGAAAAGATTAACATCAACATAATAAAGGCAATTAAGAATGTGGTGATAATTGATGTTGCCACCAAAGATGTTAAGAATAAATTGTTACATAAACAAAAACTATGCAAGGCCGTGAAATGCGAATCCCTCCCCCCCCCCCCCCAAAAAAAAAGTGTAACCTGTCAGTCATCTTGCATGACGTCCCAACACTTACAACTATAGGTAAGGTATATATTGTCGTTCATGCCGTAAACATGAAAGATTATCTTGAGGTGCCTCGCTGCCACAAGTGCTGGGACGATGATGACGTACATGAGACCTTTCGAGAAAAGAGGACCACTTGTATGAATATTAAGAGCTCAGATGGAAACCCAGTTCTAAGCAAGGAAGGGAAAGCAGAAAGGTGGAAGGAGTATATAGAGGGTCTATACAAGGGCGATGTACTTGAGGACAATATTATGGAAATGGAAGAGGATGTAGATGAAGATGAAATGGGAGATACGATACTGCGTGAAGAGTTTGACAGAGCACTGAAAGACCTGAGTCGAAACAAGGCCCCCGGAGTAGACAAGATTCCATTGGAACTACTGACGGCCTTGGCAGAGCCAGTCCTGACAAATCTCTACCATCTGGTGAGCAAGATGTATGAGACAGGCGAAATACCCTCAGACTTCAAGAAGAATATAATAATTCCAATCCCAAAGAAAGCAGGTGTTGACAGATTTGAAAATTACCGAACTATCAGTTTAATAAGTCACAGCTGCAAAATACTAACGCGAATTCTTTACAGACGAATGGAAAAACTGATAGAAGCCGACCTTGGGTGAAGATCAGATTGGATTCCGTAGAAATGTTGGAACACGTGAGGCAATACTGACCCTACGACTTATCTTAGAAGCTAGATTAAGGAAGGGCAAACCTACGTTTCTAGCATTTGTAGATTTAGAGAAAGCTTTTGACAATGTTGACTGGAATACTCTTTCAAATTCTGAAGGTGGCAGGGGTAAAATACAGGGAGCGAAAGGCTATTTACAATTTGTACAGAAACCAGATGGCAGTTATAAGAGTCGAGGGACATGAAAGGGAAGCAGTGGTTGGGAAGGGAGTAAGACAGGGTTGTAGCCTCTCCCCGATGTTATTCAATCTGTATATTGAGCAAGCAGTGAAGGAAACAAAAGAACAATTCGGAGTAGGTATTAAAGTCCATGGAGAAGAAATAAAAACTTTGAGGTTCGCCGATGACATTGTAATTCTGTCAGAGACAGCAAAGGACTTGGAAGAGCAGTGAACGGAATGGATAGTGTTTTGAAAGGAGGATATAAGATGAACATCAACAAAAGCAAAACGAGGATAATGGAATGTAGTCGAATTAAGTCGGGATGTGCTGAGGGAATTAGATTAGGAAGTGAGACACTTAAAGTAGTAAAGGAGTATTGCTATTTAGGGAGCAAAATAACTGATGATGGTCGAAGTAGAGAGGATATAAAATGTAGACTGGCAATGGCAAGGAAAGCGTTTCTGAAGAAGAGAAATTTGTTAACATCGAGTATAGATTTACGTGTCTGGAAGTCATTTCTGAAAGTATTTGTATGCAGTGTAGCCATGTATGGAAGTGAATCATGGACGATAAATAGTTTAGACAAGAAGAGAATAGAACGTTTCGAAATGTGGTGCTACAGAAGAATGCTGAAGATTAGATGGGTAGATCACATAACTAATGATGAAGTATTGAATCGGATTGGGGAGAAGAGAAGTTTGTGGCACAACTTGACCAAAAGAAGGGATCGATTGGTAGTACATGTTCTGAGGCATCAAGGGATCACCAATTTCGTATTGGAGGGCAGTGTGGAGGGTAAAAATCGTAGAGGGAGACCAAGAGATGAGTACACTAAGCAAATTCAGAAGGATGTAGGTTGCAGTAGGTACTGTGAGATGAAGAAGCTTGCACAGGATAGAGTAGCATGGAGAGCTGGATCAAACCAGTCTCAGGACTGAAGACCACAACAACAACAACATTCCATGTATCTGTAGGGGCAAAAAGATCTGCGGTGCCACTGGAAGAACGTGCCCCACATCTAAAATATTGGAACAACGCCTAATATTCCGAATTGATTATGGGTCAGGTCGTCATCTAGACCAGGATGGTAAAGGAGGGATGCTGAGAGGGCATGCCTGTGGCTCAGCCTGGTGTCTCCACCTCCTACTACAACCGGGGGCACAATCAGACAGACGAAGGTGAGAGACATATGGGGCGACCAGTGGTGGCTGGCTGGCCAGTGGTAATTCAGGACAGCGTAATATTGGACAACCACTCGCGAGCAAGTATAATCAACAGTACCCTACCAATCACCAGAACACATGGAACAGCCATAACAACGACTACAAGACAGCACTGTAACCAGCACAGTGACACTGAATTCGGAGCCCTGCACGAACTTGATAAAAAAGTCTTTGAAAGAACAGACGAAAGATTAAATCTAAACAAAATCTATATTCAGTCTGTGCTAGCTAATGGGCGCATTGCTCTAGACTGGAAAAAAACTGGCATGAGTGTAATGTACACACATATTTCCCAATAATGCTTTCCAAAATGAACAGCAGTCAAATCAATACACACAGCAGTAGTTTGGTGATGCAGGAGTTGCGAAGGGTGGTGGAGGAGTGGAGGCTGGATGTAGTCTGCCTGCAGGAGCCGTACTCCCAAGCTTTCTGAATTTCTTTTATGGCTGTCACCTGGCAGGTAATAAGCATCGGAGATAAGCCAATAGCAGCACTAATCATATTTAAAAAGGCACTACGGGTCACAGTGCTGTCACAATTGTGAGATAGCCACTGCAACATCGTGGAGCTTCAGTCACCTGCCGGAATCACCTACATCGTAAATATTTACCTCCAATATGGAGGTAATTTTGAAGATTACCTAGATCACCTCACACGAGTCACCACGGCACTGCGGGGACGCAAGGTTATTGTAATATCTGACATAAATGCTAAATCTTCCCTGTGGTTCAGTGGCACTCGAGATGCAAATGGAGAGGGAGAGGCAAAGAGCTCATAATGGCTTTACAACTAGTTGTCGCAAATAGATCAGGGAATCCCCCCACCTATAAGGGTGGAGGTGGAGCTGGAACCATCATAGATGTAACTCTATCGACGCCCAGTGTCACTGGCAGTATCAGGGATTGTAGAGTCCTTGATCAGGTCACAGCAAGTGACCACAACCTGGTTGTGTTCACCGTAAGCGACGTGGAGTGCCACTGGGACATGGGGTGGGAAGTTCAGTTCAACTTCAATAAAACCGATTGGAAACGCCTAGCTCGGGAGTGTGAAGTTTCCCCAATGCCAGAAGGTGACGAAATTGTGGATAGGTACACCGAGGAGCTGGTCGGATCAATATTTGAGCAGTGAACGTTGCTGTACCAACCAGAAGTAGAGCCGTTGCTGCATCTCCATCCCCATGGTCGGCCGATCTTAAAGGTATGCATCAGTCTGTAAGAAGGGCGAGGAGGTACTGCCAGCAAAGTGTCGTATGGCAGGAAAAGAAGACTTGGTTACAAAGGTATCGTGACTCCAAGGAGTTGTTCCAGAACGAACTAAAGAAAGTGAGAACTTAGAGTTGTGAGAAAAACACTCCTGGAAATGGAAAAAAGAACACATTGACACCGGTGTGTCACACCTACCATACTTGGTCCGGACACTGCGAGAGGGCTGTACAAACAACGATCACACGCACGGCACAGCGGACACACCAGGAACCGCGGTGTTGGCCGTCGAACGGCGCTAGCTGCGCAGCATTTGTGCACCGCCGCCGTCAGTGTCAGCCAGTTTGCCGTGACATACGGAGCTCCATCGCAGTCTTTAACACTGGTAGCATGCCGTGAACGTGAACCGTATGTGCAGTTGACGGACTTTGAGCGAGGGCGTATAGTGGGCATGCGGGAGGCCTGGTGGACGTACCGCCGAATTGCTCAACACGTGGGGCGTGAGGTCTCCACAGTACATCGATGTTGTCGCCAGTGGTCGGCGGAAGGTGCACGTGCCCGTCGACCTGGGACCGGACTGCAGCGACGCACGGATGCACGCCAAGACCGTAGGATCCTACGCAGTGCCGTAGGGAACCGCACCGCCACTTCCCAGCAAATTAGGGACACTGTTGCTCCTGGGGTATCGGCGAGGACCATTCGCAACCGTCTCCATGAAGCTGGGCTACGGTCCCGCGCACCGTTAGGCCGTCTTCCGCTCACGCCCCAACATCGTGCAGCCCGCCTCCAGTGGTGTCGCGACAGGCGTGAATGGAGGGACGAATGGAGACGTGTCGTCTTCAGCGATGAGAGTCGCTTCTGCCTTGGTGCCAATGATGGTCGTATGCGTGTTTGGCGCCGTGCAGGTGAGCGCCACAATCAGGACTGCATACGACCGAGGCACACAGGGCCAACACCCGGCATCATGGTGTGGGGAGCGATCTCCTACACTGGCCGTACACCTCTGGTGATCGTCGAGGGGACACTGAATAGTGCACGGTACATCCAAACCGTCATAGAACCCATCGTTCTACCATTCCTAGACCGGCAAGGGAACTTGCTGTTCCAACAGGACAATGCACGTCCGCATGTATCCCCTGCCACCCAACGTGCTCTAGGAGGTGTAAGTCAACTACCCTGGCCAGCAAGATCTCCGGATCTGTTCCCCATTGAGCATGTTTGGGACTGGATGAAGCGTCGTCTCACGCGGTCTGCACGTCCAGCACGAACGCTGGTCCAACTGAGGCGCCAGGTGGAAATGGCATGGCAAGCCGTTCCACAGGACTACATCCAGCATCTCTACGATCGTCTCCATGGGAGAATAGCAGCCTGCATTGCTGCGAAAGGTGGATATACACTGTACTAGTGCCGACACTGTGCATGCTCTGTTGCCTGTGTCTATGTGCCTGTGGTTCTGTCAGTGTGATCATGTGATGTATCTGACCCCAGGAATGTGTCAATAAAGTTTCCCCTTCCTGGGACAATGAATTCACGGTGTTCTTATTTCAATTTCCAGGAGTGTATGTGCTGCCTCAGCCATGCACTGACCACTCTATAAGGTGCTCAGGGATAAAATAAGAACTCCTACGGATCTGTCTAGCATCAAGGACGGTGGCCGGATGACAGAGTCATGGCAGGAGACTGCTGAGGTCCTCCTTCGGACTCTACTGCCAGATGATGACGAGCATGAGGACACGGAAATACAGCGTCAGATATGCAGGTATGATTTTGCTGAGTACAACAACAACACTGTGGTGTACCCCTTCTCTGAGGAGAAGGTGGCGGCATGCATAAAGTCCATAAAAAGGGGGAAGGTTCCAGGCCCAGACGGCACTGTAGCAGAGGTGATGCAGTTCCTCACCCCTCGATTAATTGCACCTCTTACTAACCTTTATAACGAATGCCTGAGGCTTGGCAAATTTCCTAGAATTTGGAAGAAGGTAAATGCTGTCATCATAAAGAAGCGAAAAGGTAAAGATCCAATGGAAGCCAAGTCCTATAGGCCAATATGTCTTCTGGATGTTCTGGGGAAAATATTTGAGAGGCTGTTGGATGACAGACTGGTGGCCCTCTGGGTGCTGTGCGGGATGAGCGACAGGTAGTTTGGCTTTCGGCCAGGGCGATCGGTGTCTGACGCAGTCGCCCTGGCGGACGAGGTCTGCTGCTCAGCCCTGCATAAGTACATGGCGGGCATCATGGTGCTTATCAGTGGCGTCTTTGGCAACCTGTGGTGGCCTTCGCTCTTCTCCTGCTTTCGGGAGAAGGAGTGTCCAGGGCGGCTAAGGGCTGTCTGAGAAGCTAATGTGAAGAAAGGGAAGTCTGGTTGTCATCGCCTCGCGGAAGAACAATCACCAAGGAGTGTCCACAGGGCTCTGGTGGAAACTCTACAACTTAGTGATGACATGCTAGACGTGACAGCCTACGCTGACGACCTCCTCCTGATGGTTAGTGGCTGTAGCCAGTAGGACTTAGAACCTAAAGTGGAACAGGCAATGACATCACTCCGAATGGTACCACAAATCCAAAATGAAGGTAGCACCAAATAAGTCTACATATTTGCTGCTTAAATGCTGTTTCAATAGGAATCCTACTGTGAGGATAGAAGGGACACCAGTTCTTCTCCGCCGCGAGGCTCGATATCTGGGAGTAATAATTGACGAAAAAGGGAACTATACAGCCAATATTGATGCTGTAGCTCAATTATTTCTTTAGAGATTTTAAATAATCTAATGGAAATTGGGCACAAAAGATTCCATTTGCCACCTGACTTAATCAGACTTTACCTCAATTGCATATTAACCTCTATAGTAGGTTACAGGTAGGGAGTATGGACACAAAGGCCCACGAGGGTGATACCTGACATGACTGTGAGGAGGGTGCAGCGGAATATGGCGTTACGCTCTGTTGGGGCGTACAGAACGACTCCTGAGGAGGCTTTGCTGGTGCTGATGGGGCTATGTCCTCTAGACATTAGAAACAGTGAACAGGCAGCATGGTATTAGGGAAAAATTGAAAAGACTATGGAGATTATGGGGGTATGGGTGAGAGACAAATCTGCAGTCAAAAGAAGAGGGGAGGAGTTATGGCAATAGTTATGGAGAAATGAGAAAACAGGGTGAAGGGTTTTTCAACTGTTGCCTGATTTTAGAGAAAGATTACAGATGGGGTACGTTAAGCCGAATAGGGGTCTGCTGCACTTACTTACCATATACGACATATTTATGCCGTTTTGGGAAACGGGCTACACCCGTGTGTGACTGTGGCGCTGAAGAAGGCACTCCCGATCACGTGATCTACGAGTGAACGACATACAACGATGTGGCAACCGAACTAAGATGACAACTGTCCAGCCCTGACACCTTTTGCGTATTAAGAAGCGACGATACCTTCCAGATACTACATACCTCGGCAAACGAGGTGTCACAAAAGAATCTGCGTGAGTTTATAAGGGACCACAATGGTCGCTGAATGAAAAGAACTGTCCGAAACTGAGATGCAGCTGCCCAGTACTGCCGGCCGCGGAATGGCCGATCGCCGTTACGGTCGAGATCGGCCGCGCTCCTAGGTTAGGGAGTCAGGTGTGTCGCTAACAACGATCTGAAAACAGCACTTACTTAGTAGTTTTTAGGTTCTAGTAGTTTTAGAATAGAATGTAGATATTAATTAGCAACCACTAACATGACAGGGGCTGCAGCGAGTTAAAGTAATTTGGGCCAGCCCAGTGTCAGGGCACCACCACTGGGATTAACTCGGCGGGCAGGCCAGTAACCGCAGGTTTATAAGATCTGCTGGCACACCTGGAACCCTCCGGAAATTACAGCTTTTTGTATTCTTGTAGAGTGGAATAGTCAAACATACTAACCTTGTTATAATAATAGCCCCTTCAGAAAGTATGTAGCTGCCACTGTCAATGTACTACATCTACATCTACATGGCTACTCTGCAAATCACATTTAAGTGCCTGGCGGAGGGTTCATCGAACCACATTCACAATTCTCTATTATTCCAGTCTCGTATACGGCTCGAAAAGAATGAACACCTATATCTTTCCGTACGAGCTCTGATTTCCCTTATTTTATTGTGGTAAGTCGGTGCCAACAAAATACTTTCGCATTCGGAGGAAAGTTGGTAAGTGGAATTTCGTGAGAAGATTCCGTCGCAACGAAAAACGCATCTCTTTTAACGTTTTCCATCTCAAATCCTGTATCATTTGTGTGACACTTCTCCCATATTTCGCGATAATACAAAACGTGCAGCCTTTCTTTGTACTTTTTCGATGTACTCCGTGAGTCCTATCTGGTAAGGATCCCACACTGCGCAGCAGTATTCTGAAAGAGGACGGACAAGCGTAGTGTAGGCAGTCTCCTTAGTAGGTCTGTTACATTTTCTAAGTGTCCTTCCAATAAAACGCAGCCTTTGGTTAGCCTTCCCCACAACATTTCCTATATGTTCCTTCCAATTTAAACTGTTCGTAATTGTAATAACTAGGTATTTAGTTGAATTTACGGCATTTAGATTAGATTGATTTATCGTGTAACCGAAGTTTAACGAGTTCCTTTTAGCACTCATGTGGATGACCTCACACTTTTCGTTATTCAAGGTCAACTGCTACTTTTCGCACCATTCAGATGTTTTTTCTAAATCGTTTTGCAATTTTTTTGGATCTTTTGATGACTTTATTAGTCGATAAACGAGCGCATCATCTGCAAACAATCGAAGACGACTGCTCAGATTGCCTCCCAAATCGTTTACATGGATAAGGAACAGCAGAGGGCCTATAACACTACCTTGGGTGAATGCCAGATATCACTTCTGTTTTACGCGATGATTTTCCGTCAGTTACTACGAACTGTGACCTCTCTGACAGGAAATCACAAATCCAGTCACATAACTGAGACGATATTCCTTAAACACGCAATTTCACTACGAGCCGCTTGTGTAGTACACTGTCAAAAGCCTTCCGGAAATCCAGAAATACGGAATCGATCTGAAATCCCTTGTCAATAGCACTCAACACTTCATGCGAATAAAGAGTTAGTTGTGTTTCACAGGAACGATGTTTCCTAAACCCATGTGTGTCAATAGACCGTTTTCTTCGAGGTAATTGATAATGTTCGAACACAATATATGTTCTAAAATCCTGCTACATATTGACTGAACGATATGGACCTGTAATTTAGTGGATTACTCATACTACCTTTCTTGAATATTGGTGTGAGTTGTGCAGCTTTCCAGTCTTCGGACACGGATCTTTCGTCGAGCGAACGGTTGTATATGATTGTTGAGTATGGAGCTAATGCATTGTAAGGTGTCAGGCAAATCCAGCACCTTCCATGAAAACCCTGACATAATAAGCAAATTTACTAGTATGTCACATAGCTCCGAATAAATCGTGACATGAAATTTACTAGTATGTCACATAGCTCCGAATAAATCGTGACATGAAATTAACCAAAGCAATAGAAGTAACGAGTGAGCAAATGGAATGCCACAGACTAACACAAGAATGCCTAAATGCATGTCGTACCTTCCCACCGTGAGGCAGACGCAGTTCCGAGGGGAGAAACGAGGACAGAAGCCGAGAGCAGAACCGTGTTAAGCTAGATAAGTGAGGGGCTGGGCACCCACGCCGCGAGCCTACCTGTACAACTATACAACCCGCACGTTTTAGCGTGAGGCTTTTTCGCGTCCCAGGTATGTCAAGGACAACCCCCAGCCCATGTTAAAAGCTAGAGCCCTCCAGAAAAGCAGTATAGATCTTACGATAACACAAAAAGGGCCACTACCACCCGCAAGTTTTAGCTTGAGACTTTTTCGCGTCTCAGGTATGTCAAGGACCACCCCCCAGCCCATGTTAAAAGATAGAGCCCTCCAGAAGAGCAGTATAGATTTCACGATAACGCTAAAAGGACCACACCAGCTGCAGGTTTTAGCGTGAGACTTTTTTGCGTCTCTGTTACGTTGCAAACTTTAAAAACATTGCCCCACCACGAAAAGTATAACGTTTCTCATTGGATTGACAGAATTTTTGTAGGCGGAGCTTAAGGTTAACATTGAGACTCTGATTGGTCAGATGAAAACATAGCCAGATAGTTTTTTTACACTAACTTCGGTAAATTGTAGTAAGGAGAAGTGAGAGTAGAGTTGGTTCCGAGACGGCGAGCTGGACGGCTGGTGCGCCGGCCGCTGTCGCCCTGACGCTGCCTAAACACCGACAAGGTAAAGAACGCACGCGATGCCGCATTTTTGAGCGCATAAGGCTTCACTCAGAACTGCAGAAGACTCATCTGTTACACCCCTTTTTTTGCGTAATACTAGTATCGATCGTTAATTAAAACTCATGGTGTTCACATTTGCCACTTGAAGAAGAGATCTGAAACGCGATGATTTTTCTTTTATATAGTTATTGAGAAGCCACATCAGCCACTGTAATTTACGACAAGTTAGATAAGTTATTAAAGACAATTGAGGGTCACTGTAGACCATTTTGATAGTTTTCTCTTTTGTGAAACTTAAATTAAACCTAGATTATAGATGTGATATGGCATAGGTCATCCTTCGATCGATTGTAGAACTTGGAAACCCATTTAGGGGAAACCCATTTAGGGAATATTCGTTCACATTTTTGTTGAACGCTGTTGGTTTTTACCATCCTGTATTAAAACATTTCCTTTTATCACTAGAGCAATTTATAAACGATGTTTTGTGATTAGAATAAATTTCCAATGGTAAACTTAACTGCTTTTTCGACGTTATTTTACCAGCTAACTAAAAATAGGAAAGCCTTGAACCCTTTCCACTAAATTTAGTTAGTATTAAGATTCTTTTACAGGGAGTGCAGTGGAGCTGACGCTGAGATCATTTAGTATTTGGTTATATCATCGCTAGTCTCACTGAACTCTTCTGAATTCTACATGTCATGTGTGGTCTGGCGTCTCCTTACCAGCAACAGGTCCCAGGTTCAAACTAGTTAATTCCCTAAAAAAACATGCTCAGAGCGTCGTTGCGCGAAAGTGGTAGGGAGACACGATATAGTACAATCAGACACCACCATGAATGTTTAGAGCATCGGCATACGCCGAAAGGAAACTAATTGGTATACAGTCTGGACCAGAAGACTTGCTTTTATTAAGCGATTTAAGTTGCTTCACTACTCCGAGGATATGTTCTTCTACGTTACTCATGTTGGCAGCTGTTCTTGATTCGAATTCTTTTGTGAAGGCATTTCGGAAGACTGTGTTTAGTAACTCTGCTTTGGCAGCACTGTCTTCGATAGTATCTCCTTTGCTATCGCGCAGAGAAGGCATTGATTGTTTCTTGCCGCTAAAATACTTCACGTACGACCAGAATCTTTCTGGATTTTCTGCCAGGTTTCGAGACAACGTTTCGTTGTGGAAACTGTTATAAGCATTTCACATTGAAGTCCGCGCTAAATTTCAAGCTTCTGTTACAGATCGCCAATCTCGGGGATTTTGCGTCTGTTTAAATTTGGCATATTTGTTTCGCTGTGTCTGCAAGTGTTCTAACCCGTTTCGTGTACCAAGGAGGATCAGCTCCGTCGTTTGTTAATTTATTTGGTATAAATCTCTAAATTCCTGCCGATACTATGTTTCTGAATTTAAGCCACATCTGGTCTACACTTATATTATTAATTTGGTACGAGTGGAGAGTGTCTCTCAGGAAGGCGTCAAGTGAATTTTTATCTGCTTTTATGAATAGGTATATTTTTCGCTTATTTTTCGGGGATTTGTGAATTACAATATTCAATCTCGCTACGACAACCCTGTGTTCACTAATGCCTGAATCGGTTTTGATGCTCGTTATTAACTTATGATTATTTATTGCTAAGAGGTCAAGTGTGTTTTCACAACCGTTTACTATTCGCGTAGGCTCATGAAGTAACTGCTCGAAATAATTTTCAGAGAATGCGTTTAACACGATTTCGGATGGTATTTTATGCGTACCTCCGGAATTAAACATGTATTTCCGCCACCATATCGAGGGTAAATTAAAGTCACCACCAACTATAATCGTATGAGTTGGGTACGTGTTTGAAATCAAACTCAAGTTTCCTTCGAACCTTGGAACAACTGTATCAACTGAATTGGGAGGTCGGTACTAATTATAAGACCCACTAATTATCTTAAGTAATGAGTTACTGTGTATGATTATTGTATTGTGTTTGGAATAAGGATTTTTTTTTAATATTTTATCCGTAAGTTTTGTTGCGTCAGCTTGTGAGCATCAAAATATATGGTATAAAAGGCAGTAGCTTTTGATTGTACTGACTTAGTATCTCTAATTTTTCACACCACCAGCCCTCCACCCATTCCTGAGAAAAAGGGGTCAAACCAGTTGGTCAGCGGAAATACAGATAGACTGACGGACAGAATGTGATGCTATAAAGGTTCCGTTTTTACGTATTAAAGTATGGCCTCCTAAAAGTTCCCAAAGTCAGACTGTGGCAAATATAGCTGTCTTTAACATGTAAAATCTTACCATCACATTTTCACAACAACAGGAAATTTCCAGATTTTGAGTCAAACAGATACTTTAGCCATTATCTCAGGAATGGGAGTGAATGGATACTATTCAGTGGTGATTTTCATGTTACAGTACTTACAATACATCGGAAGTTGATTCAGCGGGGCTAGAAGCCCAATGTGAGTGTGATGTAATTAAATCTGGTGAAGCTGACATTACCAACTAAACATGCAACATTAACCAAGACTCTCAAGCTCCCTTCCATTGCAGTGATCCCATTTCCGTGATGGTAAAACGACTGTTCGCGGAAGTCACTAAAATTTGGTACTATCACTAATTTTCTGTTTTCCAGTCAGATAGATATTAGGACGGTTATTGTGAGGAATAGCTAGTCCTTCAAAATATTTGATTGCCTGATGAATATAATCCTTACATTCGTTATTAATGTCGTTATCATTTTCTCTATGAGCCGTATGAAATCCACTGTTGCATAAAGGGCTCCTCCAGACTCTTGCCAGGGGCTATCAGAAAGGGACTTTCATTATTATGGCAGATCAAATGATGCACTACATATCAAAAATACCTTTCTACCAGGCATCTAATTTTGAATTGCGTAGTAGTCATCCAGATGTAGAGACAGATTAGTGACACAGTTTTTGAACATAGTCACCAAGTTTCTCTAAACAAATTGAACGTTGTAGCAATCTTTCAGTTCCTCGATAACAGAAATCCGCTCCTTGTTCACGGAGCAATTAGAGAACCACAGTGTGAACGTGCTCATTGGCGAAAAATCTACGATTCCTGCGAATCAATTTCTCGATTACCTGGACACTGTCGTTGATAGTCGATGTTGATGAAGTGGCTTGCTGAACAGCACTACCAACGTCTGTGCTGCCTTGGCTAAATAGTTTGCACCCTTCACAGTGGCTGAATGCGACATTGCATTTGGTCCATACCGTCATAATTTCATAGTGAATCTGTGTGCAATTTAGACTTTTGTCTACAAGAATCGTACTGTGCCGTGTACTGCATGTTCGGTGTACGTCTTCAGTTGCCGGCCCATTTCACTTGCACACTTTCAGGCGCCTATTATCTATATCGCAGCAGAACTGTGTCTGGACCGATGACCATAGTAGTCTGGTCCCTTTAATCGCACAAATCTAATCCCACAACTGTGTCTGCTGGAAACCCTACTCTCTTGTTGCGCAGTGCTACTAGCTTGGGACGACATGTGTAGCTTAATTTCTGATTTTCCCTCACATTACAGCTACACGAACGTTACCCGTAAATGCTTTATTATGTCACTTATCATGCATTATAATGAGGTGACAGAAGTTATGGGATGCCGATGTGCCGGCCATGATGGCCGAGCAGTTCTAGGCACTACAGTCTGGAACCGCGCGACGGCTACGGTCTCAGGTTCGAAACCTGCCTCGGGCCTGGGTGTGTGTGATGTTCATAGGGTAGTTAGGTGTAAGTAGTTCTGAGTTCTAGGGGACTGATGACCTCAGAAGTTAAGTAGCATAGTGCTCAGAGCCATTTGAACCATCTAAGTTGAAAAATAGTGTCTTGTACGAGGGCTATTTTTTTCAGCCTCAAATCGGTAGCGAAATGAAAGGCACAGTGAAAAATAAAACATTTTATTTGCAACGTTTAGCTACACCTTCCAGGTACTTATGTAAATATTCGCCACTACGACTTAGAAATTTGCCGTAGCGTGATACCAACTTTCCAATAAGCTAGTCATAGAAGGCAGCGGCTTGTGCTTTCCGCCAGTTCCCTAGATTGATCTGCAGCTCGTTGTCTTTGACTAAATGCTGTTATAGCTAGCAGTTCACGTGAGCAATGAGATGAAAATCAGCCCGGTATGTATGGATTGTGATCAAAAATTTCAAATCGAACACGCTGCAGGAGCGTCTTTGCTACACCTGCAGTTTGCGGCTGAGCGTTGTCGTGAAGACACACGCGCATGTCAGTTACGTTACGTGGATTGCATGAAATCTGGCTGAACCGCTCGTCATGCACTTTGCACTTTAACAAACGTGCATGCGGTGTACTAGTTGCTGGGAAACGAATAGAATCGTTGTACGTGCCAGTCTTTAGGTATAGATATAAGTAAGCGAAGACGGCTTAATCCTGCCTCGTAGATTGCTTTCCACAAGACGAACTTGCCAGTCTCATGGGCCGGTGGCCCGACATGCAGTTTGTCCTGTTGCATGGCTTACTTTCAGAGCCTCGCAAGTTTATCGTAGTGATTGGTTGTCGCGAAAGTGAAAAGTAGGGCCTGTCCGGGATTTGAACCAGGGATCTCCTGCATCCAAAGCAGGAATCATACCCCTAGACCAACAGCCCGCACAAGGAAGCAGGTGTGCACCCCGCCACCTACTGAGATCTTGCCGCACTTACTAGTTGCAGCATCCAATCTGGACCATATTCTCAAAGAGGTTTCTTAATCCGACACCTACAACATGAGCTGTGCTGAGGACCAGTGTATGTGAAGGCTGAAAGAGCTGCTTGAGTTGTGTGACAGTATTTCGATCGTGTGAAGTGCACCATCCGCCCACTACGTAGCGTTGTGTGACAGCACGCACTTTTCGACAGTACTCTGTGTCCATAGCTGTTTTCATAGCTAGGCTGCTTCGAGCACAAAGCATCCACCATACGAAAGTGGCTGTTCCGCGATTTTCATTACCTGACCCCTCGACATCACTTCATGTACGAATACTGGCAAGAATTCTCGCTACATTCGAAGTTGCTCCCTCCACTTTCAGCCTACTTGGTTGCTTCATTTGCCACGCAAACACTTCCTGAGGACGCTACATGTAATAAACGCAGCTTATCGGTTTCATGACATGATGCTGCTGAATTTAAGTCCGCTACAGGCATCCGGTTCCATGGTGTAATGGTTAGCACTCTGGACACACTGTTAGTCTAAACATCTTTCTGTCCCTACTGTTGGCTCAGCACTGAAAAGTGCGACGTGACGCGATTGACGCATATACTAAAGATACTGTACAACACAACTTCCTTGGATTTTCACTGTAGTTTTAATATCGAGGCCTGTTGGAGGTTTAAAAAAAAACCTCACTTCTGTATGAGTTTGAAGTGTAGTGCAGCATTCAATGAAAGTTACCTAGACTGCTATGATACAGTATAACTTACTTTTTGAAATCCCTTTGTTCTTTGCATTCGGTAGTGAAATATGATTACCACCTTGGTATCAACGTAAAACACCTTAAAAATATTTTGTGGATAACCGTCAGATTTATTTCTTGGGGCAAATTCTCAAGCAAAACGTAACAGTTTTAAAAACGTGAATTTTCCTGTAGACCCAAATACACTGATGACCGCCTGTCTGCATGTAGGTTTACTGCTCACTTGTGATCTATCACAGTTGGGTGTCAAAGGACTTGATACTGCATGGTTATTATTAAAGTGAGCTTTGTGGGCTGTAATTTTCGTGTTTTACCGAAACTTGGTAGACATTTTCATGCGTTAATATGCTACCGATTTGCGCTGGAAAAAATATTGGTTCCAATTTTGGCGAATACGAGCAAATCTGGCGCTGTGAATGCAAGAAAGCCATATAGACATGTTTTCACATGTAATGGCTTTGGAATGGGACATGGCAGAAAAGGTCAAAGAAGTGAGAAAGGCATGACGTTGATTGTATTATTAACTGCTACTTACACAATTTGTTCATTATGAACACCAGAGATGGCGATAAGTCAGACATACGACGTGTTTATAATTAAAGCACAGCTGCTCACAGAGATCAACAGTGGGCTGTAATTATAGTGTGGCAGCGAAGCTCTATGTTGATGCACTGATGCAGAACCAATTTACACTGGAAAAATTTTAGTTCCAATTTTGGTCACCAGGTGCAAATCTGACATTGTACAACATCTCGGTGACGTCGCTGGTGCTCATATGGAAAAAAACTGTGTAAGTGGTGCTTAAGAGTAAAATGAGTACTAAGCCCTTCTCACTTGTTTGACCATTTCCGCCCACATCCCGTTCCTAATCCATTACATATGGAGTCATATCTATCGTATTTGAGGCATTCACAGAGCCAGATATGCACCTGGTAGCCAAAACTGGAACTAACTTTTTTCCAGAGTAAATTGATTGCGCGTTAAGCCATTATCATGTCTGCTAATTTCTCTGGTATCCGATAATTGCAGCTGATACTGGACCTTCATGAGTAACTACTCTTTAATTACACCGAAGAGCCAACGAAACAGCTACACCTAGCTAACATCGTGTAGGACGCCCGCGATCACGCAGAAGTTCCGCAGCCTGACGTGGTACGGGCTCAACTAATGTCTGAAGAAGTGCTAGAGGGAACTGGCACCATCAGTCCTGCAGGGCAGTCCATAAATCCGTAAGAGTACGAGGTGGCAGAGATCTCTTCTGAACAGCACATTGCGAGGCATCCCAGATATGCTCAAAAATGTTCTTGTCTGGGGAGTTTGGTGGCCAACGAATTCAGAAGAGTGTTTCTGGAGCCACTCTGTAGCAATTCTGGGCGTGTGGCGTGTCACATTGTCCCGCTTGAACTCTCCAAGCCCGCACAATGGACATGAATGGATGCAGGTGATCAGACAGGATGCTTACGTACGTGTCGCCTGTCAGAGTCGTATCTAGACGTATCAGGGATCCCATATCACTCCAACTGCACACGCTCCCCACCATAAGGACCCACCACCAGCTTGAACAGCCGCCTGCTGACATGCAGGGTCCATGGATTCATGAGGTTGTCTCGATACCCGTACAAGTGAACTGCTCGATACAATTTGAAACGAGACTTGTTCGACCAGGCAACATGTTTCCAGCCATCAACTGTTCTATGTCGGTACTGAAGGACCCAGGCTAGGCATAAAGCTTTGTGTCGTGCAGTCATCAAGGGTACACGAGTGGGTCTTGGGCTCCGAAAGCCCATATCGGTGCTGTTTCGTTGAGTGGTTCGCACGATGACACTTGTTGATGGCCCAACACTGAAATCTGCAGCAATTTGCGAAAGGTTTGCACTTCCGTCACGTTGAACAATTCTCTTCAGTTTCTTGATTCCGTTCCTGCAGGATCATTTTCCGGCCGCAGCGATGTCGGAGATTTGATGTTTTGCCGTATTCCTGGTATTCACGGTACAGTTGTGAAATGGTCGTACGGTAAAATCCCCACTTCATCGCTACCTCGGATATGCTGTGTCCCATCGCTCGTGCGCCGCTCGTTCAAACTCACTTAAACCTTGATAACTTGACACTGTAGGCGCAGTAGTCTAACAACTGCGCGAGACACTTGTTGTCTTTGTTAAAAAATATATCGGTTCAACCACTTGTTTATAGTGTAAAACACTAAGATTGACGCGTTTCGGAAGTCAATCTTCCATCATCAGAATAATAAAAAGTAAAAGAACTTGTTAAAACTCGCTAAAATGGAACATGCACCAGGCACAATAAAATTGATAGTAAAATTAAAACATCGTTGCTACTTCCCTTGTTGCAGTCGTGTCTTCCGAGGTACATCTCCACCTAGTTGTCAAGATATAAAAAAGTCTAAAATGGTGTCGCGTATGGTGTTCAACATCTAACCACATGGCTCTCCTCTATCGTTGTAGACCGCCAGTGCGTCTTCGTTGATACCACACACCACGTAGCCAAACACGACACTGAAACGCGAGTGAGCTCACGCGCGAGTAAGCAAGGAAGTCACAGAGGTGTCCATACAAACAGATAACGTATACATGTTCCAAGGACCTCATGAAATGATGGTATCCTGCCAATTGCTAAAAATGTAGTTACTAAAAGAAACCAATGAAACACTTCGATAGAGGAGAGCCATATGGTTAGATGTTGAACACCATAGGCGACACCATTTTACAGTTTTTTTTTTTATATTTTGACGACTATGTGGAGATGTACCTTGGAAGACACGGCTGCAACAAGGGAAGTAGCCACGATGTTTTAATTTTATTATCAATTTTATCGTGCCTGGTGCATGTTCCATTTTAGCGAGTTTTAACAGGTTCTTTTACTTTTATTGTTCTGATGATGGAAGCTTGACTTCCGAAACGCGTCAATCTTAGTGTTGTACACTATAAACAAGTAGTTGAGCCGATATTTTTTTAACATTGACATTCACAACCACAACCTCTGATCCAGTATGGATGAGTATCAAACTTGTTGTCTTATATAGGCGCTACCGACCACAGCGCCATATTTTGCCTGTTTTACGTCTCTGTACTTGAATACGCATGCCTATATCAGTTTCTCTGGCGCTTCAGTGTAGAAACACCTGGTACGGCTGACTGTCGCGTGGTGCAGCTCCGCTCTTTACTGGGCCACCTCGCTCTGCCGAATAGTTGCAGGATTCTGGGAATGGCTGGCCGGATGATCGCCCGAGAGTTGCATGCGACGCGTTCCAGCCGCCCGCGGCCGGAGGAATGTCGCGCGCTGCGGCCTGTGGTGCGGCGAGGGGGGTGGGCCGACAGGCTGTTCTGTCCGCGCTGGAACGCTTTGATGCGCGCCGGTGTCGATGTCGGCTCGATACGGCGGCGGCGGCGGCGGCGGCGGCGGCGGCGGCACGCACTCTTTAGCGCGCGGCCGCCGCTATCTGGACGTGTCCATCTGAGGCCGGCCCGCCTCCTTTCACGGCCGTAATTGGCTCCGCGATAGCGCGACACGCAGATCCGAGCGCGGGTCGCGCGTGCGGGCGAGCGCGTGTAGCCGCTACACAGGGCGACCTCTCACCCCAGCACCGCGCCCTGCCGCCCTCCTACAGGGTACGTTTCTATTTGTCTCTGCATTTGTTATAGTTAAGGCCGGTATTACACTATCAAATTTCTTTGTCGAAGATTTGATCAAAGATGTGATCAAATATTGCGTCAAATATACACTCCTGGAAATTGAAATAAGAACACCGTGAATTCATTGTCCCAGGAAGGGGAAACTTTATTGACACATTCCTGGGGTCAGATACATCACATGATCACACTGACAGAACCACAGGCACATAGACACAGGCATCAGAGCATGCACAATGTCGGTACTAGTACAGTGTATATCCACCTTTCGCAGCAATGCAGGCTGCTATTCTCCCATGGAGACGATCGTAGAGATGCTGGATGTAGTCCTGTGGAACGGCTTGCCATGCCATTTCCACCTGGCGCCTCAGTTGGACCAGCGTTCGTGCTGGACGTGCAGACCGCGTGAGACGACGCTTCATCCAGTCCCAAACATGCTCAATGGGGGACAGATCCGGAGATCTTGCTGGCCAGGGTAGTTGACTTACACCTTCTAGAGCACGTTGGGTGGCACGGGATACATGCGGACGTGCATTGTCCTGTTGGAACAGCAAGTTCCCTTGCCGGTCTAGGAATGGTAAAACGATGGGTTCGATGACGGTTTGGATGTACCGTGCACTATTCAGTGGCCCCTCGACGATCACCAGAGGTGTACGGCCAGTGTAGGAGATCGCTCCCCACACCATGATGCCGGGTGTTGGCCCTGTGTGCCTCGGTCGTATGCAGTCCTGATTGTGGCGCTCACCTGCACGGCGCCAAACACGCATACGACCATCATTGGCACCAAGGCAGAAGCGGCTCTCATCGCTGAAGACGACACGTCTCCATTCGTCCCTCCATTCACGCCTGTCGCGACACCACTGGAGGCGGGCTGCACGATGTTGGAGCGTGAGCGGAAGACGGCCTAAGGGTGTGCGGGACCGGAGCCCAGCTTCATGGAGGGGGTTGCGAATGGTCCTCGCCGATACCCCAGGAGCAACAGTGTCCCTAATTTGCTGGGAAGTGGCGGTGCGGTCCCCTACGGCACTGCGTAGGATCCTACGGTCTTGGCGTGCATCCGTGCGTCGCTGCGGTCCGGTCCCAGGTCGACGGGCACGTGCACCTTCCGCCGACCACTGGCGACAACATCGATGTACTGTGGAGACCTCACGCCCCACGTGTTGAGCAATTCGGCGGTACGTCCACCCGGCCTCCCGCATGCCCACTATACGCCCTCGCTCAAAGTCCGTCAACTGCACATACGGTTCACGTCCACGCTGTCGCGGCATGCTACCAGTGTTAAAGACTGCGATGGAGCTCCGTATGCCACGGCAAACTGGCTGGCACTGACGGTGGCGGTGCACAAATGCTGCGCAGCTAGCGCCATTCGACGGCCAACACCGCGGTTCCTGGTGTGTCCGCTGTGCCGTGCGTGTGATCATTGCTTGTACAGCCCTCTCGCAGTGTCCGGACCAAGTATGGTGGGTCTGACACACCGGTGTCAATGTGTTCTTTTTTTCATTTCCAGGAGTGTATGAAACTTCCTGGCAGATTAAAACTGTGTGCCCGACCGAGACTCGAACTCGGGACCTTTGCCTTTCGCGGGTAAGTGCTCTATCATCTGAGCTACCGAAGCACGACTCACGCCCGGTCCTCACAGCTTCACTTCTGCCAGTATCTCGTCCGTGAGTCGTCCTTCGGCAGCTCAGATGGTAGAGCACTTGCCCGCGAAAGGCAAAGGTCGCGAGTTCGAGTCTCGGTCGGGCAAACAGTTTTAATCTGCCAGGAAGTTTCATATCAGCGCACACTCCGCTGCAGAGTGAAAATCTCATTCTGAAAACATGCCCCAGGCTGTGGCTAAGCCATGTCTCCGCAATATCCTTTCTTTCAGGAGTGCTAGTTCTGCATGGTTCGCAGGAGAGTTTGGAAGGTAGGAGACGAGGTACTGGCAGAAGTAAAGCTGTGAGGACGGGGCGTGAGTCGTGCTTGGGTAGCTCAATTGCTAGAGCACTTGCCCGCGAAAGGCAAAGGTGCCGAGTTCGAGTCTCGGTCGGGCACACAGTTTTAATCGGCCAGGAAGTTTCATATCAGCGAACACTCCACTGCAGAGTGAAAATCTCATTCTGATTCCGTCAAATATATTTGACAAAGATCCTTGTAGCGCTGTCATCATACTTTTTGTTTAAGTTCAAGATGGCTGACAACAACAACTTGTTATTAACCGCACCAGTTGCATGTACCACAATTGCACTGTGTGCACATGCATTTGGTCTTATTTTGGGCTTATGTCAAAGCGGTAGGTGGATCAAAACGAAATGTCCAGACACTCTGTGACCAAAATCGTGCGAAACAGAGGATGACAGACTAAAGTCCGAATTATAAATGTCCTGTTCCAAAGCTGTTTTACAGAGGAAGACTATTCTAGATAGTCGCACAGATGACAAAATGGTAGATATCGATATAGATGACAGAGGGATAGAGAAACAATTAAAATCGCTCAAAAGAGGAAAGGCCGCTGGACCTGATGGGATATCAGTTCGATTTTACACAGAGTACGCGAAGTTACTTGGCCTCCTTCTTGCAGCGAGGTGCCGTAGGTCTCGAGAAGATCGTAGCGTTCCAAAGGATTGGAAAAGGGAAAAGGTCATCCCCGTTTTCAAGAAATGACGTCGAACAGATGTGCACAACTATAGACCTATATCTCTAACGTCGATCAGTTGTAGAATTTTGGAACACGTATTATATTCGAGTATAATGACTTTTCTGGAGACTAGAAATCTACTCTGTAGGAATCAGCATGGGTTTCGAAAAAGACGGTCGTGTGAAACCCAGCTTGCGATATTCATCCACGAGACTCAGAGGGCCATAGACACGGGTTCCTAGGTAGATGCCGTGTTTCTTGACTTACGCAAGGCGTTCGATACAGTTCCCCGCAGTCGTTTAATGAGCAAAGTAAGAGCATATGGACTAACAGACCAATTGTGTGATTGGATTGAAGAGTTCCTATATAACAGAACGCAGCATGTCATTCTCAGTTTAGAGAAGTCTTCCGAAGTAAGAGTGATTTCAGGAGTGCCGCAGGCAAGAGTCGTAGGACCGTTGCTATTCACAATATACATAAATGACCTTGTGGATGACATCGGAAGTTCAGTGAAGATTTTTGCGGATGATGTTGTGGTATATCGAGAGGTTGTAACAATGGAAAATTGTAATGACATGCAGGAGGATCTGCAACGAATTGACGCATGGTGCAGGGAATGGCAATTGAATCTCAATGAAGACAAATGTAATGTGCTGCGAATACATAGAAAGAAAGATCCCTTATAGCTTAGCTACAATATAGCAGGTCAGCAACTGAAAGCAGTTAATGCCATAAATTATCTGGGAGTACGCATTAGGAGTGATTTAAAATGGAATGATCATATAAAGTTGATCGTCGCTGAAGCAGATGCCAGACTGAGATTCATTGGAAGAATCCTAAGGAAGTGCAATCCGAAATCAATGGAAGTAGGTTACAGTAAGCTTGTTCGCCCACTGCTTGAATACTGCTCAGCAGTGTGGGATGCGTACCAGATACGGTTGATAGAAGAGATAGAGAAGATCCAACGGTGTGCAGCGCGCTTCGTTACAGGATAATTTAGTAATCGCGAAAGCGTTACGGAGATGATAGATAAACTCCAGTGGAAGACTGCAGGAGAGACGCTCAGTAGCTCGGTGTGGGCTTTTGTTGAAGTTTCGAGAACATACCTTCACCGAAGAGTCAAGCAGTATATTGCTCCTACCTACGTATATCTCGTGAAGAAACCGTGAGGGTAAAATCAGAGAGATTAGAGTCCACACAGAGGCATACCGACAATCCTTCTTTCCACGAACAATACGAGCCTGGAATAGAAGGGAGAACCGATACAGGTTCTCATTGTACCCTCCGCCACACACCGTGAGGTGGCGTGCGGAGTATAGATGTAGATGTAGAAAGAAAAGGAAACATACCGGATTGAAGCCGTGGGTTTTACGACGACACGATAAAAGCATTCAACAAAACTTATTACGTGACCTTATAGTGGCGGACGTCAAGTCGAACATCAATTACTTAAGAATGGATGAGCATGCATTTCTGTAAATGCTCTGTAAAGTGTATCCTCATATCACAAAGCACAATATTCACTTAAGAACTGCTACATATGCAGAAGACAGGCTCACTGTAACACTCCGATTCCTTGCTACACGAGAGGGTTAGGTTTGGTTTGGTTAGGTTAGGTTAGGTTAGGTCAGGTCAGGTCAGGTCAGGTCAGGTCAGGTCTCCAATCTTCTTAAGCTATTTTTGGATTCAGGGTGGCTCACGTTGTAAATCGCCTCATCAGCTTCATACATCTCTATTAATTTTGTAGTTGTCGACACACACCAATTGTAGTTACCGGCAATGTTTATAAAAACACTACAGACCACAGAACGCTACAGCGATGCTAGCGCTCCATGTGGTAACATTTCAGATTTCAGTGAACAGAAGACAAGCGACTTCCTTGATCAAATCTACAGCGAGGCCCTAGATTTGATCAAATATTGGACGACATTTGACAAAGTTCCTTATTACACCATCAAATATCTTTGACGAAGATTTTTGACAAAGATATTTGACAAATAAATTTGATAGTGTAATACCGGCCTAACACACGAGGTGTATTCGGAATGTGTGTTCTGATGTATAATAAATCTCATTGTAATATTTAATCCGTATATCATTTCGTAGATATATGCAGAATCCCATTTCTTGATGTTTATTATGTTAAAGTTCTCTTTTTTCTGAGTAGATTACGATTTTTATTAAATTATTGTGAGTGTGGACTCATTATTTTTCCAACTAGCAGGGTCCTTCATCATTTACTTCCGTTACCGTTGTGAGCATAATTAATTACATCTCCATCTACATCTACATACATACTCCGCAATCCACCATAAGGTGCGTGGCGGAGGGTATCTCTTACCACAACTAACATCTTTTCTCCCTGTTCCACTCCCAAACAGAACGAGGGAAAAATGACTGCCTATATGCCTCTGTACGAGCCCTAATCTCTCTTATCTTATCTTTGTGGTCTTTCCGCGAAATGTAAGTTGGCGGCAGTAAAATTGTACTGCAGTCAGCCTCAAATGCTGGTTCTCTATTTTTCCTCAGTAGCGATTCACGAAAAGAACGTCTCGTTTCCTCTAGAGACCACCACCGAGTTCCTGGAGCATTTCCGTAACACACGCGTGATGATCAAACCTACCAGTAACAAATCTAGCAGCCCGCCTCTGAATTGCTTCTATGTCCTCCCTCAATCCGACCTGATAGGGATCCCAAATGCTCGAGCAGTACTCAAGAATAGGTCGTATTAGTGTTTTATAAGCGTTCTCCTTTGCAGATGAGCCACATCTTCCCAAAATTCTACCAATGAACCGAAGACGACTATTCACCTTCCCCACAACTGCCATTACATGCTTGTCCCACTTCATATCGCTCTGCAATGTTACGCCCAAATATTTAATCGACGTAACTGTGTCAGGCGCCACACTACTAATGGAGTATTCAAACATTACAGGATCCTTTTTCCTATTCATCTGCATTAATTTACATTTATCTATATTTAGAGTTAGCTGTCATTCCTTACACCAATCACAAATCCTGTCCAAGTCATCTTGTATCCTCCTACAGTCACTCAACGACGACACCTTCCCGTACACCACAGCATCACCAGCAAACAGCCGCACATTGCTGTCCACCCTATCCAAAATATCATTTACGTAGATAGAAAACAACAGCGGACCTACCACACTTCCCTGGGGCACTCCAGATGATACCCTCACCTCCGATGAACACTCACCATCGAGGACAACGTACTGGGTTCTATTACTTAAGAAGTGTTCGAGCCACTCACATACTTGGGAACTTGAAAGGTATGTGCTGAGATTCGATCAGGATAGAGCCAGTGAAAAATGTCGATAGTATCCAACCGCAAGGTTGGACGAGTAGTACATCTTCGAGTAGTGAGATCTTTGACAGCTAACAGAGCTAGATGCACGCTGTAAAAGTTTGAGTAGTGGTGAGGAGATGCGCAGAGACAGCAGACGTGTTTCGAGTCGGAGCTAGATGCTTGCAGGAGGCAGCCGGGTCGTGACAGCATCAAAGTCAGAATAAGCTATATATTGAGCGAAACTCGGCACATACTTGGGGAAACTAGAAAGAATAATTAATAAAATAGGTTTTTCTTCGGTTAAATAATGTCTAAAAGCTAGATAGAAATCCCATTGTTGATGCAATAAGCGTTTTGTGAGTCCTTCTCGTAAATCCATTCCATAGAAGTTTTTTTTAATTTTTCACTTGTGCCTTAAAAGTTTGAACAATAAATATTTTTTAGATAAAATTACAGTTTCATCTCACACCTTATGTCGTTCTCCGCATCCTGTGCTTGAATTGAAACAAAAGGTACATAAAAGTAAAGTTCCCATGAGTAAAGCTAATAATTTCATGTATCAGAGTAAAATAATCTATATGCCATTGCACAGTTGGCAAATTATTCATATCAGGACAGAACTTTTATGAAGTAACAAACAGGGCCAAAATGAGTAAAGTTATCTAGAACGGCAATTTTATGCCATTGCACTACGGGTGAGTTGAATATATGTTTATTATCGGCTAAACGGGAAGGAGTGCACGAGCTAAGTCCAAAGACGCAGTCAGATGCAGGTTGGTGACTTTCATTTATTTTTTACCACTAAACTTTCGTGCAGTCAGATGTGTATTTTGAGTATTAATTTACCAACATTATTTTCATGCAGTCAGATAAAGTTCAGTTCAGTTAAATACGCAGTCAGATGCAAGTTATAGTAAAGACTAAAGCAGTCACATGCAGTTCAGTCTAGTTTAAATAGAGAATTTTTATTAACAACACTTTCAAACTAATCCCATGTGCTCGTACCTTAGTTAGGAGTCTGCAGTGGGGCACCGAGTCAAACGCTTTCCGGAAGTCAAGGAATATGGCATCCGTCTGATACCCTTCATTCACGGTTCGGAAGATATCATGCGAAAAAACGGCGAGTTGCGTTTCGCAGGAGCGATGCTTTCTAAAGCCGTGCTGATGCATGGACAGCATTAGGTGGTAGATAAGGAGGGGGTCGAGTGAACGTCTCGTTCGTCAGTATTAAAGAGGTACAAACTCTTCTCCACCCCGGCACCTCGCAGGAATAACGAACGGTTTCGATTTACTAAGGCGAGAGACGAAAACTGATTATTGACAGTTCAGAAAGGAGAAGTGTTGGTGCGAATGTAGGAGCTGTCAGTTTTCCTTCTGAGCTACAAAAAGCAGCAGAGCTGCTTGTTTTCCTGTCTCGGTGAGCCGGCGCCGCTGCCCGCCTGACACCTTCTGAGAACGCAGGCGGCTGTGCGGACCGGCGGTCGGCCTCGGTCAGTACCCCCAGCCGAAACGCAGACAGGCGTCAGTCGCCGCCCCGACTGCGACGCTGGCGCGTCACGGTGGACGCCTGGCGTCGGTCCGCGGCTTTTAATTGCGGGTCGGCGGGCAGCTCGTGGAGGCTGCGCTCGGCCGATGGGCGGCCACAGATAGTGCGTCCGCGGCTGACAGCGCGGCGGTGTGTATTTAGTGAGGCGTCGGGCGCTGGCGGCGTGAAACAAAGTGGCGCTGAGTCAGCGCCTAATGACGGGATCCCCGTGACCTCAAACAGGATCCTGCCAGCCGGCGCCGCCTGACAAGCCCTCCCTCGCCTCTCTCCTCGCACCTACCTGCCTGCCGACAGCCACTCCACCGGCCAGCCGGCGCGCGTTTCACTGCTGGCCTTCCCCGCACCGAAAGCGCAAGTGCTGCCGCGGGAGAAACGAAAATACCGGCTGTTTTCACCTCCTGCCAACTGCAGTGGGTCTCAACCGAGCCAGTACAAACACATGCATCATACAGGCAGAGCAAAATACTAGGGAGATTCATCGCTAAAATTTAAATTAAAAAAACATTTTAGTGACTATTTCACATCTTTGGAGTCTTAACTCTTAGATACCAAAACGATTTGGCTGTATTCCAACTACAAGTACATCTAAGACATTTGAAACATGGACTTTGTGAGGATGTGTGGCACATTGGCAGCAGCCAATCTGGTCAAGACAGTACATGACTGTGAGAGACTTCCGTCGATGCACCACTGGCAAGATGCACTGACGGTAACACACAAAATGAAAATGAAGTTTGCCTAGTGTCATTTGGTCCAAGCGTCACAAAGAAAAGAAAAGAAATAAAAAGATGCTTTTGGGTCTTGCATAAGCTGTCTCTCAGTTAAATACGACATGTTTGAAGACTGAAGAAATCAGGAGTCCCAGCATCGCATTATCACCCCATCCAGAAGAGGATCTACTTATCTAGAGGTCAACGATGGATCAAGCAGTCCAAAGCAGTCCACAAAATGTTTCCTGGGGAAGGAAAAATTGAAGAAAAGGCTACCCTGGTCTTGAAATTATAATAAGGAGCACGAACGGAAAATTTATGGTGGTGGTAAATTTTAATGAGTATGTGTCTTGTGCTGTCTTTCATTTTTTTAAATAAAATTGTAAAATCCATTTTTCCGTAAGTTTGTATTTCTAAGTTCAATGGTAACATATTAACCAATCCCAATGAAATTTTTACAGGAAGTAGTCTGGAAGCATTTGCATACTTCAATGTCTTAACATTATCGAACATCTGCGCTATCTTTTTCATTGTCACATTTATGTATCGATGATTCAAAAAAAGTTTGAAACTTGAAGAAAGTACTGAAATTCAATTACTAACATTTCTCATAAAATGAATTTGCGTAACACTTGAACACCTCGTGAATGCACCTACAAAACCTGGACTGTGGAAACTGATGCTGAATAGCAGAAACTGGTTTTCGAGGATACCATTAAAATAGTGTTAAAAATTCCAAACTTAGACACCAATGAAATTCTGCACTTCAAAGATAAAGTATGGCTACACCTTTACTTGATAGAAATGATTTTAAAATTCGGATGAAATAGGAAAAGTAGAAGAACAGAAAATTTTTTGGGTGGAGTCTCCCCTTAACGTCAGATCTGTCGCGACATGGGAACCAGAGTGAAAAACAAGATGTGATGGGCCATGTCTCCAGACTGCCCATCAATCGCGTCACATCTCTCTCCTCAGTTCTGAGCGCGCAGTGAGCACGTAAAGACGCCAAAAAAATTTTGTCTTCCGCTATGTATTAGGCCCTGATGACTGATTTCGCCTGATTTCATGCAGCCCACATAACGTAACTCTCATGCATTTCCTTCTTCAAAACAAAAGTCGGTTGCACACTGCAGGGGCAATGGGGACGTACCTGTAGCGTTTGCAATGGGAAGCGTTTGCTCACTCACCAGACGATCGAGAATTGGCACCCTCTCAGTTTCATCTGAGCGCACATGAATCGCTGCCTATGAAGACATTTTCGCACAGACGGCGAACTGCACACCAGCATAGAGAATTTGTGGAAAAGCACAGGCAGCTCCCCTCTGTGTCGAAGGTATTGGAAAGTGGTACAATGCTACGACGAGTGTCTAAGTCAGAGCGGTGTGTATTATGTGGGGAAGAAGGTGTAGCTAATCTTTTGTGAGCTAACATCACAAAGATATTCGGGCTCAAATGCGGTTGCTCTTCATGGAAATGTCTTGGCTCAAACACGTCTAGGGGTTGAATCGCACTTGTCACATTACACGCCCTAATTTAGACATTTGTGACCCTTTGGTTAAATTGTCTAGCTGATGGCAAGTTTGCGAAATTGTATGAAACATACAAAGTTAATATAACATATAATAACACTAATAATAATATCGGGAATTCTATTAACGACCCGTAAATGATGTAGGCCACACAGCTGCGATTTGGTTAGAATACGGCTGGTCCCGGCGGAAGTTCGAGTCCTCCCTCGGGCATGGGTGTGTACCAGGAAGCATAGGTCCAGTGCAGTTGATGTAAAATGTGGGCTTAGGACGGTTGTGTCAGAGCAAGCACATTATTTTTTGTGTGGATAAATTGCAACTCATCAGTTATGACGAATAAGACATTTAATTAACGTTCGAAACTGTACATACGCATATGAATAAGGTGGAAGTTCGCCAAAAAGTTTCATAACTGCCAGTAAAATTGTTGTGTTTTATCGTATTAATAAGTGTAAGTAAGAGTATAACTGTGTTTACTGACAACAAAACATATTTGTAAAAGTGTAGTAGCGTTTTATGTTTACTCATTAGTGTAATACACGTAACGTCAGCCATAGGTGGGTAAACCTGCCCCGTACCCGGGACACGTTTACACTGTCAACTTTAGCCTATATAAAATTTCCTTGCACTCTTACATGTAATGTTGGGTTAAATCTATACACTGATGTTACAAAAGTCATTGGACAGCGATAGGCACATATACAGATGGCGTTAGTATTGCATACACGAGGTATTAAAGGAGGGCGCATTGGCAGAGCTATCATTTGGACTCACCTGCTTCATGTGTTTCCGACATAATTATCTCCACACTACAGGATTTAACAGATGTTGAACATGGAATGGTAGATCGAGTTAGATGTATCGGACGTTCGATTTCGGGAATCGTTAGGGAATTCAGTATTCCGAGATCCACAGTGTCAAGAGTGAGCCGGGGATAACAAAGGCGTTTTTCGTTGCGACGCGATCTTCTCATGAAATTACAATCGCCAGTTTTCTCCTCTGATTGCGAAAACATTCTGTTGCCACCCACCTACATAGGGAGAAATGATCATCACGATAAAATAAGAGAAATAAGGGCTCGCTTAGAAAAATTTAAGTGCTATTATTTCCCGCATGCCGTTCGAGAGTGGAACGGTAGAGAGACAGCTTGAAGGTGGTTCATTGAACCCTCTGCCAGGCACTTTATTGTGAATAGCAGAGTAATCACGTAGATGTAGATGCAGATACCAAATTTCAGGCATTATATCACACGGACAATGCAGTGGCCGAATGCCTTCACTTAGCGACCGAGAGCAGCGGCGTTTGCATAGAGTTGTCAGTGCTAACGCACAAGCAACACTGTGTGCAGTAAGCACAGAAACCAATGTGGGTCGGACGACAAACGTTAGGACAGTGTGGCGAAAAGTGGCGTTAATGGAACTGTAGCAGCAGATGACTGATTCCAGTGCATTTGCTAGCAGCACGACATCGCCTGCAGTGCCTCTCCTGGGCTCATGACAGTATCGGCGATTGGAAAACCGTGGTCTGGTTAGATAAACCGCGATCTCAGTTGGTGAGAGCTGATGGTAGGAGTGGGGCGTAGAGCCCACGAAGTCAAGTTGTCAACAAGGCACTGTGCAAGCTGGTGAGGGGTCCATAATGGCGTGGCCTGTCTTTGCCTGGAGTGGCATGGTCTTGTGGTCCAGCTGAACCGATCATTGGCTTGAAATGATCATCATTTGCGGCCATTCATGGACTTCGTGTTCCCAAATACGCCACTGGGCCACAGATGTTCGCGATTGGTTTGAAGAACATTCTATTTCTTTCTTTCTTTCTTTCTTTCTTTATTGTTCCATGGGACCAAATTAAGGAGAAGTCTCCATGGTCATGGGACGAGTCAATACATGGAATTATAACACGATAGTAGAAACAGATAAAATGAAATGAAAAAAAAAGTATTCAGGCGACAATTCGTAAGTTTAAATAAAGAAAATCAACAATGTAACACTGGAATTTGCTTAATTTTTCAACTCTTCCAGGAGCTCCTCGACGTAATAGAAGGAGTGAGCCATGAGGAAACTCTTCAGTTTGGACTTAAAAGCGTTTGGGCTACTGCTAAGATGTTTGAGTTGTTGTGGTAGCTTGAAAATGGATGCAGCAGAATAGTGCACTCCTTTCTGCACAAGAGTCAAGGAAGTGCATTCCACATGCAAATTTGATTTCTGCCTAGTATTAACTGAGTGAAAGCTGCTAACTCTTGGGAATAAGCTAATATTGCAAACAACAAACGACATTAAAGAAAATATATATTGTGAGGGCAGTGTCAGAATTCCAAGACTATTGAATAGTGGTCGACAAGAGGTTTTCGAACCCACACCACATATAGCTCGAACAGCCCGTTTTTGAGCCAAAAATATCCATTTTGAATCAGAAGAATTACCCCAAAAAATAATACCATAAGACGTAAGCGTATGAAAATATGCGAAGTAGACTACTTTTCGTGTTGAAAAGTCACTTATTTCAGATACTGTTCTAATGGTAAATAAAGCAGCATTTAGTTTCTGAACAAGATCCTGAACATGGGCTTTCCACAACAGCTTGCTATCTATCCGAACGCCTAGGAACTTGAACTGTTCCGTCTCGCTTATAATATGCCCATTCCGTCTGATCAAAGTATCAGTTCTTGTTGAATTGTGAGTTGGAAATTGTAAAAACTGAGTCTTACTTTGATTTAGCATCAAATTATTTTCCACAAGCCACGAACTTATTTCATGAACTACATTATTTGATAACGTTTAAATATTACACACAAGATCCTTCACTATCAAGCTGGTGTCATCAGCAAACAGAAATATTTTTGAATCACCTGTAATACTAGAAGGCATATCAGCACCGATCCTTGGGGAACGCCCCACTTAACAGTGCCCCATTGGGACTGAACATCACTACCACTCTCAATATTGCGGAGAATTACCTTCTCCTTTCTGTTCTTAAAGTAAGAGGCGAACCAATTGTAAGCTTCTCCCCTTACTCCACAATGGTCCAACTTCTGCAGTAATAAACAAATCGATCACATGATTTGACTACCCAGATCGCCCAACATGAATCCCATCGAAAACTTATGGGACGTAGCCACGAGCTCATTTTGTATACAAAACCTGCACCGACAACACTTTGGCAATTATGGACGGCTATAGGAGCAACATGGCTCAGTATTGCTGCAGGGCACTTCTGATGACTGGTTGCGTCCATGCTACGTCGAGCTGCTGTACTACGCTGGGCAAATGGACATCCGACACGATAATAGAAGATATCGTACGACTTCTGTCCTCTTAGTGTAGTGTTTGACTCATTGAAGAGCTGTGGAGAGGTGCAAGAGGGGAGACTGGAGAGTTTGATGGAAAAATATGATCAGTCAATGCTCACGTACATTCTTTAATGGCTGTATCCTTTCGACTGACAAGTCACAATGAACGGCTCACAAGCACTTGTTTGCCGATGTCAGAGTCAAAAGGTGCTAGGTGTCAGCATTTCCGTGGCGCTCCTACTACGAGGGCTATCCACAAAGTACACTACGTTTTCGTTTGTGTCCGTTAGGGGCGGGGCTAGCGCGGCCATCTTGGTGTCATGGCATTCCGCCGGTCAGTCGGGGTCCTGCCGTGCTAGTGAGACGTTCGTGCTGTACTTTGTTGAGTTAATGTGACAGTTTGAAATGTCAGCGTTAATTGAAAATGCCGCGAAGTGTGAAGTGCGTGCTGTAATAAGGTTTGTGACTGCAAAAAACTGCACAGCGATAGAAACCTATCGGCAGCGTTCTTAAGTGTATGGGGACAACATAATCACTGAAGGTGGAGTGCGTCAATGGGTCATAAAATTTAAAAGTCGTCGAACTGACTAACGCTCACGACGAAGAGCGAAGTGGAAGACCCAGCATAGTGACTGCCGAACTTGTCGAAAAAGTCGATGCCGCGGTCCGTGAAAACCGTAATTTCACAACAATGGAACTCTCTATGAGTTTTCCACAGATTTCACGAAGTTTGTGGCACGAAATCATTACGGAAAAGCTTGGTTACCACAAGTTTTGTGCAAGATGGATACCAAAAATCTTGACAGAGATTCACAAAAATCAGTGAATGGCTGCAGCGTTAACGTTTTTGGACGCTTACGAGAAAGGTGGCGACAAATTACTCGATCGCATCGTTACTGGTGACGAAAGATGTGTTAAGCATGTGAACTGCGAGACAAAATTGCAGTCAATGCAATTATCGCTACGCCCGCATCTCGTGGTCGTGCGGTAAGCGTTCTCGCTTCTCACGCCCGGGTTCCCTGATTCGATTCCCGGCGGGGTCAGGGATTTTCTCTGCCTCGTGATGGCTGGGTGTTGTGTGATGTCCTTAGGTTAGTTAGGTTTAAGTAGTTCTCAGTTCTAGGGGACTGATGACCATAGATGTTAAGTCCTATAGTGCTCAGAACCATTTGAACCATTTTGAATTATCGCTACGATAAGTGCCTTAATTTAAATGGCAACTATGTAGAAAAGTAGTATTTAAGTGTAGCTTTCATCTGTATATAATAAAAAAAATTTCCAATACTTTGTTTATTTTCAATTCCAAAACGTAATGTACTTTGCGGATAGCCCTCGTATAACGAGTCCCTTCTGACTCACCGTCTAGCTGCCCCGTTGGCAGCATTTTCTTCGGGAAGCAGTGAAGAAAACAGTGGAGCTCTCCCCGTATTGGTGAGCGCGGGGAAGCGCACACGGCAGGGGAGGGCAAGCTTCCCGCCGGACGGACGGCCGCGCGGCGGAATTAGCGGAGCCCGCGGCGCCATTGGCGGTCTTCCATTGTGCCGGCCACAATGGCTGTCAGCGACATGGGCGCGTTGCGTAAATACCTGCGCCACTGTTTTGAACACCTGCTGGCGCGTCTTCGCTCGGCCAATTACGCCTAATTCAGGGGGCAGCGCGGCCGGCGCCCGTCTTCCGACGACGTCACCCGCTTTTGTCTCAATTCCGGACGATGGCCCAGACTCTTACAGCTCCGCCGTGGCTTGTAGACACGAACTGAAGCAAATCGCACAGCACATTTTGCGTAGACTAAGGGTTTTCTTCGTTACGTTTGTAGCCCCTAACCTCCGATTCTTCTAGCGATCGAGCTCACATTATATAAAACAATGTTATGTAAACAGCTGTTGCGCAGTCCGGAACCGCGCGACTGCTACGGTCGCAGGTTCGAATCCTGCCTCGGGCATGGATGTGTGTGATGTCCTTAGGTTAGTTAGGTTTAAGTAGTTCTATGTTCTAGGGGACTAATGACCACAGCAGTTGAGTCCCATAGTGCTCAGAGCCATTTTTTGAAACAGCTGTTTTTGGGTTCCGTACCTCAGTCGCTACAAATGGAACACTAACAGCAGTGGCAGTCAACATAGTCCCTACCGCCCTCTAATGGGCGTTCCAGCGTTCATGATGGGCGGTAGGCGGTGGGGTTTTTCATCTGCATCCATATCTACATGATTACTCTGCAATTCACATTTAAGTGCTTGGCAGAGGGTTCATCGAACCACAATCATACTACCTCTCTACCATTCCACTCCCGAAGAGCGCGCGGGAAAAACGAACACCTAAACCTTTCTGTTCGAGCTCTGATTTCTCGTATTTTATTTTGATGATCATTCCTACCTATGTAGGTTGGGCTCAACAAAATATTTTCGCATTCGGAAGAGAAAGTTGGTGACTGAAATTTCGTAAATAGATCTCGTCGCGACGAAAAACGTCTTTCCTTTAATGACTTTTTGAAACCATTTCCACTGTGGTTTTTTAAAATTTTGTAATGAAGCGTGGCCAAGCGGTTGTGGGTGCTTCAGTCCGGATCCGCGCAGCTGCTACGGTCGCAGGTTCGATTCCTGCCTCGGGCATGGATGTTTGTGATGTCCTTACGTTAGTTAGGTTTAAGTAGTTCTAAGGTCTAGGGGACTGATGACCTCAGATGTTACGTCCCATAGTGCTCAGAGCCATTTGAATCATTTTGTCATGAAGCAAATGGTAAGTAATTACTAATACAGGGTAAACCTACCTAACTTCGTGATATTAAGGATTATAAATGAAGAAGCAAAACAAATGTTAAACCTAGAAATTTTATATTGTGCATGTAGAGAGACTTACATTTCTTTGCTAACCCATAACGAATAACATTTAAGACATGAAAAATTGCTGATGCTATAAAATGTAGTAAACAGAGTGAGCATGCTACGTAATTTCAAATGGTTCAAATGGCTCTGAGCACTATGGGACCTCTGAGGTCATCAGTCCCCTAGAACATAGAACTACTTAAACCTAACTAACCTAGGGACGTCATACACATCTATTCCCGGGGCACGATTCGAACCTACGACCGTAGCGGTCGCGCCGTTCCAGATTGAAGCGCCTAGAACCTCTCGGCCACACCGGCCGGCTACCTAAATTCGTTACAGCAGGTGTAATTCTGTAACACGATATTCTTAATTTCTTGGTAATGTGCTTAATTAAGTGTTAATTTTGTTTTGCATTGTTTAAGTCCACTTAACACAGTTTTAATTCATTTCAGCATCGGTGTCACTGTCACTAATATTTGCACAAATATTGATGGAGCGACGACGTTCATGGAACCATTGCAGACAAAAACAGCACTGAATCCAAGCACTTGTGCTCTTTCCATAGCTGCAGCTCTCTGTGCAAGTGGCGCACTTGTCATCATATCTTTTCTTATTCGATTTCCGTTTTCCCTTGCACACTTATCTCGCTTTGCCACAACGGTCAGTGGATTAACTAGCTAAAGTTTGGTCGAAAGCTATTCCCTGCATTTTGATTAAGAAATTAACTTCCAATTCCCTCGTAAGGGCAAACGGTCTATTTATTTTAACAAAAGTCACATTGTTTTTGTCATCATCACTGCGGTTTACAAAGTCGTTTACGGTACTCCATGGAATGGAGAAATCTTATCAACTTTGTAAATCACTTACTTTGATAGGTGTCATGTATAATTTTGGAATATTAATCGATTGTGAGCGAGCAGTGATGTTGTAAAGCTGTACCGCAGAAGTTAGGTTATTACCTTTGGTGTGCACGAAGGCGCAGTAGCAGATTGTGTTAAGCGGTGTCAGAGTTAGGAAACAATGGCAAGGTTATGTTTCAAATGTAAAGTCTCAATTTATCAATGTGTTTAATGAACATGATTCTATCAAGATTGTAATGGAAACTGGTTTGCAAAGTGGAATGTCAGAGGTAAATGTTGAACGATGTTACTAACTCGATCACTGCACTGAGAGTTCCCAGATTTTAAGGATAGGTAAGTGTATTGTTTGGATGCTAAGACGTTCATTACATTTAAAATCAGTCTTGAGCATTTTTTCGCATATGCAAAAATATTTAGTGTTGTCATTTGTGACCATATTTCATCCTTCACTTACCTTCTTCTTTCAACTTTCAATTGATCATGGTTTTTCCAAAAGTATACTTCGATTTGAAACTAACAGAAAACTCATTGCACCTCACGAGTGTCTCTGTGTAGATACAGTAATTTGCAGCTTTAGTTTAGCTGCGGCAAGACAGCAGTACTGCAATGCGTTATCTTGATTTGCACAAAATGGAGGTAACGACTAAATAATAATAATAAAAAAAATATTCAATCAGAGCCAGCTTATGTCATTCAGAGACAATTAGATTTTCTGAGTTGTGTACCACTTTTTGTTCTGGGACCAGTGATCAGTTTTGCAAAACTAATTATCGTAGATTTTATATCAAAGTTCATTATTCAGGCAGTTTCTACTGTTCAAAATTCTTGCAGTCAGATTGTTAACTTCTACAGTTTGAAAAACTTCCCTTTACATTACGATAATTAATTATTATTTCAGTGCAGCTTTCCTTTCACATTGCGACAGTACAACTTTCATTACGACAGTTCATTCGTTTTACAGCTCAGATCTTACAATCAGAAAGTGTACGTCAGTCATATTTACTTATATAACTTTTAACTTTTCTTCGAAAACCTTCTGAAGTGCACCACGAAAGTCATCAGCTTGTTTAGCACATTTGCTAGGAGATGGCGCCATTGTTTCGTAAATGGACACAAAACTTAAAGAGTTGTCGTTTTATTAAGCGGGTCATTCAGTAAGAAGGCATTTAAAATCAACATGTTCCAATGATAATGCAACTGCATTAAGTGCTTGACTAATTCTCTGAACAGCTTACCTTAATGAACTTATATCTCAGGATTAGCGCAGCAAATCATGTATTTCCCTCCACACAACAAACGATAAACTACCTATTCCGCATTTTCACCCAGAATGTCTTTCGCGTGTGAAAATATTCCTGCCATTTGTTGACGACGCCTGGAACAGTGTTTAGAAGGCCTATCTTACTTAAGGAAAACTAATTTGTGTGCTGTAGCGAAGTAAAGTATGTCACGGAGTTAGGTAGTTTTGCCCTCTGCTTTAACTTGCTGCAACTCTGGTTTATAAATTTTATAATGTAAAGTGACGTCCCTACTTTATAAATCACCATTACTGTGGAACCGGTAGGTGGTTAGAAAATTTTACTGCTGCAGAGGTACAGAAGCGGGCAGTGGGAAAAGAAGGTTGACTGCACCTGTTTTATAAGGTCACTTTGTTGTGCGATCTGTCTGTCTGACTGTTAAGAACTCTTTCTTCAGGAACGGACGAAGTATCAAGGTGAAATTTATGTTAGATACTAAGGTGTATGGTCCCCTGGCGGTGTAAGACGTTTAAGCTTCAAAAGATTCGTCCATCTAAGTCACATATTTTACTACTCACAAACTCATTCATCAAAAGCTATGGGGTACTTCCTGTTGACCTAGAATCTTGAAAGTTGGCAAGAAGAAAGGTTTTGCAGCTCAACTAAAGAAAAAACTTACGAAAATTCTTAATCTCCAATTATATTATAAGAAAAAGATACTTCTTGTCATACTATACGACTATCTGTCCGCTCTTCTGTGAAGACTCCTTTTTTCCAGGACCGGTTAGGCGTACCAAGTGGAAATTAATGTCACATACGCGGGACGCTCAGTAAGTACTGCAATACATTCTTTTCCTCGGCCAGTTTTGGGTTGAAAAAATGCGTAACTGCTACCCTCAGGATGTTGAAGAAATGACTTCAGCGTGTTCGTCGTCACAAAAACATACTGCACCTCCTCGATGACAACGCAAGTACTCACACACCCGCCTCAGTGCAGCCGAGAGGAGCTCACAAAACTTCATTGGACTGTTCTTCCTCATTCACCCTATACTCTGGATCTCGCATATTCCGACTTCCACCTCTTTTGGCTCAATGAAGGATGCACTCCGAGGGACAGTGCGGGGATGATGGGGAGGTTATTGATACAGTACGACGATGGCTGTTATGTTTTAATAAATGGTCTCTAGCGCGGAAACTATGCATTTCCGGACATAAGTTGATTAGACCCTTTTTTGTTGCGTATCCTATCATCGACGAATCCCTATAATTTGCACGCAGTGGGAAAAAATCACCCTATATACACAGTTAAGTTTTTTACAGAACCCTCGCTGCGCGAGTCGTACTCACACTGATACGGATTTTTTTCATATAAAGCCACACGTGTTTCAGCACAGCACCTTGTGCCATCGTCAGTGAATGTACTTTGTCCAGTTCTGTCAAATGTAAACATGTTTTAAGAGATAATTACCCAAACGAAAATTAGGCATAAAACCAGTTTTAGTGTTTTGTCGTCCTTATCTTAATTTTCCTGAATTATTGAGTTTAGCAGTACCATCTATACATTATTGGATATTGGTAGCTTGTCATCCACCATTACTGTGAGTTTTGTTCGCGACTGAAGAAACTGTAGCACTTCATTTCTACCACATGTGTGAGAAAACCGTCTCCTCTTCGAAAAGTTATTGATTAAAAATTGAAATTAATGGACCTCCCCCCCCCCCCCCCCCCTCCACCCCATTTCCACTATCGTTCCGCGTAATGTGACATCGACAGTGCACTTGTTGGAGTAGGCTGTTATGTTGCAATAACGGCCACGTTCTGCCAACTGTAGGGAGTGCCCGCCATTGGCTTTCGCTAGGGAAGAGTTCTTTCAGGGCGGCTCTTTCAAGTCACCACCGCTCATGTTGACACTGAAGACGGGTGGTGGGGGCCTAGCTCAACGGAAAGCTCCCCGGTGCGCCGACACATGACATGTTTCCACCAGACGATCCTTTATGCTTGAGTCCTGCGTCGGTCTCTTAGTTTATGCTTAGCTGAGACAATAAAAAATATGAATAATTGGTTTCGAGGTGGTATGATCACACAATGAGGAAGATACTAGTCTAAAAACAGGGGAGGGGGGGGGGGGGCAAGGTTGGTTTAACATATTTCCTGAAACAAAACCTTGACGGATTCCTTTCTTCTTTCGCGTCTAGTTCGTGGACGTTCATTGTCTGCAATGGCTTCGACTTAGCCTTATCTATTTTTTCATATGTCCCTTGCTTGGGCACTACCTTTTGTTTTCGGTTCCCCTAAACGACATTGGACATTCTGATCTGGATGTCCACTGGAAACATTTGTTGACACCTGAAAGAATATCAAAGAAAAAGGAGCGGATACACATGAGGCTACTTGATCAGTTCAATCCGTATAAACTGCACCACCCCCGCCCCTCCCACAACATTCTCGCTGAAGTTCCAATATCGCTTTCGTAACCAGGTAGCTCCATTGTCAACCGCCATGGTAGGTGGCTTGAACCGACCGAGATCTGCAAACTTGTGCTGTGATATAAAGTGGGTATTATACTTCAGATCGTCATGAAGCAACATTACTTCAAATTCTGTTGTTGTTGTTGCTGTTGTCGTTTTTGACGATTTCAGTCAGAAGACTGACTTGATGTAGCTCTGCATGTTGTTCTGTGAGGTGCAAATCTCTTCATCTCTGCATAACTATTACAATCTGTATCGCCTTGGACCTGTTTCTGAAGGCAAGCCTAGGTCACCATCCACAATTTTTAGTTCTCCAGCCCTCCACACTTAGCTCCCCTGATTCCTCTGAATGTCTCCTATCAACATTCCTTTAATCAATGTGTACCATAAAGCTCTTTCCTCCGCAATTCATTGATTACCCGATCTAACCACCTAATCTACAGCGTTCTCCTGTAACATCAAATTTGTCTGTACTGCTTACCGTCCACTACTTCCTTTCACATAAGCCTAGCCTCTAGACCAGGGCTTCCCGACGTGTGGTCCGTGGATCCATTAGGGGTCCGCCGGCTCTTTCTAGGGGGTCCGCGGCCACTTTTCACCAAATCGTGTAAAATAAAAAGTAAAATTATTTAATAAAAATGTGAAAATCAAATTCATCACTAATTTTTTTTCCGTGTGGAAAACATGTGTACTTTTACTTCAGGTCATATTCCCAAGCAGCCTTTGCCGTTTCTAAGTGAGAACGCATACACAGTTTAGTGCCGAAGAATGCGGCTTCTCTGGTCGACTGTTTCGCAACAATATGAGGGTCGTTTGTGCTTCGGCTCACGGCGCTAGATGCGCTGAAACCTTTTACACAAGTGCGGAGCGAGCTTTTCTCGACCAATCACAGCACTCGCTGGCACGTATGCAGCCCCAGTCATCATTAAATGTTAAACTTGCTTTGTCACTGCACTACCTATTTCATAAGTCTATTTTTGACCAGTTTATTACTTCTAACATGGATCGGTGGCTGAAGTCAGGATCATTGAAGAAGGGTGTAGTTTCTCCATCGCCTTCACAACAAGGGAAGTTTCCAGCTGAAATGAATGAGGAGCGAGGACGACCAAAGGAAGAACAACCACAATAAGCTCCACAGCCGGATTTATTATGTGAGGACTCTGGAAGTACTCCATTGGTTGCAATAGCCTGTGGAAGTGGAATAACCAAGAAACGTAAGTACAACGAAAGATGTTTAGAAATGGGCTTTATGGAGACAAAGGAGGGTAAAGCTCAGTGTGTAATTTGTGCGCTAGTCCTTCCGAACAGTTCAATAGTTCCAGTTAAATTGCGCCGTCATTTTGAAGGTACTCATCCGGATTTCCAGGCTAAAGGCATCGATTTTTTCAAAAGGAAGAGTGCTGAACTAGCTGCTTCTCAGCATTACATGAAAACTCATGCAAAAACAATTAATCAAAATTCATTAAAAGCTTCTTTATTTGTTAGTTATCGAATGGAAAAACAGGCAAAGCTCATACCATTGCAGAAAATCTCATAAAGCAGTGTGTTAATGATATTGTTTCCTGCATTCTAGACGAAACAGGCAGTAAAGTTTGTATCTTCGGTGCCATTATCAAACAATATTGTCAAGAGAGACATTGTTGACATGTCAAATGATGTGAAAGACACTCTTGTTTCTCGCATCCAACACAATTCATTTTCTCTGCAGATAGATGAATCCACTGGTGTTGCAGGATTAGCGATTTTATTGGCTTTTGTCCGTTATGCACATTCTGGATGTTTTGAGGACGACTTATTGTGCAGACCACTACCTGCCAACAAAATGTGCTGAAATATTCGGTCTATTAGATGATTTTTTTAAGGATTAACGAAGGTTCTTAGTCTAATTGCATAGATGTGTGCACAGATGGTGCAAAAGCTATGACGGTCCTACAGTCGGAGCAATAACGAAAATAAAAGAAAACGCCAAGAATTGCAGCAGTAGTCATTGTCATGCCTGTTTCGTCCAAGAAAGTTTTACACGAATTCATTCAAATCATTAAGTACATAAAATCAAGGCCGTTGAAGTCCAGACTTTTCACAATACTGTGTGAAGATATGGAAGCCTTCATCGTTCCCTGCTTCTTCACACAGAAGTGAGGTGGGATTCACGTGGGAATGCACTCTCTCGGTTGAACAAATTAAAATTGGAAGTCTTAGCTTTCCTTTTGGAGCATAACACCAAATTAGCAGACAAAAATTGGCAGTGTATACTTGCCTATTTGTCAGATATTTTCCCCAAAATGAACGAAATGAATATTTCACTCCAAGGGCAAAGTGAAACAAAGGTCACTTCTATCGACGAAGTTCGAGCATTCAAGAGGAGAATCAATTTTTGTGCAGAGAGTGACGAGGAGGGTGGGGTCGAGTGTTTTCCTATTCTCAAGGAGTTTTTGAAAAACTAAACATTGGCGCTTCAGAAGAATTTGTTTCATCAAATACTGGAAATCTCCGAAGCTTGATGTCATTGTTGGAGCATTATTTAACAACAGCTGAAGATGAGAAGCTGCAGAAATACGAATGGGTGGTCAACCCATTCACTGTATCCAAAAAGCTGAACATTGTCTCATCAAATGAATATGAGCTGTTGATAGAAATTGCCACAGACCCTTCCTTGAAATAAAGTTACTCACACTTTTGGATCCGTTTGGATAACAAGAAATACTACCCCCTTGTTGAAAAGGCAAAACGTGTACTACTTCCGTTTGCCACAACATACATGTGTGAATCTGAATTCTCGATCTATGTTGCCCACAAAGCTAAGTACCGAACCTGTCTAGATGCGGAACCAGACATCCGTCTCCAGTTGTCAAGAATTGAACCCAACTTTTCAAAATTGTGTCAGCAGAAGCACCCTCAACCATTACATTAGGATTCCATTATTATTCGTACAGACTCATCTATAGTAAAGATGAAAGCATTTTTCTTCGTAGATGATCAATGAAAGTAGCTGAACTATAACTGTAGGAATTATTTCTGTCTTCTATCATTTACAAAATAATTATTCATTGAATTCTGTTGGAATTGATATTTTTGTTAAAAAAATCAAAATCATCTTTAAAGCTAATTTCTTTCCTTTATAATATATTCCGTCCTCTCAGTTAAAAATATGGCCTGCCTATACTTCAATTACAGTTACTTGCTATTACTCTGACACTATATTTTGACAACTGGCTGCGAGCGTAAACAAATGAGAACTTTTCACGTGCCACCTTATAAAAGGTAAACCTCCTCTTCCAGAATTGCTTCCTTTGAGAAAAAAATCTTACGTTCTAAGAAATGCTTTGTCTTCTTATATAGAAATAAGAGAGTCTGTTTGTTTGTTTTCCTAATTTGTTTACACACGAGGCTGACTGCCACGATATAGTGTCCAAGTAGTAGCAGAAGTTGTCAGCTGTGGCTAAACTGTTGCTACACCACCTGTTAGTTGCCAGCTACCAACTGACAGTACACTGTTGCAACGCCGCCTGGCAGCTGCCGGCCATGGGCTGACAGCTGCCGTTCAGTAGATACGCAAAGACGTAAAAATAACTAGACTTTCCGAGATGCTTACATGGGTACGAAAATCGATTGTGGCACTGGAAAACGGCTTTCTTAAAGCAGATTTCCAGAATTGGTTTTGAAGTGTTTACCTGACCAACCAAAAACTGAACTGGGACATTGGCTTACGAAATCCGGTTTTGGAAACGCATGTAAACTGGGTGAATGTATTCTCACACATTGCACAACAGATGTCACTATAGTCCTTTAAAGGCAGTTCGTTGGCCTCTTTTCTTTCGTGTAGTGTTTGTATCCCGAATCATGGGTCTGCCTCTTTCCTTCACAGCCGCGAGGAATGGCCGCGCAGTCTAAGGCGCCATGTCGTCCTGTATTGCGCGGCCACTCCCGCCGGAGGTTCGAGTCCTCCCTCGGACATGTGTGTGTAAGTTACACTTAGGTCAAGAGTGTGTAAGACTGGGGACTGATGACCTCAGCAGTTAAGTCCCATGGACTTTACTTACTTCGGATTTCACGAAAAACCACACACACACACGCGACTGTTACGAAATATGCATGCTCCTTACACAAGAGTAGCCAAACAGTGGAAGTGAACAGACCACAAGCGGCACCTTGTTAACACGAACAGTTTGGACGTGACATTGACTGCTGTTGGAGGAAGGCAGCTCCAACGTGTGAAATATCAATTACCAAGTAATTTTAATCAGGCTATATCGTGTTGAACAAAGGGAGTAAATCCAGTAGTAAGTGTCTGGATCGATAATTTCAAGTTGTTTTTTATTCATCTCTAAACCAAACAAAATTGATACTTCAGGGGGGGGGGGACATGGCACTTGCATTAAGAAGCTTTCAGATCCCATGGGTTTTGCTCTGAAATTTAAAGTTACTGTGCTCTTGATTGACTAGGGATCTGCCATGGATTTTCGATTGAAGAAGGAGTCCGCCAGCTGAAAAGATTGGGAAGCCCTCCTCTAGACTATACTTTAATGAAAATCTTTCTAAGGCCTCCCTCCTGCAACGGCAAAATGATTGTAAAGCACTGTGGTGTTCAGGTCTGTCTTCGTACTGATGACGGCTTTACTTTTAACACTTAAATTTATATTGAAAGAGAATTTATTTGTATTTTACAGAAAACCTCTTCTTGCTTTTGCCTGTCCCCGTTTTATGTTTATTTTACTACTGCCATCATCAGTTATTTTGCTTTCGAAACAGCAGAAAAAGTCAACTACTTTTAGTGTCTCATTAGCACTTTCCAGTGGCTGCTCTTGCATACATGTTCATCGCATTTATTGCACATATCTCCTCCTCCCTGCTTTCTGCATGCATCTGTGCCTACACCTATCTCTCTGTTCATCTCATCTCCCCACTTCTATCTGTTGGTCTCCTCCTCGCCCTATTCCTCTCCTTCTACCTCTCAATTTTTCCATCTTCTTTGTCCTCTCTCTCCAACCATATTTTGGCCCTCCGTGCCTGTGTCAATATCTTCGTCACTCTCTCTGCCTTGTTCTCCACCCTCCTCTTGCTTTTCCACTTGCCCACTACCCCTCTACAACATCCAACCTGCCTCTGAATCTCCCCATCCTCCCCACTCCCTCTGATAATCCCCTCCTCCCCTCTCCCTCTGCTCACCCCTCCTCCCAATGCTGACTGTCTCTTCATCTCCTCCTCTCCCTATCTATGTACGCCTCATCCACCTCCTCTCTCTGAATGTATCTTCTTCCCACTCTGTTCATATCCTCCTTTCCCCTCTCTCCATCCATCTGGTTTTCCCCTCTCTCTAACTACTTCTGTCTCCCCGTCTTTCTGATCACCTCCTTCTCCCCATCTCTTCTTATATCTCCTACTCCCCCTCTCTCTGTCCATCCCCTCCTCACCCATTTCTCTGACCATGTACTCTTTCACCTGTATCTGTCCATCTCATCCTCCCCCACAATCATTCAATTCCCCCTCTCCTTCCTGTGACCATTTTCTGCCTCCCTCTCTCTGTCCATCTCCTTGTCTCTGTAAGCTCGTCCTCCCCATTCTCCCTGCTATCCACTCCAGCCCCATCTATGTACCTTCCCTGCTTACCCCTATCTCAATCAATCACTTCCTGCCACCTTCTCTCCATCTACCCTCTTCTGCCCACCCCCCTCTCTGTACATCGCCTGCTGCTCACCTCTCTCTGCCCATCCGATTGCCTATCCATCTGATCCTTCCCCCAGCTATGCCCATCCTGAGTTGTTGCTCCTGCAAAACAGGTCAATAAATCAGGCCAATACTAATGCAACACAACACACATGCTCAACTGGGCAGCCTACAACTCAGGGGGCTGGATAAGTGTTTTTTGCCCCTGATCTCTAGTCTGCCCTGGAAAGCAGGTCAATAAAACGGGCTGATATTATTATTCCACAACACACAGGGCAGCCGATATGGGAGCAGCTGGAAAAAAACGTTTTTGCGCGGATCTCTACATCTATTGGCGCTAGTAAGTTCTAAAACCCACATTTCTGATGCTCATGAAGTTTGTTGTTTGTATCCAAAATAGGCTGAAATCGATCCAGTCATTTGGGATGAGATGCTGGGCATACAGCATGTATATGCTGCTTTATACAGGGTGATTTCTTTTTTAGGCCACTAAGAGGAATTAGTGCACTTGAAAAAAGAGAGGTTCTAATTTTTTTACGATACGTTCGGAAACTGATGAATGAAATTCGTTCATTTAAACTAAGTCATTCAGTGCAGTAGTAGAGCCGTCACAACGAATAATGGACATCTCCATGAAATGTCCCAGTTGTATTATTTTCATATTTACGGTCAATATGCTATTCTGTTTTTGTATTTTGTATATTTTTACTCCCTTTTAGCTGTAAACTGAAGAATAAACAAAACTAAAATAATGGCAGGCCTACCGCAACTCCGGACATGCTCTCACAGTTTGACGCACAGTGCTGTAGATTGCGAGACAGGAAAGTGAGTGCGACCAGAAATGAATACGAGTGAAGGATTAACGACCGTTGGGCTGGTATACCGGCCAGCTGGGGTGCGGTTCTTAGGCTGTGTTCCATGCACACGCCGGTTTGGCTAAATGCTGAGCTGGTACCCAGTGTCCATCTCAGAAAATAGAGGACACGAAAAGTTAAAATACGGTAACACCCGCAACACAGTTTACTCTATTCATGGACAGATGGCGCAAACGACTCCCCTCCAGTAGGATGACAGGTGACTGTCACTGCAGGAAGGGAGCTGGCTACGAAGTTACAATAAAATAAATTCTGCGGAATCCGTGTAGGACGGAAGAAACGCCAGGAAAGAGAAACTTCTGGGCTTGTTTTTATAGGTTGCCGCTGCTGTCACTGGATAACTGAACACTGTCGAAAGATAGTGTATCGTCCTCTTACAAAAAGCAATTTTCCTGCGCTTTTTCTGAGAAGTGAAGTTACTCTTTCTACTGCTGTTGGTGGACTGTCGTAATTTGGGAAATACTGAAATCAGGTACTGACAGAGAGGGGGAGTTCAAAATACTATTGTTTCCGTTGCGCCTCGGTCCTTTTGTGGTAATTACACACATCAAAACAAGTTTCACATTAACGCAATTCCAAGAACTCTTGAAGGTAGACGTAGACTGTGGATATTGTATCACAGACGCAGTCCCTTTGACTCTCCAGAGATGTCACTAAACCTGCCCAAAGATGTCAATAACCATGCATCAGCAGCGCCTATTAGACGGAGCGGGTCCAACAGCCGATCAGTTCCGGTCATTCCATCAGGAAGAAGGTACATGGCTCGTGTTGTTTGTAGTTCAACCATGCCTAGATGGTCAATACCGCGGTCCGATCGCGTCCATATTGTTACTTTGTGCCAAGAAGGGCTCTCAACAAGGGAAGCGTCCAGGCGTCTCGGAGTGAATCAAAGCGATGTGGTTCTGACATAAAGGAGATACAGAGAAAGACAGGAAATGTCGATGACATGCCTCGCTCAGGCCGCCCAAGGGCTATTACGCAGTGGATGACCGCTACCTACGGATTACGGCTTGGAGGAACCCTGACAGCAACGCCACCATGTTGAATAATGCTTTTCGTGCAGCCACAGGACGTCGTGTTAAGACTCAAACTATGCGCAGTAGGCTGCATGATGCGCAACTTCAGTCCCGACTTCCATGGCGAGGTCGATCTTTGCAACCAAGACACCATGCAGCCAGGTACAGATGGATCCAACAACGTGCCGGTTGGCATCACGTTCTCCTCACCGATGAGTGTCGCGAATACCTTCAACCAGACAATCGTCGGAGACGTGTTTGGAGGCAACCCGGTCACGCTTAACGACTTAGACCCTCTGTACAGCGAGTGAAGCAAGGTGGAGGTTCCCTGCTGTTTTCGGGTGGCATTCTGTGGGGCCGACGTACGCCACTGGTGGTCAGGGAAAGCGCCGTAACGGCTGTACGATACGCTAATGCCATTCTCCGACCGATAGTGCAACCATATTGGCAGCTTATTGGCGAGGCATTCGTCTTCATGGACAACGATTCGCGCTCCCATCGTGCACATCTTGTGAATGACTGCCTTCAGGATAACATCGCTCGACTAGGGTGGCCAGCATGTTCTCCAGAAACGAACCCTATCGAAGGCATGCCTGGGATAGATTGAAAAGGACTGTTTATGGACGACGTGACCCACCAACCGCTCTGAACGATCTATGCCGAATCGCCGTTGAGGAGTGGGACAATCTGGACCAATAGTGCCATGATGGCTTTGTGGATCATCAATGAAAGAGGAAGTGCTACTGGGGATTAGGGGTACCAGTGTGTACAGCAATCTGGACCACCACTTCTGAAGATGTCGCTGTATGGTGGGACTACATGTAATGTGTGGTTTTCATGAGCAATAAAATGGCCGAAAATGGTGTTTATGTTGATCTCTGTTCCAAATTTCTGTAGAGGTTCCGGAACTCTCGGAACCGAGGCGATGCAAAATTTGTTTTCATGTGGGATGTGGGTATTAACGTCCCTCGGTCGCCGTAGCTGCGTGTTTACTTCCTTGATAGCGGGTAACTACAAAAACGGAAGCCTGTATTGAAGTTGTTCACATTCGTCAACATTTCGCCTCCTTCAAGAACTTTCCTTCTATAAATACTCTCTCCAGTCCATTCATGTAACCGCCATCTATGTTCGACTTCAATGTACAATAACCACTCGCAGACGGCAGCTGGCAGTACTATCAGTTGGGGGCATATATAGCATGAAGGGGGGACGCGGGAAACTGGGCATTCGTTGTCGTAATGTGGAAACTGAGAGAATTATCTGACATCCAAAAGGGCATGATCATTGCCTTTCGAGCCAAAAGTGAAAGCAAGTCGGAAACAGATAATTATGTAAACTGTTTGCTTGCCACCTTGGTTAAAGTATACAGTGCATGACAAAATGGCGCTGACTAAAACAGGCGCGGAGGCAACTGTGGTGCAGTACGGGCCATAGACGTCAGCGGTGAACAAGGTTGCAGGCATATATAGGCTGAATATATGTGCGACTGTTCAGTAAATGACCGCCCACCTGAACCAACGGGATACTAACGGCGTCTCCTCAATGATCACTCAGCAAACATTCCTTCGTAGGGGTCTCATCATCATCAGCAGATACCTAGTTCATGCACTCTTGGTGACTGCTCTTCATTGGTAACAAAACTCTGAAATTTGTACGCCAATACCACAGCTGGACGTCCACTGAATGGCGACGGATGGCCGTTTCAGATGAATCACGTTTTTTGCTCAGTCGAACACATTGTCTCTGGTGTGTACGGCATGAAGCATCAGAAAACAATACCCTGCATCCAAAAAGGTTTGGGAATGTTTTTATGGCATTCCCTGGGTACTGTAGTCATTATTGGCAGCACAGTGGATCAACACAAGTAGAGTAAGGTCAAGTAACCCCAACATCAAGAGGCTGTAGAAGGTGAATTGTGAGGGCCGGAAATGTGACTTTGTGGACATCATTATCACTTGCCAAAGACAGCGTCTCTGGAGTCATATGACTTGCATGTGAGTCCATAAACAATATTATTGGCCGATGGGGTGGGAGGCACTCCAGGAAATGTTGAAACCATCCCAGAAATAGATCTGCAATTATCCGACCTTTCGGAGAGAGGCGGATTAATGAAGGCACGGATGACTCAGCGAATTTGTCACTCATCCTTACCATTGGTAGGATGCTCATTCCAGAAGCACTAACACAGCAAAGGACGGTCGTTGTGGTTCCCCTTTCTCCAAAACTTTGTTTGTAAATGTAATTCTTGCTCACTTGACTGACAACCTTGCCAGACTTCAGAACGTAAGACAGCCCGTTTCATCACAGTTCTTTAGTCGTGCTGGCTTGTCCCCTAAATTCAGTTTGTTCATTAACTGTTTTATCTTGTCATAAAAGTCATTAAGATGGGGTCGATTTGCCATTGCAGCACGGACCAAATGAGACAGATTTTCTGGTGTTCTGAGAGTTAAATTATATCGCTGCTTTAACGCATCCCACCAAAATCAGCCAGCCATCTTCTTATCATTTGCTGCAGCTTCAGCAACCCTACATCCAATGCATCTCACTTGGTTCACTTTAAGTCCAAAGCCCAAAGACTGCATTGTTGTTACATAATTGACTATTTTTAGTTCAAGTTCAGATGGCATAACGAATGGCTTTCCAATTATCGAAAGAGTTGCACTTCCTGGATCAGATGAAAATTTTATGTGATAATCCGTAAGTGTACTCCACGGGATCCCAAAACGTTTGCTAGCCTTGTACAGTGTCCAACCTTCATTCTTCACCATCCGCAAAGCTTCTTTAAGCGTTTCAGCTGTATAGGAATGCGCCGCTTTGTTCCGCTTTGGCGCCATTTCAGCGTCCAACTTAAGAAAAACCAACCCAATGCTAAGGTCATACACTGTCAACGCGTGGCCCAAGTTACAAGTAAATTTTATACGTGACTGATACATATCCTACCTTTTACTGGTGTTAAAATGGAACTTATACACTGGAACACTTGCGTGTACGAAACTGATATGTTCACTAGCGACTTCACTGCCTTACACTGGAACACTTGCGTGTACGAAACTGATATGTTCACTAGCGGCTTCACTGCCTGTGCGTGACCCGCTCGCACGAAAACACTGAGGGAACACATGTCTAGAACTTCCTTGAACGCCCGAGAGATAGTGCGTGAGGGTTTCCTAGAGTCCTGCATGCTTCTGCCATCTGCTGGTAAAATCTTAGAACCTTTGGAGTTGAGGCTACATCGTGACACAAGAAATACAGTTTATCACGGAGTTACTTGATATCAAGGAATAACTTGACTTTACCTATATCTTGAGCCTTGGGCAGCATGTCCAACTCTAGGCGCAGTTTGTTTTTGTCTCGGGGCGATGGATATCTACCAGCATCACAATGCACAGTGTCACGCATCTCGCAGTGAACGCGCGTGGTTCGAAGAGCACCAGCATGAGACTTCCAAAGTCCCCTGGCTACCAAATTCTGGAATTTAAACACCATCGAGAATCTGTTAGACCACCTCGATCAGGCTGTTCGCACTATGGATCCTCAACCGAGAAACCAAGCACAGCTGGCCACTGCCCTGGACTCGGCGTGGTTCCACGTCCCTATCGGTACCTTCCAGTTCATCGCTGACTCTCTTTCTGCACACGCTGCACGGTCCACGCTGCAAAAGATCGCTATTCACGCTCTTGACAGGTAGTCACGTTAATGTGAGTGGACAGTGTATTACTTTGTCTGGGTAACAAGCTTTGTGTTCTTAACATTCATAAGTTTCTTCTTAGTGCTCTGGTACCGCTGATTTTACCTTTTGTATAAATGCGAGTGGTGTTCGTTCTCTTTAACGCTTTTTTTACTGTCCTTACAGTTTCACCAAAGTATACGTTACTACAGCTACACGTTTCTTCATATTGAAACGTTCCCTTAGAAAAATTATACAAGACTCGTCTATGTGAAACGTCCTCTTTGAACAATCATACACGACTGTGCTTAAACTGACACACAATAGTTTTTAGCGCAATGCAGTCTGACTTTCAAAAATCCCTACGAAAGAATGGCCCTGAGTAACATTAACCTATACGTTTCACAAATCATTTACCTCACAAAAATCTTCGTTACTCAAGCTACTGCAATACAGCGAGCACCACTACTGCCAGCTAAATAAAATATTCAAACTACTGAAGGCACTAACTACTGACAGGTATAGTTAGCAAATGAAAGATTTTAATACAGAACAGACAATGTATTTACCTTAATATTCATAATATATAAATCAGTTCGTGACACCAATTCTTACAAATTTCAAAACTCCGCCATCTCTACCCACGTCCACCACTGCTGGGGGCTCACCTCCAACTGCGCAACGCTACGCGCTGTTAGCATCCAGCTGCCGCTGCCCGACACTACAATGGCGAGTATTACAACAATGCCAACCAGCCACAGACTGCACACGGCACAGCCAGTGATTTTCATACAGAGCGCTACGTAGCGGCGGCGTTACCAATAAAAAAAACTAAACAGCCTACTTACATAATACTTTCGCAGTCTCGAAGCGAGCAGGCACATCCGTTGCATGTCGGAAGAAGTCTTTTATATAGAGTTGAGTGGAAAACGGAGTCCTTAAATAATTTTCCGAAGGATCCTGCCCAGCCCCGGATCTACGATATTTCCGAAACGGCGCGAAAACTTGATAGTGCCCACCCCTGTCTCTCACTCGAGCGTTTGAAATAGGACGTCAAAAAATTAAAAAATACTGATTTTTCAAAAGTATGTTCATTTTGTAGCGCACGCCTTTCTGAAGAGTTTTATGCATAAAACACGTATATTCAAGGAAATGTAGGACGTGTTATTTTATCTTAAGTGTCCCGAAGTGCGGTGCCACGCCTCCTCACACAGCATTCTTCTATCGCACGTCACTGTATTTCGCTCTGTGGAATTCAAACGTGTAGATTTTGTAATGGACGCCATCACGCTTGTATTCGGGACAGTGGGAATTTAAATATTCTATGGTGCCTCTCCTGCTCTCAGTCGGCCGGTTTGCATCCTTCCCCTTAAAAAACTCACAATTAATACTGGGTGGGATTATTTGCGATCTGGAGACTAAGAACTCTTCAGAAATTTGCACTGTTGTTGCCTATTAGCTAATAACTTTCTCTTTTTTGTGACACAAAATGAAATATACGAAACATAAAACCAGTAAAGACAAGAGAAAAGCAAGACGTTACGCATTTCTTCAATCATTAGGTCCCATCAATTTTTTCTTTCTAATCTTGCTACAGCTTTACATGGCGCGCTTTACTTTCTGCTAAAGAATCTATTACCTCATCAAAATCCGTCAAACGTTTTGCTACGTGAATAATCAAATTGTCGTAGTCCAGTACTGAAAAAGCTGCTAATAAGACTGGTGTGGTTTCTCGTTTTGATCACGTCTATTTTGTCACTGTCTGCTAGATAAGATGAAATAGGCCTGATAATGCAGCAATTGTAACAAACGGCAAATAGGCGAGACTGTTTCGGCACAAATGGTCATTTTTATCTACCACATTTGCACAGAATATAATTCACGAAGTACCAATATCAAATGGCTATTAGGTCTACTACAAGCAAAAAGTCTTATGTTAGCAAATAGTTTCAGATTTTGCTCATACGCTCCACATTGTCAAGCACTAGATCGTAAAGTAGTAGTAGTAGTATTAAGTTTTTATGTAAATTTGGAATCGTCATAGTTTGCCTTATAATCTGTGTGATATCCCCGTTTCTTTTCCTTCATCGTCCTAACAGACGATGTTCTCATCACCAATTCTGTAGCTATTCCTGCCATTGTCAAAACTGGCCCTGCGTTGCGAACTGTCAAATATTTTATGTCAAAATTCCGTTTTCTTGGATACACCGAGAAGATAATACGTAATTTTTCTTACCGTTATTTCTGTTAATCGTTTTAATCTGAATCTATGGATTTCACTAATAATTATTAAAGCGTTTATCATTCGCACACTCAATCAACCACATGAACAAATAGCGATTGGCATTCACTCGTTCGTGTTTATTCGCCTCAGCTTAGATAGCCCCATCCCCTTCTGTGTGGGGGAACTTTTTTATTTCTATATGCGATGGGGATTCTCCGGGAAGCGACATCACGTACACTATCCACGTATTCAAAAATCAACTTATGATTCGTTCAGATACCAACTTAGAATGTTTTTAAAAACGAACAGGGATGCGTTTCAAAATGATATGCGTTGGTTGATAGGCGCTTTGTAAAACGAAGTTTTTTTCTTCAAGAATATGAATTTGACGGCCCCTGAAATTGCCACCTGGGGCAGATACCCCGGTTTGCTCCCCTCTCCCCATCCCCATAGATCCGGGCCTGATTCTGCATATGCGGTCGGTTATTCTAGACACAGAATGTGCAGGAGGTTCCTTGTTCTTCTCGTTTGCATTGTTATTATTAGCGCTTTGTTCGAAGACTCCCTAAGGTAATCCACCTCTGATCTCATGTTCTTAATGTTACGGATCACCCTCAAAGACAGAGTGCGAAAAGTAGCTTGTTCATGCGCTAGAATGGTGGTGCGAAGTAGCGTCTAGATATCTGTTTTGATGTTGTTGTTTTCCTGCAAACTCTGTGCCCTAGAGTACGGTCGGGTCTTCTGTATATGAAGACATCTGTAAACGGAAGGCTGAACTCATTCTCCATCTCCATGGTGAAGCTGATTTTGATGTGAATGTCGTTCAGGAAATCGTGGAATTTATGTAGCTCATCCTTGTCGTGTGTCTAGAGGGTGGTCCATCGATAGTGACCGGGCGAAATATCTCACGAAATTAGCATCAAACGAAAAAACTTGTCTAGCTTGAAGTGGGAAACCAGATGGCGCTACGGTTGGCCCGCTAGTTGGCGCTGCCATAGATCAAACGGATACAACTGTGTTTTTTAAATAGGAAATTGGTTCAAATGGCTCTGAGCACTATGGGACTCAACATCTTAGGTCATAACTCCCCTAGAACTTAGAACTACTTAAACCTAACTAACCTAAGGACATCACACACACCTATGCCCGAGGCACGATTCGAACCTGCGACCATAGGAGCCCCGCGGTTCCGGACTGCAGCGCCAGAACCGCACGGCCATCGCGGCCAATTTTAAATAAATTTTAAATAAGAACCCCATTTTTTACTACATATTCGTGTAGTAAGTAAAGAAGTATGAATGTTTTAGTTGGACCACTTTTCTCGCTTTGTGATAGATGGCACTGTAATAGTCACAAACACATGGCTCACAGTTTTAGACGAACAGTTGGTAACAGGTAGATTTTTTAAATTAAAATACAGAACGTATGTACGTTTGAACATTTTATTTCGGTTGTTCCAATGTGGTACATGTACCATTGTGAACTTATCATTTCTGAGAACGCATGCTGTTACAGCGTGATTACCTGTAAATACCGCATTAATGCAGTAAATGCTCAAAATGATGTCCGCCAACCTCAATGCATTTGGCAATACGTGTAACGACATTCCTCTCAGTAGCGAGTAGTTCGCCTTCCGCAATGTTCGCACATGCATTGACAATGCGCTGACGCATGTTGTCAGGCGTTGTCGGTGGATCACGATAGCAAATATCCTTCAACTTTTCCCACAGAAAGAAATCCGCGGTCGTCAGATCCGGTGAACTTGCGGGCCATGGTGTGGTGCTTCGACGACCAATCCACCTGTCATGAAATATGCTATTCAATACCGCTTCGTGGGATATTTGGCCCGGTCACGATCAATGGACCTCCCTGTATACACAAAACGTGCCGTCCACATTGCTGAGCCAGCAGGATAGAATAGCGTTGTTAAATTCATTGAAGTACAGTGTTTTAACTGTGGCGCACTTTTCTAATAACAGGCTCGGCAGACTGTGGCCTGTTGTAGCTGTCGCAGTGTGGAAGCCGAGCTGGTAGGCAGTCTGAGTTACAGCTGAGCTGCGGAGACATTTACATGGCTACCGGGGCCCGGCGACCCCTGGAGCTGGAACAAATGGCGACAGGCCCAGCTGTCGTGTAGCCGCCTTCTCCAGCGGCGACTTGCCGGGGGAACAGCTAGCGATGCGTTTGTCTCGCGGCGCAGGTGCGTCGCGGACTGCGTGGGCAGACAATCTGGAGGGCAGGAGCGGACCTCGGGAAGCCGACTATTACCGGCCTCACCGGTCTATAGAGCGTCTGCAGGCCTTCTTAACAACAGTCGGAACACTGTGATGCCATGTCATTATTGGAAAAGTCGACTGTAGCAGATCATGCTCATCAATTAGGAAATCATGAAGCGAAGTTCTGCGAAACCAAAATTTTATCTGCTATGACAAATTATTACATACGACTATATAGAGAAACCATCAAAATATGAGGATTAGAACTTTAATAGTGGCAACTATTTATTTACAAATCGTACAAAATAGATACATGTTTCAAAGTTTTACTGAGCTTCGAAGTAGTCACCAGCATTGTGTATAACCCGTTGCCAGCGATATGGAAGTCGTAGGTTGTGTTACAAAAATGAACGGCAGAGATACAGTAGCGATGACACTTTCTGCAGGACCTGACCATCATTTTGCAGGACAATGCTCAAGCACGTACAGTGGGAGCTATTACTGATTTGTTTGACTGCCGGCCGGTGTGGCCGTGCGGTTTTAGGCACTACAGTCTGGAACCGCGTGACCGCTACGGTCGCAGGTTCGAATCCTGCCTCGGGCATGGATTAGTGTGATGTCCTAAGGTTAGTTAGGTTTAAGTAGTTCTAAGTTCTAGGGGACTGATGAGCATAGAAGTTAAGTCCCATAGTGCTCAGAGCCATTTGAACCATTTGTTTGACTGATGGGGCTGCTAAGTGCTATACCACCTACTCCACTCTCCTGACTTAAGCCCTCGTGAGTTCAAATCACTTTCTAAACTGAAGGAAACACTTCACGGCATTCGCTTCAGAACTGCTACAAATTCGTCGGGCAACAGACCGCGCCGCTCGAACTGTCAACACAACTGACACTGCTAAGAGTATCCTACGACCTGCATATCCCTGGCAACATGTTATACAGAACGCAAGTGAATACTTTGAAGGTCAGTAAAACTTTGAAACACGTATCTATTTTGTACGAGCTGAAAATAAATAGTTGCTACTATTAAAGATCCAAACCTCGTAGATAAGCACAGTGATATTTTTAACTGAAAAGGTGAAACCATGAAACTCAACGGTATATGGAATGTGGCTCTGTGGAATCAATAAATATGTTTTTTTGCGTGACAGGCGACAATCGATAACTAAGTTTTATCTCTGACAAATACTATCTCTGCTTATCACGTGTAAACTCGACCACATACAGTCTACGCAATATTTATGTCGCTCTTCGACGTTCGACTTGTCAATCGGCAAGACTCAGCTTCAACAGGAGCACCTTCAAAAATGTCCAGCGCAGCTCTGAATAAAACGTCAGGTTTCTTCGGCCACGGCCATACAGCCCGGAAGACTAATCAGCACTTATGACATCCAGTCATGAAGCCTTCGTAAAAAAACACGAGAACTGTTCATGACCCTAGCAAACATAAGAAACACCTATATTATTACAGTGACCACTGAATATGCTTTAAAATGAAGTGAAATGCGTTTGGTCTTAATAACACTATCATTACAGTCCCAAAAGACAGTGTTTAACCGTTATAACTTGTGATGTTGTTATGCTCTTCAGTTTCAAGTCTGATGTGTTGCATCTCTCCAAGCTGGTCTATCCTGTGCAATCTTCATCACCTCTGTGCAACTACCGCAACTTACATCCATTTGAACCTGCTTACTGCACACAAGCCTTGGTCTACCTCAACAGTTCTTACCTCCTCCCCCACAATTCCTTCCATCGCCAAACTGACAGTTCCTTGATGCCTCAGGACGCATCCTATTACCCGATCCCTTATTTTAGTCAGGATGTACCACAAAATTCTTTTCTCACCAGTTCCGTTCTGTATCTCCGTATTTGTTGTTCGATTTGCCCTTCTAATCTTTAGCATTCTGCTATAGCGCCATCACATTTCAAAAGTTTCTGTTTCTCTTGACTAAACTCTCTATCATACACGTTTCATTTCCACACTACGCTACACTCCAGACAAATGTTTTTAGAAAAGAATTCCTAACACTTAAATTTAGATTGCATGTAAAAAATTCCTCTTTTTCAGAACCACTTGTCTTGCTATTGCCAGTCTGTATTGTATATCTTACCTACTTCGGTCACCATCAAATTATTTGCTGCTCAATTAAAAAGATTCACCTACTACTTCCAGTGTCTCATTTCCTGACACAGTTCTCTCAGCGTCTCTTGATTTCTTTCGGCTACATTTCATAATCCCTGTTTTACTTCTATTGACCCACTATCCATTTCATTCAATTACTTTCTGCATCTAGAGCTACATCATACTTCGCTGACCACCCAGCTGGGTGTGGTGGACAGTACTTCTGGTATCATCAACTGCTCACCCCTTCCCTGTTCCACTCGCGAGTAGCGCTTAGGAACAATAATTGTCGGTAAGCCTCTGTATTAACTCTTAATTTCTGGAATTTGCTAATCGTGGTCATTAAGCGAGAGGATTTGGGAGGAAGGAACATATTGTCCGACTCTTTCCGGAAACAGCTCTCTCGAAATTTCAATAGCAAACTGTTCAATAGTTCAATAGTAAATTGTGATGCGCAGTTTCTCTCTTGTAGCGTCTGCAGTAGAGTTTGTTGAGAATCTCTGTAATGCTTTCACGAAAAATGCCGCTCTTCGTTGGATATTCTCTACTTCTTCTATCAGTCCTATCTGGTAAGGAACCCAGAGGGATGAAAGTACTCAAGAATCGATCAAAGGAGTGCCTTATTAGCTACTTTTTTCTTGACTGAGTCACATTTCTTTAAGAATCTTGCGATCAATCTGTCTGGCATCTGCTCTTCCTACTGCTTGTTTTATGTGGTCATTAAAGTTGAGGTCGCCATGAATAGTTACTCCTAGATATTTTACGGTGGAAACTGTTTCCGGCAACGTGCCATCAATGGTGTAACTGTGCAGTAGTGGATATCGTTTCATCTGTATGTGCATTATGCTACATTCAGTATCAACTGCCATAGCCCGTACCATTCATCAATCCTCTGCAAGTCATTCTGCAAATCGATACTGTCATCTGGCGTTTCTGCTTTCTTATAGACAATCGCATAACCTTCGATGCTTTCTGCCAAATCATTTAAATACATTGTGAACAGTGCAAAGGCACTCGCATCGGTTGTCTGCTACCATAGCCCATTAACGCTAACATTTCGCCGCACCGTCCTAACGGATACGTTCGTTGTACGTACCACACTGGTTTCTGTGGTTATTTCATGCAGTGCTGCTTGTGTGTCAGCACTGATAACTCTACGCAAACGCTGCTGCTGTCGGCGTCGACCACTTTGTCGTCCGTGGTGTTGGGTAATGCCTGGTATTGCTGGCACACTCTTGACGCTGTGGATCTCGGAATATTCCAAAATGGAATGCCATATGCATCTGGCTCCAGCTACCATTCCGCGTTCGAAGTCTGTTAATTCCCGCCGTGCGACCATAACCAAGTCGGAAACCTTTTCACGTGATTGACCTGGGTACGAATTACAGCTCCAGCAATATGGAGACGGACAAAAACACGGTTCAGGTGACAACCGAGATATCGGGAACGAACGAGTTCTGGGCAAAACAACAGATATGGACGGAGTCACAATCATACAGACTATACCACCGACAGCGATAGAGCGACGACTTCATGCGTGTGGGAAGGAGGAAGCGGTGCAGCAAATTGATGATTCTCCTGCCTCTCATGGCGGCCGCCTCCCGCCAAGAAGTGCCCCCGTCACCCCCTTGGAGGATTGCCTCAGTAAATGTAGCAGTGTCTAAGTAGGCAAGACGTTGCCTTCCTTTGACGGTCACTTCCTGTCGCAAATACACTCCTGGAAATTGAAATAAGAACACCGTGAATTCATTGTCCCAGGAAGGGGAAACTTTATTGACACATTCCTGGGGTCAGATACATCACATGATCACACTGACAGAACCACAGGCACATAGACACAGGCAACAGAGCATGCACAATGTCGGCACTAGTACACTGTATATCCACCTTTCGCAGCAATGCAGGCTGCTATTCTCCCATGGAGACGATCGTAGAGATGCTGGATGTAGTCCTGTGGAACGGCTTGCCATGCCATTTCCACCTGGCGCCTCAGTTGGACCAGCGTTCGTGCTGGACGTGCACACCGCGTGAGACGACGCTTCATCCAGTCCCAAACATGCTCAATGGGGGACAGATCCGGAGATCTTGCTGGCCAGGGTAGTTGACTTACACCTTCTAGAGCACGTTGGGTGGCACGGGATACATGCGGACGTGCATTGTCCTGTTGGAACAGCAAGTTCCCTTGCCGGTCTAGGAATGGTAGAACGATGGGTTGGATGACGGTTTGGAGGTACCGTGCACTATTCAGTGTCCCCTCGACGATCACCAGAGGTGTACGGCCAGTGTAGGAGATCGCTCCCCACACCATGATGCCGGGTGTTGGCCCTGTGTGCCTCGGTCGTATGCAGTCCTGATTGTGGCGCTCACCTGCACGGCGCCAAACACGCATACGACCATCATTGGTACCAAGGCAGAAGCGACTCTCATCGCTGAAGACGACACGTCTCCATTCGTCCCTCCATTCACGCCTGTCGCGACACCACTGGAGGCGGGCTGCACGATGTTGGGGCGTGAGCGGAAGACGGCCTAACGGTGTGCGGGACCGTAGGCCAGCTTCATGGAGACGGTTGCGAATGGTCCTCGCCGATACCTCAGGAGCAACAGTGTCCCTAATTTGCCGGGAAGTGGCGGTGCGGTCCCCTACGGCACTGCGTAGGATCCTACGGTCTTGGCGTGCATCCGTGCGTCGCTGCGGTCCGGTCCCAGGTAGACGGGCACGTGCACCTTCCGCCGACCACTGGCGACAACATCGATGTACTGTGGAGACCTCACGCCCCACGTGTTGAGCAATTCGGCGGTACGTCCACCCGGCCTCCCGCATGCCCACTATACGCCCTCGCTCAAAGTCCGTCAACTGCACATAAGGTTCACGTTCACGCTGTCGCGGCATGCTACCAGTGTTAAAGACTGCGATGGAGCTCCGTATGCCACGGCAAACTGGCTGACACTGACGGCGGCGGTGCACAAATGTTGCGCAGCCAGGAGTGTATGCACGGGACGAAGTTTTGTTATAAGCACAATCGTGCCATTAGTATGCAAGTAATAGAGCTGTAGCGTCTTAATGCATGAATATTGGTTCACCCTGTATGTCTATGAAACCTACTAAAATCCGCCTTTACAGCTACTAAGTACTAAATATTTTAATCGCCAAAAGCATTTAATTTTATTGATTTACAGCGTTCTTCAGTAGTAATATTTTCATCCGGAAAGGACGTTCCTTCAAGGTTGTTCGATAAAGAGCGGAAAAGGCAAAAGTCTGAGCTCGCAACATCTGGTGAATAAGGTGGATGCGGAATGACTTCCCAACCCAACTCCTGTGTAGTGTTCTTCGTCGGTCTAGCTGACTTCAGGTGGGACTTATCGTGCAGTGGCATCACTCACGCAGTATTACTGGTCATTGTCCTTGCATGTGTCTGCGTGAAGTTTTAGTTGCTGACAATAAATGTCAGCAGTGATGGTTACACCTCGGGGAATCAATTTGTAGTACATCACACCGTCGCTGTTCCACCAGATGCACAGCATTATCTTTTGTGGGTGTGCGCAGGTCAAGGTGGTGCTTTGTTTGAGCTCAAGCACTCCGTTCTCTTCCTTATGTTAGGATAAAGACACAATTTCTCGTCACCAGTCACGATACAGGGTGTGAATGATCGGCGCTATTCACGAGCCAATTGCTGACGAGCAAGCAGAGATGCAAGAGAACCGGGGACCTTCTGCGTGTTAGGCAGACGTGATGACCGCTACACCACGGAAACTGCTACGCTCTGCGCTGCACGCCATATTGGCGTAGAAATCACTTTGCGGAAACGCACAATGCAGATATTTGGCATTCGTATGCAACAATCGACGGCACCCTTGACTGTCTGAATGCCATCACGAATAAGAGCCAAAGAAGTCGTCGGAAATGCTCGCGGCCGAGTCCGCAGTATCATCAGCTACTCTTTCTTTCCGTACGAGGTACAGTTAATTCGCGCAGTCGTTATTGCAAATGATGCTACCAGAAGCAATCACTTCGTTAGTGGCAACCAGCCTGGGCCCAATGATTTTTGTGGTTTTGGATTAAAGCATGCGATTACCTGTACACCCAATATCTGAACCTTTCCGACTGCGTACAAATGTCGCACGATGGTGTAATGATCACCAGCATTTGCCAGTGCTCGAGTACATTTATGTGGACCATTGTGGATTAATGCGTTTAAACGATCTTTATCAAACCCCCAAGATCTTCCTTAACGTCGAGAGTCAATAATGTCAAATCGACCCTCCTCAGATACGAAGAAACCATTTTCTTGCCGTGCCCTGTCTGATTGCATTATCCCCATACCCGGTGCAAATGTTTCTGGATGCCTCCGCCGCCGTCACCCCTCTATTGAGCTCGAACACAAGAATATGTCGGAAATGTTCCGATTTCTCAACTTGGCTCTCCATTTTCTAGAGTCCATGACTCCACTCACTATCTCCAAATGACAAAATGACTATATGTAAACTCAGAGAACAACAGTGAACTGCAAATAAAAAAATAAAAAATGACAATCGATAAATAAACCCATAGCAGCATAAATACCAACATGCAAAACAAAAACTCTAAGAACTTATGCACCACCCTGATAATTCCTGTATCGTGTGTCGGGTTTGTTATTGGCGGTAGATACAGGCACACTACGAATGTCCGCCTTCACGTGGCTGCGGCGTTCTATGCAAGCGGCCAGGACTCAGTCCCATCCAAGCGGGTTAGCCCTCACGCAAGCAGCTGAAAAGTATCCAGCGGCGAACGTAGTTCTCGTAAGCTTCTACAATTCCTCTCCTTTTTCATGCTATTTTCTACTCCAAAAGTAGGGTGACAGATTTGGAAATTGATGTGCACAAAAAATATGATCGCTTTAGGCAAATATTGTTGCAGGGGTGATGGGGGATGGAGAAAAGGTTTCATGGTACAACTACCCGTATCCTACCCTTCTCCCACCTCCTCCCTGTGAACCTGGTCCAGAGACCCCGTAAGCTCTTGTTCTGCTGTCGTTGCACTACATTCAACTGTCGGCGCAATCTGTCGGCACGATGCTCCCTGACTATCTTTACCAACGATTCGACCTTCCCCGAAGTCTGAAAGATGATGATAAGTTGCACGTTGACGTTTTTTGGAGTCCTGTTTTGCGATATCCACCTGAAAAGCACCGTTAAAGTTAGACACACACAACTGCCATGTACTTACACCATTCTTTACCTCTAGCAGCGGCGGAAATTGAGCTCTCGTAAATAGAGAGGATATAAAATACCGACAGGCAATAGGCAAAAAAGGATATCTGAAAAGGATCTTAGAAGATAGGTTAAGGAAAGGCAAACCTACGCTTCTAACATTTGTAGGCTTAGAGAATGCTTTTGACAGTGTTCACTGGAACACTATCAAATTCTGAAGGTGGCAGGGGTAAAATACAGGGTGCGAAAGGCTACTTACACTTTGTACAGAAACCAGATAGCAGCTATAATAGACGAGGGGCATGAAAGGGAAGCAGTGCTTGGACAGCAAAGGACCTGGACAGTGTCTTGAAAGGAGGATATAAGATGAACATCAGCAAAAGCAAAACGAGGTGATGCTGAGGGAATTAGATTAAGAAATGAGACACTTAAAGTAGTAAATGAGTTTTGCTATTTAGGGAGCAAAATAACTGATGATGGTCGAAGTAGAGAGGATATAAAATGTAGACTGTAAATGGCAAGGAAAGCGTTTATGAAGAAGAGAAATTTGTTAACATCGAGTATGGTTTTCTGAAAGTATTTGTATGGAGAGTAGCCATGTATGCAAGTGAAACATGGGCGATAAGTAGAGAATAGAAGGTTTCGAAATGTGGTGCTACACAAGAATGCTGAAGATTAGATGGGTAGATCACGTAACTAATGAGGAGGTTCTGAATAGAATTGGGGAGAAGTGAAATTTGTGGCACATCTTGACTAGAAGAACGAATCGGTTGGTAGGACAATTTCTGAGGCATCAAGGGAACACCAATTTAGTATTGGAAGGCAGCGTGGAGGGTAAAAATCGTAGAGGTAGACCGAGAAATGAATACACTAAGCAGATTCAGAAGGATGTAGGTTGCAGTAGGTACTGGGAGATGAAGAAGCTTGCACAGGATGCATGGAGAGCTGCATCAAACCAGTCTCAGGACTGAAGACCACCACAACAACAAGTTTGTTAACATCAAATATAAATTTAAGTGTTAGGAAGTCTTTCCTGAAGGTATATGTGTGGCGTGCAGCCATTTACGGAAGTGAAACATGGACAGTTCATACCAGAAGAAAATAGATTCTTTCGAAATGTCGCGCTGTAGAAGAATGGTACAGGTTAGATGCGTAGATCGAGTAACTAACATGGAGGTAACTAATCGAATTGGAAAGAAAATAAATTTATGGCACAGTTTGACTAAAAGAAGGGATCAGTTGATAAGACACAGCCTGAGATGGTGCAAAATCCCGCATGTGAGCTTCCTGATCTGCATAAACTTGATCTAATGAGAGGCAGATCGCTCCGTGAAATGCAAGTGCTTCATGAATTTACGCAATAGGGCTGAATTTGACACGGTTTTAATGACGAGGTGGTCTGAGCATTGAATTTCAAGTACGGACATCTCCACTGTTAACATACTGATTAATATAATGAGACGGCTGATTACAAAATTAAATGCATGTTCCAGGTAAATCCCAAATTTACTCATATTACATGTTATTGCATGTTCAAACATTAGTAGGAAAAATTATGACATTTGTTTACACATACATCAGGGACATTCAACTGATATGTGAAGCTGGCCGCTGTGACCGAGCGGTTCTTGGTGCTTCAGTACGGAAACGCGCTGTTGCCACGGACGCAGGTTCGAATCCTGCCTCGGGCATGGATGTGTGTAATGTCCTTATGTTAGGTAGGTTTACGTAGTTCTAAGTCTAGGAGACTAATGACCTCAGATGTTAAGTCCCATAATGCTTAGAGCAATTTGAACCATTTGATACGTGAATTCGACTGCAAAAAGAAATACAATGAGAGGCTAGAAAAGCTATCTGATAGGGATGTGTACAAAAATGATAAATCATTTCCTAACATATTTTTTTAGCTAAAGGGAATCACCTGAAGGCAGTGACTGAATGACGGAGAGAAACAAAGAGATTTACATGTACACTGTGCCTCTGAATTCAGTTCTGCTGAGCTTGCGTGATTTTGGTGGAGTAAATTGCGACCTAATCTTGCATAGCTGCTGTGCGATCTTAGTGTAACTGTGAGCAGGCGAGATGGCTGTAAACGTGCAGATGGAGCTCACCAGCATTCCGACTGCTACCAATCTACTGTAGATATTGACTTCACTCTCTTTATCTCATGGTCCACAACCATCTGCACTCTCTGCATGCGAAGTCTGAAGTGGAGTGCGTAGACGTCTGGCCAGTAGGTCTACCTGAGAAGTCTGCCCCGCATGTAAAGACTTCAGGAGTCTGCAAAATGTCTGGCTGAGATGTCGTGTGTCCGCTAAATGAAGACAGTGAACTAAAAATTTTTTTCCGCCAATGACAAGATTTTTCCAAGTTACCGGAAATAGTATTTGTAGTTTTACTCCCACCATGGATCGCAAAACACATAGCCTTCAGTCCGGTGTCTGTGACCTGCTCTGTACTGAAAATTCTGGGTATTGGGTCTCTGTCATGAACGCTCGTTTATTAGTCAGCCAATGACAGGTAGTTACGCATGGAAAAATACTGAAACGGCACTCTGTTTTCTCGCGATTTCTCAGGACGCTTTTGTCCGCTTATGGGTGGTTCAAATGGTTCAAATGGCTCTGAGCACTATGGGACTTAACTTCTGAAGTCATCAGTCCCCTAGAACTTAAAACTACTTAAATCTGACTAACCTAAGGACATCACACACATCCATGCCCGAGGCAGGATTCGAACCTGCGACCGTAGCGGTATCGCGCGGTTCCAGACCGAAGCGCCTAGAACCGCTCGGCCACTCCGGCCCGCGCTTATCGGTGGCAAATTCCTCCCATCCTCCTGTCGCATCCGCCTCTGCATCTGGTGGTAGAAAGCGACACACAAGACGTCTTTTGCAATGACCTACTTGCTTTCAGATGAGGGGAAATGATAAGTATGTATAGAAATGGACATCCTCACTCCGTCCTCTACGAATTTTGCTGGACGTCCTACCAAACTTAAAAGACACGCCGTCTTTCCATAGGAGTGCCACCCAGTGCGAGTATGTCGTTCCTTTACTGCGAAAAGTCGCTACCGTGCTGTTTGAATTGAGTGCGAGTATGTCCCTTAGCTGGTGAAAGCGAGTCGTGAGGCCATACGTGGATGCATCCGCCGTGCCTCCATACCTGTACCCTGTTCTCATCGTTCGCCAAAGGCTCAGCTCCACAGGTGGAAACCAACCACTACTTAAACCCTTGCTGTGAATTAGAGAGGGAGAAGATCATCTGACCTTCCAATCACTGTTATTACTCTCTCATTATATGAGAGAAAAGTTAGATCGATCTGAACGTGATTTGTCGAATCATTAATTGTATTCTCATATCATAAAGAGAGGAAATGAGGAGCAGCAGGTCAGGGAAGGCCTGACGGACTTCAACTTCAAGCAATAATAAATTTGCTAATGGAAGAAAGTGTGGGGGACAAAATTGTGGAGGGAGACCAAGGACTGATTGTAGTAAGTGGGTTCAAATGGATGTTGGTTGCAGGGGTTATGCAGGGATAAATGTGCCTGCTCAGGACAGACTAGCGTGAAGAGCTGCATGAAACCAGTATTCGGACTGAAGAGCAAAGCAGAACGGGGATGAAATTTTAATCAACAGCCCCACATGCGTGGAGATACTGGAGTAGTTGTTTGGCAGCGCTTGGTCTAGGTGTTCTTAGCGGAAAAACTGTTATTTACATTAGTGTACTTTATTTATTTTTGTTTACAATCTCGACTCCGTCCACCTGAAATCTACTGCAGAGCGTATTTCTACACAGCTACAGAAAGTTGTACTCAGCTGTAATTGAACATTCGCTTCAAGATTTGTAGTGTGTTTAAGCGATTTCAGTGACTGGTGAAATTAAATGTTGTTGTTGTTGTCTTCAGTCCTGAGACTGGTTTGATGCAGCTCTCCATGCTACTCTATCCTGTGCAAGCTGCTTCATCTCCCAGTACCTACTGCAACCTACATCCTTCTGAATCTGCTTAGTGTACTCATCTCTCGGTCTCCCTCTACGATTTTTACCCTCCACGCTGCCCTCCAATGCTAAATTTGTGATCCCTTGATGCCTCAAAACATGTCCTACCAACCGATCCCTTCTTCTAGTCAAGTTGTGCCACAAACTTCTCTTCTCCCCAATCCTATTCAATACCTCCTCATTAGTTACGTGATCTATCCACCTTATCTTCAGTATTCTTCTGTAGCACCACATTTCGAAAGCTTCTATTCTCTTCTTGTCCAAACTAGTTATCGTCCATGTTTCACTTCCATACATGGCTACACTCCAAACAAATACTTTCAGAAACGACTTCCTGATACATAAATCTATATTCGATGTTAACAAATTTCTCTTCTTCAGAAACGCTTTCCTTGCCATTGCCAGTCTACATTTTATATCCTCTCTGCTTCGACCATCATCAGTTATTTTACTTCCTAAATAGCAAAACTCCTTTACTACTTTAAGTGTCTGATTTCCTAATCTAATTCCCTCAGCATCACCCGATATAATTTGACTACATTCCATTATCCTCGTTTTGCTTTTGTTAATGTTCATCTTATATCCTCCTTTCAAGACACTGTCCATTCCGTTCAACTGCTCTTCCAAGTCCTTTGCCGTCTCTGACAGAATTACAATGTCATCGGCGAACCTCAAAGTTTTTACTTCGTCTCCATGAATTTTAATACCTACTCCAAATTTTTCTTTTGTTTCCTTTACTGCTTGCTCAATATACAGATTGAATAACATCGGGGAGAGGCTACAACCCTGTCTCACTCCTTTCCCAACCACTGCTTCCCTTTCATGCCCCTCGACTGTTATTACTGCCATCTGGTTTCTGTACAAATTATAAATAGCCTTTCGCTCCCTGTATTTTACCCCTGCCACCTTTAGAATTTGAAAAAGAGTATTCCAGTCAACATTGTCAAAAGGTTTCTCTAAGTCTACAAATGCTAGAAACGTAGGTTTGCCTTTTCTTAATCTTTCTTCTAAGATAAGTCGTAAGGTCAGTATTGCCTCACGTGTTCCAACATTTCGACGGAATCCAAACTGATCCTCCCCGAGGTCTGCATCTACCAGTTTTTCCATTCGTCTGTAAAGAATTCGCGTTAGTATTTTGCAGCCGTGGCTTATTAAACTGATAGTTCGGTAATTTTCACATCTGTCAGCACCTGCTTTCTTTGGGATTGGAATTATTATATTCTTGTTGAAGTCTGAGGGTATTTGGCCTGTCTCATACATCTTGCTCACCAGCTGGTAGAGTTTTGCCATGACTGGCTCTCCCAAGGCCGTCAGTAGTAGTTCTAATGGAATGTTGTCTACTCCGGGGGCCTTGTTTCGACTCAGGTCTTTCAGTGCTCTGTCAAACTCTTCACGCAGTATCGTATCTCCCATTTCGTCTTCATCTACATCCTCTTCTATTTCCATAATATTGTCCTCAAGTACATCGCCCTTGTATAAGCCTTCTATATACTCCTTCCACCTTTCTGCCTTCCCTTCTTTGCTTAGAACTGGGCTGCCATCTGAGCTCTTGATATTCATACACGTGGTTCTCTTCTCTCCAAAGGTCTCTTTAATTTTCCTGTAGGCAGTATCTATCTTACCCCTAGTGAGATAAGCTTCTACATCCTTACATTTGTCCTCTAGCCATCCCTGTTTAGCCATTTTGCACTTCCTGTCGATCTCATTTTTGAGACGTTTGTATTCCTTTTTGCCTGCTTCATTTACTGCATTTTTATATTTTCTCCTTTCATCAATTAAATTCAATATTTCTTCTGTTACCCAAGGATTTCTAGCAGCCCTCATCTTTGTTCCTACTTTATCCTCTGCTGCCTTCACTACTACATCCCTCAGAGCTACCCATTCTTCTTCTACTGTATTTCTTTCCTCTATTCCTGTCAATTGTTCCCTTATGCTCTCTCTGAAACTCTGTACAACCTCTGGTTCTTTCAGTTTATCCAGGTCCCATCTCCTTAATTTCTCACATTTTTGCAGTTTCTTCAGTTTTAATCTACAGGTCATAACCAATAGATTGTGGTCAGAGTCCACATCTGCCCCTGGAAATGTCTTACAACTTAAAACCTGGTTCCTAAATCTCTGTCTTACCATTATATAATCTATCTGATACCTTTTAGTATCTCCAGGGTTCTTCCACGTATACAACCTTCTTTCATGATTCTTAAACCAAGTGTTAGCTATGATTAAGTTGTGCTCTGTGCAAAATTCTACTAGGCGGCTTCCTCTTTCATTTCTTAGCCCCAATCCATATTCACCTACTATGTTTCCTTCTCTCCCTTTTCCTACACTCGAATTCCAATCACCCATTACTATTAAATTTTCGTCTCCCTTCACTATCTGAATAATTTCTTTTATTTCATCGTACATTTCTTCAATTTCTTCATAATCTGCAGAGCTAGTTGGCATATAAACTTGTACTACTGTAGTAGGTGTGGGCTTCGTATCTATCTTGGCCACAATAATGCGTTCACTATGCTGTTTGTAGTAGCTTACCCGCATTCCTATTTTCCTATTCATTATTAAACCTACTCCTGCATTACCCCTATTTGATTTTGTGTTTATAACCCTGTAGTCACCTGACCAGAAGTCTTGTTCCTCCTGCCACCGAACCTCACTAATTCCCACTATATCTAACTTTAACCTATCCATTTCCCTTTTTAAATTTTCTAACCTACCTGCCCGATTAAGGGATCTGACATTCCACGCTCCGATCCGTAGAATGCCAGTTTTCTTTCTCCTGATAACGACATCCTCCTGTGTAGTCCCCGCCCGGAGATCCGAATGGGGGACTATTTTACCTCCGGAATATTTTACCCAAGAGGATGCCATCATCATTTAATCATACAATAAAGCTGCATGTCCTCGGGAAAAATTACGGCTGTAGTTTCCCCTTGCTTTCAGCCGTTCGCAGTACCAGCACAGCAAGGACGTTTTGGTTAATGTTGCAAGGCCAGATCAGTCAATCATCCAGACTGTTGCCCCTGCAACTACTGAAAAGGCTGCTGCCCCTTTTCAGGAACCACACGTTTCTCTGGCCTCTCAACAGATACCCCTCCGTTGTGGTTGCACCTACGGTACGGCCATCTGTATCGCTGAGGCACGCAAGCCTCCCCACCAACGGCAAGGTCCATGGTTCATGGGGGGGGGGGGGGGGGGGGGGGGGGGTGAAATTAAATATAACACAGGAAATGGAAAAATACAAAAAAGTTTTACACCATGGTACTACATTTGTTGATCATGGACACTACCATCGCTGCAGACGGCTCATTGACAGTTCATAATCTTAACTAATAGGACAAGTCGAAGTTACGGAAGTCACATTCTTCAGGAAGGGCCTGTTGTGGAATTCTACGTCTGTTACCCATGCTGATGTATCTCTAAGAAAGGAATCAAATGGCTCTGAGCACCATGGGACTTAACTTCTGAGGTCATCAGTCCCCTAGAACTTAGAACTACTTAAACCTAACTAACCTAAGGACATCACACACATCCATGCCCGAGTCAGGATTCGAACCTGGCACCGTAGCGGTAGCTCGGTGCCAGCTTGTAGCGCCTAGAACCACTCGGCCACCCCGGCCGGCGAAAGTGAATCTCCACTTGCTGGGGGCACATGTTAAATCTCAAGAACAGGCGTTGTAGGAAACCTACAAAAACCCCAAACAGTGCCGAAGCCACTGCACCTCAGCCATAAAATTGGGTCACAGGTGATCCAGTGCCGTCGTCCGCATTCCCAGTGGCTGGGACTTAATGGATCAGCCACACTAGCCGATGCAGCCTGCTCTTGATGGGGAACTCATGTAAGTCTCATGTTGGTTTGAGAGTCTGTGGAGGAACAGGATGTCCACAAACACAGCTGTCTAACATGTCCCACATATGCACGGTATGGTTTAGGTCGAAACTCATCGTCGGATATTCCATTACTTCAGTATCCAGGCTTCGCAAGACATCCTGCTGACACTTGCCACATAGGCCCTGGCATTAGAAGGAATTCAGGGCCACCAACGTTTACACCACTCACCGCATGGTCCAACGGGATCTGTTCGTGTACTGCCTGTCGGTAAGGGAACAATGGACAGTGACAAGATCAGTATGGCCGTGAACACTGAAGCCTCTCCGCGACATCGCAGTGCCTTGGAAATCAGTCAATTTCCACAACATTTGGCTGGTACTGCTCACCACGGGTCTCATCACATCAACAAGGACATCACTTTGCGTCAGAAGATATCTGGATTTATTTGTGAATAACACGTTTTGCTAGTGACGAAGTTGTCAGTTGACATGCGAACGGCAGAACTGAAGGCGAGCTGCTGGATGCTGTCGTATCAAGCGGGGTACTCGAACAGGGTGTAATGTCCTTTTCCGTAACCTGTTCGTTAGGATCTTGTTGGACCCAACGGCTCCAGTGGCCCTTTTGTGATGGTCTTGGACTGCACTGGCGGTACCTGAACTACGCCGCAATGCAGGGATGGCCGTATATAGGTCTTCACCTGTGTTGTTATGTGTCGGCGACATTTTCCAATGTGCCTTGTGTACTGATGTGTCGCCCTACAGCGTGTCCACAGCCTATAGATGAAACATGGAGAGGCATTGGCATCTGCAGCACATGACCAAAAGCCCATTCTTTTTGGATCAAGCAGACCGCCTTTGCAACTTGCACTGCATTAAGGTGTCGCATTGCATGTGCTTGGTTGAATATACCATCTACAAATGACAAGTGGCATCTGTGTGCCTTGAAAGTTTGTAGGGCACTCTCACTTCTGATTTCGTGTAGGGAATACGATCTACGGCGATTTGACTTCATACATTGTGATGAAATGGTGGGTAGCAGTTTATGGTCTTGTTTACATGGTCTAGGGAAAGAAATATGGCAAGCTTTACCTGTGTTCAAAGGAACAGGGTGCCAACTTAAACGACTGCAGTAAAAGCACGGCGTTGGTGGGGCGACAAAGAGCGTATTTTCTAGAGAACGATGAAGAGAGAGACCGTGCCACGGTCGTATTGTGCAGAAACACATTAGCTTGGCGCCACGGACAGGGACAGATGTCCAGGTATACGGCATAGAGTGGAAAAGTCGCCGACAGCACATTGTAGGTCTTGTTAGCAAGCAAGCCGCCAAAAGAAATGTAAACGTTCTGCAAATGTCCGTGGGACAGGAAAACATGATGCCCAGACGTGCAGACTCTGTTTCAAAACATCTTTTGTCAGTGCAAGTTTATGGCCATTCTTTGCAAACTTTGAAATGGACTCAACATGGGAGATAACAAACTGTTTATGGAGGGCTGTTCTTTCACCCTGTATTGTGTTAGCAAAAGACGTGGCAAACGTGTGGGAAAGAGGCCGCAAAGCTGAAATTTTTCCGTTTTCTGCCAGTTAACTTTAACTCTCTGATTGGTCAAATCGGTTTGAGGTGCGAAGACCATTCACTGAGCTTAGAATGCCGGGCTCCAGCGTGTGATTGGCTTGTGCGAAACTGGGGGAAGTCAAAAAAGAGAAATGTGCTTAAGTCAAAAAAGAGAAATGTGCTTTTGGAACCAAGCTTAGGAGGCAACACAGAGAAAGGGAGATCGTCACTTTTGCACAAGTCTCTTGTACTGGCGCTTCGCTAGTAAAGAACTACAGGTCTCTACCTAAATGGTGAGACTTGTGTCCTTTACTAGGGCGCGACTTAGAGCCTGTGCCAGTCACCTTCTGCACCGTCAGAGGTACTGCTTATATCATCACAGTCACAACAAGTGTCGCGTGAGTGTACTTAGTTGTCTTGAGTCGGCCATCTAAACATTCGACGTATTGCGACACGCACAGTCGTGGCACGGAGTCAAATTGGTTTGGCAGACCAGCAAACGGGTCCACCTGCACACTGGAATCCGTTGGGGTTTCAGAGGCTCATAGGGAAGTACCTGCGTTCCGAACTAAGCGAACGCGAGACCGCGTACTTGCATCGTAGTGTGGCCCCTTGACCAGTAGGATGGTAAAGTATTCGCTGCTGCGAAGTAGGGCTATAATATCTATTTCTCAGCATCCTGTTCTTTCGAACCATATTTTTCCTTTTTTTGTATGGTAGAATAAAGATGCTTGGTGGTGGTGGCGTAGTTTGATGCCATAACCTGGATTCACGGGTATGAAATGAGATAGGGCGAGTAGTGTTCTGGTCAGTGTCGTGTGGCGATCCCCAGCAGATCACTTTGTCCACCATAGATCACATTTTGTTAAGGCTTTTGTTGAATAAATATTTTTGTATGATGTTTCTTTAATAATTTTGTTGTCTTGTGTTGTGAAGATCAATAAATCGATTATGAATTAGGCTACAACTTCTCCCTGAGTTCTGATTAACAGTTCCTTCGCATTTTTATGGCAGTCTAGACCAGAAACATAAGGAGTAGCTTTTTTCATTTGGTGTCCACTGCATGGATCTTTTACTCCATTAACAGTAATCTTTGTTTCAACCTCACCAGGAAACACTCGGACACCGATACCCACTTCCTTCTAGCCAAACGGAGGGCAACTACTCACACGGTCTAACCTGTAACAGCTTTCGAAGAGTTCCCGCCTCTACTCCAAGAACTGAAGACACAGAGAAACAGGAGCAGGCGACGTTGGCTTCGCTATAGAAACCCTATCGATCGACGAGTGGCCGAGTGGCGACAGCAGGTCTGGAAAGATCAGTTGGATGAATTCTTACTTCGAACTAAGAAGAATGGCAGGTAGTCAAGAACATACGACACCAGTGGCCACCTAAACGAGCCGTCAGACGACCAATGGCCTCCTCTATGACGAACTCGCCAAGACGGAGATGTATGCTACGACTTACCAAGAACAGGTGTACCCAGCGACCGCCGTGAACGACGTCCGCCTGCAAGAACAGGAAGACGTCGTTACAGCAGAATGAATTGATTTTCGTACCACGCCTGTGCAGAGCCGCCCCCAACTGACCACACTAGCAGAGATCCGCAAAATTATCCAGAATACACGGAATAACGCACCAGACACCAACTTCATAAGCAACACCGATTTGAAACAGCTGCCCAGGAAGCCAACTGTGCTCCTTACCCGAATTTTCAACAGCTGTCTCCTGCAGGAATATTTTCCTATGACATCGAAGACGGCTCGAACAGTTCCAATCCCAAAGCCAGGAAAAGACTAGCAGAACCCAGCAGTTTCCGGCCAATTAGCCTCTTGCCAACCCTTGCCAATGTGCTCTAGAGGGTGCTGTTGAAGATGCTCCATGACACGCTTACAGCGCATGATCTAATACGACCCGAACTTCAACTTCTACGGATCACCCAACGGATACAAGAAGGATACAAAAAGCAGCACTTCACAATTGGTGTATTCCTTGACATCGAAAAAGCATAGGATATGGTGTGGCGGCCCAACCTTATCGTCAAACTGCATCGCACTACCCCTATTGTGGATTGTTACATTTGACTCATAGACAACTTTCTGCAGGTCAGGAAACTGTATGTCCGAGTCGACGATAAAAACTCCGTAATGAAACTCATCTCCGCTGGACTTCCGCAGGGCTCTGTCATTTTGCCTCAGCTTTTCAATTAATATATAAATGACATCCGAACAGTCGCCCTTGTTACGGCGAGATTTTATGCGGACGATACGGCCTTTCTGACGACTCGAGGACTCTTGGACCAGCTAATCGCTACGATGCAACGGCAACTTGATGTAATGGAAAGCTGGGCGCTTCAAAATAAGATAACGATCAACCTGACCAAGACGGCAGCCGTTATGTTCACACGGAGGAAACCAGTTCTGAACGACAGACTCCAAATAGCTGATCAGTTTATCCCATGGTCGCCGGGAGTGAAGTACCTCGGTGTCTACCACGACAAAAAATTGCTCTTTACGCAGCATATTGACGACAAGAAGACGGCAGCCCAGAAGATGGCCAGGTCATTGATTCCGTTCCTGAAGATTAAGGACCTCAACCCTAAGACTAAACTCTAATTGTATAAGGCAACGGTGGAACCCACAATGTTATATGGCTCCACCTCGTGAGGATCTACGTGCGTCTTCAACTACAACTAACTCCAAGCGCTGCAAAACATTTGCTACCGATGAATCACAGGAGTTCCATGGTGGTCAAGAAACGTCGACATCCGCACCGCATTCCACGAGACCACTACACAAGAGAAGATCCATGACAAGGCTCTACGAGGTTTTGAGAAAAACGATGCCCTTAGGGACGAAGTTTGACAATTAGAATCGGTAGGAACGGTAAACCCTGCAAGATGGCACAAGTATCGAGTACCGAAGTCAATAACGTTTCACCCCCATAACTGATCTGTCATAACACGAGGAAGCAGTCACACATAACAGCCTAGAGTCATCTCACCCTCCACGGGAGATAGATATCACCAAAGACAGCACTCAAAAGGACCCACTGAGTGCCCAAGCCTAACTGAATGTGTAATAAATGAAGTGTTTTCCTTTTATCCTTACATCCCATCCTAGAAGAATAAGTCATCAAGGATGATCTCTTCAGCGCACGCTACACAGAAAGAAAACTTCCTTCTGAGAGGGTCACCTGACACTGTAATGCATAACACAGCCAATAGATGGCGAATGAGCTTAATGTTACCTACAATGAAAGTGAAGATCCCAAGCTAAGCAGAAAGACCACAGGTACCGCCTGTATCGAAACAGATTTAACATACAAGTGTTCCCCTAATTCTTTTGAACCGCCGACTGGTCTGTATATACAGTAAGAATACTAATAAAAACAAAAAGCTGCAGGGACGGATTCCTGAATGCAAATGGAGGAAGAAAGGTTCTATGAAGATATGTCCGTAAACGCATCGTTGCCACGGCAGATGGAGCTGACGAATGAAAGTTCTTCTGCACACGTGCCGTGTGTTACTTGCGTGTGATTGGCGCAGCGGTGTTCATGTTGGGGGCCAACGGCCTTGCCTCAGTGGTAACACCGGTTCCCGTCAGATAACCGAAGTTAATCGCTGTCGGGCTGGGCTAGCATTTGGATGGGTGACCATCCGGTCTGCTGAGCGCTTTTGGCAAGCGGGGTGCACTCAGCCCTTGGGAGGCAAACCGAGAAGTAGCGGATCCGGTCTCGTAAACTGACATACGGCCTGGAGAGCGGTGTGCTGACCACATACCCCACCATATCCGCATTCACTGGCGCCTGTGGGCTTAGGGTGACACGGCGGCCGGTCGGTACCGTTTGGCATTCATGGCCTGTTCGGACGGAATTGAGTTGTTATTCACGTTGGGAACAAGTGGTGTTTGTGTACGGCGAAGCAGATGAAAACGTTCGAGAGGTTCAAGTGGCTCTGAGCACTATGAGGCTAGAACTTAGAACTACACTCCAGGAAATGGAAAAAAGAACACATTGACACCGGTGTGTCAGACCCACCATACTTGCTCCGGACACTGCGAGAGTTCTGTACAAACAATGATCACACGCACAGCACAGCGGACACGCCAGGAACCGCGGTGTTGGCCGTCGAATGGCGCTAGCTGCGCAGCATTTGTGCACCGCCGCCGTCAGTGTCAGCCAGTTTGCCGTGGCATACGGAGCTCCATCGCAGCCTTTAACACTGGTAGCATGCCGCGACAGCGTGGACGTGAACCGTATGTGCAGTTGACGGACTTTGAGCGAGGGCGTATAGTGGGCATGTGGGAGGCCGGATGGACGTACCGCCGAATTGCTCAACACGTGGGGCGTGAGGTCTCCACAGTACATCGATGTTGTCGCCAGTGGTCGGCGGAAGGTGCACGTGCCCGTCGACCTTGGACCGGACCGCAGCGACGCACGGATGCACGCCAAGACCGTAGCATCCTACGCAGTGCCGTAGGGGACCGCACCGCCACTTCCCAGCAAATTAGGGACACTGTTGCTCCTGGGGTATCGGCGAGGACCATTCGCAACCGTCTCCATGAAGCTGGGCTACGGTCCCGCACACCGTTAGGCCGTCTTCCGCTCACGCCCCAACATCGTGCAGCCCGCCTCGAGTAGTGTCGCGACAGGCGTGAATGGAGGGACGAATGGAGACGTGTCGTCTTCAGCGATGAGAGTCGCTTCTGCCTTGGTGCCAATGATGGTCGTATGCGTGTTTGGCGCCGTGCAGGTGAGCGCCACAATCAGGACTGCATACGACCGATACACACAGGGCCAACACCCGGCATCATGGTGTGGGGAGCGATCTCCTACACTGGCCGTACACCTCTGGTGATCGTCGAGGGGACACTGAATAGTGCACAGTACATCCAAACCGTCATCGAACCCATCGTTCTACCATTCCTAGACCGGAGAGGGAACTTGCTGTTCCAACAGGACAATGCACGTCCGCATGTATCCCGTGCCACCCAACGTGCTCTAGAAGGTGTAAGTCAACTACCCAGGCCAGCAAGATCTCCGGATCTGTCCCCCATTGAGCATGTTTGGGACTGGATGAAGCGTCGTCTCACGCGGTCTGCACGTCCAGCACGAACGCTGGACCAACTGAGGCGCCAGGTGGAAATGGCATGGCAAGCCGTTCCACAGGACTACATCCAGCATCTCTACGATCGTCTCCATGGGAGAATAGCAGCGTGCATTGCTGCGAAAGGTGGATATACACTGTACTAGTGCCGACATTGTGAATGCTCTGTTGCCTGTGTCTATATGCCTGTGGTTCTGTCAGTGTGATCATGTGATGTATCTGACCCCAGGAATGTGTCAATAAAGTTTCCCCTTCCTGGGACAATGAATTCACGGTGTTCTTATTTCAATTTCCAGGAGTGTATAAAGCCGTGGTGCGGGCGGCTAAGGGAACGTCTGATTAAATCCGCTCTCCCGACTAGCCGCTGGGCTTAAACCTGACTAACCTAAGGACATCACACACATCCATGTCCGAGGCAGGATTCGAACCTGCGACTGTAACGGTTGCGCAGTTCCAAACTGAAGCGCCTAGAACCGCTCGGCCACACCGGCCGGCGTTCGAGAGGTACCACAGCTATACAAAGACAAGTACCTTCACATACACCAACCACATCGCAAAACATTTCAACTTCCTACATGCTTCTCTGTCTGAAAGGGCCCATGACTGCACAAACACCCGAAAAGGGCTTGAAATGTTGTGTGATATGGTTGGTGTCTGTGATGGTATTCGTTTTGGTATAGCCGTCCTACCTCTCGATTGTTTCTGTCTGCTTGGTCGTACAAAAACACCACCTAGGCTAGTTCCCGACATGAATACTGGACCACTCTGCAGCTTACAGTACGCTGCGTCAGTCACACAGACTGCGACACGAAAGTTCCACTCGGCACGTGGGCAGAGGAACTTACACTCGTCAGCGCCATCTAATACAGCAACGATGCATTTGCGGTTACATGTTCATGTTGTTGTTGTTGTGGTCTTCAGTCCTGAGTCTGGTTTGATGCAGCTCTCCATGCTACTCTATCCTGTGGTACAAGCTTCTTCATCTCCCAGTACCTACTGCAAACTACATCCGTCTGAATCTGTTTAGTGTATTCATCTCTTGGTCTCCTTCTACGATTTTTACCCTCCACGCTTCCCTCCAATACTAAATTGGTGATCCCTTGATGCTTCAGAACATGTGCTACCAACCAATCCCTTCTTCTAGTCAAGTTTTGCCACAAATTTCTCTTCTCCCCAATTCTATTCAATACCTCCTCATTAGTTAAGTGATCTACCCATTTAATCTACAGCATTCTTCAGTAGCACCACATTTCGAAAGCTTATATTCTCTTCTTGTCTAAACTGTTTATCGTCCATTTTTCACTTCCATACAAGGCTACACTCCATGCAAATACTTTCAGTAACGACTTCCTGACACTTATACTTATTCTCGATGTTAACAAATTTCTCTTCTTCAGAAACGCTTTCCTTGCCATTGATAGTCTACATTTTAAATACTCTCTACTTCGACCATCATCAGTTATTTTGCTCCCCAAATAGCAAAACTCCTTTACTACTTCAAGTGTCTCATTTCCTAATCTTATTCGACTACATTCCATTATCGCCGTTTTGCTTTTGTTGATGTTCATCTTATATCCTCGTTTCAAGACACTGTCTACTCCGTTTAGCTGCTCTTCCGGGTCTTTTTCTGTCTCTGATAGAATTACAATGTCATCGGCGAACCTCAAAGTTTTTATTTATTCTCCATGGATCTTAGTTCCCACGCCGAATTTTTCTTTTGTTTACTTTACTGCTGGTTCAATATACAGATTTAATGTCATCGGGGATAGGCTACAACCCTGTCTCACTCCCTTCCCAACCACTACTTCCCTCTCATGTCCCTCGACTCTTATAACTGCCATCTGGTTTCTGTACAAATTGTAAATAGCCTTTCGCTCCCTGTATTTTACCCCTGGCATCTTCAGGATTTGAAAGAGAGTATTCCAGTCAACACCGCGCGACCACCATGGTCCCAGGTTCGAGTCCTGCCTCCGGCATGGATGTGTGTTATATCTGTAGGTTAGCTAGGTTTAGGTAGTTCTAAGTTCTAGGGGATGATGACCTGAGATGTTAACTCCCATAGTGCTCAGAGCCACTGCTTCCTTTTCATGCCCCTCCCTACCCTTTCGTGCCCCTCGACTCCTATAACTGCCATCTGGTTTCTGTACAAATTTTGAATAGCCTTTCGCTCCCTGTATTTGACCCCTGCCACCTTCAGAATTTGAAAGAGAGTACTCCACTCAACATTGTCAAAAGCTTTCTCTAAGTCTACAAATGCTAGAAACGTAGGTTTGTCTTCTATTAATCTATTTTTTAAGATAAGTCGTAGGGTCAGTATTGCCTCACGTGTTCCAACATTTCTACGGAATCCAAACTGATCTTCCCCGAGGTCGGCTTCTACCAGTTTTTGCATTCGTCTGTAAAGAATTCGTGTCAGTATTTTGCATCCGTGGCTACATGTTCATAGGACCTTTTATCTTCCATTACTAGTAAGGAATTCGTCCCTGCAGTTTGCCGGTTTTATTATTGTTCACCATATATATTGTGCACACGCCAAGTGAGACTAACGGTACTTCTACCAATGTTTCCCCAGAGGCTCGTGCGAACCATACAAGGGAACCTCCCCATCGCACCCCCCTCAGATTTAGTTATAAGTTGGCACAGTGGATAGGCCTTGAAAAACTGAACACAGATCAATCGAGAAAACAGGAAGAAGTTGTGTGGAACTATGAAAAAAATAAGTAAAATATACTAAAAGAGTAGTCCGTGCGAAGATATGCAACATCAAGGATACTCGGAGCTCAGGAGCGCCGTGGTCCCGTGGTTAGCGTGAGCAGCTACGGAGTGAGAGATACTTGGTCCTAGTCTTCCATGGAGCGTAAAATTTAATTTTATATTTCCAGACAAATATCAAAGTTCAGGCACATAATCAACTTCACTCTGCAGAATTCCAGGACATGTTCAGATTTGCTTGGACATATGCAGGATTTGACGGTCTACACAAGGAAAAATTTGAAACCGTTAAAAACATATATTTTGACAGAGCACTGGGAAAACTGTGCGACTGTGAAACTATCGGATTCATTTGTTGCAGAGTATGTGACAAACTCTTATGTTTTCATCACTTTTTTGGGAGTAATTCTCACATCCACAAGAAAACCTAAATGGGGCAATGTAGAAGAATCTTTTCATCCATTCACCAAGTGTACAAGTTAGGTGGGTCGACAACATATTGCTGTCATATGACGCACATGCCGTCACCAGTGTCGTATAGAATATATCAGAAGTGTTTTCCTGTGGAGGAATCGGTTGACCTATGACCTTGCGTTCAAATGTTTTCGGTTCCCATTGGAGAGGCAAATCCTTTCGTCTACTAATCGCACGGTTTTGCAGTGCGCTCAAAAACACAGACACTAAACTTATTACAGTGAACAGAGACGTCAATGAACGAATGTACAAACCATAACTTTGCGAAAATAATGAAAAACGTTTCACTTGAGTGGAGACTTGAACCAAGGACCTCTCGTTTCGTAGCTGCTCACGTTAACCACGGGACCACGGGGCTCCCGACTTCAGATTATCCTTGATGTTGTTTATCTTCGCATGGACTACTCAGTTTATATACTTTGCTTATTTTTTTATAGTTCCACACAACTTCTTCCTGTTTTCTCGATTGATCTGTGTTCAATTTTTCGAGGCCTATCCACTGTACCAACTTATAACTAAATCTGAGGGGGGTGCGATGGGGAGGTTCCCCTGTCAGCAACACACTCAACTGCGTACACCTTAGGTTGGCTTATATCGATTGTGCTGCAGTTTGTGCAGCCAGATACTGGCTGCAAATCCTGCAGTGAACGTGTGGATCCTCACAGGAGTGGAGGCCGCTTGTTGTACACTGGAGGAGGCACACGCAGGTAGCTTCGTGGGAGAGCGCTGCCACGCGCGACGCCGAATTAACACGCGCGATATATGGGCGGTCGTTTGTCGCGGCCAGCGGGCCGGCACGTAAAACAGTGGCAGCGGCCCGGGGCTGACAAATGCCCCCAGCGAATTCCTCATAAATACGGCCGCGCCGCGATGGCTGTCCGGATAAGAGCGGGCGACATGCTGAGAACCCGCGCGTGCGGGCGGTCGCCGTCGCCGTCGCCGGTGTCGTTTACCACCGCCAGGAGCGCTGGCTGCACCTCTCCTCCGCCCTCAGGAAACGGCGGCTGCTGCGCGAGGCCGAGCCGCTGAGTTATTGTCTCACGAAGACGCTCGGATGTCTCCGAATGTGGTCGATATAGCGCTTTTTTTTACATCATCTCTCATTAGTTTTCGTAACTGTGCAGGGGGGTGGTGTTCGGAGGAGTTCTGTACGTCGAGTGGGTCAACAAGACAACGAAAACGATCGTATTACATTACAAGATTAGTGTACGCTGCCACACCGTTTAAATATCTACAGGTATAGCTTCGCAGTAATGTGAAGCAGACATCGATCTTCTGACTGGTTTGCTGGATCCTGCCACTGTGTCCCCTCCTGTGATCCTGTGACAACCTCTTCATTTTAGTACTTGAAATGTACTCGCAGTTCCTAATTTGACAACCATCAGCTGTATAATGGAATGCTGACAGTGAAAATTTATGGTCGACAGAGACTCGAACCCGGATTTCCGGCTTATCGCGAGCGTTTGCGTTATCATTTGCATACCTCAACACGATTCACGGCTAGACCGAAACTTTCATATGTCGTCAACCATGTGTCTATAACCTGTACTCGTACATCCACTATGTCCAATTCCGTGCAGGCGAGACATTTTACTTGCAAGGCGCTCGGTCAGTGTCGGCAGATAAATTTTAATTGAAACTCGCATGCATAGATGTCCCAAGGAACATTACATCGTGCTTCTGAACGTCACTGGCACTGTCTATATCGTATTTATCTGCCGACACCGGGCAAGCGACTTTCAGCTAAAATGTCCCTCCCGTGCGGTGGTAGCCAAACGATCTGTAGACAAATCAATACTCACAAAAAAATCAGAAACACCCGAGCACATGCGAAATTACACTCTAAGCTAATGACATGAATTTCCTCCTAACATTCTCGAACTAGTATATCTGGCAATTCGACTTCCTCGCTGTGGAGGCCAGAGACAAGGAGAAGGCTAAGCCAAAGACACTGCTATCTGATGCTAATCCTTCCGTAAACTCTCACACAGAAGACTGTTGGTAAAACTCTGTGCCCTTCTGCCTCACCAATCTACAATGGCAAGACTGCGCTTACAGACTATAAGAGTCCCTCCATCCTTGTGGAAACTTACACACTCAAACCAGACATACAGAATCGCAATACATTGTTAGGACCTGGTAAAAACGATTAGGATAACAGAACATATATACAAAGATTAAAAAAAATAAAAATAAAAACGCTACTCTTTTCCTCCCTTGACGCTCGCTTCATCAGTAGAATACCGCTGGAAACTAATACCAAGCCTTCAAATCATCGTTCTGTGGAGGTTCCCGTACTGTACATGGCGCATCAATCGCACACAGTTGTTGCCCCCCCCCCCCCCCCCCCCCTCTCCCCAAAGAATCGGCATGTGGCACCGCCCCTAGTAGAACATAACGACGTACCTCACTCAAAAACTATATTGCAACACTCGGAAAGGTCGCACCAAAAAACGTTGTGGTTTGACGTGGGATAGTGCACGACGCAACGACCTACTAAGTAAAAACCCTTCTCTGATAACCAATTTGTCTACCAACCTCGTTTCAATTCTCTCATTGTAAACACCGCTCCAAAAACCGAACGTCCCACCAACTATGAGGTTCTTGATCAATTTCATCTCGTGTCCCTTATTTAAAGAATGTTCCACTACCTTCGATTTTCCAGTCTGTTGTAGCCTCGTGTGATGGTGATGTTCCACGAACCTCTCCTGCACTGTGCAAATCAGGCAGCCTACGTAAGCCTTCCCACACAGACACGGAATTTTGTATAGTTCAGACTTCCTAAGTACTAAATCATCTTTGGCTGAGCCGAGTCAAGTTGTGCCCTAACCTTAGCAGATGACAGAACACACTCTTAATGTCAAATGTGCTTAAAATTCTTCCAGTATTAAAGGATATGCCCCACCGTAAATAATAAAAGCCACAGATCTGTACTTCTCTTCGTCCACCTTAAGGAGTGGCCAAAACTCCATCGCCCGACGAATCTGCTTATCGGAGTGCCAATTTTGCTTAAACACTTACACCGAGTGAGCAGATTTCTACGTTACACTGCCCGAAAACAGCATCTGCTCTGCGTACCAGAGTCTTAAGGACGCTACTGCGTTGGTACGTACGTGGCTACTTTTTATGTGCGGATATCGATCAGTATGTGACGGTTTTCGGTGAACCCCATATCCCAGAGTATCATTACATTTTTTTGGTAAACCATTATGTCTCTCCTGACGATGGCAGACAAATGGTTAGCATGAATACCGAGTCATGATTTTAGCCCCTGGCAGCAAAACCGAGGAGTCTATCATAGTTTTCCATGTACAATCTAAGGTAACGAAGACGAAGCACTACGAGGGAATTATCCGAATGGAACGGAAATCAGCTCATGCACAGACAGACAAATGATTAGGCCGGCTGGAGTGGCCGAGCGGTTCTAGGCTCTACAGTCTAGAACTGAGCGACCGCCACGGTCGCAGGTTCGAATCCTGCCTCGGTCATGGATGTGTGTGATGTCCTTAGGTTAGTTAGGTTTGAGTAGTTCTAAGTTCTAGGGGACTGATGACCTCAGAAGTTAAGTCCCATAGTGCTCAGAGCCATTTGAACCATTTGAACAAATGATTAAAATTTCAGAAAAAATTGGATGATTTATTCTAGAGAAAGAGCTCCACAAATTGATCACGTCAATAACGCGTTCGGCTATTTCTGACCCTTATGAAAACAGTTGTACGGCATGGCAATGATTGATAAAGATGTTGGATGTCCTCCTGAGGAATACCGTGTAACGTCCCCTTAGAAAAATGTGCGAATTACTGTGCTAATAAACCTCTTACATTATTTGCTTTTCAGACAGCTGAGAAAAACTGAACGTACTCAGACATTACTCTCTTTACTTATTCTGATCAACACTAAACGGACACACAATATTTTTAGCGCAACGCAGTCTGACTTTTAATAATCCCTACAAAAGAATGGCCCTGACTAACAATAACCTATACCTTTCATGAATCACTTACCTCACAAAAATCTTCGTTACTCACACTACTACAATACAGCGAGCGCCAATACTGCCAGTTAAATAAAGGATTCTAACTACTAAAGTGACTAACTACTGATAGGCATAGTTAGCAAATGAAAGATTTTGATAAAGAACAAACAATGTATTTGCCTTAATAGTGTTCAAAAGTCATTATTATATATATAAAATCAGTTCATCCAGTCTTACAAATTTACTGTCTCTGTCCAGATCATCCGCTACCAAAACTCCGCCATCTCACTCCCCACATCCACCACTGCTGGCGGCTCACCTCCAAGTGCGTAACGCTACGCACTGTTAACATCCAGCTGCCCAACACTACAATAGCAAACAACAATGCATACCAGCCACAGACTGCACACAGCACAGCCAGTGATTTTCATACAAAGCGCTACGCGGTGCTACCAATAAAAAAACCCTAAACAGACTACTTACAACAGTACCACATTTCTCCAATTGGCATCTTAGGTCGTCAAAATCCCGAAATGGTTCTGGGTTGTGCCCATAATGCTCCAAGCGTTCTCAATTCAGGACAGATCTGGCGACCTTCCTGACCAAGATAGAATTTGGCAAGTACGAATTCAAACAACAGGAACTCTCGCCGTCTACGAGCGGGCATTATCTTGTTGAAATATGAGCCAAGATGGCGTCCCATGAAGGGCAACAAAAAAGAGGATAGAATATCTTCGACATATCGCTGTGCTGTGCGGGTGCCACTAATGACAACCAAAGGGATCCTACTATCAAAAGAAATGGCAACGCAGACCATCATTCCTGCTTGATGGTGGGCAACAGTCAGTCTGGTATCCGACCGCTGTCCGGGGCGTCTGCAGACACGTCTGCATTGGTCATCGGGGCTCATTTCGATCCCACTGCAGCCAATGGAATTACAGGCCGAGGACGTGTCTGGAGACTGCCTGACCACCGGTGGGATGCCTGGAGACTGCCTGAACAGCGGTGGGATGCCAACAAGACTGTCGCCCGCCATATGGCCTGAAAAGCTGAAATGATGATCTGCGGTACTATTTCTTATCATAGCAGGACTCCTTTGGTCGTAATCCGCGGCTCTATTAAAGCACAGTGGTAACTCCACGATTTTCTACGCCCCGTTTGGTTGCCCTTCATGGCAAGCCATCCTGGATTTACATTTCAGCAAGATAGTGCCCGACCCGTACTCTACGAGAGTTTATGCTGCTTGTCTTCGTGCCTGCCGAACTCTCCTTGACTAACAAGATCGTCTGGCTTCTCCTCAACAGAGAACGCTTGGACCATTATTGGCAGGCCCTTCAAACATATCGCAATTTTGACGATCTACCGCGCCAGTTGGACAGAATTTGGCACGGTATCCCTCAGTAGAGCATCCCGCAGCTATACCAGTAATTCCACGCCGAATAACTGTTTTCTTAAGGGCTAGAGGTGGACCAACACATTATTGACTTGCTCAATTGGTGAAGCTCTTTCTGTTCAATAATTCTCTTTCTCTAAAATTGTAATCATTTGTTTGTCTGCATGTGTACATCACATCTACCGATTTCCGTTCCATTCAGAAAATACCTTCGTGGCGCATCATTTTTATTTAGAGTGCATCTTCACGATTTTGTGAACAACACTGTTCCCAAATCCCGTAAGTATCTCCTCAGTCTCATAGATCCCACACACTAACTTGAATAATCGTTTCGTTGGATTGCAGTTCTCCAAATGTTTCAATAATTTCAAGAAATACTACGTCTTCTACCTGTTTGACAGCAAGTCTTTAAAAGCTCTTCCTATTTCTTACTCTGCTACGGTATCTCTATGACTTCCAAACGGACACCCATTTCTTCTTCTGTAACGTCATCAGATCCTTCCTACACCTCGTAGAGGCCGTCTGTGTATTCGTTCCACCTCTCCACTCTTTCCTTCTTATGAAATTCCTTTTGCGCTCGTAATGTTGACGGCTTTAATTTTAATGTCGCCGGAAGATTTCTGACTTTGCTGTATTCAGGGGTCTGTCCTTTCATCGACAATTTCCTTTCCGCTTTCTTCATATTTTTCCTACAGCTATTTCACTTTAGTTTCTCTGCATTTGCAGTTGGTTTCGTTCTAAGTTATATTTTAACTACAGTTCAGTCTTGATCACAACACTTATGTCTCAATGACATAGGTGACCGGTTTCGGTTATATTTAAATAACCATCTTCAGACCCATGGCCTCCTTCGAGGGTCGTAGGCGGAGTTCTCCTCAGCTGCTACGAAGTCAACTTCCATCCTCCAAGCAAGCCATGGGTCTGAAGATGGTTATATAAATATAACCGAAACAGGTCACCTATGTCATTGAGACTTAAGTCTTGTGAGCGAGACTGAACTGCAGTTAAAATATAATAATCTATTGATCACTGTATTCTAAAAATGTTTACCATCATTCTAAGTTGCCGCGTATCTTTCTTTTCGTAAACCTTTTTTGTATTTGCTCCTTTTTAAGACCAGCTGAGTTATTTGTTCAGTTATCCAAAGTTTCTATGCAGTTGTCTTCCTTGTTGTACATAATTCTGTAACTTCCCTTTTTAGCGATGTCCATTTCTCTTCAAGTGAATTGTCTAGTACTATATTAATCAACGCAGTATCTGTAACTCTAGAGTACTTGAAATATATGTCATCATTCGTGAAAAGGTCTGCTGCAGTACGCTACTTTCTTCCACATTACATCGTCTAACGATTCTCTTTAACATGAGCCTATGTTCTTATGACACGCAATAACTAATTTCTCTAGGAGTTGTCTCAAAGTCGTTAAATTATAATTAGTGTAAATTGAATATTAATACATGATCATAGGTATATCGGAAGTCCCAGAGGTCATTCCCTGATTACAAACATTCGTCAGGCATGAAATGTGATACATAGACAAATACTTTCTACCTTGAACTGCTTGTGACCCGTTCAGGGTTTTGTACATGTGCCTAGTTAGTCATTGTTTGTTACAGAGCCCAGTGACGTAACAACAGCGGAATCGGACACCATTTGCAAACAATACGTAGTACTGTAACCAGGAGAAAACCCAATGTATCCTTTGGTATCACGAGACGTAGTCACCAAAAACAGTCTTCCAGGCGGCATAGCATAAACAGACCATCCGAGACAGCCCTCAGCTGAACGTGTAGCGCTGTCCTATGTACAACAAAATCATAGAACCTTTTACATTCAGTGAAACGACAATCACAGCCAATACCTATCTTGCAGTTATCTGTTGTGCAACAGGTTCAGGACATTTCGGAATTAATTTCCGAACAAGACGGTGCACCACCTCATTGAGGGTTAGATGTTCGCGCCTGTTTGGATACAATATTTCTGGGAAGATGGATCGGGCGTGATAGTGGCATTAAGTGGTCTCCAGGATCACCGGACCTAACACCACTGGGTTCGTTCCTTCGAGGTTATGTCGAGGACCAAGTTTACCAAACAATAGTGAACCACATTGCAGCATTGCACTGATGTCATAACATTCATTCCTCACGAAATGCTGACAACACATGGGTGGGATTACAATACCGCCTGGATATCCATAGGGCAACGAAAAGAGCATATGTCGAAATTTATTAAGTGTGTGTGTGTGTGTCTGTGTGCACGCAAAAGCTAGAATATGTAACCTGCACTTCAAGATAAAAGATACGTGTCATATTTTCTGCCTTATGCATATTTGTAATCAGGGAAAAGACTTCTGGGACACCCTGCATAACCACGCATTAAAATTACGGTGTATCGTGATGTTCCGTAATGATGTATCATATACTACGATAGGTGAATCTCCGTTGCATTACAAGGTGTACGAGGCATTCAGCCCATCCAGCCACAGTTTTCCGTGAGACAGTCCAACGCTAACCGGAGCATGTATGGGGCCCCTAAGCGTGCACCCACCACGAATGGCGTGTTTCACGATGAGGAGCAAGTCGCACGTGTGTAAGGCCTTAAGCCGTCACCACACGGACCGTGCTGTCGAACGTTAACGTTGAGCGTGCCAAGTTCAACGTACTGCTGAACGCTCAGGAACGATGCGACTTGTGCATACGGTACGTGGTCCCAACCGTGAGATACGCGATCGCAACGCACTCCGGCGGCAGTTGAGGGATACTTCTAGTTCGTAAATCACACTGTTTACTCAACGGGCGCGTGTAAAATTCCCGCGTTAGCTCTGTTAAAACGCACATTTCCTTCATCGTCCACGAAAAGGAAAGTACCATGTCCAATCAATAAAGACACAGGGTTATAAAAGTTCCATTACAAACAGTGCGGTACAAATTTGGAATACTTCTCCGCATAAGATAAACATTATTTCATCATTCCCACATTTTAGAAAAAACCCCAAGGTCAGTCTTACTTGATCACTGTTCCTACCCAGTAGCAGAATCTTTGCAAAATGTGAATTACGAAGCGTAAAAGAAAAAGGAGCAAAATAGCTTTATACAAGTAGCGCAAGCTGTCCTGCAGATTAAGCCAATCGAAAAAAGTCACCCCTCAAAGAAAGGGGAACTTATGTTTACAAAACATCAAATATTATAGTATATACTTATATTAAACTAATAATGAAGTATCAGAACCTAATAAAAACTCGAATGTTAGGAAAAAAGATTTGGAAGTATTAAGACGCGAACCACCGTCCCATCAAAATCTTATTACTGGACAGAGACGCTACTCACCAAGATTTTTTGTATTTGTATTCTTTAAATTTTTTAAATTTTGCTCGTTGTTGATTGTTGTGTTTTGTCGTTGCGGACGTTACACGACATCCGTTAAAGTTCGTTTCGTTGATCCTTCCACTCAGTTTTTTTTATTAGAGAGGCTAAACAGCTCTCTGGCCGAACGCGCTTTTTTTTTTATCTAACTTTGTTCGCTTTTGTTCGTTGTATCTACTCGGGGCGGACGTCGTAAGACATCCGTTTAAGTTCGTTGTTGATCGATTAACTCAGTTATTATTATTATTATTATTATTATTACAGAGTGCACCTAACCCTCAGACCGAACACGTTGAGCTACCGTACCGGCAGGCTAAACCAACAACCGGCTCCCCGTATTTAATCATATTATCTTACCCCTTGCTAAAAACGTTAATGATGGATAATTATGTTACTAATTGCAATTCAATTATAACAAAATGTACCAAGAACAAAATGCGTTTTGGGTGGATCTTCAGTGTGTCGCAGCCTTCAAATAGCCTACTATCATAACATGTAAGTTATAATAATTCTTTGGCTTCGAATATGATGTTTCTCATTATTTTATTGTATCGAATCACACAACTGACAACGAATTTTCCAGTGATTCTCAATTTGCTGGTGCTCAGAAATGGCATATATATTGTAGATATAGGCTTGAAATGAATGCCAATATAGCGCCTCACAACTCTGTACTGAAGAGAGACGGCGTGCGTGTGACGTAGGTGGCGTTGTGCCATCTCATTGGTCAACGCTGAGACGCACGCTCAGAATATTTGACATGCCAGATATTGCTCTGCACGTTCGTAAAGACTCCCGAACGTGCCATTCTACCGAGGCCCACGAGAAAGGCAGGCCGGAGCGCGTACGTCACGAAGGTAGTCCTTTGCTCGCTCGCTCGCTCAAATCAGCAGACAAACTACGTTTCTACACCTGTTAACTGGTAACTAGGTTTGTTCGTACAAACGAAAACTGGATCTTCTACTGGTATCCGCTATCATGGAATCTTACTCTTATTAGTCCTACAATTATGGGAAGTCCATGGGCCTACTTACAATTTGTTATGGCTGTACTGGCGTACAATAAAATAAAAACATGCTAAAATGATTATCAGTTGCATAAGGCACCACTTCCAGCATGTAATGAGTATTGTTAAGCAGAAGAGACTAAATGCCATAAACAAGCCGTTATACCATTTATGTCGAGCATTGATTTTAAATTAAATTTTGCTGTAGTACTGTTAATCAATAAGACTTCATAATAGCAGATTCCAGTGGAAGATGCAATTCTCGTTAGTACTTACACGGCCAGCTGCGATTTAACAGGTTTAGAAACTCATTTTGTCTGTTGAGTAGAGCGAGCTAGCGAGTTTAGGACTACCTTCGTGACGTTCGCGCCACGGCCTGTTCTAGTGGGCCTCGCATTCCACGCTATGACGTCAGAAACTCGGCACGCTCAACGCTCAACGTTCGGATGCACGGCCCGTGTGCCGACGGCCTTAGGCCCGTCTCACACGGAGCAAGGTTCGCCGCAAGTTTGCGAGATGGCGTGCATGCCTGCCGGCTTGCAGGGAAAGGAGCCGGCTATCGTCCATGCCGAAGCTCTCCCACGGCGCAAGATCGGCAGCTAGTTGTGTTGTGATCGGCTGGATGTTGTATCGAACGAAGATGGCTGCTTCAGGTACAGATGTTCAGAGCAAACTGGCGTTATTAGCTGTTTTGGTGCTAAACGATGCAGAAATGCATGCTAATGAGAGAAGAAGAAAGAAAGACTGGACGAAAAACTGGATTAAGAGGCGAAACGCTGGAAAAGGTATGCTCTCGACTCTTCATAAAGAGTTGAGGTTAGGTCGCATAACTTTTGTGTGCTTTCAAAAATCGGGTGAATATTCAGTGTGATATTTCTAGGAAATAATCTTAAATGTGGCCAATTTTTGCAAGTAGTAGGTTTCTACATTCAACACAAAATGCATAGTTTTGTACTTACGTCGTTCATCCCAGCGCCACTGCTTTTCGATGATTTTACTTTGGCGTACTCCACTTTAAATTGAGTACGTAAATTGTGCATTTTTCTATTGCACTCCTTGCTCGTCGTATTTGGTCGAACAAGACACAAGGCACTTGCAACTCTTTCGAGTACTTCCGCACGCAACTGTTTATTATAATAGTTTGTGCTTTTCACGACGTACAGACACTGTTCTTCCCTATAAGTACATATCAGTGCTTCAGTCGCCTCCTCGGACCACTGCGGTGCCATTATTTAATAATTATAAGAACTTTCTACCGCACCTCACAACAGCAGAAAAGCGACTATCAACAAAGGCTTCCCGCCCAAGCTTCCCCTGTCTGACGTCACAAACGAAACGTCTCATGATTAGCCAACGCAGGTAGCACACAGGGAACCTCACAAGAAAAATAGAACCGGACCTATCCTGGAAATCTTACAAGGTTCCCAGCAAGGTAGCGTGCTAACAGACGACGGAGCCCGCAAGGTAGCCGTTGCTCGAGCCAGCAAGGAAACTTACAGCCAATCTTGCTCCGTATGAGACGGGCTTTAGCGACAAGCGTGCATTTTTTTTTTTTTAAATAAGAGATGGGGCTCCTCCACACTCGCATCAACGTGGTGACCAAACCACAAATTCTACTGTCACCTCCGTCAACATGTTAGTTATCTAGTAAGTGGATCACAGGATGCTGGGCTGTGATGTTATCCGTGCGTCTGGGTAAGACTGCGCATTAACACGGTCATTCAGGTGATAGAGAGTGAACGAAACGCGAGTGAGCGTAGCGATTTGAAGAGGAAAGGGAAAAAAGTTCCAAGGCTCGAGCCGTGGGAAAAAACCTCTGCGACAGTGGGATGGACAGTAAGAGCAGTAGTGGCTTACAAGCTGCGATAGTTCTTGCAAGGTTGGATTTGTTAGTATGGGTATCATGCATCATTACCGTGGCAAGCGATGGCGATGTATCCCAGTTGCTGCAGCCGCTACATTCCTGGAACCATCAAGATCGTTATACAGTAGTGGGAGATCGGCCATAGACCATCTCACTGTGTGGGGGATGTGTGGAGCTTGTCTGCATGCAGTGTACGGTACGGCTCCCTGCGTGGTGTCAGTTATTCGGCAGTGTATTCTAGCTGGATATCCAGTACTGGCGTCTAATCAACAGGAGCTCACCTGCACCGTTGTGCTTGCGTATGCTTGGCCATAGATGTTAGGTCCTTACAAGTATGTCTTTTGGTCTTTTATGTTTCCACCTATGGTTGTGGTCGTAGTTCCCCAGATTCAGAATAAACGGGTTCTGCGAAAGTCTGGAGTTTCTGTATAGTCTTGTGGTGAGTATGTGGATTACCTCCTTCAGAGTCTCAAGTCGGTATTCCCGGTGAAAGTCCGCGTTGTGTGTATCGAGGAGCGTTGCTTATGATTTTTAGTACTTTGTTTTGTATGAGCTGCAGACGGCGCAGGTGTGTGGGCGCAGCCTATCCCCAGACAGGAGCTGCGTACGGCATCAGGGGTCGAATAAGTGTCATGTACAAGGACCTCGGCACCCTTCTGTTCAGTGTGCTACGCCTGTTGAGCATAGGGTAGAGCTGTTTGAGCCTCGCGCTAGGTCGGTTGGTCATGTGTTGTATGTGGTCTCCCCAGAGTAATTTCCGGACCAGCCAGACACCGAGGCATTTGACTTTCTCAAGGAAACGTATTGGGCGTGCATGTAGAGTTATTGGTCTGCAGTATCGGTGTTTGCGCAGTTGCTTCGGTCTTCTAGTGAATAGAACGGCTTCGCACTTGACGACATATGCTCTAACACGCCATTTCTCCAACCAAGGCTCAGCCACTCTGAGTGCAGTCTGTAAGCGTGACGTAATGTTTGATGGTTTCCAATCTTGCGCGAGGATGGCGGTGTCATCCGCGTAGATTGCCATCGTTGTGTTGTGTGTGGTTTGGAGATCGTTTATGTAGAGGTTAAACAGTAGGGGCCCTAGGATGCTTCCCTGGAGCACTCCCGCGTGTATACCGTGTCGTGTTGATTGTTTTCCCTGCACGCCAGTGTTGAAACTCCTGTCTGTGAGGTATGAGTGTATTAGACGCACCAGGCCATCGGGGAATCCCGCGTCGCTGAGTTTGCGAATGACGCCGTTGTGCCATAGACGGTCGAAAGCCTTTTCGATGTCCAGGAACACCGCCTCTGTAGCTTTGTTTATGTTGAAGCCGTGTGTGTACTGTAAGACATTCGGTACACACACCATCACATTATTTGACTTGTCGCTCTAACGAGGTAGGCGAGTGTCAGCAATAGGTTTCGTGGTCTTATTGTGCCGTGCTTATCTTCTGCCGTTAGGTCAGACGATATAAATGCCACTTGCACGCTTAGAGTAGCAGATTGACGGTGACCAACTTTAAACAGAACTTGATTAATTTTCACACACATTTATTAAAATAATAACAAGCATAAAAATAACTTAACTTGGTTCTGGATGCTATTTACAATGGACAATCTGAAGTTCCTTTGGTCTTGGTACGTTAATCTTATTCTCACATATCTCTGATACTTGACAAAGTGTCTAATCATTTCTCTTCATGGCTATGTACAGGAATATGATAATCTTATTAGGCGCAGACTGAAACTTGACTATAGACTAATGCCGACTAATGCAGACTGGTACAGACTGGTGCAGACTAATGCAGATTGAGTGATCGGAAGTCTGTACACTCGTTATAATACCTCGCGCGTTCATGTATCACTGCGCGAGTGTGATTAGCGAGGAGAAAAGGTTCTACGTTATCAGCAATCTCATTGGCTGCGTTACATATTAATACGCGGATCGGCGGAAGCAGAATTTGGTCCGTCTCTAAGGCAGCGCCATCTCATAGTGCGGAGACGGACGAGCGCTGCGCGTGCGCTGTTGTGTAACATTCATGGTGGTGTCTGTTTGTTCTATATCGTGTCTCCATACCACTTTCGCGCAACGACGCTCTGAGCGTGTTTTTTTAGGGTTTGAACCTGGGACCTGTTGCTGGTAAGGAGACGCCAGACCACACATGACATGTAGAATTCAGAAGAGTTCAGTGAGACTAGCGATGATATAACCAAATACTTAATGATTTCAGCGTCAGCTCTACTGCACTCCCTGTAAAAGAATCTTAATCCTAACTAAATTTAGTAGAAGGGTTCAAGGCTTTCCTATTTTTAGTTAGCTGGTAAAATAATGTCGAAAAAGCAGTTAAGATTACCATTCGAAATTTTATTCTACTCACAAAACATTGTTTATAAATTGCTCTATTGATAAAAGGAAATGTTTTAATACTGGATGATAAAACCAACTGCGTTCAACAAAAATGTGAACGAATATTCCCTGAGTGGGTTTCCAAGCTCTACAATGGATCGAAGGATGACCTATGCCATATCACATCTATAATCTAGGTTTAAATTAAGTTCCACAAGAGAGAAAACTATCAAAATGGTCCACAGTGACCCTCAGTTATCTTTAATTACTTATCTAACTTGTCGTAAATTACAGTGGCTGATGTGGCTTCTCAATAACTACATAACAGAAAAATCATCGCGTTTCAGATTTTTACTTCAAGTGGCAAATGTGAACACCATGAGCTTTAGTTGACGATCGACACTAGTATAACGGTGTAACAGATGAGACTTCTGAAGTTCTGAGTGAAGCTTTTTGCGCTGTTATGCGGCATCGCTTGCATTCATTACCTTGTTGGTGTTCGTCAGGGGGCGGCGGGCAGCACGTCTCCACTCACCTCACCGTCTCGGAAGCAACTCTCTCCTAACTTCTCGTTACTACAATTTACCGAAGTTGGTTTAAAAAAACTATCTGGCTGTGTTTTCATCTGACCAATCAGGGTCTCAATGTTAACCTTAAGCTCCGCCTACAAAAATTCTGTCTATCCAATGGGAAACGCTATACTTTTCGGGGTGGGGCAATGTTTTTAAAGTTTGCAACGTAACAGAGACGTGAAAAAGTCTCACACTAAAACTTGCAGCTGGTGTGGTCCCTTTAGTGCTATAGTAAGATCTATACTGTTCTTCTGGAGTGCTCTATCTTTTAACATGGGCTGGGGGTGGTCCTGACGTAACAGAGACGCGAAAAAGTCTCACGCTAAAACTTGCGGGTGGTGTGGCCCTAGTGGTTAGGTGGCAACGTGGGTTTCCAGTCCATCCCTTATCGTAGGGCCTTCTAGCTTAACACGGTTCTGCTCTCGGCATCTGTTCTCGTTTCTCCCCTCGGAACTGCGTCTGTCTCACGGTGGGAAGGTATGACATGCATTTAGGCATTTTTGTGTTAGTCTGTGGTATTCCATTTGGTCACTCGTTACTCGTATTACTTTGGTTAATTTAATGTCACGATTTATTCGGAGCTATGTGACATACTGCTGGATTTGCTTATCATGTCAGGGTTTTCATGGAAGGTGTTGGATTTGCCTGACACCTTACAGTTGTGCTTAGCGGGTTGCGCTCTAGTGGGAAAGTTGTGTACGCGCTGACTACGCGGAACCATGTACACAACAAAGTTCAACGTCCCGTAAGAGTTGTTGTGTTATGGAGTGGTGATTCCTGAAGCCGAATTGCTCTGGTCTGAGGATGTCATTTGTTATGCAGTGCCTAGTGGTGCGTTTGAGAATCACCTTCTCAACAATCTAACTGTGCGAGCTCAGAAGGCTGATGGGTCGGTAATTTTGTGGGAGGCTGTGGTCTTTCTCCGGCTTCCTGGACATCAGGACCTTGGCCGTGTTTCAAAAGGCGGAGAAGTATTTTAGTATGGCATTCGTTATGTGTGTTAGGTACTTAGTTGCTTTATCCGTGAACTCCTGGAGGACAGAGTTTTGAATGCCATCATGACCAGGGGCTTTCCTAGCAGCGGAATGCATTATCGACCTTGCTACCTCCGTATTAGCCAACTCACCTCTAGGTACAGCGCGGATTCGCACTCCCGTTCGGAGGGTCCGATTGCTCTGCTGAAACCGAGTAGGGCGGTCAGGATTGTTTTCGCATCGTAGGTGACCCAGTGGGCAGCGCACGCCGGACTCCACTCGAGTAATCCCGGCGATTACCGCGGCCGCATTGTGCCAGGGGCCGCGGCGGGCCGCCCGCTCTGCTCATCCGCTAATGCCGGCCGGCTGTCCGGTGGCGCCGCTTCCAGCTTCCAGCTCCAGTTCCCCGTAGCTCCATCTCCAGCTGCAGCTGCAGCCGGGCCCCTCTCTAATTGAAAAGACGGCGGGCGGCCGGCCGGCAGGATGAGGACTTGGACGAGGCGCGCTGTTCCCGGGGGTCGAGCAGGGCCACGCCGGCGGCGGGAGCGGGGTAATCCGACGACAGATGAGCCGGGGGGCCGCAGATTGGAAACGGCGGCGGGGGCGGCGGGGGCGGCGGGGGCGGCAGCGCCGGGGGACCGAGCCGAGAGGACGCGGCGGCGGCGGCGGAGACAGTCGCACAAAAAAAAAAAAAAGAAAAAGGACGCGCGGCCTGGGACAAGGAAGGGGACGAAGGCGGAAAAAAAAGAGAAGTAGTAGGAAAGAAAATTGAAATCCCGAAATGATAAAAGTGAGGCCGGGGGGAGCATTAGCGTAATCCTGGAAATGAAACAGGGAGTTAGTCGGTCACGGGGCAGGGATGGCCCGAGCGGTCTGCCGCGTGTCCCAAGCGCGCGCGAGGCGCGGTAATGGCGGCCGACCCGGTGCCAATCTGGTCGCCTTTGTGGATTACCGCGGCGGTTAATATGGCTGCTATATTACCGCTGGCCGCAATTCCCCGCTGCGACCCCCTCCGGCAATCCGCCGGCCGTGTCAGACGCTGGGCGCCGGTGCGCCGCTGATGGGGCATTACGGCCGCCCCCGCCCTGCGCCACGCCAAATCCGGATTCCTCTGGCCCGTGTTTGGGGGCTGTCGATCAGATTAAATGCCGCCTTGAACTCTACCGTCGACATTAACAGAACAAAACGGTATTTAATTTATCCATACATGCAGTTAACACGTTTTAGGAAGCTTACATCTGCCACAGTTAGACGGCTGGGGTGACCGTGCGGTTCTAGCCGCTACAGTCTGGAGCTGAGCGACCGCTACGGTCGCAGGTTCTAATCCTGCCTCGGGCATGGATGTGTCTCATGTCCTTAGGCTAGTTCGCTTTAATTAGTTCTAAGTTCTGGGCGACTGATGACCTCAGAAGTTAAGTCGCATAGTGCTCAGAGCCATTTGAACTTTTCGACAACAGTTAAATGAAATGATCGGATGGGACTTATGGCTGGGTTCAAAAATGGTTCAAATGGCTCTGAGCACTATGGGACTCAACTGCTGTGGTCATCAGTCCCCTAGAACTGAGAACTACTTAAACCTAACTAACCTAAGGACATCACACACATCCATGCCCGAGGCAGGATTCGAACCTGCGACCGTAGCAGTCGCACGGTTCCGGACTGCGCGCCTAGAACCGCGAGACCACCGCGGTTTATGGCTGGAACTCTCCGCCTGGTGAAGTTCGGCCTCCGAGTTGCAAGTTTTCAAGCTGATGCCACAATGGGCGACTTGCGTATCGATAATGATGAAATGATGATGAGGACAACACAACACCGAGTCCCCGAGCAGAGAAAATCTCTGTCGAACCCAGGTCCTCTGAATGGCAATCAGACGCGCTGATCAGTTTTTTTTTAAATAATCTCATTTTGCTCGTTTTCGTTCTTTGTATCTGCTCTGGGCGGACGTCGAAAGACACCCGTTTCAGTTCGTTATTGACACATTAACTCAGTTTTTTTATTACAGAGGGGAATTAACCCTCTGACCGAACACGCTCAGCTACCGTGCTGGTACCACTCAGCTAAGGGGACGGACATGCACCACAGTGCTACAGGTATAGAGCGGTGTCCCCATCTATCATGATCGCAGGAAGAAATTTTTTGACGAAATAAATCTCGGGTGAACAGCCAACAAAGAATTGGATCCAGAATGAGATTTTCACTGTGCAGCGGAGTGTGCGCTGATATGAAACTTCCTGGCAGATTAAAACTGTGTGCCGGACCGAGACTCGAACTCGGGACATTTGTCTTTCGCGGGCAAGTGCTCTACCAACTGAGCTACCCAAGCACGACTCACGCCCCGTCCTCACAGCTTTACTTCTGTTGCTAGAGCACTTGCCCGCGAAAGGCAAAGGTCCCGAGTTCGAGTCTCGGTCCGGCACACAGTTTTAATCTGCCAGGAAGTTTCATATCAGCGCACACTCCGCTGCAGAGTGAAAATCTCATTCTGTAAACATCCCCCAGGCTGTGGCTTAGCCATGTCTCCCCAATATCCGTTCTTTCAGGAGTGCTGGTTCTGCGAGGTTCGCAGCAGAGCTTCTGTAAAGTTTGGAAGGCAGGAGAAGAGGTACTGGCAGAAGTAAAGCTGTGTGGACGGGGCGTGAGTCGTGCTTGGGTAGCTCAGTTGGTAGAGCACTTGCCCGCGAAAGGCAAAGGTCCCGAGCTCGAGTCTCGGTCCAGCACACAGTCTTAATCTGCCAGGAAGTTCAAGAATTGGACCATCTGAAGACCGTGTTTCGGAGGAACGGTTACAAGGAAGGGCCAATTCGAAAGGCTCTACATCCCACAACTGCGCCATCGGCAGAAACTGAGTATGAACCTCGGGAGGAGGCGGTCTTGGCTGTTATTCCGTTTTGTGGGGCCTTATCCGGAAATATTGGACGCATTTTACGTAAACACGAAGTGTAAACCATCTTCCGTCCTCCAAGCAAAACCAAGAACCTTCTTGGTAGTGTCAAGGACAACCTTGGTCTACGAAAATTAGGGGTTTATCAGATGCGGGAGTGTATACATAGATCAGACCATTCTTACCAATGAGGACCGATGTCGAGAACATCAACGGCACACTAGACTGCAACAGCCCAGTAAGTCGGAAATCGCTGAGCATAGCCTGTCGGAACTCCACAGCATCGATTATGACCAAACCGAAGTCCTGACACAGACTTCCAAATACTGGGAATGTGTCATCAAAGAAGCCATAGAGATTAAAGTAAGGGAGCCACAACTAAATAGTGACAGGGGTTACATCCTTAGCAAGGCGTGGGAACCCGCGATCACCCAGGTTAAGAAGAAAAATGATATTTCCGAGAGTGTGCCGACTTCGGTGGAGGAGGGAAGAATAACGAGGGCGGTGCCGGCAGGCCCTCCTGAACGAGAAGACCTAGGACGCAGCGCCCAGACGGCGGGAGAACGGACGCTGTACCTGGACCGCGCGCGGGGCGCGGACCGCGCCGACTCATAGGAAGCGCCTGAGGGAGGAGTAAGATTGTTCTATATATACCTGGCGGCAGCCCACCGCCGGTCAGTACATCGCCGCACCTGATGATGGTTGCCGATATATTGTGTCCTATGCACACTCATACCAGGCTGTTCACCCGAGATTTATTTCGTCATAAAATACGCCTGGAGAAATTGAAGAATCACAAAACGAAAAATGTATCAAGCAAATGTTTCCAGAATGAGACTTTCATTCTGCAGCGGAGTGTGCGCTGATATGAAACTTCCTTGCAGATTACAACTGTGTACCGGACCGAGACTCGAACTCGGGACCTTTGCTCTACCAACACAGTTTTAATATGCCAGGAAGTTTCATATCAGCGCACACTGCGCTGCAGAGTGAAAATCTCATTCTGTAAACATCCCCCAAGCTGTGGCTAAGCCATGTGTCCGCAATATACTTTCTTCCAGGAGTGCTAGTTCTGCTAGGTTCGCAGAAGAGTTTCTGTGAAGTTTTGGACGTCGGAGACGATGTACTGACAGAAGTAAAGCTGTGAGGACGGGGCCGTGAGTCGTGCTTGGGTAGCTCAGACGGTAGAGCACTTGCCCGCGAAAGGCAAAGGTCCCGCGTTCGAGTCTCGGCCCGGCACACAGTTTTAAGTTTCAAGCAAATGTTGTTTTCGTATCTGAGGACGTTAATTAGAGTGACTGACTTCCTTGTACCTCTGGTCGTTATGAAGATATGAGCAGCACTAGGTCTATCGAGTTACATTGGTGTGCTCTGAGGTCACAAAAGTCATGGGATACCCCCTAATATTGTGTGGGACATCCTTTTCTCCGGCATAGTGCGGCGGCTCGCCTTGGCGTGGACTCAACAAGTCGTTGGGGGTCCCCCGCAGAAATACTGAGCCATGCTGCCTCTATAGGCGTCCATAATTGTGAAAGTGTTGCCTGACCAGGATCTTGTACTCGACTTGACCCCTCGATTAAGCCTCATAAATGTTCGATGGGATTCATGTCAGGCGATCGGTATGGCCGAATCATTCGCTCGAATTGTCCAGAATATTCTTAAAGCCAATTGCGAACATGCCGCATTGTCACCCATAAAAATTTCTTTAATGTTGAGAATATGAAGTCCATCAACGGCTGCAAATGGTCTCCAAGTAGCCGAACATAATCATTTCTAGTCAATGATCGGTTCAGTTGGACTACAGGACCCACTCCATTCCGTGTACACACAGCCCACACCATTATGGAGACACTACCAGTTTGCACAGCGCCTTGATGACAACTTGGGTCCACGACTTTGTGGACTTTGCGCGACACTCGAACCCTACTATCAGCTCTTACCAACTGAAATCGGGATTCATCTGACCAGACCACGGTTTTGCAGGATTCTAGGGTCCAACTGATATGGTCACGAGCGCAGGAGACGTGTACAGGCGATGTCGTGCTGTTAGCAAAGGGACTCACATCGGTCGTCGCTGCCACAGGCCATTAACACCAAATTTCGCCGCATTGTCCTAACAGATACGTTCGTCGTACATCCCACATTGATTTCTGCGGTTATTTCATGGAATGGTGCTTTTCTGTTAGCACTGCCAACTCTACGCAAAGGCCAGTGCTGTCGGTTGTTAGTGAAGGCCGTTGGCAACTGAGTTGCTCATGGTGAGAGGTTATGCCTAAAATTTGTTATTCTCAGTATTCTGTTGTTGCTGTGGATCTCGTAATATTAATTCCCTAACGGTTTTCGAAATGGAATGTCCCAAGTGTGTAGCTCCAGCTAACATTCCGCATTCAAAGTCTGCTAATTCCCGTATGCGGCCATAATCAGGTCGGAAAATTTTCACTTGAAATACCTGAGTGCAAATGACAGCTCCACCAAAGCACTGCCCTTTTCTACCGTGTGTACCGGATACTTCCAAACATGTATATGTGAAAATCTCCATCCCATGACCTTTGTGTATAGTGTGTTCCCATCTATCACGATCATCCGAAGAAACATTTTGTCCAGAATCAAAACAAAAACTAAACGAAGCAAATGTTATTTTTGTACCAGGGGACATTAACCAGTGCAAGTGACTTTCTTGTTTGAATCTTTGTTCGTTGTGAAGATGCGACCAGCAGTACATCTCTTTTAAACAGAGTGTTTACAGACACAATAGTTTTTTTCATTTAATTTCTTGTTGAAGAGGAGTGATTTTTAACAGCAGATATAATAGTCTCTCTGTGGATTACGTTATCTAAGCTGAGAAAAGATCTTATGGATTTAAAACATACAAATTATAAAATGGTGTCGGTAAAACAATGGAGGAATGGCGTGATTAGCAGGACCATCCGTTAAAAATATATTCGTCTTTTATCTGACATAATTCACACCTCACTTCCTTCTTCACCCTTTTCTGCTCTTGGACTTGTACTGTTTTGACGCATACTTTAATATAAGTGTATTTGAAAAATAATAATCACAAAATCATTTCACACCTTGTGTAATACAGTGCGTCCATAAAGTGTCTTTACAAATTAGGAATTTAATAGCTTTAAAACTGTACTAGATATTAACAAGAAAATTTCAACATGTGATAATATAACTCAGAAAGCTTTGTGTCCTCCTCTGTCATACACATCAATGTGTGCCCGCTTAGCGGCGTGGATGTCTAGTCGCAATTCCATTTTTCTACACGTACGATTCAAGATGTCCACGGTAACTTCTCAAATGCACTGCGATGGGTGCTTTCAAGTCCTGTAGGTCTCTAACCTTGGTTCGGTACACCAAGTTCTTTGCAAAACCCCACAGGAAGAAGTCTAGGAGCATCAGGTCAGGGCACCACCTCGTTAAAACCAACTATCCAGAAACTTTTCATCTAGAAACTGACGGATATTCGGCAACAAATGGGGTGATATCTCATCCTACTGGAATGTTGGTACGATTTCTGTGATTTATTGATTGCTCGAGAGTTGGAAGGACTGGAACCAAATGAATATTAAGCACCATTCGGAAACTAAATAATACAATTTATTTAAAACTACGCAATGAGACTGAAATACAGGAGAATATTTAAAGCAATTTTAGTAGTGTGGTTCTTCAATTTCTCCAGGCGTATTTCATGACGAAATAAACCTAGGGTGAATAGCGTGGTGTGAGTGTACAAAGGACACAATATCTTGGCAATCGACCTTGTTGCCATCATCGGGTGTGCTGATGCAGTACATATTGCGTCCTTTGTACACTCACACCAGGCTGTTCACCCGACATTTATTTCGTCAATTTTCGTAGTGATAACAATATTTCGATTAATGCAGAACAAGAGCCTTTAGGCTTCATTAGTGGTTTGAAATACCATTGAACAACTATTCTGAAGTGATAATGGTCAACCAACGCTCAAACTGAATGTAATTTAACAAGGATTATTAAGCTGTTTTTAGATTTTACAGGAATCATAGTTAATTTCATTTATCAGAAACCCAAAAGAGGACAGTCAAGTGGCCCAAGAGCTGCGCCAAAGTTAAACAGAATTTCAGCAACAAGAACAGTTACAGAATAATAGCGGTATTATAAGCACAGCAACATCAGAATTAGTGCAAACCGTCTTAAGTCGCCCAGGCTGGAATACACTACCACTTTCGGCGCCGGCTGCCCAACCGACCTGGCGCACTAATCTTTAGGCTAATCATGGGAGCAGAACATGTCTATAACACGCAGAATAAAAAGACACATGACAGTTCAATACCAGTTCAAGTCTCAGACCACAATATCGGGTGTGAGTTCAGTTACGGACGGGTGGATGAAACAAAATATTCAGGTGAGCGAGCTAAGAACGCAGTGAATAATTAGTGTTAAGATGTTATCTGCTTTTCCTTCCCCCGCAATAGTAAAGGACTCGCGAGGAGCTTCAGAAAGAGGTTTTGTTAGAGTAAAGACAAAATTTAACCCGGAAGAAGAGAGTGCACACTAACAGAAAGGACGAGAAAATTTAAGTAGGATCGCTCACACAGCTTTTAAAAGTGAACAAGCACGTTCCAGGAGGAATGCATTACTATTCTACTGGCTGATCCGCACTTTAATCTTCCCGCGGAAAGGAAGCAAGCTCCACAACAGAGCGGCCCCAAGCAAGTAGGCCCTCTCGGTTCCACAGTTTAAGGCGCATAAATGAAACAGTAAAATCAATACCCGCAGCACTAAAGTCTTACACAGAAGATAACCAGCAACGTTAAAACGTCCGGGCTCCGCAGATTAACGGCCAGGTGGGCAAGGGGATTATGATGTATCGGACACAGAACACCTGAAGATGGACACAAATACCGCTAATCCGGGAACACCTACAATACAGGGAGGCTGAGCCGAGCCACTCTACAGAACTTGTTCAAAAATCTGTTACCGACAGTACAACTAGCGACCGTTATGATTTTGGCGGGAACCATTACTGTGGAGCCACGAACTAACCATTAAAGTAACCTGCATCGACCACCAATAAAATGCAGCACAGCAATGGACTAACCGGATTCTTAGTCGACATTGAAGACAGCTTACCTGCGTGGCGGCAGCAGCAAGATCAGCGGACGTAATTCCAACAGGTCACACCGCCAACAGTTCATTCTATTGCTGATGGACCAGACCGTTCAGATCGCTCTGCTCCTTTCCAACCAGACGTCCCAACCTACATCTACATCTGCATCCATACTACGCAAGCCACCTGACGGTGTGTGGCGGAGGGTACTTTCTCCCTTCTATTCCAGTCTCGTATTGTTCGTGGAAAGAAAGATTGTCGGTATGCCTCTGTGTGGGCTCTAATCTCTCTGACTGTGTCCTCATGGTCGCTTCGCGAGATATACGTAGGAGGGAGCAATATACTGCTTGACTCCTCAGTGAAGGTATGTTCTCGAAACATCAACAAAAGCCCGTACCGAGCTACTGAGCGTCTCTCCTGCAGAGTCTCCCACTGGAGTTTATCATGTCCGTAACGCTTTCGCGATTACTAAATGATCCTGTAACGAAGCGCACTGCTCTCCGTTGGATCTTCTCTATCTCTTCTATCAACCCTATATGGTACGGATCCCACACTGGTGAGCAATATTCAACCAGTGGGCGATCAAGCGTACTGTAACCTACTTCCTTTGTTTTCGGATTCTATTTCCTTAGGATTCTTCCAATGACTCTCAGTCTGGAATCTGCTTTACCGACGATTAATTTTATATGGTCATTTCATTTTAAATCACTTCTAATGTCTACTCCCCGATAATTTATGGAATTAACTGCTTCCAGTTGCTGACCTGCTATATTGTAGCTAAATGATAAAGGATCTTTCTTTCTATGTATTCACAGCATATTACACTTGACTACATTGAGATTCAATTGCCATTCCCTGCATCATGCGTCAATTCGTTGCAGATCATCCTGCATTTGAGCACAATTTTCTATTGTTACAGCCTCTCGATGTACCACAGCATCATCCGCAAAAAGCCTCAGTGATCTTCCGATGTTATCGACAAGATCATTTACGTATTTTGTGAGTAGCATCGGTCCTACGACACTCCCCTGCGGCAAACCTGAAGTCACTCTTACTTCGGAGAATGACATAATGACATGCTGCGTTCTGTTATCTAGGAACTCTTCAATACAATCACACAACTGGTCTGATAGTCCGTATGCTCTTACTTTGTTCACTAAACGACTGTGGGGAACTATATCGAACGCCTTGCGGAAGACAAGCGACACTTTATCCACAACCCCCCCCTCCCCCCCCCCCCCCATGTCTTGTGGGACCACGACGTCTTGTGCCGGACTCAGGAGCCTCGGAAGCCAGAAAGCCAAGCGCTAACGTCGCACGGCTTCAGGCTGAAACCGCCACTCAGCTCCCTTCGCCTCACCTCACGCTGTACTGTCAAATCCTCCTTTTCCACAATACGCCCGTCCTCTCGCTGATCCGTTCTGCCCACCAGAATCTTTGCTTGAAAGACGTTTTGCGATTTATCGACAGGTCCTGCCACGGCTCAAATATGACACCAAATTGCAAGTGTTCCAGTGGTGGTACAACACACTCTTGTAATAGGTCCAGATAAACGACACCGTTGGTGGCAGACTCGATGAAAAAGAATGGACCAACGAAGCAATTTTGTAACAATGTGTACCAAACACTGAGCCCGGGACTGTCTCTTTCCGTATCAGGTGTAACATGAAGATGCTGTGAAACAAACGTTGTGACGCCGGCTGGAGTGGCCGAGCTGTTCTAGGCGCTACAGTCTGCAACCACGCGACCGCTGCGGTCGCAGGTTCGAATCCTGCCTCGGGCATGGATGTGTATGATGTCCTTAGGTTAGTTAGGTTTAAGTAGTTGTAAGTTCTAGGGGACTGATGACCTCAGAAGTTAAGTCCCATAACGCTCAGAGCCATTTGAACCATTTGAACCATACATGAGACGTTGCCTCAATGGAGACTCAAATATTTTCCAAAAAGTCACTCTTTTGTTTAGTCTTGCCCGGAATATCCGTTGCAAGCTGTTCACGCTGAGGTTTGTCCGTAAGCTTCAATGCTGCACCTTGCAGGGATAGAGCCGTAACCTGTTATGCAAGACATTGCGCAATGTGATCGTCTCCTTTCCGTCTCTCTGGCCGCCGATTTTATCGGAGTCCTTTCAAACGTCTGCTGTGCGTTGTACGTGTAGTCGTCTGAAAAGGATGGCCGACCGCCCCTTTTTATGGTTAACACTACCTGTTTCCAGAAACGACGTATGCCAAAACCGAGTAGTTGTTAGGGACGTTGGTCGCCTTCCGTAAAATTCAAGACACCTAATATAGGAACCGAAGGCTAATTAATAACCCCAAGAAATAACATACTGTACACTCACACACCACTGCGCTTTCCACAGTGTACATAATTCTTATAGTGCCTTCGTCAGTAGTGTTTAGAAATTCCAATCCGCAAATTAAACTTAAGTAGTTTCGAGGCTTTCAGACCAGGCTGGGTCAGATAGAGTAACATTCCTCTCTCTCTCTCTCTCTCTTACTGTACAAGTCTTTCCTATCATCTATCATCATATCGTCTTAAAATCTCGAATTTTTATGCTTTTTCTCCAACTTCTAATGTTTTTTTAATTATTATTACTTCCATTGTAGTTGCTGAAAATAATTGCTATTTTCTATATGGAATATGTTTTGTAATCAACATGAAAAACTGTAAAATGAACGACCTGTTATAAAATGTAAGGCAACTGGTCTTTAAATGAGCAATAAATCGAATCTTCTTTACCGTCTCATACCGTTTGTATCTTATTAACAGGTTTCTTTTTAGTGCAAAGATAGGTAAGTCCTATATTGTACGAACTGAAGTAACCGGCTTGGGCGAAGTTTTCTTGACGTCATTCTGACCGTCTCATTGTGACAGCCGTGTACTGTAGTAATTATTGAGAACCTGCTCGCTATTTAATTTGCGAAGTTCAGTTGGCAAGTGCCAGCAATAATAACGCATTTGAGATATTCAGAAATTCTGACGGTCGCGAATATATAAGACCAAGTCAGTTACTCCACTAACTCTTAATATAAAGACACAAAGGAATTAGACATTAACTGCCAGTGGGCATTGATTTATATCAGTGGGGCACGTTCAAAATTTCCGCCGTATCAGGGTTCGAATCCAAGTTACCTGCTTACTGATCACATACGGTGACCGGCTTGCCATTCAGACACAGTGATCACCACAACCGCACGGACTACCTAAGCACGCCTCGCGACAGACACAGATTCTTAACCTGTACCACACACTATTGATGTAGTGCCCCTGTTCATTAGCCTCTTAACTCGAAGCATCTCGCCGATTCCTGTATGATTTCGAGCTTGGTGTGCATCTGCACTGATGGCGTTACTGGACTTCATCGATACACATATACACACACACACGCACACACAGACACATACACACACAGACACACACACACATACACACACACACACACACACACACATATATATATATATATATATATATATATATATATATATATATATATATATATATATATATATATATACTATCGCTCAAAACATTAGTGATTTTGAGGAATAAATGCAAACTGGAACCAGAAATGTTAGAAACACTCATAAGCCAGATTTGGAATAACCTTTGATTGAAACTAAATACATGCAGTCAAATTTTACTCTCCTCAAAGTAACCACCTTTGGCTTTAATCACTGCTCTGCATACGTGAGACATTCTTGCTGTCAGCTTTACCATGGGTTCGTGGGTGAAATGGCGCCATTCCTCTTGTAGTCCGGTCCAGAGGTGATGAACATTGGTAATAGGCCTTGATTTAAATGCTCTATCAAAGTGGCCCCAAAGCAGTTCCATAGGATTATGGTCAAGGGGTTGGGGCGGATAGATCACTTTGTCAGTTCCTTCTTTTTCTTTAAAATTTGTCAAATTCTGTTTATACAGTTCTGGACTGGGTTTAGGGTCGTTATCTTGCTGTAGGACGAATCCCTTGACAATCAAACGTTTTCCACACAGCTTTGCATGATACTACAGAATGCCATTCTAATCCTCTTTCATTATTGTTCCGTTTCTTTGTACAAGATCACCAGTCTTATTGCCTCAAACACGTCTCTTTGTGCCAGAGACCTCAAATTCGGATTCGCCAGTGAAAATTACCCTTTTCCATTGATTTCTGACTAACTTACATGTTGTCTTGCCCAGTGTAGCCTTTTCCAGCTATTAACAACCGTTTTTAATGGTTTCTTAACCGGCTCACGGCCTTTAAGGTTCACTGCCTGAAGACGTCTTTTCGCAATTCTTGACACTCACCGGCTTTTCCCTATTATGTTTGAGGTCTGCTGCTAAAACAGGCACTGTTTTAAAGCTATGAAGTTTACTTGTGACTACTATACATGTTTCATCACTTTTTGATGCGGCTTTTGGCCTACCCTTTCGAGGTCGGTCCATATTCTGACCAATATCGGCATGCCTCAGCAATATGACACATACCAAGGAAATATGCTTTTCACGCGCTGTTTGTCGTATACGACCGGCTGCACGTAAAGACACAATTGTAGAACGTTTTTTGTTGAAAGTTCCTTTCTTCATCCCATCATCGATGTTTACACTGAGTACTCCCTGAAGATCACTCTTTGATATCTCGTGCGTAACTACATGCCCCTTTCTTGCCCGTAACTGTGTTTACAGATTTGTTGACGTCTTATGAACGCCAGCTAGTGAAGAAAGATTATATTACGCCACCAAAATACAAAATTAGCGGCGTGCAATGCTTTTAACCTGAACAGCACAACAACGGAAAGTTATGTTTTGAACGATTTCATTTTCAAAAACATGAAACACAACTCTTAAACGTTATATTGAGCATGACACAGTGAAACAATATAGCTAATTCTTATTTGAATCTGATAAATATCTTTTTTTTCTTACTTTCAGGGAGTTCGAAAACTTTTGGGCGAAAGTGTATATACAGTATTAATATTTAGTGCAGGTAGAGACTTTTCACCTATTCGCAAATTTAACTCCGAGGTTTTGGAGGGTTAAACACATTATATTTATTATTGGGTAATCCATTTCCTCGCCTTAATAGCTGTTTAGAAACCCATCACAGAGTATCATTCACATAAAGATGACTTTATTGAAAATGTGACAGAAAACTGACTTCGACTCACTTCTACAAGCGTTCAGTGTAGTCGTGCTAAAAAGTGGATAGTGCCTTGAATGAAACCTGCAGACTCATTACGGGATGTTTGAGATCTACACCACCTGATAAAGTTTATTGTCTAGCGGGCACCCCACCTCCAGATATCCGTCGTGAATGTGCATGCTTACTGGAAAAGTCCAATGCATTGTATCTGAAGACCGCCGCATTACACGCGTATCAGTCACCAGTACTAAGGATCAAGTCAAGGAAAAGCTTTCTCCATTCAACTGAAAACCTCACTGAACCACCTTCGAACTTCAGAGTCAATTCATGTCGTTCCAGATCCAGCCAGCTTCCAGGGTGGATGATCCCTACCGAAAGCCTCGCACCAGGTCACGAAGAAAGCTGCTCAATATGGAAGACCCTCAACAAGCTGCGTTCTGGAGTTGGGAGAAAGAAAACCAACTTGAAAAAGTGGGGATATGCATGCGACTCCACAGCATGTGAATGTGATGAAGAACAGACAATGAGTCATCTTCCTGTCTGCAGCCTATGCCCAACGTCATGCTCGCCACAGAATTTCATCGATGCCACCAAGGAAGGATGCGAAGTTGCTGCATACTGGTCACACCGCATTTAATTATAATTGTAATGATTTTAGTACCATGTTTTGGAACATTTTGTGTAACTTGTAAGCTATAGTGTGTGTTTCTGACACGATTAAATAAATAAAGGTACCTGTGTTAACGTATCCTATCCTCTTGTCGGAACTGGTTGTAAACGAATGGAAGCACAGGGAAAAGGCACACCAGTCTTTTGTCTTCACTTGCAGGTTTCTGTGAGTACTCTCAAGGATGCCTCTACTGTACACATCATGTTAGTAACTACTAGAGTGCTGTACTACATGTATCCATATTGTAAAAAGAAAACTTTATTGCAACGACGGTTATGGAACTTACAGTCTCCATAGATGAGTAGCGTTTCTACTGTTTCTTCTTTGGTGTGCATTGTAGTTACACAAGCCTCTAACTGACGATGGTTGCCTGAACTTCCAGTATGGATTTTCCTTGCGGTTTCTATTTGTTTGTTTTTGAACTGATCTTGAGAAGAAAAGTGGATTACTGAATGAAAAATATAAAGTGTTATTTAAAAAAGACGAACTGATGTTCGCATCTTCGTAACGAACAAAGTTAAAAGAAAGGCACGCACACTGATTAATATCACCCTGTTAGCTAAACGATATTACTGAAAAAAAAATTGTTTTGCTTCTGTACGAAAAGTTATTTCGGACGGTCAAGATAAATGAGATAACCTGCATACGAGGGTTGGAACTTAAATAGTGGCAACTGTTTATTCACAACCGATACAAAAGAGTTACATGTTTGCACCTGTTACTGTCCTTCAAAGTAGTCACCAGCGTTGTGTAAAACCTGTTTCCAGCGATGTGGAAGGCGTAGTATACCGTTAGCAGAGCCTGTTCTGTTGATGGTGCGAATGGAGCGGTCTAAAGTTATGGTGATTCTCGTGTACGACTGTGATAGTGTTATCCTAACGTTTTACGTTCCACCACGGCAGAACGTCAATGCACAGTGTTACTGTTGGTTTTTTGGAGCATCACCTGCGACCAGCTTTGCGAAAGAAGCGGCGACACTTCCTGCGCAGCCCACCCATCATTTTGCACGACAATGCTCGGGCGCAAACAGCGCAGGCTGTGGCTGCTCTGTTCAGTCGATGTGACTGGGAAGTACTGTACTGTCCACCGTACTCCCCGGACTTAAGTGCTTGTGACTTTGATTTAATTCAGAAGATGAAGGAACCACTTCGTGACATTCGCTTCAGAGTTGTTCCAGAGATTCGACAGGCAGTAGACCGCTCCATTCGCATCAACAGAACACGCTCTGCTAACGATATACTACGCCTTCCACATCGCTGGCAACGGGTTCTACACAACGCTGGTGACTACTTTGAAGAACAGTAACAGGTGCAAAAATGTAACTCTTCTGTATCGGTTGTGAATAAACAGTTGCCACTATTTAAGTTCAAACCATCGCATGTCTACTAGTCACAGCTGACAAAGAGATTTTAAAAATGTGTGATGGAATTAAGTAAATTACACAGTATGTATATAATTGTGATGGTGGAGTGGAATGCTATAGCACCATGGGAATTATTCTATGATGCCATATCACATGCCCTATCACGCTGTCCCTTCTTCTGGCCTTTGTTTTCCGAGTATTCTTATTTTCGCCAGTTCTGCGGGGAACCTTCTCATTCCTTATTCTGTTATACTATTTCGCAATACTAATTGCCTGAGTATTTTAGAGTGGCAGTAAAAGTACTGAGTTGGGCAAACATCAGCCTATCAGCCTCAGAGAGCCTAGGAGAAACTCGGCAGTTGGTGCACGGAAAACTTCAACATGCGTAGTTTTGGTTTTCACCCACAAAAAAATAAAGCTGCGTAGTTAAATTTTGGTTTGTTTGCAGATACTTGTCTTCAGGTCTCAGACAGAACGGAAGAGCCATGACACACTGGAACACGCCCCTATAGGAGCCAAAACGAACGTAGAGAAGCCTGTTGATACAGTGGAGATGCGCAGTGCCAGTTTTGTTGTCGTTCATGAAAAGCCATGCGAGGCTTACATTTCGGCAAGGTAATCTCTGTCTGCACACGGTGAGAGTTTCTGCTGTTTGTCTTTATGCTTGCCAATCCCTACCTTAGCCAACAAGGTGGCCGGATCTCTCCTCAAGTTAGAACGTTTGGAGCATTGTGGGCAGTGCCCTCCAACCATCTCGGTACCTTCAAAATATTGACCTTCTAATGGGCCAGTTGGACAGACTTTGCCATGATATCCCTCAGGAGGATATTCAGTAACTCTTTCAATGAATGCCAAGCCGAACAACTACTTGTATAAGGGCCAGAGGTGATCCACATGTAATTGGCTTGGCAATTTGTGGAAATCTTTCTTTCGGATAAATTACCCAGTTTTTCTGAAATTGTTTCTCTGTATATGTACATTACATTAACCGATTTTCGGTCCATTCGGGTGATATTTTTGTAATGCGTTTTTTCTTTTCTTACAGTGTATGTTGTAATGTGAATCTCGGAGTTGTTCAGTGTGTTATCGAAGTTTAACTGTTCGTATGCCATATTTACAAAGATGGAGATCGGGGACCAGCCTAGCATTTCCCAAAACGAGCGTGGAAAACTGTCTAAAATGCACGCTCAGGCTGTCCAGCGTTGCCAACCCGTGGTCGTTAATCCGACACAGGCCTCCATACTACACAAGCTAGGGAACTGCATGTTAAGATATACACTACTGGCTATTAAAATTACTACACAACGAAGATGACGTGCTGCAAACGCAAAATTTAACCGACAGGAAGAAGATGCTGTGGTGTGCAATTTATTAGCTTTTCCGAGCATTCACACAAGGTTGGCGCCGGTGGCGGCACCTACAATGTGCTGACATGAGGGAAGTTTCCTACCGATTTCTCATACACAAACAGCAGTTGACCGGCGTTGCCTGGTGAAACGTTGTTGTGATGCCTCGGGTAAGGAGCAGAAATGCGTACCATCACGTTTCCGACTTTGATAAAGGTCGGATTGTAGTCTATCGCGATTGCGGTTTATCGTATCGCGACACTGTTGCTCGCGTTCGTCGAGATCCAATGACTGTTAGCAGAATATGGAATCGGTGGGTTTATGAGGGCAATACGGAACTCCGTGCTGGATCCCAACGGCCTCGGATCACTAGCAGTCGACATGACAGGTATCTTTTGCGCATGGCTGTAACGGATCGTGCAGCCACGTCCCGATTCCTGAATCAACAGATGGGGACGTTTGCAAGACAAACAACCATCTGCACGAACAGTTCGACAACGTTTGCAGCAGCATGAACTATCAGCTCGGACGCCACGGCTGCGGCTACCCTTGACGCTGCATCACAGACAGGAGCGCCTGCGATGGTGTATGGTAGAACGTAATTTTTTCGGATGAATCCAGGTTCTGTTTACAGCATCATGATGGTCGCATCCATGGTTGGCGACATCGCGGTGAACGCACATTGGAAGCGTGTATTCGTCATCGCCATACTGGCATATCACCCGGCGTGATGGTATGGGGTGCCACTAGTTACACGTCTCCGTCACCTCTTGTTCGCTTTGACGGCACTTTGAACAGTGGACGTTACATTTCTGATGTGTTACGACCCGTGGCTCTACACTTCATTCGATCCCTAAGAAATCCTATATTTCAGCAGGATAATGCACGACCGCATGTTGCAGGTCCTGTACGGGCCTTTCTGGATACAAAAAATGTTCGACTTCTGCCATGGCCAGCACATTCACCAGGGCTTTCACCAATTGAAAACGTCCGGTCAATGGTAGCCGAGCAACTGGCTCGTCACAATACGCCAGTCACTACTCTTGATGAACTGTGGTATCGTGGTGAAGCTGCATGGGCAGCTGTACCTGTACACGTCATCCAAGCTCTGTTTGACTCAATGCCCAGCCGTATCAAGGACGTTATTACGGCCAGAGGTGGTTGTTCTTGGTACTGATTGCTCAGGATCTATGCACCCAAACTGATTGAAAATGTAATCACATGCCAGTTGTAGTATAATATATTTGTCCAATGAATACCAGTTTATCAGCTGCATTTCTTTTTGGTGTAGCAATTTTAATGGCCAGTAGTGTATTAGCAGGTGTACCAGGATTTACTACTAGAAATTATCTTCTTTTTCAGAAGATTAGTATCAATATTTTTTATGCAGAAATACCTTGAAAGTATTGGACGATATTGGTATTTGATTTCTCGTCGCATTTAGGGTCGCATAAATTTGGATGCTGTGGTCGGAATCACATGGCTAAGTTAATGAAGTATAGATCAGGATTCGACTTCAGTCCCTTTACCGATCTGCACAGTGTGCAGTAAAAAAGCGTAAGTGCTCTTTCAGTGCAGTGAAGTAACAGCTGTGGAAGAAGGGTTGCGTGCCGTCTGGTTAGGAGGCGCTCACCCAGAAGCCTGCGGCCCGCGGGGAGGCTCGCAGCCAGCTAGCCAGCCAGCCAGGCACCCTTTAATTATCTCATTGTGCGCCTCCCGCCGTCGTTTAGCGGAAGAACAATTATCCGATACTCCCTGCGCAGGACGGCGCAATTAAGCCCTCCAGAAAATACATCAGGCGCGTTACGCTAAACAGTAATGAAGGAGCTCTCCGCCTTCATTTCTCTGATAGCTGCCGTATCTTTCGGGCTAATGCGGGTTTTCTCTTCTCATTATCGCCGGGATTGGACATAATTTTGTTGGGTGATGCGACGCTAATGGCTGCGAGCGCGAGGGGGTTTGTTAAATGTGACCGTGTGGAAACAGAAAACAGTCGATTTAGAGCGTGTGCTTCTTTTAGGAAAAGTACTTAACAGAAGCGAAGATTGAGTCTGCTCCTACGGGAACTTTTGCCGTCTGAGGGGATAGGAGAACTGCGAGGGGTAAGTTCCACCCCCTTCACACAGGGCTGGCTGTCTACAACGATGTTCTGTGTCAGAAAAAAGCAAAACTGACACGCTGTCATAAGGACGACCGGTTCTACCTGGCGTTATAAGAGTCGTAGTCAAATCCTATAACGGACCAGGATTAATCTCTTCGCTTATTTCAAAATAAGAAAAGAAAACAGCGAACAACCACAGCCAAGAGAAAATTGGAGTACACAAATCATTCAGTAACAGCTACTGCGCTAATGCTTCCTGACGCTGGCAGTGTCGTACACGCGGTAGCCCAGGACCAACCTGTACCCATGTCTTCTGCAAAAATGGATTAAAATACCCCCCCCCCCCAACTTAAAACTGTCACATTGAAGTGTTTGAGTAATACCATGCTCTCAGATTCCTTCCCCATCGCTGTCCCATGCGATTTACTTATCCGTCGTTAATGACGTGCATGTCGCCTGGACATGAAACTCTAGGTTATGTAATTCCTAAGTCAGCACAATATGGTAGTTACTGCATCAGTCACTGTACGTTGCCACTTGAAACGACGCTTTTCAGTGGCATGTTTCCACCATCAGGTCCCAACACAGCTTTGTTACATCACATGAAATGCTAACGTAGCATGCGTTTTACTTTTAGCCGCGACATTTATGCAACCTGTTGCACTGATGTATTACTGCGCCCCTGTTCAGAAATATGCACTAATTGTTTTAAATTTTATTTTTTACTGCTATATAGAATGTGAAAGTAACAAAATTTTGTTTCGCTAATTGAAGCACTATCAGATCCTATGCATCTTGATTATTGAACCTTTATCTAGCAGCATATTCAACATTACTCCAGACACTAAATAAAAGGGCGAGTCAAATGAAAACCTTAAATAATTCTTAAATATTATTTATTGAGCAGAAGTGGTACAAAACTGTACTATTTTTCAACATTATCTCCCCCACGCTCAATGCAAGTCCTCCAGCGCTTAGAGAATGCATAGATTCCTTTAGAAAAAAATTCTTTTGGTAGTCCACGCAACCACTCATGCACCGCATGGCGTACCTCTTCATCAGAACGGAACTTCTTTCCTCCCATTGCGTCTTTGAGTGGTCCAAACATATGGAAATCACTTGGGGCAAGGTCTGGTGATTATGGTGGATGAGGAAGATAAAATGGAGGTCTGTGATTATAGCAACTGTTGTAAGGGCAGTGTGGGGTCTTGCATTGTGGTGCAAAAGGACACCTGCTGACAGCAATCCACGTCGCTTTGATTAGATTGCAGGCCGCAGATGATTTTTTAAGATATCTGTGTATGATGCACTGGTGACAGTGGTTCCTCTAGGCATGCAATTCTCCAAAATGACATCTTTTTCGTCCCAAAAGGGAGTCAGCACAAGCTTCCCTGCTGATGGTTCTGCTCGAAACTTTTATGGTTTTGGTGATGAGGAATGACGCCATTCCTTGCTCGCTCTCCTTTCCGGTTGGTGGAAGTGAACCCAGGTTTTGTCCCCAGTAACGACTCTAGCAAGGAAGCGCTGAAGAAGTTCTTCACAAGCATCAGCACGTCTTTTTCTCATTTCAGGAGTCAGCTGCCGTGGCACCCATCTTGCAGACACTTTGTGAAACTGGAGCACATCGTGCACAATGTGGTGTGCTGACCCATGACTAATCTGTAAACATGCTGCAATGTCATTCATTGTCACTCGGTGGTTTTCCTTTCTATGGCTTCAACTGCTGCAATGTTCTGTGGAGTCACAACTCGTTGTGCCTGACCTGGACGAGGAGCATCTTCCACTGAAGTCACAGCATTTCCGAACTTCCAACTCCATTCGTAGACTTGCTGCTGTGACAAACATGCATCACCGTACTGAATGTTCAATCGTCGATGAATTTCAATCGATTTCACACCTTCACTACGCAAAAACCGAATAACAGAACGCTGTTCTTCCATGGTGCAGGTCACAAGTGGGGCAGCCATCTTTATTCTGATACTGCCACGGTATGTGTGCGTCGGCACTATGCTGCCACCTACAGGCCATTCTGCACGCTGTTTGTAGCATGCTTACCGACTTACAGGATAACGGAGCGAAATTTCGATTTGTTATTACAAATTTAAGGTTTTCATTTGACTCACCCACGTATATCCATCACAATTTAGTGCTGATTGTGATAAATGTGCCTCTACACCGTAAAACTGAAATAAAAATTTGCTGTATTACCTACTTAGAGCGAATATTCACAGAAACAGAACAAGTGGCCAAGGTGCTCTTGCTATTATTTTCAGTAAGTGGGAAGAGTAACGCAGACGCAACCGTTATTAAATGTTCTTATCATCGCTCGAATTACCAGCAACTGGAACTGGCAACTGCCCATCCTCAAGCAAGTGCCGGGATGGTTCCTCTGAAAGGGAACGGCCGACTTCCTTCTCCGTCCTCCCCTGATCTGACGAGACCGATGACCTCGCAGTTTGGTCTCTTCCCAGAAACAACCCAACCCAACCCACTACACCCTTTTTTTTTTTTTTTTTTTTTTTTTTTTGTTCTTCAGAACTCATGTTGAAATTCCCTTAAGTATAGGAGGTATAGGAGCATAAATTTTTCGGAGTCAAGATGGATGTCACTGGATTTGGGGGTGAGGGAGAAATAGTGTACGTAAGGAGCTGATGATTTCGACTGTTGTTGTTGTTGTTGTTGTGGTCTTCAGTCCAGAGACTGGTTTGATGCAGCTCTCCAAGCTACTCTATCCTGTGCAAGCTTCTTCATCTCCAAGTACCTACTGCAACCTACATCCATCTGAATCTGCTTAGTGTATTCATCCCTTGGTCTCCCTCTACGAATTTTACCCTCCACCTTGCCCTCCAATACTAAATTGGTAATCCCTTGATGCCTCAGAACATATCCTACCAACTGATCCCTTCTTCTAGTCAAGTTGCGCCACAAATTTCTCTTCTCCCCAATTCTGTTAAATACCTCCTCATTAGTTGTGTGATCTACCCATCTAATCTTCAGCATTCTTCTGTAGCACCACATTTCGAAAGCATCTATTATCTTCTTGTCTAAACTATTTATCGTCCATGTTTCACTTCCTTACATGGCTATACTCCATACAAATACTTTCAGAAACGACTTCGTGACACACAAAACTATACTCGATGTTAATAAATTTCTCTTCTTCAGAAACGCTTTCCTTGGCATTGCCAATCAATATTTTATATCCTCTCTACTTCGACCATCATCAGTTATTTTGCTCCCCAAAAGTACATCGCCCTTGTATAGACCCTCTATATACTCCTTCCACCTTTCTGCATTCCCTTCTTTGCTTAGAACTGGGTTTCCATCTGAGCTCTTGATATTCATGCAAGTGGTTCTCTTATCTCCAAAGGTCTCTTTAATTTTCCTGTAGGCAGTGTCTATCTTACCCCTAGTAAGATAAGCCTCTACATCCTTACATTTGTCCTCTACCCATCCCTGCTTAGCCATTTTGCACTTCCTATCGATCTCATTTTTGAGACGTCTGCATTTTTATATTTTCTCCTTTTATCAATTAAATTCAGTATTTCTTTTGTTACCCAAGGATTTCTAGCAGCCCTCGTCTTTTTACCTACTTTATCCTCTGCTGCCTTCACTACTTCATCCCTCAAAGCTACCCATTCTTCTTCTACAGTATTTCTTTCCCCCATTCCTGTCAATTGCTCCCTCATGCTCTTCCTGAAACTCTGTACAACCTCTAGTTCTTTTCGTTTATCCATGTCCCATCTCCTTAAATTCCCACCTTTTTGCAGTTTCTTCAGATTTAATCTACAGGTCATAACCAATAGATTGTGGTCAGAGTCCACATCTGCCCCTGGAAATGTCCTACAATTTAAAACCTGATTCCTATATCTCTGCCTTACCATTATATAATCTATCTGAAACCTGTCAGTGTCTCCAGGCTTCTTCCATGTATACAGCCTTCTTTTATGATCCTTGAACCAAGTGTTACCTATGATTAAGTTGTGCTCTGTGCAAAATTCTACCAGGCGGCTTCGTCTTTCATTTCTTTGCCCCAGTCCATATTCACCTACTACGTTTCCTTCTCTCCCTTTTCCTACTACCTAATTCCAGTCACCCATGACTATTAAATTTCCGTCTCCCTTCAATATCTGAATAATTTCTTTTATTTGATCATACATTTCTTCAATTTCTTCGTCATCTGCAGAGCTAGTTGGCATATAAACTTGTACTACTGTAGTAGGTGTGGGCTTCGTATCTATCTTGGCCACAATAATGCGTTCACTATGCTGTGTGTAGTAGCATACACGCTTTCCTATTTTCCTATTCATTATTAAACCTACCCCTGCATGACCCCTATTTGATTTTGTGTTTAAAACCCTCTAGTCACCTGACCAGAAGTCTTGTTCCTCCTGCCACCGAACTTCACTAATTCCCACTATATCTAAATTTAACCTATCCATTTCCCTTCTTAAATTTTCTAACCTACCTGCCCGATTAAGTGATCTGACATTCCACGCTCCGATCCGTAGAACGCCGGTTTTCTTTCTCCTGATAACGACATCCTCTTGAGTAGTCCCCGCCCGGAGATCCGAATGGGGGACTATTTTACCTCCGGAATATTTTACCCAAGAGGACGCCATCATCATTTAATCATACAGTAAAGCTGCATGCCCTTGGGAAAAATTACGGCCGTAGTTTCCCCTTGCTTTCAGCCGTTCGCAGTACCAGCACAGCAACGCCGTTTTCGTTATTGTTACAAGGCCAGATCAGTCTATCATCCAGACTGTTGCCCCTGCAACTACTGAAAAGGCTGCTGCCCCTCTTCAGGAACCACACGTTTGTCTGGCCTCTCAACAGATACCCCTCCGTTGTGGTTGAACCTACGGTACGGTTATCTGTATCGCTGAGGCACGCAAGCCCCCCCAACAACGGCAAGGTCCATGGTCCATGGGGGGTTTTTTTTACGTGATCAGAAGTCGGTGTTGACTTTTAGTGATGCAGAGATAGAAGGTGAATGACGTATCCATGTGGTTAAAGTTTGAGAATTGGACTTTGAACTAAGTTTCCTGAGATTTCTCACCCAACCTTGTCGTATTCACAGCTAAAGTTTTCGTTAGTGGTATGGTTGCTGCCGTTGAAAAGTCATAATGTGAACACATAGAATCTGGTGAAGTTCTGAAAACGATACAGGACAAAGATGGTAAGGGTGAGGATTCCCCTGATGCAGACCGGCAGGAACTGAGATTTTGGAGTCTCAGTTTAGACTTCTTGATAACATGCCAGAGACAGTCAAAAACTTCTGACGTGAAATGAAAGTAATGGAAAACAGAAATTCTTTATCAGATCTTATTCTTTTCCGTTGGTACAAAGTGCAACACGAATTTATGTCAATGATGAACCAACGAATAATCAAACCAGCAGTGAGCTTTTATAACATTAGCTTCCTAGCAGCTCTGAAGTAAGACTGGGCAAAAAGGTGGTTACTTAATTCAAGATGGGTTAACTCTGTTAATATGTCAAAGAGATATCCTCAAGGGTTTAGATGAGATATTACAAAAATTTCATGGTGTGAAAGTGTTGTCTTCTGTGGATTTACTAGATAGCTACTGACAAATAGAACTCCACCGTTCCTATGCTTTGGAATTTACTTCCAGTTTTCCAAACTGTCTTTTGAATTGAATATTTCGTCCACTGCCTTTATTAATGTACTCAACACTATTTTTCCTTAAAGTTTAAAATAAAGAGTTATACTCTGTATTGATGATGTCTTGGTTGCTCATAATTGTGTTCTGAACACATTATTGCAAATGCCTGCTGATTTTGGTGTTACTGTACAGTTGGTAAAGTCAGAGTTGGGCGAGTGAAATATTAAATTTCTCGCAAATATTTCCATTGAAGATATTGCACATGATCTGAAAGAGCTAAAAGCCATCAAATCATCCATTACTCTCAGTATAAAACGCAAAGTCACAGAATTCTTATGCTTGATTCATTCCCACTTTCGATTTGTCAGTCTTACTATCATGTTTCTTCCTAGGCTGTGAGGTTTGATGACGAAGAATGTGATGTGGAATTGGGATGGCGAAGTGACACGCAAATTTCAGAGTGTTAAGGATGGTCTTTTTGCTACTCCATACCTTGATCTTCCTCATGGTTTATTTATTTCTACTGACAACTCAAAAGCATGTTTAAGCATACACCTATTCCAAGAAACAGAAGAAAATAGTACAGTAATTCAGAAAATGGTAGCGTTTGCCCATAGAATGTTATCAATGTGTGAACACAATGTCTCCATCATGGAGCTGGAACCCCTTACAGTATTTTGGGCCTTCTTTGAGTTTGGTTTTTACTTATTTGGTAGAAATATGCGAGTGCACGCTGATAAGCATGCCATCCTGTTTCACATGCCTGCCGCTTTAACCCATGGCGGCTTAATGCTCTGGACTCTGTATATGCAGTTCAGCTTTACTGATGTATATGTTCCTGAGGCTCAGAACATCATTCATGACGTCTTGTTGGTTTAATAAGAGGAATTGAGGAAGACTGCTACAAGAATTATTTCAATCTTTTGTATCATAAGAAGATTGCATTTCAGAACTACGTTTCTTCTTCTCTTATGGGTATTTCAAAAGAACAGGATAATGATCCTGTTTGGCAGAAAGTTAAGGAGCAATGGACTGAAAAGATGAGTATGACATTGGGACATTATCTTGTGAAGAATAATATTCTTTATGGATGTAAGAATCCAGATGACTGTCATTGAGTTGTGTGCGTGTGTACCCAAATATTTAGTCAGTAAACTTATCTATTATACACATCTCATCTGTGCGCGTTTTGGTGCTTTTACTTTTTGTTCTAGTAATACAGTGTTCATACTGAGTCAGAAGGCAGAACCTCCCACTTTTCACAAACAGCTTCATTGTATCCTATAGCATCTGTAATACAGGGAGAGTTAGTGACAGTAGATCTCTTTGGTCCCGTACCAAGGATAAATTGAGGTTTTCTGTTGGCCATGTTATAGCAGAGAAGACTTAAAATTTTTTTTCGCTTAATCTGCTATGCGCCAGTGTTTGCAGCTTTTGCAAATTTATTTCCTGCATAGAGTCAGTCATGTGGTGACTGTAATATATAGTAACAGACCTCAGTTTTGGTCGCCTCACTGGACAAAAACTGCAGCAACCCCCCCCCCCCCCCAGAAACTAATATAATTATAAAATTTGCAAAAAATAAAAGCTCTTATGGTGTTGATGGGGTTTCAAACAGAATTATGACAAGTTGTCCTTATTTCATAAGTTGCACCCTTAGATATATAGCTAATGCATCACAGGTATGGGGAATTCTTCCAGGTAGATTAAAATATGGAACTGTTGGAGATCTTTATCAGAAATGTGTCAAGAAAGACTTAAAACATTATCATCTCTTTCGAAAACATTCGAAAATGTAACTTACTCAAGAGTAGTTCACATTTATATAGAAACTGTTTGCTTAAGGCATCACGGAATGATTCCTCGATTGAAAAAGCTATTTATACATTCACTCACCAAATATTACAAACCTCAAATAGTACAATGTTTGCCAGTTGCTATGTTTTATCTTTCCATTGCGTTTGAGTGCGTAGATCATGTTACACTCCCAGAAAAACTTAAATTTCTTGGAAATTGCTGCAGAAATTAAACGAATGCTAGAAAGGAGAATCATTGACTCCCACTTATTGCGCTATCGTAGTCCCTTAATATCTGTTACGAAATCTGATGAGAGTGTTCGTTTGGTTCTGGATGCAAGGTCAGTTAATAAACTTTTTGTACCTCTGAGAACATGTCCAGAAAATATAGATGAGCAAGTGCAGAAGTTTCACGGGGTGAGATATCTCACTAGTATTGATTTAAGAAGTTCCTACTGGCAGTTGAGTCTCATGAATGAATCTAGGAAATATACAGCCTTTATCTTGGATAAGGAGCTAACAGTTCTCTGTGCTGCCATTAGATCTCAGGTGTATTCATAACTGCACAGTACTTGCAGCTGAATTACATGATAGGGTTACATTGTACACTGATGATATACTGGTAGCCACAGATACCTAGGAGGTACACATGGGTTTATTAGGTAGGCGCTTTTCTGCAGTAGGTATAACCACAAACTTAAAGAAATCAAAGTTTGTGAAGGATAAAATAAAGTTTCTTGGACACTTAGCACCTTCTGTAGTAATCGTATCTGATCATGATAAAATCAGTGCCATAGATCTCTTGCCATACCCAAGCAATAAAAAGCAACATAAGGCTTTTTTTGGTTTGTGTTCATTTTTTTGAAGATTGAAACCAAATCAGTTTTTGAATGGTACTGCTCTTTTAAATCTGTTGAAGAAAAAGGCACTACGGGTTTGACCAATGAATTTAAACAAGATTTTGATCCTATAAAGGGTGCTCTGGTTAACTTAAACATAGTACACCATCCTGACATGAAAAGGACTTTTGTCTCCACATTGATGTATCGTTTTCTGATCTGAGAACTTGTCTACTTCAAAGTTATAGGGGAGAGCGGGGCCATGCCGTACAGCGGGGTAATACCGTGCACCGCTTTATCCAGTTTCCCAGAGAGCGCAAAGAGCGCTGCATGGTGCTGCCACATAGCGGAAGTAACTATAAACAGACACAAAGGGGTCTATATCGTTCAACGGCGCAGACGTCTTCGACAATCGGTTTCAAATGATTTCGACTGTTTTCTTATAAAATCTGAAGATAATAAGTCTAGAGGTGAGCGAAATATGTAATAGCGACAATATTTAAAGTAGCTCTATTTAATTACGCATTTCTTGATCTTCTTTTAAACATCAAATGTTAGACGTTAAATTTCGTGATTGTTGGGTTAGAATTTAAAACGGAGAGTCATGTTATCAAGGGGCAATGCCGTGCCCGTAAAACGGTATTGTCCCATATGGTAATTTCTTTTGGAATTTTCGTGAACTACACTCCTGGAAATTGAAATAAGAACACCGTGAATTCATTGTCCCAGGAAGGGGAAACTTTATTGACACATTCCTGGGGTCAGATACATCACATGATCACACTGACAGAACCACAGGCACATAGACACAGGCAACAGAGCATGCACAATATCGGCACTAGTACAGTGTATATCCACCTTTCGCAGCAATGCAGGCTGCTATTCTCCCATGGAGACGATCGTAGAGATCCTGGATGTAGTCCTGTGGAACGGCTTGCCATGCCATTTCCACCTGGCGCCTCAGTTGGACCAGCGTTCGTGCTGGACGTGCAGACCGCGTGAGACGACGCTTCATCCAGTCCCAAACATGCTCAATGGGGGACAGATCCGGAGATCTTGCTGGCCAGGGTAGTTGACTTACACCTTCTAGAGCACGTTGGGTGGCACGGGATACATGCGGACGTGCATTGTCCTGTTGGAACAGCAAGTTCCCTTGCCGGTCTAGGAATGGTAGAACGATGGGTTCGATGACGGTTTGGATGTACCGTGCACTATTCAGTGTCCCCTCGACGATCACCAGAGGTGTACGGCCAGTGTAGGAGATCGCTCCCCACACCATGATGCCGGGTGTTGGCCCTGTGTGCCTCGGTCGTATGCAGTCCTGATTGTGGCGCTCACCTGAACGGCGCCAAACACGCATACGACCATCATTGGCACCAAGGCAGAAGCGACTCTCATCGCTGAAGACGACATGTCTCCATTCGTCCCTCCATTCACGCCTGTCGCGACACCACTGGAGGCGGGCTGCACGATGTTGAGGCGTGAGCGGAAGACGGCCTAACGGTGTGCGGGACCGTAGCCCAGCAACATGGAGACGGTTGCGAATGGTCCTCGCCGATACCCCAGGAGCAACAGTGTCCCTAATTTGCTGGGAAGTGGCGGTGCGGTCCCCTACGGCACTGCGTAGGATCCTACGGTCTTGGCGTGCATCCGTGCGTCGCTGCGGTCCGGTCCCAGGTCGACGGGCACCTGCACCTTCCGCCGACCACTGGCGACAACATCGATGTACTGTGGAGACCTCACGCCCCACGTGTTGAGCAATTCGGCGGTACGTCCACCCGGTCTCCCGCATGCTCACTATACTCCCTCGCTCAAAGTCCGTCAACTGCACATACGGTTCACGTCCACGCTGTCGCGGCATGCTACCAGTGTTAAAGACTGCGATGGAGCTCCGTATGCCACGGGAAACTGGCTGACACTGACGGCGGCGGTGCACAAATGCTGCGCAGCTAGCGCCATTCGCCGGCCAACACCGCGGTTCCTGGTGTGTCCGCTTTGCCGTGCGTGTGATCATTGCTTGTACAGCCCTCTCGCAGTGTCCGGAGCAAGTATGGTGGATCTGACACACCGGTATCAATGTGTTCTTTTTTCCATTTCCAGCAGTGTATATATTTGGGTGTGTGTTTGTGTGTGTGTATGTGTGTCATCTTACAAGTTTTCCTTGTGTAGTGCATGTAACAGCTGAAAACTGTATTTGCGACTAATGCCATTAAAACAGGGGATAAAAGTGTTCAGAGACAAGTTGATACCAAAATCCAATAATTTTGTTTTACTAGTAAAAGGATTTTCTGTCTGTAGAAACTTTAATAAGTTGTATAATTCATGTGTTTCAATTCTGAATTTCTCAATTTGATTTATTTTTACAGAGTTTTTGTCATTTTTGTGCAATGCTGTATCATAAGATATATTGTGTGGTATTACCCCACCCTTCGGGGTAATACCGTGCAATGTAACACTTTTGTGAAACAGCTGTAGGAACGTAAATCGATGTAATATAGCAAATATGAAGCCGTAAACGTGTGGGGCATTGATTTCTTGCTCAAAAAAAAAGGTGTTCTGCATTTCAGTTGAGTTCTAAAAATACGAAATATTTGAAAAATGGCTTACGTGCACGGTATTTCCCCGCTCTCCATAATGAAGATGGAAATCAGGATATATGTGTCATCCGTTTTGTAAGCCCTACACCATCAGAATGTGGATGTGCATATTGAGCCACAGAACTAGAGACATTTTCAATAGTATCGCCCCTTAAAATGTTTGATTATTAAATTTTGAGGAAGAAAATTAAAAATTTCAGGAATCATTAAGCATTAAGTGTTTTGTCATCTTGCAAGTTGCTTCATTCATGCTTAGCATGCTGGTCATTGTTTTTACAGGAATACTATTATGAGGTCACCCACATTTCTCATAAAGGTAACATGGTGTTCAATGCTCTGCCACGATTACTTCATGGACTGTCCGAATACACAGAACTTAATGAGCTATCTAATAACTACCATAGTCTACTCATATGCAAAGGCATGGCAGAACCACAGAATGCTCAGCCACATTAGTACAAAGTTAAAACATTGCTTACACTAAATTCAACAGGTAAGATAAAACGTTATACATTGCAAAATCATGTTTTATTTTACAGGCACGATCCGAGATCTCACGAATGGCGCATTTGTATACCAACTGAATGCGAGAATGCACTAATCTGGTATATTAATAATGTGTGGGAACACCATGGTTCATCCACATACTTTAGTAAGATCTACATATACTGCTACTTCCCTAACATGAGGAGATTCATCAAACACCTCATGAAAACATGTTTTATATTAAAAAGTTGTACAATTGCTGTGACGCAGAATCACACTCCACAATATCATATACACCATAGGGAACCATTACCATTGATGTCACATGGCCCCTTCCATCAAGCAGGGACGGGGTTAAATGTGTGCTCATAGTGTATGACATTTTTTCTACGTAAGTTAAGTAAATATGCTACACAGTACACTGCAGTGGGACCCATCAAGAGAATAATAAACAGTTACATTCCAGCAGATGGAAAACCTGCCGCTCTGTTGTTAGATAAGGCCACAGATTTTACGTGGAAAACATTTTTACAGGAAAATAACATTAAATAAATACTTGTATCACGCTTTCTGTCCTCAAGGAAATCTGACAGAACGTATTTTTCTTGAATTCAGTTGGTTTATTAGGACATACACAATAATCAAGCCAGATGGATAGACTATTTAGGTCTTTTTGAGCAATACACAAATATCGCCAGCGAAACTCATCAATAAAGTGTAGGGAAGGAACGAGTGGATTAATCCGCTTCCACATATATGCAGAGAGACGAGGTGCTGGGGAGAAAAGGTAAGAAGAGTTTTGGTTTCTCTTACTGAACAAGCATGTCTGATGTGACTGAAGATTACGACGAATGTAGAAGTATCAGACTGGAGGATACTTTTTGCTGAAAAATCACCGTAAGTTGTTTCTTCTTTGAAAGAAATTTTGCAGATGTACAGCACATACATGCAAATGGTGACTGTGTGCAGGAGTCCTATAAGATTACAGATATTCTGCATGAGAGAAGTATCTTGTAGTGCACCCTACAACCAGAGGGTTATATGCACATAGTGATCTGAAGGAATACTCTACCACGTGAATAACGAGCTTATCTGCAGTAAATTAATGATAGTACCTAGTGTAGCTATTACAGATGAGTTGAATGTGAATTGGCAAGTGATAATGGTTACAGAAATTAAGGTATTTGAGATAACACTCGTAGCAAATAAAGGAGAAATTTAAAATGTTCATATTTAAAACAGATAAACACACAAGAAGAAAATTTTAAAAAAAGTAAATAATAAAAGAATACTACTCCTACTTACAGATTATACTGATTGAGTGCACTATATTGCTGGACATTTCTGTGCCTAGAATATGAAACGTATTAGTAGATGTGTATAATTATGTAAGTTGTATTAGTAATATGTTTTGAACACAAATATTTTAGTTCAAATGGCTCTGAGCACTATGGGACAGTTATGGTCATCAGTCCCCTAGAACTTAGAGCTACTTAAACCTAACTAACCTAAGGACAGCACACAACACCCAGTCATCACGAGGCAGAGAAAATCCCTGACCCCGCCGGGAATCTAAACCGGGAAAAATATTTTAGTGTTAAGCATGTTACTTGGTCAGTACTCAGTAAGACTGAGCCTAAGCAATGTAATGATAATGAGTAATCGTATTATATAGATCAAGGAACATAATGAGAAGATTTATCACTTAAAGACAGTTAAATGTAATGCTGAAGAAAATATGGACTGTACCTTTTCTCTAAAATGTTGATATGTTGATGCGTAAAATAGACCCTTTGCAGTAATAATTGAAATTTATCACCATTACTCGACTTATCTCTGATTCTCTGGAGCATTTAGGAAAGGTTAAGTACTGTAAACGGAATAAACGTAGAGAGACAGCCAAAACCTGTATAATTACACAGCTAATTACACAAAGAAAGACTGAAGACACTTGGGTAAGTATGGCTGAAGTGAGGTGTATCTTGGTTCAAAAATACATTGTAACTCTGGGCCAGCCCTCACTTGTATTTGTTACGGCATTTTTCCGTTTGCGAATAGTCGCCTGGGAGAGGACTTACATCGATTGAATGGCTGAGGCCTGTCTGGGTACTATTCCTGATACAGACGTAGTGCGGGTTGCATAAAACGGATCGGTAGCGGCAGGTGAATCAGCGTGTTATGCTTAGGTACTATTGATTGACTTACAGGTGTCGCCCATGTGCAGTCAACAAGACATTTCGCTACTACTTATGGTCTAGCCTCTTGAGTATTTTCCTTCGAAAGGCTAGTTTCTGGTTTTACAAACTCTCCCATGGGTCTGTTCTCAGACTATAATGTTTCTTTACATTTTCCAAACTCATACCTTATGTCAGCTATCAGTTCTTTGTGTGTAGCATCTAATTTCCCAAAACTGGCTCACGGTAATGAGTCTGAATTTTCAACCTTTCATAACTAGCTCTAATTTCTGGCATAAATTGTCGGTCAACAGCAATCAGAGAATCCATTTAGTCACATAATTTTCTATTTATTATTGTGTAGCCTCTTGAGTATTTTCCTTCGAAAGACTAGTTTCTGGTTCTATAAACTCTCCCATGAGTCTGTTCTCAGACTATAATGTTTCTTTACATTTTCCAAACTCATACCTTATGTCAGCTATCAGTTCTTTGTGTGTAGCATCTAATTTCCCAAAACTGGCTCACAGTAATGAGTCTGAATTTTCAGACAATCTTTCATAACTAGCTCTAATTTCTGACATAAATTGTCTTTCATTAGCAATCAGAGAATCCAGTTAGTCACATGATTTTCTATTCCTAGCTTCCATTTCTTTGTAAATATCTTCGACACAAGTTAGCGTAAACTTAATTCTTCCTCCATTTTGCCTATAAATTATTGTAACGTAGAAGTATCGGAAACGTATCCCAAAACTACTCAGCGAAACGTTGTAGTGTAACCAGTGTATGGATCAGCCAGTGGATGCGTGAGTTGAAACCTCTAACTGTGACCCCGTGGTTGAACACCTTGAGTGTGACGCTGCCACCCTTGTACGCGACTCTCTCGGTGAGGTTGAGAGCACTGTGAACGCACCTGGGAAGGCACTGGACCCACCAGATACATCGCAAACCCGTTCATGCTGCCACAACAAAGCAAATTAACAGACACACTCACATCTAGTTCTGCGAACACAGCATCTATGTTGCTCATATTGCCGTGAAGACGGCACTACTGAACGTCGGACCTCCGTCTAATCAGCCAGCGTCGAACTGTCTGCACCCGGCTCGCCAAGTTCCACCACTCAAATAATGAGTGGTACGTTGAACCGCATCCCGTCACAAGATGAGTCGATCAGTACTACCAGCATCGCACATAAATGTTGGAGTCGTCGCCGCCGATCATCTACTCGCCTACTACCAACCTAAACTTTCCCTGAAATCTGTTATTTTGAACATGTCCGAAAGAACACATACCATCGGTGACCATGCAGCTCTCTAGAATGAAATGATAGTTACATCAATATCTTAAGCTGTCGACAGGCGTTGATATACATCAACGGGGACAGTTGAAAATGTGTGCCCCGACCGGGACACGAACCCGGGATCTCCTGCTTCCATTACAGATTCTCTACCAATCTGAGCCACTGAGGGCACAAAGGATAGTGCGACTGCAGGGATTTGTCCCTTGCACGGTATTGATTTAATTATCATTTCAAGACTAATGCTGTACAGCATTATCTTATCTACATCAGTACATTCTACTGAATCTTGATCAAAACGTATTTTATCGAGTCATATAGAACGATACTTCATGTACATGAGAACTATTAAATAAAAGAACGTGTATATTCCACTGATTATACAAGCTGATGTTTGTACATTGGCAGGATGTTGACTGAGATTCTCTTGTAAACATCATAGACGTTACAACCGTCCACTAGGTGACACTGTGTGAATTACTTCCACAGTGTCACCTAGTGGCTGTTTGTAAAGTCTGTGATCTTTAACATGAGGATCTCAGTCTACATTCTGCTAACGTACGGGCATGACCTTGTACAATCAGTGCAATGTTGACGGTGTTTTATTTAATAGTATTTTATGCTTAACTTTCTGATATGCCAACGTTCTCATGTTCAAGAAGTGTCGTTCTATGATATGACTTGATATAATATGCATTTGATCAATATTCAGTGAAACGTACTAATGGTGGCGACGTAGTTTGCTGAAACTGGTCATTACAGTACATACTTTACAGTAGCAATTTTGGCTGTCTGAAATTATGCTTCTGTTTCTACACTAATGTAGACCGCCCCTAACTTGATAACGTCAAGCACATATTATAATGTTCTTATAATGTCTATCTTCACGTCTTCCCGATCAAGGAGTCACAAATATTCTTAGGTCCATACCAAATAAGATAACCCACAGTGGGGCTTCAAATAAATTCGCAATGAATGCGCAATGGTAAATTAAAATGGTGGCCCTGACTAAAATGTTCTGCATCTAAGTCCGCTAAATTAAAGTTTGTTTCTAAAAGCGAAATGTAAAAGTTTCTAGTTCCCTAAGAACGTCTATAGTTTCCAAGAATTAAATGTTCTCCATTGATCGTAATTACTTGCCACGCAATGACTAAATGAAACTTTTTAGTTCTAAAATTCAATCAGTATCACAGCAGAATACTATCACTTCAATAAATTCCACTTACAAATCACAATGATCGTTAATACTCTGACAAACTGTACGTATTATAAAAAACACACTTACAGGAAATGCGCCGTATTTCTCTAACTATCCTTCTAGTAATTCAAATAATACAAATCCAATATCAATTCAATAAGACACTGAGTTGGCGTAAAATATAGATATTACATCAGTCGATTACGATGTGTAAGTAGGACAGGCGTGTAACAGTATTGTCATTTCCGTGTTCTGCAGCAGTGGGGTCTCGACGTTCTTCGACTGCCGGTGAACTGTCGCCCTGTTTCGTCCTTCATGTAACCGGGTGTCATTATAATAAATAGCTTCTGCAACATATTTTTAGAAATATGGCATTTCCACCATTTTTAGTTTCACTTAGCCTCTCAGCAATATCGATCGGTAAAATCTCCTATCTTCGTGCTGTACACGAGGATTAAAAATTACATACTGAAAGTCGTCAAAGGCGAAGTTTCACAGTATGTATAAGAAATGAATATTTTCCCATGTGGGATGGAAGATCATTTGTATGTGTTAGAAAAATACAAACCTGAGGCCGTTCTAATTTGACAGCGCCCCAGTCGGCTGCTGTCATTCTGACCCTCATCTCATTAACATTGTATTTCGCCACTTACACAATAAAGAAGAAAGTTTTGGAATAGTTTACCATAGGCAATGAATGAATATTTGTGTGTAGCGAAAGCGAACTAGTTCGAGAACAGAACAAAGAGATGACGCATAAATCGTAGCTACTCTGTCAGCTACAATCTATGTGTTACTCATATTATTTTACGTTATATTCCATCACTTACGTTGCACAATAAATTTCTCAATCATTTATCATGTCTTACAGATCAACTTCTGGTGCTCTATAACTCAATGATCCCTTCTGAATCCATTCATTATTTACAAAACGCTCAAGACACTATATTGACCTCATCCCAGGAACGAATCATCGGGCGCCTGCATGACATATTTTTGGTAGTGTACAAAACAGAAAACGGTTTCCTCGAAATTCAAGTAATTGGTAAGAAGGGGATGTAATAGCCAGTTATGTGGACAGAATGGGGTACAATTAAGTGTGTCAGCGACTATTCAGTCAATGAATTTGTAGAACTTTCCTATTTTACAACTGCACTGTTTGTGAGCGACTACATTTCACTGCCCTTACGTAACAAATTCTATTCTCCTTATAAACGTGCCCACATACAAGTAAGAATCACTATAGGCCGTGGATTTCTAACATAGATTCTCCTCTAAGGATACACAACTTGTCTAAGAAGACTTTTATGTATTCGTAAACATACAGAAAACATTGAAATACAAACAATGATAGCTCTTAGTTCAACGAAATGTTAGTCATACGCTTCACCAGTATTCGAACATAAAACACACAATATTAATAAACAGTACAATCCGCAAACGTATCGAAACCTGACATTTTCTCGCCTTACCAATTAATACCAGTAAATCCATATGGTCATTCGGCACAATATTTCCCTCTCATATACACTCCTGGAAATTTAAATAAGAACACCGTGAATTCATTGTCTCAGGAAGGGGAAACTTTATTGACACATTCCTGGGGCCAGATACATCACATGATCACACTGACAGAACCACAGGCACATAGACACAGGCAACAGAGCATGCACAATGTCGGCACTAGTACAGTGTATATCCTCCTTTCGCAGCAATGCAGGCTGCTATTCTCCCATGGAGACGATCGTAGAGGTGCTGCATGTAGTCCTGTGGAATACCTTGCCATGCCATTTCCACCTGGCGCCTCAATTGGACCAGCGTTCGTGCTGGACGTGCAGACCGCGTGAGACGACGCTTCATCCAGTCCCAAACATGCGCAATGGGGGACAGATCCGGAGATCTTGCTGGCCAGGGTAGTTGACTTGCACCTTCTAGAGCACGTTGGGTGGCACGGGATACATGCGGACGTGCATTGTCCTGTTGGAACAGCAAGTTCCCTTACCGGTCTAGGAATGGTAGAACGATGGGTTCGATGACGGTTTGGATGTACCGTGCACTATTCAGTGTCCCCTCGACGATCACCAGAGGTGTACGGCCAGTGTAGGAGATCGCTCCCCACACCATGATGCCGGGTGTTGGCCCTGTGTGCCTCGGTCGTATGCAGTCCTGATTGTGGCGCTCACCTGCACGGCGCCAAACACGCATACGACCATCATTGGCACCAAGGCAGAAGCGACTCTCATCGCTGAAGACGACACGTCTCCATTCGTCCCTCCATTCACGCCTGTCGCGACACCACTGGAGGCGGGCTGCACGATGTTGGGGCGTGAGCGGAAGACGGCCTAACGGTGTGCGGGACCGTAGCCCAGCTTCATGGAGACGGTTGCGAATGGTCCTCGCCGATACCCCAGGAGCAACAGTGTCCCTAATTTGCTGGGAAGTGGCGGTGCGGTCCCCTACGGCACTGCGTAGGATCCTACTGTCTTGGCGTGCATCCGTGCGTCGCTGCGGTCCGGTCCCAGGTCGACGGGCACGTGCACCTTCCGCCGACCATGGCGACAACATCGATGTACTGTGGAGACCTCACGCGCCACGTGTTGAGCAATTCGGCGGTACGTCCATCCGGCCTCCCGCATGCCCACTATACGCCGTCGCTCAAAGTCCGTCAACTGCACATACGGTTCACGTCCACGCTGTCGCGGCATGCTACCAGTGTTAAAGACTGCGATGGAGCTCCGTATGCCACGGCAAACTGGCTGACACTCACGGCGGCGGTGCACAAATGCTGCGCAGCTAGCGCCATTCGCCGGCCAACACCGCGGTTCCTGGTGTGTCCGCTGTGCCGTGAGTGTGATCATTGCTTGTACAGCCCTCTCGCAGTGTCCGGAGCAAGTATGGTAGGTCTGACACACCGGTGTCAATGTGTTCTTTTTTCCATTTCCAGGAGTGTAGTTACATGGTTACATGTACTTCATTTATGAAACATCGATCTTCCAGCAAGTCGTTACTACAGCTAACTACTCCTAAACCAACTGTCATTTCGTCCACCAGATTGATATTTTGTATTAAACATGCTGGATGGTATTTCTATATTTTAGTTGGCTACCATTTCTTCATAATAAATGTGTCGTCTTCAAATATCTGACACAATGATAGTCGCTAAATCGTTTGTATAACAGAACATGAATGTTTATGCCTTATGAACATCTGAACATTAGTGGTTCAGACGCTAGTAAGGCATAATTTGTTTAAAAAGTTAGTGTAGCATACAACATATTCAACTTTTCAGTTTCCTAGACTGTAGATAAAAAAAACAAAAAGGGAATAAACTGAATGTTTTCAAATTTTACTACGGAACGCGGAGACGAACTCTCGTAAGAAAAGATGACAAAGAAAACCGATTACAATTTTATAAATTAATGTCATTATTAGTTTTTCCAAGGGGCTTTGTGAACTACGTTATAATCAAGCAAGACAATCACAGGGTAGCAACTACTAATATGAGATTTTAGAGATGTATAGTGGGATAGAAAAAGAAACAAACACATTCAGTTCGGAATTAATAATTCAGAATGTAATGGAAATAATAAAACAAAACCACCAAATATGGAAAGAACAAGCTGATAATATGGGAAACTCAAATAACTAAAATCGTAAATCAACATATACTAAAAGGGAAACGAATGTATATGGGGATGGTGAACAATAGCAAGTCTATATTTGACTCTGCATCTCTCACGATTCTATTAGGTTTTCATAACATTATAGATTGCAACACAGAAAATTACGAGTTTCGGAAATGATTCGTGACAGTGAAAGTAAACACATCTGGACGGATTTTAGTCACCTGCGCAGTTGACGCCACTGTAATGACTTTTTATGTAGTACTTCATACGGATTTTATACGATAACGAGCAGCCACTTTTTCGTCAAAATAACAATTCGCTATTCGTTATTGGTTTCAGACATGAGTTCACTAACGGGTGATAGAATGAATTTGGTTTCAGACATGAGTTCACTATCAGGTGATAGAATAAATTTCATGTACAAATTGCAAAATATGTATCCGGTTGCTGCGAAAAGAAACGTTTTAAATACCATACACAGAAATTAATAGCATAGGCCTATAGACATATGCGGAAAGTGTGCATTCTCGGGAATAAAGTGAACTATGTGATGGATTCAGTGTATTTTTATAACCCACGCATTAGAGGTCTAATAATATTGCTGTTATGAAGAATACTTCTAAACTACCGTTAGATACTCGGTACAAATGTTTTGGGGTGAAGTAACAACCATTTCTGTTTGCAAATTTATTAAAACTCCGAAAATCCAGTGTTCATTACTTCTTGCATATGATATTTTCTACACTGGTTTGTTGAGCCATTTCACTAACTTAGAGGATGTCAAGCTTCTGTGGAAAATAAAAAAGTGTTGTTTATAATGGTATTAGTTGGCTGACAAGTTTCTTACACTACTGAAGGGTTACAATGTAGAAATTAGTTCCGGGCAGCAAATTCACTGAAAAGACAACACGATTTGAAAGAAACATTAGCAATGCTTATGTTAATATCGATATTTGCCGCTCATTTAACTTCTCTGTTCTTTGTATCGTAGGAACAGGTTCCCTATCATTGTTCTAGAAACAACACAGCCAACCGCCAATAGGTCTTAACCATCCGTACGTTCTTTCAACCTCTCAGTGCTCGCTGAGGGGGAAATATTTATATATGTTTTGGTAAATATTTATATATGTTTTGGTAAATTGTGTGCTTCCTTTATTAAGACCCATGTGCTAAAACTTTCATAAAGGATTACTCTTGAACTGTTTGTTTGCTTTTAGACTCTTGTGCGTTAGACTGCCACATTTATGTTTTTAATGAAGATTATCCAGGCGAAATATAAAAAGTTATATATATACATTTTAAGCCTGAAAAAGCCCTATGAGGTCTTTGGCGCATGATTGCTAATTATTTTCTGTTGTTGGAACCTTGTGGCTATGTGGTTTTAATTTTTACCCTTTTTACACTTTAGAGTAGCTAATATGAAATGAGTGAAGGGACTGAGTGATGTCTGGGCTAAGCTCAAGCTGGTCATCTTACGCCAGCACCTGTTTATTAACCAGGTGTATTTGTCTTCAACTCTTTCAACTGTGATTCAAGACTATTTATGTGTTTTTTGTTTATGTATACAATGGGAATTTTATTAACGGAAATTTATATTCTGTTAATATGGATTCTCTCACTCTCTGGGTGATTTAAAATTCATATATTCCAAATTTTAATATTTTCTTTCACTGCTTTTAAAAAAAAATTAAGTGTTATTCTTATTGTGTGAATCATTAATTACGCTTGTTTTGGAAGAAGACAAAATAATTCTTTGTTAATTTAAATATTATCTTTCCCTAGATTTTAGCTGTTGAAAATTGTCAGTATTGTTTGAATGTTGCTAAGTCAAAAAAATATTGCATAACATGCTCTCTTCTTTCTAGTTATGCTGAGTTCAGCAACTTATCTCTCCCAGCTCCATGGTACCTGTCATTTCAAAACTGTTACCTGCAACGTACTCTTACATTAAAATCGGCAAACATTACAATCTTATTTCTTCAGTGAACTTTAATTCTATTCTCAAATTAATCTTTGGTTTCTTTTACTGCTTGCTCATCCCGGTATTTGAATAACAGGGGGATCAGTGTCAAACCTGTCTCGCTTTCTTTTCAACTACTGCCCCATTTTCTGCTTTTCGTCTCTTATAACTGCACTGTGGTTTCTGTACAGTTACAATAATGTTATTTATCTTCATGACTTTCACAAGGTACTGTGTTAATGAAAGTTGTTTCTATACAAACTGGTTGTCATGCTCTGTAACGATACATCTTGCCCTATTTCACTTAACCGTTGGAGCAATGTTGGAAACACAATGAGCATCAGGCATGGCCTATTTTGGATCTTGTGAGATATGATATATTTTGATACATTTCCCCTTATCGATCACTCCTGAAAATTGGCTCTATCATTGCAGAAAAACCCTGTATTTTTTAAACGCTAACAGTTATTTATGAATTTAATATGAGACATTATGAAAAAAACGCTGTAGCGTTTACAAACAAAACTGCTTTATTTTATAGGACCAGAGTGTACAACAATAACCTGTTCTGAGATACAGGCATACATTACGCAGTATTGACAATACTGCTTTTCCCAAAAGAAGACTTTAGAAGAGGGCACGAAAATAAAATAGAAACAAGCGAAATGTGTCATCACAAGGATCTACAGTCCAGTACCATCAGCACCTGCCCTTACATTGCACACAGTAACCTATGATGCTGATTCAAGTAGATGTGGCCGTTTCTGCTCCGTACCGTTGACTCTCCACCTGTTGTGTTGCACTGCCACAGGAAGACAACGCAGGTGCTGCCTTTGACAACTTGGCTCCACATGTGCCCTCTGGCAAGACTTCAGTTCGTGACCTGCACTGGTGTCACAGGCTACAGTGGACGGGAAAATCACTTGCAGCGAAATTTCAATTTCATCGCACTAACCAAATGAATTTCTTTTGGTTTCTGCATTATGATATAAAACAACCGACAATTCTGTATTGCTTCAGACAACCTCAGATCTATTGGAGTGTGTCCTTTGAGCTGTATTGTGCTACTGAGTACCTATCTCTTCAATCGTCACTCGAGAGCTTTCTCATTACAGTGTTAACTGAATGACATGGTCAGGAGGGTGTTAGATAAAGTGATTCGTTGTTTGAGTTGTTGATTCCAATTTTCAGGCATCTGCTGTCAACAACCAATCTCTTTAGATCTGCTTCTGTGACATGGTGATGCTATTGATTATCCAAGTGGCGGCTGGGACCTGTCTATGATACCTGTTTCTCCCTGTGTGGTGCTTACCTTGTCATGTGCTGAGGCAATACCACAAGAGTACTTGTTCAGGATGGTGGGATAGTGGTTCGCTTTCGTAAGCCACGTTCGTCTTAATCTTCTGCCAGCTCTTCATTTATGGACTTGTGGAGACTTACGCCGAAGTGGATACAAGTATTAAAGAGTGTTCCCTCTTGTAATGTACACCCATCCACTTGGACATCTAGCCACGTAAGCTCTTGGCATGTGAAATGTATTGACGGAATCCGTAAAAGAACTAACAAAATATCTGATTTTCTGAACTTCTACTAACATTCATACTATATCAAATACTGTCAAGTGGGTGGTAGAGTGCACCCCCCCCCCCTTCTAGACTACACATTAGAGTTTCTTATGGCTACATTCACGTATGGAACATGGGGAAAATGACTGCTTGAATTCCTCTGTGTGCTCTGTTATGTGTCTAATCCTAAGTATGGCCTCATCACAACTTCAGGCCCTTTTCACAAGAGTCTACTTGTTATTAAAATTTTATTATTAACGTGCATGGCCCCCTATCAGAATTCTAGAGAAAATTAAACGTTGAGTATCGTGTGAAGTATTGTAACCTCAGTGCTGAAGAAATGGTATCTGTCGTAAAACTCGTGCTCAGCACCCTGAATTCCACGGCTGCTCTCACGCATGCGGGAAGTTCGCCAAAACCCAAGGAACAGCGGAAATGTTCCAGCTATGCAGGACATTTCGGTTGACTTCTGTAGACTCGTATACACATTGGACAAGAGGTGGTTTATCAATATGACCCCGAGAGAAAGGAGCAAAGCAAGCAGAGGAAATATGTGGAATCACGACAACCAATAAAGTCGAAGACCCAATAATCATAGGTAAAGGTAATGCTGACTATATATTTTTTTGCCTTGTTTTTGGGGCTACCATGGCGTTCTATAAGTATTAACAGATTATTCTAGTAAGGTGCAAACCGCCACAGGAGTAACTACCAACATATCCTAGCGATGTTACGGGAGGCGTTCAAGACGAAGTGTCGCGGGGAGGTGCCTAAACGGACGTCTCTGCCTCACAACGCAGCACCAGCTCATTCTGTACAGGGCACAGTGACACATACTGCTTTTTGGGGCATCAGATTACTTCTTACCCTCTGTGTCTACTGGCGTGGCTCACAGCAAATTCTTCCTCTCGCCTTGCATGAAGAAACCATTGGGTAGCAGACATTTCAAGAATGGCGACGAGGTGAATTTCGAGGTGTAACGTTTGTTGAACAGCCAAAATGCAGACTTCTTCTCAGCCAAGGTTTCCACAAAGTCATTCATCGATGGGAAAACATGTCGCACAGACAGGGGGGATATATCGAGGAATAACAGCGCTGGATCCTATTTAAAATGTCGGTCCAGCAAGAAAACCGAGCAGACTATCAGGGTAGGCACTGTTTGCTATTGCCACCCTAAACGGGCTTTCCTGCAACAAGATTTGCGCCTTACCGGCGAGTTCTGAAGGAACTCTCCAGATCTGTTAGCTTGCCATTACCCGGATGGTCCTAAACGCCAACTACCTCGCAGGAATATATCCCATCGCTCCTGACGTGCTTCTCCAGACGAAGGAGCTTCTCGAATGGTCACACCCATTTTGGGGACCACCAACAATTTTATTCTGAAAGGCATTGCGTTAAAGTTAATTACTCCTGTATAGAGGAAATTATGTGAAGTCTCTCTCGTCCCGGGTGCATACAGAAAACCGAAAGGTAAGATTTTATCTTATTTTCATTTACAGCTTAATTAGGTAATAAAATAAATCTATTATCACAGTACCTCACACGAGCGAAATTTCATGCACTGCTCCTTCATCCAGAAATGGCTTCTATAATAGCAGTGAGTCTTTTTGGAGGACTGAACGTATGGTGACCGTACTGTAAGACCTTCATTACACACACCATCAGATTATTTGACTTGTCGCTCTAACGAAGTAGGCGAGTGTCAGCAACATGTCTAGTGGTCTTATCGTGGCGTGTTTATCTTCTGCCACTTGCATGATTAGAGTAGCAGATTGACGGTGACCAACATTAAACAGAACTTGATTAATTTTCACACACATTTATTACAATAAAAACAAGCATAAAAATTACTTAACTTGGTTCTGGATGCTATTTACAATTGACAATATGAAGTTCCTTTGGTACTGGTACGTTAATCTTATTCTCACATACACTCCTGGAAATGGAAAAAAGAACACATTGACACCGGTGTGTCAGACCCACCATACTTGCTCCGGACACTGCGAGAGGGCTGTACAAGCAATGATCACACGCAAGGCACAGCGGACACACCAGGAACCGCGGTGTTGGCCGTCGAATGGCGCTAGCTGCGCAGCATTTGTGCACCGCCGCCGTGAGTGTCAGCCAGTTTGCCGTGGCATACGGAGCTCCATCGCAGTCTTTAACACTGGTAGCATGCCGCGACAGCGTGGACGTGAACCGTATGTGCAGTTGACGGACTTTGAGCGACGGCGTATAGTGGGCATGCGGGAGGCCGGGTGGACGTACCGCCGAATTGCTCAACACGTGGCGCGTGAGGTCTCCACAGTACATCGATGTTGTCGCCAGTGGTCGGCGGAAGGTGCACGTGCCCGTCGACCTGGGACCGGACCGCAGCGACGCACGGATGCACGCCAAGACCGTAGGATCCTACGCAGTGCCGTAGGGAACCGCACCGCCACTTCCCAGCAAATTAGGGACACTGTTGCTCCTGGGGTATCGGCGAGGACCATTCGCAATCGTCTCCATGAAGCTGGGCTACGGTCCCGCACACCGTTAGGCCGTTTTCCGCTCACGTCCCAACATCGTGCAGCACGCTTCCAGTGGTGTCGCGACAGGCATGAATGGAGGGACGAATGGAGACGTGTCGTCTTCAGCGATGAGAGTCGCTTCTGCCTTGGTGCCAATGATGGTCGTATGCGTGTTTGGCGCCGTGCAGGTGAGCGCCACAATCAGGACTGCATATGACCGAGGCACACAGGGCCAACACCCGGCATCATGGTGTGGGGAGCGATCTCCTACACTGGCCGTACACCTCTGGTGATCGTCGAGAGGACACTGAATAGTGCACGGTACATCCAAACCGTCATCGAACCCATCGTTCTACCATTCCTAGACCGGCAAGGGAACTTGCTGTTCCAACAGGACAATGCACGTCCGCATGTATCCCGTGCCACCCAACGTGCTCTAGAAGGTGTAAGTCAACTACCCTGGCCAGCAAGATCTCTGGATCTGTCCCCCATTGAGCACGTTTGGGACTGGATGAAGCGTCGTCTCACGCGTTATGCACGTCCAGCACGAACGCTGGTCCAACTGAGGCGCCAGGTGGAAATGGCATGGCAAGCCGTTCCACAGGACTACATCCAGCATCTCTACGATCGTCCCCATGGGAGAATAGCAGCCTGCATTGCTGCGAAAGGTGGATATACACTGTACTAGTGTCGACATTGTGCATGCTCTGTTGCCTCTGTCTATGTGCCTGTGGTTCTGTCAGTGTGATCATGTGATGTATCTGACCCCAGGTATGTGTCAATAAAGTTTCCCCTTCCTGGGACAATGAATTCACTGTTTTCTTATTTCAATTTCCAGGAGTGTATATCTCTGATACTTGACAAAAGTGGCTATACATTTTTCTTCGTGGCTATGTACAGGAATATGGTAATCTTATTGGGCGCAGACTGAAACTTGACTATAGACTGGTACAGACAAATGTAGAACGCGTACAGACTGGTACAGACTAATGCCGACTGGTACAGACTGGTGCAGACAAATGCAGACTGACTAATCAGAGATCTGTACACTCGTTGTAATACCTCGCGCGTTCATGTATCAATGCACGAGTGTGATCCGTGAGAAGAAAAGGTTCAACGTTAGCAGCAATCTCACTGCCTGCGTTACATATTAATACACGGACAGGCAGAAGCAGAATTTGGTCCGTCTCTATGGCAGCGCCATCTCATAGTGCGGAGACGGACGAGCGCTGCGCCTGCGCTGTTGTGCTTAGCGGGGCGCGCTCTAGTGGGAAAGATGTGTACGCGCTGACTACGCGGAACTATGTACACAACAGTATGATCACCACTTGTAATACTGACTGATGAGTCGTTAAATTACAACATGAAGAACACTTCTCTGGAGCATGCCGGAAGTTACTTCTGCATAGGGCGATGACTGTACATCCAACATAATATGCTGCGTGCTTCCTACCGTGTTACCTTCACGGAAGTCAGAAACTTCGCTTGATAATTCAGTCTGCAAGTAGAAATTTCATACACTGGTTTAAAGGTGCGGAATCATTTCGATATTGTCCAGTCACCTCAATCCGACCACATATTAAAAATTTGAGTAACCACCTTTTGCAGCGTGGCTGCTGCGAGACGTGCAGCAAGAGAGTCAGTGCTATTTGGAAGTTGAAGACAGGGATGTGCAACCATGCCAACTCCATGCTATGACCAGCTGCATTAGAATTCTTGGTTGAGGGTGCATGGAGTGAATAGCCCGATCGTGGTGGTGACATAGATTCTCGACTGGGTTTAAATCCGAGAAACTTGGTGACCACGGGAATATGGTAAATTCATCCTGGTGCTCATCGAACCACGCACTTACACCGCAAATTTTGTGACTCATTGCACTGTTTCGCTGATAGACGCCATCGAACCGACGAAAATAAACTGTATGTTAGGGTGGACATGGTCCCAAGGTATAAATGCATACTTGTGTTGATTCATTATGCCTTTCAGAGTGACGAGATCACCCGGAGAATGTCACGAAAACATTCCACACGTCACATGACTCTTTCCTCCAACCTGGACCCTTCCAATGGTTGTTGCAGGGAGTATGTTTTCAGTCCAATGGAACACAAAACGTGTTGTTGTTGTGGTGGTCTCCAGTCTTGAGACTGGTTTGATGCAGCTCTCCATGCTACTCTATCCTGTGCAAGCTTCTTCATCTCCCAGTACCTACAGCAACCTACATCCTTCTCAATCTGCTTAGTTTATTCATCTCTTGGTCTCCCTAGACGATTTTTACCCTCCACACTGCCCTCCAATGCTAAATTTGTGATCCCTTGATGCCTCAAAACATGTCCTACCAACCGGTCCCTTCGTCCTGTCAAGGTGTGCCACAAACTCCTCATCTCCCCAATTCTATTCAGTACCGCCTCATTAGTTATGTAATCTTCAGCATTCTTCTGTTGCTCCACATTTCGAAAGCTTCTCTTCTCTTCTTGACCAAACTATTTATCGTCCATGTTTCACTTCCATACATGACTACACTCCATACAAATACTTTCAGAAACGACTTCCTGATACGTAAATCTATATTCGATGTTAACAAATTTCTCTTCTTCAGAAACGCTTTCCTTGCCATTGCCAGTCTACATTTTATATCCTCTCTACTTCGACCATCATCAGTTATTTTACTTCCCAAATAGCAAAACTCATTTACTACTTTAAGTGTCGCATTTCCTAATCTAATTCCCTCAGCATCACCCGACTTAATTCGACTGCATTCCATTATCCTCGTTTTGCTTCTGTTGATTTTCATCTTATATCCTCCTTTCAAGACACTGTCCATTCCGTTCAGCTGCCCTTTCAGGTCCTTTGCTGTCTTTGACAAAATTACAATGTCATCGGCGAACCTCAGAGTTTTTATTTCTTCTCCATGGATTTTAGTTCCTACTCCGATTTTTCTTTTCTTTCCTTTACTGCTTGCTCAATATACAGATTGAATAATGTCGGAGATAGGCTAAAACCCTGTCTCAATCCCTTCCCAACCACTGCGAGGTTACAACCCTGTCTCACTCCTTTCCCAACCACTGCTTCCCTTTCATGTCCCTCGACTCCTATAACTGCCATCTAGTTTCTGTACAAATTGTAAATAGTCTTTCGCTCCCTGTATTTTACCCATGCCACTTCAGAATTTGAGATTATTCTTGTCAACATTGTCAAAAGCTTTTTTTAAGTCTACAAATGCAAGAAACGTAGGTTTGCCTTTCCTTAATCTTTTTTCTAAGACTACTCGTAACGTCAGTATTTTCTCACGTGTTGCAACATTTCTACGGAATCCAAACTGATCTTCCCCGAGGTCGGCTTGTACCAGTTTTTCCATTCGTCTGTAATGAATTCGCGTTAGTACTTTGCAGCCGTGACTTATTAAACTGATAGTTCGGTAATTTTCACATCTCTCACCACCTGCTTTGGTTGGAATTGGAATTATTATATTCTTCTTGAAGTCTGAGGGTATTTCGCGTGTCTCGTACATCTTGCTCACCACATGGTAGAGTTTTGTCAGGAATGGCTCTCCCAAGGCCGTCAGTAGTTTTAATGGAATGTTGTCAACTCCCGGAGCTTTGTTTCGACTCAGGTCTTTCAGTGCTCTGTCAAAATCTTCAAGCAGTATCACATATTCTATTTCATCTTCATCTACATTCTCTTCCATTTCTCTTATATTGCCCTCAAGAACATCGCCCTTGTATAGACCCTCTATATACTCCTTCCACCTTTCTGCTTTCCCTTCTTTGCTTAGGACTGTGTTTCTATCTGTACTCTTGATATTCATGCAAAAGGTTCTCTTTTCTCCAAAGGTCTCTATAATTTTCCTGCAGGCAGTATCTATCTTACCCCTAGTGATATGCGCCTCTATATCCTTACATTTGTTCTCCATCCATTCCTGCTTGGCCATTTTGCACTTCCTGTTGATCTCATTTTTGAGGCGTTTGTATTCCATTTTGCCTGCTTCATTTACAGCATTTTTATATTTTCTCCTTTCATCAATTAAATTCAATATCTCTTCTGTTACCCAAGGATTTCTACTATCCCTAATCTTTTTATCTACTTGATCTTCTCCTACCGTCACTATTTCATCTCTGAAAGCTACTCATTCTTCTTCTACTGTATTTGTTCCCTCCATTCTTGTCAATCGTTTCCTAATGCTCTCTCTCAAGCTCTCTACAACCTCTGGTTTTTCAATAGATTGTGGTCAGAGTCCACATCGGCCCCTGGAAATGTCTTACAATTTAAAATCTGGTTCCTGAATCTCTGTCTTACCATTATATAATCTATCTGATACCTTCCAGTATCTCCAGGCTTCTTCCATGTATACAACCTTCTTTTATGATTCTTGAACCAAGTGTTAGATATGATTAAGTTGTGCTCTCTGCAGAATTCTAACGTGATTTATTTGAAAAAGCCGGCATTGGCCACTCAGTGGACGTCCACTAGCGGTGATGGTACGCAATTTTCAGCCTCTTTCGCTGCTGAACAGCAGTCGGCATGGGTGCGTGAACAGGAGGCCTGCTGTGCAGGTCCATACGCAACGATGCTTGCTCAGCGTTCCTTGAGGAGACACTGTTCATCTGGGTGGGCACTTGTTCAAAAGCGGCACATCCATTCGCCCATACACGTCTCTGCCATCACCCCTGTGATCTGTGATCTGTGGCGTACCGCAGATACCTTGGCGCCGGTTTGGGATATCGTCATATTGCCGCGTACGGTATACTTTAACCACGGCGGCACCCAGACAGTTTACAGACTTTCCTTTTAGGAAAGGCTTGCACCCTTGGCCCACAAGTCAGTGGCATGCCCTTTTGGACGTTAGATCAATCGCTGCGTTTCCGCAGTACGACGACGACTGCACTGTTTTCGTGTCCCCCTCCGGTGCTGCCATCTGTGAGTGGTTACAGCACGTTGACGTCGATCATAGGCAGTGGTCATATTAATGCTTGATTGCCCCACACAACATCAAGTGTGAGCCAAGTACTACCTCCAAACACTGCTTGTACATCACAGGTGAAGTTCAGATGGAGTCCACGAAAAACATTTGGACCTCCAATCAACTGCTGTTTATTAAATTGACCAGCATGGTCAATATCAATGTCTTTCAAACTGCGATTCACAGGTACACTGCGCCGCCAGCGACGACGCCATGCACGTCGCAGAGGCATTGCTGTGGCACGCTAACACAAGTGAACGTGCATGGCGTCGTCGCTGGCGTCGCAGTGTACCTGTGTATCGCAGTTTGAAAGACATTGATATTGACCATGCTGGTCAATTTAATAAACAGCAGTTGATTGGAGGTCCAAATGTTTTTCGTGGACTCCATCTGAACTTCACCTGTGATGTACAAGCAGTGTTTGGAGGTAGTACTTGGCTCACACTTGCTGTTGTGTGGGGCAATCAAGCAGATTATGGTGGCCTTGAAGCTTTTCCTGATGCTAACATTTTGACTTGGAAGACATGGAGTATATCTGAGACTACAGGACTCTTGGCTAAACAGCCGTATTGTACACTAGTTCCAAGCATGCCATTCGTTTTGAGTATTAGAAAAAAGAAGAAATTAAATGCTGATGAGTACCTTTTTATATCGGCCAAAGTTGGTAATGGCAATTGTAAAATAAAGATCAACGGATATATATATATATATATATATATATATATATATATATATATAATAGAAATATTAATCTTTAACTTATATATATATATTCTTATATATATATATATATATATATATATATATATATATATATATATAAATTTTATTTCATATGTGCATTTCTTGTGCACTTGACACGTTCCACATCATAACGGCTACCGTATAGTGGGATTGATCAATGGAACACGCAACCAACTAACTAACTAACTAACTTTCATAGCACCTTCTTTCGTCTATTCCCAGTCAGCATTCCTTCCCTGCAGTTTGTGGGTTTCATTAATGTTCACCGCCTCGTGGGGTAGCCCCGCAGTCTTGGGCGCCTTGCCACGGTTCGTGCGGCGTCGGAGGTTCGAGTCCTCCCTCGGGCATGTGTGTGTGTGTTCGTTGTCCTTAGTGTAAGTTAGTTTAAGTTAGATTAAGTACTGTGTAAACTTAGGGACCGATGACCGCAGCAGTTTGGTCCCTTAGGAACTTACCACAAGTATCCAAAATTAAGGTTTACCCTGTGTACAGAGGGTATAGCAAACTGTTTCAAATAAAAAATTTTCATTTTTTACTGTGGTTTCCTTTTCGCGACCTATGGGACCGTACTTTCCGAATAGCCCTCGCATAAAGCGACTGAGGCTCATCACTGCAGAGCGATCAGTTCGCTGTTGGTGTTTGCCTCTCTTGCTATTAGCCTCGTTACACGCTGTCGCATGACAGGAATGGAACCTTACCCGGTGCTACCTGGCTAGGCGACAACCCCGCGATCCGGCAGGGTGGCTCACACTCGCACCGCCCCCGGCGCAGGTGCACGCGGCGAGCTATCGACGCGGGCGCAGAAAAGCGCCTGTTTGCGACGAAACCTGGAGGCGCATTCCGGCGCGAAGATTGGCGCCGGGCGTGTGACGCTCGGCGGAACACCGGCAGCCGGGAGAATAATAGCGGCAAAAAATGAGAACGCACGTCAAAAAGTGTCCTCGTCCTCCCCCGCTGGCAGGACTTTCTCACCTCAGGGGCCCGGGGGATTTTTCATAGCCCGCGCGGGCACCGTCGCGGCTGCGCCGCTTCCACGTGACGTGCCTAATAGAGCGGCGCTCGCGCCGACGCCGGGCGTCGGGACGCCAGGCTGCCGCCGCCGTGCCCGCACAATGGCGCCGTGTCAACCGGCGGCGCGCGCATTGTTAATTCCGCGAGGCGCCCGCGCATTGACACGCGGAGAAAATTACGAAACGCCCGTCCGCTGCGGGGAGCGCCACGGGACAGGGGCGGGAGAGAGAGGGGGGGAGGGGAGAGGAGGAGCAGCCAGAGAGAGAGAGAGGCGGGGTGGCTAAATACGAGGCCGGGGAGAGATCCGCGACGAGCGAGCCGGGCGGGCCGCGGGCTGCGCGGATAATGGCGGCCCGGCAGGTGAGTGACGTCTGCCGCGGGCGCTCGCCGATACAAAACACGGCAATTATCGGCGCCGCCTAATATCGGGCTGCCCGCGGCGCCGCGGCGCCGGCTACGTGGGCGACGCCGCTCTGCGGCCGCCGCCGCCGCCGCCGCCGCCTCAACCTGTCGCCCCCGGCCGGCCAGCGACGCCCACGCGCGTGACGTCACTGCCGCCGGAATCACCGCCGACAGTCTCCTACAACCTGGATTAGCGCCTTTGGCGGTGACAAAGAAAATGAGACGCACCTACGGACGAGAGGCGATAATCAGGCGACGGCGAACACCGGAGGGTCCTTCCGTAATAAGCGAGGCACCCTCGGGAAGCGGACAGTTGATTGTATTTGACTGGGGCACTGCAAAACGGGGGTACTTCGAGGGTCTATACTCGGTCCAGTTGTTTTAATGGTATGCACAATCATCCCCCAGTAGACGTGACAGACGAACGCTTTTGTTTCCTCGTCACTGGTGGAATGCAATGTAAGTGACTCAGGTGATTGCGCCTGACGTGTGAGACACTATAAAATGTGGGTAACCCGAAGGTACCGAACGTGACCCAGTTTCTCTCTCTGTTTTAAGGAATAATTGTAGAATGTGATGTACAACTCAGTCTTTTTTCCTTACTACGTTGAAACTGCACATAAACCCCATATCGCCTGGCTAGGCACACATCTGATTCACATCTCACGGCTGCAGTTCACAGTCCTGCAGAATTTTTTAAGGAACATCATATTCGCCGTTGACTGTAGAAATTACCCATATTGCAGTTTCAATGTCGGCGTTTTAAGCGATTTTTCCTTACTACGTTGAAACTGCAGTTAAACCCCATATGCCTGGCTACACACATCTGATTAACCGCAGCCGTGACAAGTTAATTGTCACGGCTGCGGTTCACAGTCCTGCAGAATTTTTTAAAGATCACCATATTCGCAGTTGACTGTAGAAATTACCCATATTACAGTTTCAATGTAAGCGTTTTGGGCCATTTTTCCTAACTGCGTTGAAATTGCAGTTAAACCCCATATGCCTGGTTAGCCAAACATCTGATTAAATTGTCACGGCTGTGGTTGACAGTACTGCAGAATTTTTTAAAGAACATCATATTCGCTGTTGACTGTAGGAATTACCCATATTACAGTTTCAATGTCGGCGTTTTGGACCCTTTTTCCTTACTGCGTTGAAAGTGCAGTTAAAGCCCATATCCCTGGCAAGGCACATATCTGATTAACTTCTGACGGCTGCAGTTCACAGTCCTGCAGAATTTTTAAAAGAACGTCATATTCGCCATTGGCTGTAGAAATTACCCATATTACAGTTTCAATGTCGGCGTTTTGGGCCATTTTTCCTTACTGCGTTGAAATTGCAGTTAAACCCCTTATGCCTGGTTAGGCACACATCTGATTAACTTGTCACGGCTGCGGTTGAGAGTCCTGCAGAATTTTTTAAGGAACGTCATATTAGCCGTTGACTGTAGAAATTACCCATGTTACAATTTCAGTGGTGCCGTTCAGGGGCCATTTTAAGTGATACTGAAAATGAATTTGCTGCAACACATGTCAGGCCTATTTTGACGATGGCATGTATACATTTCGGAGGAATTTAAAGTATGACATGTGCTGAAGCAAAACATTTTGCAGTACTGTTTGGAAATGGCGCAAAAGGTCGAAATTGCAATTGTGAAATAAATAACTTCTGCAGTCAGTTATTGTTGATTTTCGTCTTAAGCTTACTGCAACTTAATGAAAGAGAATTTTACACCAGACACGTTTCGCTTTTATTTATAAAGTATCTTCAGTGGTTACTTTGCATGATGGAAAAACAAATAACAACTGAATTTGACACCTGTTGCGCAAGATGACCATTGAAACAAACATATTAATTTCTACAGTCAACAGCGAATATGACGATCTTTAAAAATTTCTACATTACTGCGATGAACCCCGATTACGACAAGTAAATCTGCTTTTTTTTTTAGCCATTTGATACAGTCATTGAATGGAATACAAAGGACTACCGACACCGTATCAATGGTACCTACCGATACCGAATGTTGGCTTCGTTCCGTGACGTAACGATGTTTTCATGTGTTACGTCATACGTACGCAAACAAAAGCAGATCAGGTATGAATCGCCGATAACTACGGGAACAACAATGGATAGATCATATCTGTAGGTTACGTCTTTGTCGCGCAGTATTAATTTCGCCTGTGACGTCATCATATCAGTGTAGGTGCATACACATGGTTGTTACGAATTAGCTTTGTGTGAAGTTATGAATTAGAGTAGCGTGGAAATTCATTTAGTTGTTTCGGGACTTATTGTAAAGGGCTTTCGGAGCGCTACTAGGACTTACAAAGTGAAATAATGAAAATATTCACGGGAATATAAGTGAAAATCAGTATTAAACTGAAATTGCAAAATAATGAAGGAGGTCGTCTCATATGACTAGTAAATATGCTCGGAATCCTGGCAGATTAAACTGTGTGCTGGACCTGGACTCGGAATCGAAACCTTTGCCTTTTGTGGGCAGATGCTCTACCGACTGAGCTACCCAAGCACGACTCACATCCAGTTCTTACAGCTTCATTTCTGTCGTTACCTTATCCTCTACCTTCCAGACTTCGCAGAAGTTCTCCTGCGAAGCTTGCAAGACTAGCACTCGTGGAAGAAGTTAAATTTATGTCTTAAAACTTTTCCTTATACCACATCTGTTGGTTTTACGATCAGCAGGTAAGGATTTCAAACCCTAATATTGAATGACAGACACCTACTTTAAGCAAAGGGCCACCTGTTAGTTTTAACTCTAATTTATCAAGTGCCTAACAGCACTCTTTCGGTGGTCCTTTCGTATAAGTAGTCATCCTTGATTAACATTCGAGGTACTACTTTGATTTTTTAAGTAAATAGGGTAAGTACACTTTATAAAATAAAATGTAGTTTTCATTCAATGACAAATATCTTTGCCAATCTCAGAAGATCTATGTATATAATATTTTGTTACAGGTGTGATGCTAGAGATATTTCTAAGCAACCTACATTGCCTAACCTTGTGACTATCCAGAACTCTGAGGCAACATGACGATTTTTGGAAAATCGTCTTCTCACAACTTATAAAGCTAATATAGTTACAATAAGACAGAGATTTAGGAATCAGGTTTTAAATTGTAGGACATTTCCAGGGGCAGATGTGGACTCTGACCACAATCTATTGGTTATGACCTGTAGATTAAAACTGAAGAAATTGAAAAAAAAGGTGGGAATTTAAGGAGATGGGACTTGGGTAAACTGACTAAATCAGACGTGGTACAGAGTTTCAGAGAGAGCATAAGGGAACAATTGACAGGAATGGGGGAAAGAAATACAGTAGAAGACGAATGGGTAGCTCTGAGGGATGATGTAGTGAAGGCAGCAGAGGATCAAGTAGGTAAAAAGACGAGGGCTAATAGAAATCTTTGGGTAACAGAAGAAATATTAAATTTAATTGATGAAAGGAGAAAATATAAAAATGCAGTAAATGAAGCAGGCAAAAAGGAATACAAGCGTCTCAAAAATGAGATCGAGAGGAAGTGCAAAATGGCTACGCAGGCATGGCTAGAGGACAAATGTAAGGATGTGGAGGCTTATATCACTAGGGGTAAGATAATGTTACTTAAAAACCGTCTTGATTGCAAATTTTTTTTTATTCATATGACCGATTTCGGTTTATTCAGAACCATCT